>NC_141696.1:1492995061-1493660666 GCF_964263255.1 Lissotriton vulgaris
TGAATGTATTGTGCTTTTCCAGCACTGCAGCTGCGTAAAGGCCCAGAAGAGAAGTCTTCAGTGATCACCTGTGTCTGTGACTTTGCCACTGCGCTGATAGGCGCCGAGGTACCTCGAGTGAGCTGTCCATCACAGTGGGGGAAAGGGTGGGATAGGTTGCATAGCCTAGTCAGTCACTTTGCCACTGCGCTGATAGGCGCCGAGGTACCTCGAGTGAGCTGTCCATCACAGTGGGGGAAAGGGCGGGATAGGTTGCATAGCCTAGTCTGTGTGGGGAGGGGTTAAACTGGCGAGGCTTCTGTGCAAGTTCACATGCCTCTTGTTTATGAAGGGTCAGAGACCGATCAGCTCAGTAAATGATAAGAAAGCAGTCGGTGGTACCTCTTTGGGTGAATGTATTGTGCTTTTCCAGCACTGCAGCTGCGTGAAGGCCCAGAAGAGTTGTATTCAGGGATCACCTGTGTCTGTAACGTTGCCACTGCGCCGATAGGCGCCGAGGTACCTCGAGTGAGCTGTCCATCACAGTGGGGTAAAGGGCTGGATAGGTTGCATAGCCTAGTGTGTGTGGGGAGGGGCCAAACTGGCGAGGCTTCTGTGCGTGTTCACTTGCCTCTTGTTTATGAAGGGTCAGAGACTGATCAGCTCAGTAAATGATAAGAAAGCAGTCGGTGGTACCTCTTTGGGTAAATGTATTGTGCTTTTCCAGCACTGCAGCTCCGTGAAGGCCCAGAAGAGTTGTCTCGAGTGACCACGTGTGTCTGTAACTTTGCCACCACGCCGTTTGGCGCCAAGGTCCCTCGAGTGAGCTGTCCATCACAGTGGGGGAAAGGGCGGGAAGAGGTTGCATAGCCTAGTGTGTGGGGCGGGGCCACACGGGCGGGGCTTCTGTACGAGTTCACATGCCTCTTGTTTATAAAGGGTCAGAGACCATCAGAGCATCAGATGAGGAGAAATCAGCCTCCTGGTCACTGGAAGTACAGGAGGATTGCGCTCGAGAAACTCGTGGATGCCTAGACCTCCATCACGGATTAAAGCAAATTTTAGACGGTAGCCTCGACCTTGCTCATTAGGTTCTTGGGCTGATTATAATGCGTTACTGAAGTTTAGCTTCAACCGGGGCACGTGCTGTTTCTTTTGTATCTGTAAGTGCTTCCTGTTGAGGTTTAATTTTTGAAACAGGAGCATCGTGCCAAAATGAATCCTGCCTGCATATTTATCCACGAAGATGCCACCATGTTGTGCCATACCTCTACTCAACTGGAGTACTTTCTACTGGGTAGTCAGTAAGTGCTACCTCGTTGGGTAAATGTATGGTGCTTTTCCTACACTACAGCTGCGTAAAGGCCCAGAAGAGAAGTCTTCAGTGATCACCTGTGTCTGTGACTTTGCCACTGCGCTGATAGGCGCCGAGGTACCTCGAGTGAGCTGTCCATCACAGTGGGGGAAAGGGCGGGATAGGTTGCATAGCCTAGTCTGTGTGGGGAGGGGTTAAACTGGCGAGGCTTCTGTGCGAGTTCACATGCCTCTTGTTTATGAAGGGTCAGAGACCGATCAGCTCAGTAAATGATAAGAAAGCAGTCGGTGGTACCTCTTTGGGTGAATGTATTGTGCTTTTCCAGCACTGCAGCTGCGTAAAGGCCCAGAAGAGAAGTCTTCAGTGATCACCTGTGTCTGTGACTTTGCCACTGCGCTGATAGGCGCCGAAGTACCTCGAGTGAGCTGTCCATCACAGTGGGGGAAAGGGCGGGATAGGTTGCATAGCCTAGTCTGTGTGGGGAGGGGTTAAACTGGCGAGGCTTCTGTGCGAGTTCACATGCCTCTTGTTTATGAAGGGTCAGAGACCGATCAGCTCAGTAAATGATAAGAAAGCAGTCGGTGGTACCTCTTTGGGTAAATGTATTGCGCTTTTCCAGCACTGCAGCTGCGTGAAGGCCCAGAAGAATTGTATTCAGTGATCACCTGTGTCTGTGACTTTGCCACTGCGCCGATATGCGCCGAGGTACCTCGAGGGAGCTGTCCATCAAAGTGGGGTAAAGGGCTGGATAGGTTGCATAGCCTAGTGTGTGTGGGGAGGGGCCAAACTGGCGAGGCTTCTGTGCGTGTTCACTTGCCTCTTGTTTATGAAGGGTCAGAGACTGATCAGCTCAGTAAATGATAAGAAAGCAGTCGGTGGTACCTCTTTGGGTAAATGTATTGTGCTTTTCCAGCTCTGCAGCTGTGTGAAGGCCCAGAAGAGTTGTCTCGAGTGACCACGTGTGTCTGTAACTTTGCCACCGCGCCGTTTGGCGCCAAGGTCCCTCGAGTGAGCTGTCCATCACAGTGGGGGAAAGGGCGGGAAGAGGTTGCATAGCCTAGTGTGTGGGGCGGGGCCAAACGGGCGGGGCTTCTGTACGAGTTCACATGCCTCTTGTTTATAAAGGGTCAGAGACCATCAGAGCATCAGATGAGGAGAAATCAGCCTCCTGGTCACTGGAAGTACAGGAGGATTGCGCTCGAGAAACTCGTGGATGCCTAGACCTCCATCACGGATTACAGCTAATTTTAGACTGTAGCCTCGACCTTGCTCACTAGGTTCTTGGGCTGATTATAATGCGTTACTGAAGTTTAGCTTCAACCGGGGCACGTGCTGTTTCTTTTGTATATGTAAGTGCTTCCTGTTGAGGTTTAATTTTTGAAACAGGAGCATCGTGCCAAAATGAATCCTGCCTGCATATTTATCCACGAAGATGCCACCATGTTGTGCCATACCTCTACTCAACTGGAGTACTTTCTACTGGGTAGTCAGTAAGTGCTACCTCGTTGGGTAAATGTATGGTGCTTTTCCTACACTACAGCTGCGTAAAGGCCCAGAAGAGAAGTCTTCAGTGATCACCTGTGTCTGTAACGTTGCCGCTGCGCCGATAGGCGCCGAGGTACCTCGAGTGAGCAGTCCATCACAGTGGTGGAAAGGGCGGATAGGTTGCATAGCCTAGTGTGTGTGGGGAGGGGCTAAACTGGCGAGGCTTCTGTGCGTGTTCACTTGCCTCTTGTTTATGAAGGGTCAGAGACCGATTAGCGCAGCAAATGAGGAGAAAGCAGTCGGTGGTACCTCTTTGGGTGAATGTATTGTGCTTTTCCAGCACTGCAGCTGCGTAAAGGCCCAGAAGAGTTGTCTCGAGTGACCACGTGTGTCTGTAACTTTGCCACCGCGCCGTTTGGCGCCAAGGTCCCTCGAGTGAGCTGTCCATCACAGTGGGGGAAAGGGCGGGAAGAGGTTGCATAGCCTAGTGTGTGGGGCGGGGCCAAACGGGCGGGGCTTCTGTACGAGTTCACATGCCTCTTGTTTATAAAGGGTCAGAGACCATCAGAGCATCAGATGAGGAGAAATCAGCTTCCTGGTCACTGGAAGTACAGGAGGATTGCGCTCGAGAAACTCGTGGATGCCTAGACCTCCATCACGGATTACAGCTAATTGTAGACTGTAGCCTCGACCTTGCTCACTAGGTTCTTGGGCTGATTATAATGCGTTACTGAAGTTTAGCTTCATCCGGGGCACGTGCTGTTTCTTTTGTATCTGTAAGTGCTTCCTGTTGAGGTTTAATTTTTGAAACAGGAGCATCGTGCCAAAATGAATCCTGCCTGCATATTTATCCACGAAGATGCCACCATGTTGTGCCATACCTCTACTCAACTGGAGTACTTTCTACTGGGTAGTCAGTAAGTGCTACCTCGTTGGGTAAATGTATGGTGCTTTTCCTACACTACAGCTGCGTAAAGGCCCAGAAGAGAAGTCTTCAGTGATCACCTGTGTCTGTAACGTTGCCGCTGCGCCGATAGGCGCCGAGGTACCTCGAGTGAGCAGTCCATCACAGTGGTAGAAAGGGCGGATAGGTTGCATAGCCTAGTGTGTGTGGGGAGGGGCTAAACTGGCGAGGCTTCTGTGCGTGTTCACTTGCCTCTTGTTTATGAAGGGTCAGAGACCGATTAGCGCAGCAAATGAGGAGAAAGCAGTCGGTGGTACCTCTTTGGGTGAATGTATTGTGCTTTTCCAGCACTGCAGCTGCGTAAAGGCCCAGAAGAGTTGTCTCGAGTGACCACGTGTGTCTGTAACTTTGCCACCGCGCCGTTTGGCGCCAAGGTCCCTCGAGTGAGCTGTCCATCACAGTGGGGGAAAGGGCGGGAAGAGGTTGCATAGCCTAGTGTGTGGGGCGGGGCCAAACGGGCGGGGCTTCTGTACGAGTTCACATGCCTCTTGTTTATAAAGGGTCAGAGACCATCAGAGCATCAGATGAGGAGAAATCAGCCTCCTGGTCACTGGAAGTACAGGAGGATTGCGCTCGAGAAACTCGTGGATGCCTAGACCTCCATCACGGATTACAGCTAATTGTAGACTGTAGCCTCGACCTTGCTCACTAGGTTCTTGGGCTGATTATAATGCGTTACTGAAGTTTAGCTTCATCCGGGGCACGTGCTGTTTCTTTTGTATCTGTAAGTGCTTCCTGTTGAGGTTTAATTTTTGAAACAGGAGCATCGTGCCAAAATGAATCCTGCCTGCATATTTATCCACGAAGATGCCACCATGTTGTGCCATACCTCTACTCAACTGGAGTACTTTCTACTGGGTAGTCAGTAAGTGCTACCTCGTTGGGTAAATGTATGGTGCTTTTCCTACACTACAGCTCCGTAAAGGCCCAGAAGAGAAGTCTTCAGTGATCACCTGTGTCTGTGACTTTGCCACTGCGCTGATAGGCGCCGAGGTACCTCGAGTGAGCTGTCCATCACAGTGGGGGAAAGGGCGGGATAGGTTGCATAGCCTAGTCTGTGTGGGGAGGGGTTAAACTGGCGAGGCTTCTGTGCGAGTTCACATGCCTCTTGTTTATGAAGGGTCAGAGACCGATCAGCTCAGTAAATGATAAGAAAGCAGTCGGTGGTACCTCTTTGGGTGAATGTATTGTGCTTTTCCAGCACTGCAGCTGCGTAAAGGCCCAGAAGAGTTGTCTCGAGTGACCACGTGTGTCTGTAACTTTGCCACCGCGCCGTTTGACGCCAAGGTCCCTCGAGTGAGCTGTCCATCACAGTGGGGGAAAGGGCGGGAAGAGGTTGCATAGCCTAGTGTGTGGGGCGGGGCCAAACGGGCGGGGCTTCTGTACGAGTTCACATGCCTCTTGTTTATAAAGGGTCAGAGACCATCAGAGCATCAGATGAGGAGAAATCAGCCTCCTGGTCACTGGAAGTACAGGAGGATTGCGCTCGAGAAACTCGTGGATGCCTAGACCTCCATCACGGATTACAGCTAATTGTAGACTGTAGCCTCGACCTTGCTCACTAGGTTCTTGGGCTGATTATAATGCGTTACTGAAGTTTAGCTTCATCCGGGGCACGTGCTGTTTCTTTTGTATCTGTAAGTGCTTCCTGTTGAGGTTTAATTTTTGAAACAGGAGCATCGTGCCAAAATGAATCCTGCCTGCATATTTATCCACGAAGATGCCACCATGTTGTGCCATACCTCTACTCAACTGGAGTACTTTCTACTGGGTAGTCAGTAAGTGCTACCTCGTTGGGTAAATGTATGGTGCTTTTCCTACACTACAGCTCCGTAAAGGCCCAGAAGAGAAGTCTTCAGTGATCACCTGTGTCTGTGACTTTGCCACTGCGCTGATAGGCGCCGAGGAACCTCGAGTGAGCTGTCCATCACAGTGGGGGAAAGGGCGGGATAGGTTGCATAGCCTAGTCTGTGTGGGGAGGGGTTAAACTGGCGAGGCTTCTGTGCGAGTTCACATGCCTCTTGTTTATGAAGGGTCAGAGACCGATCAGCTCAGTAAATGATAAGAAAGCAGTCGGTGGTACCTCTTTGGGTGAATGTATTGTGCTTTTCCAGCACTGCAGCTGCGTGAAGGCCCAGAAGAGAAGTCTTCAGTGATCACCTGTGTCTGTGACTTTCCCACTGCGCTGATAGACGCCGAGGTACCTCGAGTGAGCAGTCCATCACAGTGGTGGAAAGGGCGGATAGGTTGCATAGCCTAGTGTGTGTGGGGAGGGGCCAAACTGGCGAGGCTTCTGTGCGTGTTCACTTGCCTCTTGTTTATGAAGGGTCAGAGACCGATTAGCGCAGCAAATGAGGAGAAAGCAGTCGGTGGTACCTCTTTGGGTGAATGTATTGTGCTTTTCCAGCACTGCAGCTGCGTAAAGGCCCAGAAGAGTTGTCTCGAGTGACCACGTGTGTCTGTAACTTTGCCACCGCGCCGTTTGGCGCCAAGGTCCCTCAAGTGAGCTGTCCATTACAGTGTGGGAAAGGGCGGGAAGAGGTTGCATAGCCTAGTGTGTGGGGCGGGGCCAAACGGGCGGGGCTTCTGTACGAGTTCACATGCCTCTTGTTTATAAAGGGTCAGAGACCATCAGAGCATCAGATGAGGAGAAATCAGCCTCCTGGTCACTTGAAGTACAGGAGGATTGCGCTCGAGAAACTCGTGGATGCCTAGACCTCCATCACGGATTACAGCTAATTGTAGACTGTAGCCTCGACCTTGCTCACTAGGTTCTTGGGCTGATTATAATGCGTTACTGAAGTTTAGCTTCATCCGGGGCACGTGCTGTTTCTTTTGTATCTGTAAGTGCTTCCTGTTGAGGTTTAATTTTTGAAACAGAAGCATCGTGCCAAAATGAATCCTGCCTGCATATTTATCCACGAAGATGCCACCATGTTGTGCCATACCTCTACTCAACTGGAGTACTTTCTACTGGGTAGTCAGTAAGTGCTACCTCGTTGGGTAAATGTATGGTGCTTTTCCTACACTACAGCTGCGTAAAGGCCCAGAAGAGAAGTCTTCAGTGATCACCTGTGTCTGTGACTTTGCCACTGCGCTGATAGGCGCCGAGGTACCTCGAGTGAGCTGTCCATCACAGTGGGGGAAAGGGCGGGATAGGTTGCATAGCCTAGTCTGTGTGGGGAGGGGTTAAACTGGCGAGGCTTCTGTGCGAGTTCACATGCCTCTTGTTTATGAAGGGTCAGAGACCGATCAGCTCAGTAAATGATAAGAAAGCAGTCGGTGGTACCTCTTTGGGTGAATGTATTGTGCTTTTCCAGCACTGCAGCTGCGTAAAGGCCCAGAAGAGAAGTCTTCAGTGATCACCTGTGTCTGTGACTTTGCCACTGCGCTGATAGGCGCCGAGGTACCTCGAGTGAGCTGTCCATCACAGTGGGGGAAAGGGCGGGATAGGTTGCATAGCCTAGACAGTGACTTTGCCACTGCGCTGATAGGCGCCGAGGTACCTCGAGTGAGCTGTCCATCACAGTGGGGGAAAGGGCGGGATAGGTTGCATAGCCTAGTCTGTGTGGGGAGGGGTTAAACTGGCGAGGCTTCTGTGCGAGTTCACATGCCTCTTGTTTATGAAGGGTCAGAGACCGATCAGCTCAGTAAATGATAAGAAAGCAGGCGGTGGTACCTCTTTGGGTGAATGTATTGTGCTTTTCCAGCACTGCAGCTGCGTAAAGGCCCAGAAGAGAAGTCTTCAGTGATCACCTGTGTCTGTGACTTTGCCACTGCGCTGATAGGCGCCGAGGTACCTCGAGTGAGCTGTCCATCACAGTGGGGGAAAGGGTGGGATAGGTTGCATAGCCTAGTCAGTCACTTTGCCACTGCGCTGATAGGCGCCGAGGTACCTCGAGTGAGCTGTCCATCACAGTGGGGGAAAGGGCGGGATAGGTTGCATAGCCTAGTCTGTGTGGGGAGGGGTTAAACTGGCGAGGCTTCTGTGCAAGTTCACATGCCTCTTGTTTATGAAGGGTCAGAGACCGATCAGCTCAGTAAATGATAAGAAAGCAGTCGGTGGTACCTCTTTGGGTGAATGTATTGTGCTTTTCCAGCACTGCAGCTGCGTGAAGGCCCAGAAGAGTTGTATTCAGGGATCACCTGTGTCTGTAACGTTGCCACTGCGCCGATAGGCGCCGAGGTACCTCGAGTGAGCTGTCCATCACAGTGGGGTAAAGGGCTGGATAGGTTGCATAGCCTAGTGTGTGTGGGGAGGGGCCAAACTGGCGAGGCTTCTGTGCGTGTTCACTTGCCTCTTGTTTATGAAGGGTCAGAGACTGATCAGCTCAGTAAATGATAAGAAAGCAGTCGGTGGTACCTCTTTGGGTAAATGTATTGTGCTTTTCCAGCACTGCAGCTCCGTGAAGGCCCAGAAGAGTTGTCTCGAGTGACCACGTGTGTCTGTAACTTTGCCACCACGCCGTTTGGCGCCAAGGTCCCTCGAGTGAGCTGTCCATCACAGTGGGGGAAAGGGCGGGAAGAGGTTGCATAGCCTAGTGTGTGGGGCGGGGCCAAACGGGCGGGGCTTCTGTACGAGTTCACATGCCTCTTGTTTATAAAGGGTCAGAGACCATCAGAGCATCAGATGAGGAGAAATCAGCCTCCTGGTCACTGGAAGTACAGGAGGATTGCGCTCGAGAAACTCGTGGATGCCTAGACCTCCATCACGGATTAAAGCAAATTTTAGACGGTAGCCTCGACCTTGCTCATTAGGTTCTTGGGCTGATTATAATGCGTTACTGAAGTTTAGCTTCAACCGGGGCACGTGCTGTTTCTTTTGTATCTGTAAGTGCTTCCTGTTGAGGTTTAATTTTTGAAACAGGAGCATCGTGCCAAAATGAATCCTGCCTGCATATTTATCCACGAAGATGCCACCATGTTGTGCCATACCTCTACTCAACTGGAGTACTTTCTACTGGGTAGTCAGTAAGTGCTACCTCGTTGGGTAAATGTATGGTGCTTTTCCTACACTACAGCTGCGTAAAGGCCCAGAAGAGAAGTCTTCAGTGATCACCTGTGTCTGTGACTTTGCCACTGCGCTGATAGGCGCCGAGGTACCTCGAGTGAGCTGTCCATCACAGTGGGGGAAAGGGCGGGATAGGTTGCATAGCCTAGTCTGTGTGGGGAGGGGTTAAACTGGCGAGGCTTCTGTGCGAGTTCACATGCCTCTTGTTTATGAAGGGTCAGAGACCGATCAGCTCAGTAAATGATAAGAAAGCAGTCGGTGGTACCTCTTTGGGTGAATGTATTGTGCTTTTCCAGCACTGCAGCTGCGTAAAGGCCCAGAAGAGAAGTCTTCAGTGATCACCTGTGTCTGTGACTTTGCCACTGCGCTGATAGGCGCCGAAGTACCTCGAGTGAGCTGTCCATCACAGTGGGGGAAAGGGCGGGATAGGTTGCATAGCCTAGTCTGTGTGGGGAGGGGTTAAACTGGCGAGGCTTCTGTGCGAGTTCACATGCCTCTTGTTTATGAAGGGTCAGAGACCGATCAGCTCAGTAAATGATAAGAAAGCAGTCGGTGGTACCTCTTTGGGTAAATGTATTGCGCTTTTCCAGCACTGCAGCTGCGTGAAGGCCCAGAAGAATTGTATTCAGTGATCACCTGTGTCTGTGACTTTGCCACTGCGCCGATATGCGCCGAGGTACCTCGAGGGAGCTGTCCATCAAAGTGGGGTAAAGGGCTGGATAGGTTGCATAGCCTAGTGTGTGTGGGGAGGGGCCAAACTGGCGAGGCTTCTGTGCGTGTTCACTTGCCTCTTGTTTATGAAGGGTCAGAGACTGATCAGCTCAGTAAATGATAAGAAAGCAGTCGGTGGTACCTCTTTGGGTAAATGTATTGTGCTTTTCCAGCTCTGCAGCTGTGTGAAGGCCCAGAAGAGTTGTCTCGAGTGACCACGTGTGTCTGTAACTTTGCCACCGCGCCGTTTGGCGCCAAGGTCCCTCGAGTGAGCTGTCCATCACAGTGGGGGAAAGGGCGGGAAGAGGTTGCATAGCCTAGTGTGTGGGGCGGGGCCAAACGGGCGGGGCTTCTGTACGAGTTCACATGCCTCTTGTTTATAAAGGGTCAGAGACCATCAGAGCATCAGATGAGGAGAAATCAGCCTCCTGGTCACTGGAAGTACAGGAGGATTGCGCTCGAGAAACTCGTGGATGCCTAGACCTCCATCACGGATTACAGCTAATTTTAGACTGTAGCCTCGACCTTGCTCACTAGGTTCTTGGGCTGATTATAATGCGTTACTGAAGTTTAGCTTCAACCGGGGCACGTGCTGTTTCTTTTGTATATGTAAGTGCTTCCTGTTGAGGTTTAATTTTTGAAACAGGAGCATCGTGCCAAAATGAATCCTGCCTGCATATTTATCCACGAAGATGCCACCATGTTGTGCCATACCTCTACTCAACTGGAGTACTTTCTACTGGGTAGTCAGTAAGTGCTACCTCGTTGGGTAAATGTATGGTGCTTTTCCTACACTACAGCTGCGTAAAGGCCCAGAAGAGAAGTCTTCAGTGATCACCTGTGTCTGTAACGTTGCCGCTGCGCCGATAGGCGCCGAGGTACCTCGAGTGAGCAGTCCATCACAGTGGTGGAAAGGGCGGATAGGTTGCATAGCCTAGTGTGTGTGGGGAGGGGCTAAACTGGCGAGGCTTCTGTGCGTGTTCACTTGCCTCTTGTTTATGAAGGGTCAGAGACCGATTAGCGCAGCAAATGAGGAGAAAGCAGTCGGTGGTACCTCTTTGGGTGAATGTATTGTGCTTTTCCAGCACTGCAGCTGCGTAAAGGCCCAGAAGAGTTGTCTCGAGTGACCACGTGTGTCTGTAACTTTGCCACCGCGCCGTTTGGCGCCAAGGTCCCTCGAGTGAGCTGTCCATCACAGTGGGGGAAAGGGCGGGAAGAGGTTGCATAGCCTAGTGTGTGGGGCGGGGCCAAACGGGCGGGGCTTCTGTACGAGTTCACATGCCTCTTGTTTATAAAGGGTCAGAGACCATCAGAGCATCAGATGAGGAGAAATCAGCTTCCTGGTCACTGGAAGTACAGGAGGATTGCGCTCGAGAAACTCGTGGATGCCTAGACCTCCATCACGGATTACAGCTAATTGTAGACTGTAGCCTCGACCTTGCTCACTAGGTTCTTGGGCTGATTATAATGCGTTACTGAAGTTTAGCTTCATCCGGGGCACGTGCTGTTTCTTTTGTATCTGTAAGTGCTTCCTGTTGAGGTTTAATTTTTGAAACAGGAGCATCGTGCCAAAATGAATCCTGCCTGCATATTTATCCACGAAGATGCCACCATGTTGTGCCATACCTCTACTCAACTGGAGTACTTTCTACTGGGTAGTCAGTAAGTGCTACCTCGTTGGGTAAATGTATGGTGCTTTTCCTACACTACAGCTGCGTAAAGGCCCAGAAGAGAAGTCTTCAGTGATCACCTGTGTCTGTAACGTTGCCGCTGCGCCGATAGGCGCCGAGGTACCTCGAGTGAGCAGTCCATCACAGTGGTAGAAAGGGCGGATAGGTTGCATAGCCTAGTGTGTGTGGGGAGGGGCTAAACTGGCGAGGCTTCTGTGCGTGTTCACTTGCCTCTTGTTTATGAAGGGTCAGAGACCGATTAGCGCAGCAAATGAGGAGAAAGCAGTCGGTGGTACCTCTTTGGGTGAATGTATTGTGCTTTTCCAGCACTGCAGCTGCGTAAAGGCCCAGAAGAGTTGTCTCGAGTGACCACGTGTGTCTGTAACTTTGCCACCGCGCCGTTTGGCGCCAAGGTCCCTCGAGTGAGCTGTCCATCACAGTGGGGGAAAGGGCGGGAAGAGGTTGCATAGCCTAGTGTGTGGGGCGGGGCCAAACGGGCGGGGCTTCTGTACGAGTTCACATGCCTCTTGTTTATAAAGGGTCAGAGACCATCAGAGCATCAGATGAGGAGAAATCAGCTTCCTGGTCACTGGAAGTACAGGAGGATTGCGCTCGAGAAACTCGTGGATGCCTAGACCTCCATCACGGATTACAGCTAATTGTAGACTGTAGCCTCGACCTTGCTCACTAGGTTCTTGGGCTGATTATAATGCGTTACTGAAGTTTAGCTTCATCCGGGGCACGTGCTGTTTCTTTTGTATCTGTAAGTGCTTCCTGTTGAGGTTTAATTTTTGAAACAGGAGCATCGTGCCAAAATGAATCCTGCCTGCATATTTATCCACGAAGATGCCACCATGTTGTGCCATACCTCTACTCAACTGGAGTACTTTCTACTGGGTAGTCAGTAAGTGCTACCTCGTTGGGTAAATGTATGGTGCTTTTCCTACACTACAGCTGCGTAAAGGCCCAGAAGAGAAGTCTTCAGTGATCACCTGTGTCTGTGACTTTGCCACTGCGCTGATAGGCGCCGAGGTACCTCGAGTGAGCTGTCCATCACAGTGGGGGAAAGGGCGGGATAGGTTGCATAGCCTAGTCTGTGTGGGGAGGGGTTAAACTGGCGAGGCTTCTGTGCGAGTTCACATGCCTCTTGTTTATGAAGGGTCAGAGACCGATCAGCTCAGTAAATGATAAGAAAGCAGTCGGTGGTACCTCTTTGGGTGAATGTATTGTGCTTTTCCAGCACTGCAGCTGCGTAAAGGCCCAGAAGAGTTGTATCGAGTGACCACGTGTGTCTGTAACTTTGCCACCGCGCCGTTTGGCGCCAAGGTCCCTCGAGTGAGCTGTCCATCACAGTGGGGGAAAAGGCGGGAAGAGGTTGCATAGCCTAGTGTGTGGGGCGGGGCCAAACGGGCCGGGCTTCTGTACGAGTTCACATGCCTCTTGTTTATAAAGGGTCAGAGACCATCAGAGCATCAGATGAGGTGAAATCAGCCTCCTGGTCACTGGAAGTACAGGAGGATTGCGCTCGAGAAACTCGTGGATGCCTAGACCTCCATCACGGATTACAGCTAATTGTAGACTGTAGCCTCGACCTTGCTCACTAGGTTCTTGGGCTGATTATAATGCGTTACTGAAGTTTAGCTTCATCCGGGGCACGTGCTGTTTCTTTTGTATCTGTAAGTGCTTCCTGTTGAGGTTTAATTTTTGAAACAGGAGCATCGTGCCAAAATGAATCCTGCCTGCATATTTATCCACGAAGATGCCACCATTTTGTGCCATACCTCTACTCAACTGGAGTACTTTCTACTGGGTAGTCAGTAAGTGCTACCTCGTTGGGTAAATATATGGTGCTTTTCCTACACTACAGCTGCGTAAAGGCCCAGAAGAGAAGTCTTCAGTGATCACCTGTGTCTGTGACTTTGCCACTGCGCTGATAGGCGCCGAGGTATCTCGAGTGAGCTGTCCATCACAGTGGGGGAAAGGGCGGGATAGGTTGCATAGCCTAGTCTGTGTGGGGAGGGGTTAAACTGGCGAGGCTTCTGTGCGAGTTCACATGCCTCTTGTTTATGAAGGGTCAGAGACCGATCAGCTCAGTAAATGATAAGAAAGCAGTCGGTGGTACCTCTTTGGGTGAATATATTGTGATTTCCAGCACTGCAGCTGCGTGAAGGCCCAGAAGAGTTGTATTCAGGGATCACCTGTGTCTGTAACGTTGCCGCTGCGCCGATAGGCGCCGAGGTACCTCGAGTGAGCAGTCCATCACAGTGGTGGAAAGGGCGGATAGGTTGCATAGCCTAGTGTGTGTGGGGAGGGGCTAAACTGGCGAGGCTTCTGTGCGTGTTCACTTGCCTCTTGTTTATGAAGGGTCAGAGACCGATTAGCGCAGCAAATGAGGAGAAAGCAGTCGGTGGTACCTCTTTGGGTGAATGTATTGTGCTTTTCCAGCACTGCAGCTGCGTAAAGGCCCAGAAGAGTTGTCTCGAGTGACCACGTGTGTCTGTAACTTTGCCACCGCGCCGTTTGGCGCCAAGGTCCCTCGAGTGAGCTGTCCATCACAGTGGGGGAAAGGGAGGGGAAGAGGTTGCATAGCCTAGTGTGTGGGGCGGGGCCAAACGGGCGGGGCTTCTGTACGAGTTCACATGCCTCTTGTTTATAAAGGGTCAGAGACCATCAGAGCATCAGATGAGGAGAAATCAGCCTCCTGGTCACTGGAAGTACAGGAGGATTGCGCTCGAGAAACTCGTGGATGCCTAGACCTCCATCACGGATTACAGCTAATTGTAGACTGTAGCCTCGACCTTGCTCACTAGGTTCTTGGGCTGATTATAATGCGTTACTGAAGTTTAGCTTCATCCGGGGCACGTGCTGTTTCTTTTGTATCTGTAAGTGCTTCCTGTTGAGGTTTAATTTTTGAAACAGGAGCATCATGCCAAAATGAATCCTGCCTGCATATTTATCCACGAAGATGCCACCATGTTGTGCCATACCTCTACTCAACTGGAGTACTTTCTACTGGGTAGTCAGTAAGTGCTACCTCGTTGGGTAAATGTATGGTGCTTTTCCTACACTACAGCTGCGTAAAGGCCCAGAAGAGAAGTCTTCAGTGATCACCTGTGTCTGTGACTTTGCCACTGCGCTGATAGGCGCCGAGGTACCTCGAGTGAGCTGTCCATCACAGTGGGGGAAAGGGCGGGATAGGTTGCATAGCCTAGTCTGTGTGGGGAGGGGTTAAACTGGCGAGGCTTCTGTGCGAGTTCACATGCCTCTTGTTTATGAAGGGTCAGAGACCGATCAGCTCAGTAAATGATAAGAAAGCAGTCGGTGGTACCTCTTTGGGTGAATGTATTGTGCTTTTCCAGCACTGCAGCTGCGTAAAGGCCCAGAAGAGAAGTCTTCAGTCATCACCTGTGTCTGTGACTTTCCCACTGCGCTGATAGGCGCCGAGGTACCTCGAGTGAGCAGTCCATCACAGTGGTGGAAAGGGCGGATAGGTTGCATAGCCTAGTGTGTGTGGGGAGGGGCCAAACTGGCGAGGCTTCTGTGCGTGTTCACTTGCCTCTTGTTTATGAAGGGTCAGAGACCGATTAGCGCAGCAAATGAGGAGAAAGCAGTCGGTGGTACCTCTTTGGGTGAATGTATTGTGCTTTTCCAGCACTGCAGCTGCGTAAAGGCCCAGAAGAGTTGTCTCGAGTGACCACGTGTGTCTGTAACTTTGCCACCGCGCCGTTTGGCGCCAAGGTCCCTCGAGTGAGCTGTCCATCACAGTGGGGGAAAGGGCGGGAAGAGGTTGCATAGCCTAGTGTGTGGGGCGGGGCCAAACGGGCGGGGCTTCTGTACGAGTTCACATGCCTCTTGTTTATAAAGGGTCAGAGACCATCAGAGCATCAGATGAGGAGAAATCAGCCTCCTGGTCACTTGAAGTACAGGAGGATTGCGCTCGAGAAACTCGTGGATGCCTAGACCTCCATCACGGATTACAGCTAATTGTAGACTGTAGCCTCGACCTTGCTCACTAGGTTCTTGGGCTGATTATAATGCGTTACTGAAGTTTAGCTTCATCCGGGGCACGTGCTGTTTCTTTTGTATCTGTAAGTGCTTCCTGTTGAGGTTTAATTTTTGAAACAGGAGCATCGTGCCAAAATGAATCCTGCCTGCATATTTATCCACGAAGATGCCACCATGTTGTGCCATACCTCTACTCAACTGGAGTACTTTCTACTGGGTAGTCAGTAAGTGCTACCTCGTTGGGTAAATGTATGGTGCTTTTCCTACACTACAGCTGCGTAAAGGCCCAGAAGAGAAGTCTTCAGTGATCACCTGTGTCTGTGACTTTGCCACTGCGCTGATAGGCGCCGAGGTACCTCGAGTGAGCTGTCCATCACAGTGGGGGAAAGGGCGGGATAGGTTGCATAGCCTAGTCTGTGTGGGGAGGGGTTAAACTGGCGAGGCTTCTGTGCGAGTTCACATGCCTCTTGTTTATGAAGGGTCAGAGACCGATCAGCTCAGTAAATGATAAGAAAGCAGTCGGTGGTACCTCTTTGGGTGAATGTATTGTGCTTTTCCAGCACTGCAGCTGCGTAAAGGCCCAGAAGAGAAGTCTTCAGTGATCACCTGTGTCTGTGACTTTGCCACTGCGCTGATAGGCGCCGAGGTACCTCGAGTGAGCTGTCCATCACAGTGGGGGAAAGGGCGGGATAGGTTGCATAGCCTAGACAGTGACTTTGCCACTGCGCTGATAGGCGCCGAGGTACCTCGAGTGAGCTGTCCATCACAGTGGGGGAAAGGGCGGGATAGGTTGCATAGCCTAGTCTGTGTGGGGAGGGGTTAAACTGGCGAGGCTTCTGTGCGAGTTCACATGCCTCTTGTTTATGAAGGGTCAGAGACCGATCAGCTCAGTAAATTATAAGAAAGCAGTCGGTGGTACCTCTTTGGGTGAATGTATTGTGCTTTTCCAGCACTGCAGCTGCGTAAAGGCCCAGAAGAGAAGTCTTCAGTGATCACCTGTGTCTGTGACTTTGCCACTGCGCTGATAGGCGCCGAGGTACCTCGAGTGAGCTGTCCATCACAGTGGGGGAAAGGGTGGGATAGGTTGCATAGCCTAGTCAGTCACTTTGCCACTGCGCTGATAGGCGCCGAGGTACCTCGAGTGAGCTGTCCATCACAGTGGGGGAAAGGGCGGGATAGGTTGCATAGCCTAGTCTGTGTGGGGAGGGGTTAAACTGGCGAGGCTTCTGTGCAAGTTCACATGCCTCTTGTTTATGAAGGGTCAGAGACCGATCAGCTCAGTAAATGATAAGAAAGCAGTCGGTGGTACCTCTTTGGGTGAATGTATTGTGCTTTTCCAGCACTGCAGCTGCGTGAAGGCCCAGAAGAGTTGTATTCAGGGATCACCTGTGTCTGTAACGTTGCCACTGCGCCGATAGGCGCCGAGGTACCTCGAGTGAGCTGTCCATCACAGTGGGGTAAAGGGCTGGATAGGTTGCATAGCCTAGTGTGTGTGGGGAGGGGCCAAACTGGCGAGGCTTCTGTGCGTGTTCACTTGCCTCTTGTTTATGAAGGGTCAGAGACTGATCAGCTCAGTAAATGATAAGAAAGCAGTCGGTGGTACCTCTTTGGGTAAATGTATTGTGCTTTTCCAGCACTGCAGCTCCGTGAAGGCCCAGAAGAGTTGTCTCGAGTGACCACGTGTGTCTGTAACTTTGCCACCGCGCCGTTTGGCGCCAAGGTCCCTCGAGTGAGCTGTCCATCACAGTGGGGGAAAGGGCGGGAAGAGGTTGCATAGCCTAGTGTGTGGGGCGGGGCCAAACGGGCGGGGCTTCTGTACGAGTTCACATGCCTCTTGTTTATAAAGGGTCAGAGACCATCAGAGCATCAGATGAGGAGAAATCAGCCTCCTGGTCACTGGAAGTACAGGAGGATTGCGCTCGAGAAACTCGTGGATGCCTAGACCTCCATCACGGATTAAAGCTAATTTTAGACGGTAGCCTCGACCTTGCTCATTAGGTTCTTGGGCTGATTATAATGCGTTACTGAAGTTTAGCTTCAACCGGGGCACGTGCTGTTTCTTTTGTATCTGTAAGTGCTTCCTGTTGAGGTTTAATTTTTGAAACAGGAGCATCGTGCCAAAATGAATCCTGCCTGCATATTTATCCACGAAGATGCCACCATGTTGTGCCATACCTCTACTCAACTGGAGTACTTTCTACTGGGTAGTCAGTAAGTGCTACCTCGTTGGGTAAATGTATGGTGCTTTTCCTACACTACAGCTGCGTAAAGGCCCAGAAGAGAAGTCTTCAGTGATCACCTGTGTCTGTGACTTTGCCACTGCGCTGATAGGCGCCGAGGTACCTCGAGTGAGCTGTCCATCACAGTGGGGGAAAGGGCGGGATAGGTTGCATAGCCTAGTCTGTGTGGGGAGGGGTTAAACTGGCGAGGCTTCTGTGCGAGTTCACATGCCTCTTGTTTATGAAGGGTCAGAGACCGATCAGCTCAGTAAATGATAAGAAAGCAGTCGGTGGTACCTCTTTGGGTGAATGTATTGTGCTTTTCCAGCACTGCAGCTGCGTAAAGGCCCAGAAGAGAAGTCTTAAGTGATCACCTGTGTCTGTGACTTTGCCACTGCGCTGATAGGCGCCGAGGTACCTCGAGTGAGCTGTCCATCACAGTGGGGGAAAGGGCGGGATAGGTTGCATAGCCTAGTCTGTGCGGGGAGGGGTTAAACTGGCGAGGCTTCTGTGCGAGTTCACATGCCTCTTGTTTATGAAGGGTCAGAGACCGATCAGCTCAGTAAATGATAAGAAAGCAGTCGGTGGTACCTCTTTGTGTAAATGTATTGCGCTTTTCCAGCACTGCAGCTGCGTGAAGGCCCAGAAGAGTTGTATTCAGTGATCACCTGTGTCTGTGACTTTGCCACTGCGCCGATATGCGCCGAGGTACCTCGAGGGAGCTGTCCATCAAAGTGGGGTAAAGGGCTGGATAGGTTGCATAGCCTAGTGTGTGTGGGGAGGGGCCAAACTGGCGAGGCTTCTGTGCGTGTTCACTTGCCTCTTGTTTATGATGGGTCAGAGACTGATCAGCTCAGTAAATGATAAGAAAGCAGTCGGTGGTACCTCTTTGGGTAAATGTATTGTGCTTTTCCAGCACTGCAGCTGTGTGAAGGCCCAGAAGAGTTGTCTCGAGTGACCACGTGTGTCTGTAACTTTGCCACCGCGCCGTTTGGCGCCAAGGTCCCTCGAGTGAGCTGTCCATCACAGTGGGGGAAAGGGCGGGAAGAGGTTGCATAGCCTAGTGTGTGGGGCGGGGCCAAACGGGCGGGGCTTTTGTACGAGTTCACATGCCTCTTGTTTATAAAGGGTCAGAGACCATCAGAGCATCACTTAAGACTTCTCTTCTGGGCCTTTACGCAGCTGCAGTGCTGGAAAAGCACAATACATTCACCCAAAGAGGTACCACCGACTGCTTTCTTATCATTTACTGAGCTGATCGGTCTCTGACCCTTCATAAACAAGAGGCATGTGAACTCGCACAGAAGCCTCGCCAGTTTAACCCCTCCCCACACAGACTAGGCTGTCGGACCGTAAACAAGAACTGTGGTACTCAGACCTACTACGCACGGAGAAAAGAGCTTGCAGAAAGCTGGAGAAAGCCTGGAGACTCTCGCGCAGCACGGTTGATAGAGACAGGTATAGCTCAGCAATGAGACTCTATCATAAAAACATCAGAGCTGCCCGTAAGTCCCATATTATCTCCCAACTCTCTGGGGCCGGCAACGACCCCAAAATGTTGTACCAGGTGCTCTGCACATTTACCAAGCCCGTCGCTTGCGACAGTGCAGAAGTGATAACCCAAAAACTGTGCGACGACACGGCCGGTTTTTTCTGTGATAAAATAGATGCCATTTACCAAAAAATCTCCCAATCTAACACATCTGTGGATGAGAATGTCCCTTCTTCCAGTTCCCAGCCTGGAACAGCCTGTGCTGCCCCAGCCTCACTATCATCCATACCTGAGATCTCTTTAGACCAGGTTAACTCTCTGATTGGGACCATTAAGTCAGGCAGCCCTGTAGACCTTATACCTGCCCGGGTCATGCACCTCATTGGGAGTGTCCTTAGCCCCTGCATTCGGACGGTGATTAACCGTTCCCTATCTGAGGGACTGGTCCCTCGGAGATGGAAGGAGGCCATAGTCAAACCTATCAGGAAGAACACCGCCATCCCTTGGTCAGACATGACCAACCTGAGGCCAATCTCCCTCTTGCCATTCATCGGCAAATTGACTGAGAAGCATGTCAATCACCACCTCTCCACCTTTATTGAGCAGACATGCAGCTTAGACCATTCTCAGTCTGGGTTCAGGCCCAGGCATGGTACTGAGACCGCCCTCCTCTCCGTTACGGATACCATACGCATGTCCCTTGATAGAGGGTTGTCTGTGGTGTTGGTGCTGCTGGACTTGTCCGCAGCATTCGACACCATATCCCATGCCACTCTCCTTACCAGATTAAGGGAGATAGGCATCGATAAATCTGCCCTGGCATGGTTTACCAGCTTTCTTTCAGAGCGGACTCAGACAGTGAATATGGGCTCCTTCAGTTCCTCCTCGGCTAACATCATCAGAGGAGTCCCACAGGGCTCATGTCTTAGCCCTACGTTGTTCAACGTATATGTCTCCTCTCTGGCCGACATGATAAGGTCCTTTGGGTTCATGCCTATCTCCTACGCTGACGACACGCAGCTGCTGTTTACTTTCAAGACCTTTACGCCTGAGATTAGACAAACTTTCTCTAACGGCATGACTGCAATCGCCAGCTGGATGGCCAAAAACTTTCTACAGTGCAATGTGGGAAAGTCTGAGGTCATGTTATTCGGAGAGGCGAGAATCCTGTGGACCCCAGACTGGTGGCCTCCGAGCTTGGGACAGGCCCCGCCCCCCAAACAAGTA
The DNA here is from genome assembly GCF_964263255.1 of Lissotriton vulgaris. Lineage (NCBI taxonomy): Eukaryota > Metazoa > Chordata > Amphibia > Caudata > Salamandridae > Lissotriton > Lissotriton vulgaris. The sequence goes on from NC_141696.1 coordinate 1,493,015,140, forward strand.
GTAAAGAACCTGGGGGTGCGTCTAGACCATGACCTTACCCTTTTTCACCATGCCAGCACCACTGCAGGGTCCTGCTTCCACATTATCGGCCTCCTTCGGAAGGTGTTCCCCCTTCTACCTGACGATACCCGGAAGACCCTGGTCCAGGCCCTCGTTTTGAGCCGCCTGGACTATTGTAATGGTCTTCTCCTAGCAGCCAATGAGGGAGTGCTTAATAAACTACAGGTGGTGCAGAATACCGCAGCACGGCTGGTGACCAATACCCCTCCCAGAACACCGTCCCTCCCCCTCCTTAAAGCCCTTCATTGGCTTCCTATCCGGAAACGGATAGAATTCAAGATCAGCTGTGTAATACATAAAAGCTTACACAATTTGGGACCACACTACTTCACAGACAAGTTTGTCTACCACCGTCCTTCCCGCATCCTTAGGTCCTCCAACCAACAGCTGCTCCAAGTTCCTAGACATTATAAGACCAGACAGGGAGGCCGAGCCCTATCCATCATGGGTCCTCGTCTATGGAACAACCTCCCCCTCTCCCTCAGAGAATGCCAGAGTCACTCAGTTTTCAGGAAACGTCTAAAGACTGTACTATTCTAGGAGGAGCTCTTTGACCTGTCCATCTCACAGCACCGCGCGGAGATACACCTTCGGGTGTGATGCCGGCGCGTAACAAGCCTATAAATAAATAAATAAATAAATAAATCAGATGAGGAGAAATCAGCCTCCTGGTCACTGGAAGTACAGGAGGATTGCGCTCGAGAAACTTGTGGATGCCTAGACCTCCATCACGGATTACAGCTAATTGTAGACTGTAGCCTCGACCTTGCTCACTAGGTTCTTGGGCTGATTATAATGCGTTACTGAAGTTTAGCTTCAACCGGGGCACGTGCTGTTTCTTTTGTATATGTAAGTGCTTCCTGTTGAGGTTTAATTTTTGAAACAGGAGCATCGTGCCAAAATGAATCCTGCCTGCATATTTATCCACGAAGATGCCACCATGTTGTGCCATACCTCTACTCAACTGGAGTACTTTCTACTGGGTAGTCAGTAAGTGCTACCTCGTTGGGTAAATGTATGGTGCTTTTCCTACACTACAGCTGCGTAAAGGCCCAGAAGAGAAGTCTTCAGTGATCACCTGTGTCTGTGACTTTGCCACTGCGCTGATAGGCGCCGAGGTACCTCGAGTGAGCTGTCCATCACAGTGGGGGAAAGGGCGGGATAGGTTGCATAGCCTAGTGTGTGTGGGGAGGGGCCAAACTGGCGAGGCTTCTGTGCGTGTTCACTTGCCTCTTGTTTATGAAGGGTCAGAGACCGATTAGCGCAGCAAATGAGGAGAAAGCAGTCGGTGGTACCTCTTTGGGTGAATGTATTGTGCTTTTCCAGCACTGCAGCTGCGTAAAGGCCCAGAAGAGTTGTCTCGAGTGACCACGTGTGTCTGTAACTTTGCCACCGCGCCATTTGGCGCCAAGGTCCCTCGAGTGAGCTGTCCATCACAGTGGGGGAAAGGGCGGGAAGAGGTTGCATAGCCTAGTGTGTGGGGCGGGGCCAAACGGGCCGGGCTTCTGTACGAGTTCACATGCCTCTTGTTTATAAAGGGTCAGAGACCATCAGAGCATCAGATGAGGAGAAATCAGCCTCCTGGTCACTGGAAGTACAGGAGGATTGCGCTCGAGAAACTCGTGGATGCCTAGACCTCCATCACGGATTACAGCTAATTTTAGACTGTAGCCTCGACCTTGCTCACTAGGTTCTTGGGCTGATTATAATGCGTTACTGAAGTTTAGCTTCAACCGGGGCACGTGCTGTTTCTTTTGTATATGTAAGTGCTTCCTGTTGAGGTTTAATTTTTGAAACAGGAGCATCGTGCCAAAATGAATCCTGCCTGCATATTTATCCACGAAGATGCCACCATGTTGTGCCATACCTCTACTCAACTGGAGTACTTTCTACTGGGTAGTCAGTAAGTGCTACCTCGTTGGGTAAATGTATGGTGCTTTTCCTACACTACAGCTGCGTAAAGGCCCAGAAGAGAAGTCTTCAGTGATCACCTGTGTCTGTGACTTTGCCACTGCGCTGATAGGCGCCGAGGTACCTCGAGTGAGCTGTCCATCACAGTGGGGGAAAGGGCGGGATAGGTTGCATAGCCTAGTGTGTGTGGGGAGGGGCCAAACTGGCGAGGCTTCTGTGCGTGTTCACTTGCCTCTTGTTTATGAAGGGTCAGAGACCGATTAGCGCAGCAAATGAGGAGAAAGCAGTCGGTGGTACCTCTTTGGGTGAATGTATTGTGCTTTTCCAGCACTGCAGCTGCGTAAAGGCCCAGAAGAGTTGTCTCGAGTGACCATGTGTGTCTGTAACTTTGCCACCGCGACGTTTGGCGCCAAGGTCCCTCGAGTGAGCTGTCCATCACAGTGGGGGAAAAGGCGGGAAGAGGTTGCATAGCCTAGTGTGTGGGGCGGGGCCAAACGGGCCGGGCTTCTGTACGAGTTCACATGCCTCTTGTTTATAAAGGGTCAGAGACCATCAGAGCATCAGATGAGGAGAAATCAGCCTCCTGGTCACTGGAAGTACAGGAGGATTGTGCTCGAGAAACTCGTGGATGCCTAGACTTCCATCATGGATTACAGCTAATTGTAGACTGTAGCCTCGACCATGCTCACTAGGTTCTTGGGCTGATTATAATGCGTTACTGAAGTTTAGCTTCATCCGGGGCACGTGCTGTTTCTTTTGTATCTGTAAGTGCTTCCTGTTGAGGTTTAATTTTTGAAACAGGAGTATCGTGCCAAAATGAATCCTGCCTGCATATTTATCCACGAAGATGCCACCATGTTGTGCCATACCTCTACTCAACTGGAGTACTTTCTACTGGGTAGTCAGTAAGTGCTACCTCGTTGGGTAAATGTATGGTGCTTTTCCTACACTACAGCTGCGTAAAGGCCCAGAAGAGAAGTCTTCAGATCACCTGTGTCTGTGACTTTGCCACTGCGCTGATAGGCGCCTAGGTACCTCGAGTGAGCTGTCCATCACAGTGGGGGAAAGGGCGGGATAGGTTGCATAGCCTAGTCTGTGTGGGGAGGGGTTAAACTGGCGAGGCTTCTGTGCGAGTTCACATGCCTCTTGTTTATGGAGGGTCAGAGACCGATCAGCTCAGTAAATGATAAGAAAGCAGTCGGTGGTACCTCTTTGGGTGAATGTATTGTGCTTTTCCAGCACTGCAGCTGCGTAAAGGCCCAGAAGAGAAGTCTTCAGTGATCACCTGTGTCTGTGACTTTGCCACTGCGCTGATAGGCGCCTGGGTACCTCGAGTGAGCTGTCCATCACAGTGGGGGAAAGGGCAGAATAGGTTGCATAGCCTAGTCAGTGACTTTGCCACTGCGCTGATAGGCGCCGAGGTACCCCGAGTGAGCTGTCCATCACAGTGGGGGAAAGGGCGTGATAGGTTGCATAGCCTAGTCTGTGTGGGGAGGGGTTAAACTGGCGAGGCTTCTGTGCGAGTTCACATGCCTCTTGTTTATGAAGGGTCAGAGACCGATCAGCTCAGTAAATGATAAGAAAGCAGTCGGTGGTACCTCTTTGGGTGAATGTATTGTGCTTTTCCAGCACTGCAGCTGCGTAAAGGCCAGAAGAGTTGTATTCAGGGATCACCTGTGTCTGTAACGTTGCCACTGCGCCAATAGGCGCCGAGGTACCTCGAGTGAGCTGTCCATCACAGTGGGGGAAAGGGCGGGATAGGTTGCATAGCCTAGTGTGTGTGGGGAGGGGCCAAATTGGCGAGGCTTCTGTGTGTGTGCACTTGCCTCTTGTTTATGAAGGGTCAGAGACCGATTAGCGCAGCAAATGAGGAGAAAGCAGTCGGTGGTACCTCTTTGGGTGAATGTATTGTGCTTTTCAAACACTACAGCTGCGTATAGGCCCAGAAGAGTTGTCTCGAGTGACCACGTGTGTCTGTAACTTTGCCACCGCGCCGTTTGGCGCCAAGGTCCCTTGAGTGAGCTGTCCATCACAGTGGGGGAAAGGGCGGGAAGATATTGCATAGCCTAGTGTGTGGGGCGGGGCCAAACGGGCGGGGCTTCTGTGCAGTTCACATGCCTCTTGTTTATAAAGGGTCAGAGACCATCAGAGCATCAGATGAGGAGAAATCAGCCTCCTGGTCACTGGAAGTACAGGAGGATTGCGCTCGAGAAACTCGTGGATGCCTAGACTTCCATCATGGATTACAGCTAATTTTAGACTGTAGCCTCGACCTTGCTCACTAGGTTCTTGGGCTGATTATAATGCGTTACTGAAGTTTAGCTTCAACCGGGGCACGTGCTGTTTCTTTTGTATATGTAAGTGCTTCCTGTTGAGGTTTAATTTTTGAAACAGGAGCATCGTGCCAAAATGAATCCTGCCTGCATATTTATCCACGAAGATGCCACCATGTTGTGCCATACCTCTACTCAACTGGAGTACTTTCTACTGGGTAGTCAGTAAGTGCTACCTCGTTGGGTAAATGTATGGTGCTTTTCCTACACTACAGCTGCGTAAAGGCCCAGAAGAGAAGTCTTCAGTGATCACCTGTGTCTGTAACGTTGCCGCTGCGCCGATAGGCGCCGAGGTACCTCGAGTGAGCAGTCCATCACAGTGGTGGAAAGGGCGGATAGGTTGCATAGCCTAGTGTGTGTGGGGAGGGGCTAAACTGGCGAGGCTTCTGTGCGTGTTCACTTGCCTCTTGTTTATGAAGGGTCAGAGACCGATTAGCGCAGCAAATGAGGAGAAAGCAGTCGGTGGTACCTCTTTGGGTGAATGTATTGTGCTTTTCCAGCACTGCAGCTGCGTAAAGGCCCAGAAGAGTTGTCTCGAGTGACCACGTGTGTCTGTAACTTTGCCACCGCGCCGTTTGGCGCCAAGGTCCCTCGAGTGAGCTGTCCATCACAGTGGGGGAAAGGGCGGGAAGAGGTTGCATAGCCTAGTGTGTGGGGCGGGGCCAAACGGGCGGGGCTTCTGTACGAGTTCACATGCCTCTTGTTTATAAAGGGTCAGAGACCATCAGAGCATCAGATGAGGAGAAATCAGCTTCCTGGTCACTGGAAGTACAGGAGGATTGCGCTCGAGAAACTCGTGGATGCCTAGACCTCCATCACGGATTACAGCTAATTGTAGACTGTAGCCTCGACCTTGCTCACTAGGTTCTTGGGCTGATTATAATGCGTTACTGAAGTTTAGCTTCATCCGGGGCACGTGCTGTTTCTTTTGTATCTGTAAGTGCTTCCTGTTGAGGTTTAATTTTTGAAACAGGAGCATCGTGCCAAAATGAATCCTGCCTGCATATTTATCCACGAAGATGCCACCATGTTGTGCCATACCTCTACTCAACTGGAGTACTTTCTACTGGGTAGTCAGTAAGTGCTACCTCGTTGGGTAAATGTATGGTGCTTTTCCTACACTACAGCTGCGTAAAGGCCCAGAAGAGAAGTCTTCAGTGATCACCTGTGTCTGTAACGTTGCCGCTGCGCCGATAGGCGCCGAGGTACCTCGAGTGAGCAGTCCATCACAGTGGTAGAAAGGGCGGATAGGTTGCATAGCCTAGTGTGTGTGGGGAGGGGCTAAACTGGCGAGGCTTCTGTGCGTGTTCACTTGCCTCTTGTTTATGAAGCAGGGGCGGATTGGCAAGGCGGGCATTCGGGCATGGGCCGAAGGGCCGGTGCCTCAGTGCCCTCTGTGGGCCGTTTTTTTCTCCCCTGTCCCAATCCACAGAGAGTGGACTAGGAAAGGGGAGAAAAAAAAACGGCCCACAGAGTGCACGGAGACAGACAGAGAAAATGAAAGCAGCCTCGCTGTGCGGCCGGACAGCGATTGTCAGCTGTGGCCTCTCCTTCACCCCTGCCCTGCCAAGCAATCAAGCTGAGGCTGGGCAGGGGTGATTGTTTGCAATGATCGGCCTCCCTGGGGGCCAGGTGTTTCTCAGGCCTTTGAGCCATTTGCACCTCGGCCCCCCTGGGGCCCATGCAGCCCAGAAACGGGGTTAGTCTTAACACCTCACCCACAGCCCTTCAGATTCAGGGCATAGTGGGCGAGGAAGAATGGGTCTTGCTGTGGGGGCCAGGTGATGTTTGGAATTTTTTTATTTTATTTATTTATGCAATTTTATATAGCGCAGACTTTACCCGAAGGTGTCAGAGCGCTTCACACTAGGAACAGCAATAATACATGAGGAGAAAAATTACAAGTGGACAAATTACAAAAGCAAACGTTAAGTTACATGAATCGAAAGTGACAATAGTGAGCAACCAAAATACATGAGGTAGCAATCGGTACATTACAGGAGGAAAAAGTGGTATGTGTGCAGGTTACAAAAGCGTACAAAGTACAAGTAGAGGTATAATACTGCAATAAATGGCAGACACTCCAGCACAAGAACAAAAGGTACGTAGGCAATGGTGGCACTTGTGCAAGTATCTAAAGCAAACAAAAGTGAGAGGTAGCATACAGTGTGATACCTAAGAAAAGTGACGTGTGCAAGTTACAAAAGGGTACCATACACAGGTACAAGGGTAATACTACAGAAAATGGTAAACACTCAAACTGCCAGAACACACTGGGAAGGCACTTCCCATGCACCAGCTTCACCTCAGCCTCCCCCCTGGCTACCTGGCTACCTTGGATGACCCAGAAAGCTGTGTTTTGTGCTCCCCTGCCAGGACATTTTCCCGAGGCCTGGAGGGCTGATTAATTTACTAATTGCAGGGGCCTTACCTGTTCATGTGCTCCTGAGCTGAAGGTCTGGGGAGGGCTAAGTAGGTTAGTAATAGCAGGGGCTTTGCTGCTTTTCAGGTGCTCCTGTGCTGGAGGACTTCAATAATTTTGTGACAGAAAGGGGCCTTGCTATTTTTTTTAGTTGCTCAGCATGTAGGCCATTGGCACCTTTGCCCTGTGTCCTGTGCAAGAACAGTATACCCCCACTTTCATTCCTTGTCTGTGCAAATAATGTTTCATGAAAGGGCACGCCCCTTGAATGTGGGCCACGCCCCTCAAATATGGGCCACGCCTCTTGAATGTGGGCCACTTTTTTCGTCAGTGCCCGGGCCTAATTGTGATCCCAATCCGACCCTGTTATGAAGGGTCAGAGACCGATTAGCGCAGCAAATGAGGAGAAAGCAGTCGGTGGTACCTCTTTGGGTGAATGTATTGTGCTTTTCCAGCACTGCAGCTGCGTAAAGGCCCAGAAGAGTTGTCTCGAGTGACCACGTGTGTCTGTAACTTTGCCACCGCGCCGTTTGGCGCCAAGGTCCCTCGAGTGAGCTGTCCATCACAGTGGGGGAAAGGGCGGGAAGAGGTTGCATAGCCTAGTGTGTGGGGCGGGGCCAAACGGGCGGGGCTTCTGTACGAGTTCACATGCCTCTTGTTTATAAAGGGTCAGAGACCATCAGAGCATCAGATGAGGAGAAATCAGCTTCCTGGTCACTGGAAGTACAGGAGGATTGCGCTCGAGAAACTCGTGGATGCCTAGACCTCCATCACGGATTACAGCTAATTGTAGACTGTAGCCTCGACCTTGCTCACTAGGTTCTTGGGCTGATTATAATGCGTTACTGAAGTTTAGCTTCATCCGGGGCACGTGCTGTTTCTTTTGTATCTGTAAGTGCTTCCTGTTGAGGTTTAATTTTTGAAACAGGAGCATCGTGCCAAAATGAATCCTGCCTGCATATTTATCCACGAAGATGCCACCATGTTGTGCCATACCTCTACTCAACTGGAGTACTTTCTACTGGGTAGTCAGTAAGTGCTACCTCGTTGGGTAAATGTATGGTGCTTTTCCTACACTACAGCTGCGTAAAGGCCCAGAAGAGAAGTCTTCAGTGATCACCTGTGTCTGTGACTTTGCCACTGCGCTGATAGGCGCCGAGGTACCTCGAGTGAGCTGTCCATCACAGTGGGGGAAAGGGCGGGATAGGTTGCATAGCCTAGTCTGTGTGGGGAGGGGTTAAACTGGCGAGGCTTCTGTGCGAGTTCACATGCCTCTTGTTTATGAAGGGTCAGAGACTGATCAGCTCAGTAAATGATAAGAAAGCAGTCGGTGGTACCTCTTTGGGTAAATGTATTGTGCTTTTCCAGCACTGCAGCTCCGTGAAGGCCCAGAAGAGTTGTCTCGAGTGACCACGTGTGTCTGTAACTTTGCCACCGCGCCGTTTGGCGCCAAGGTCCCTCGAGTGAGCTGTCCATCACAGTGGGGGAAAGGGCGGGAAGAGGTTGCATAGCCTAGTGTGTGGGGCGGGGCCAAACGGGCGGGGCTTCTGTACGAGTTCACATGCCTCTTGTTTATAAAGGGTCAGAGACCATCAGAGCATCAGATGAGGAGAAATCAGCCTCCTGGTCACTGGAAGTACAGGAGGATTGCGCTCGAGAAACTCGTGGATGCCTAGACCTCCATCACGGATTAAAGCTAATTTTAGACGGTAGCCTCGACCTTGCTCATTAGGTTCTTGGGCTGATTATAATGCGTTACTGAAGTTTAGCTTCAACCGGGGCACGTGCTGTTTCTTTTGTATCTGTAAGTGCTTCCTGTTGAGGTTTAATTTTTGAAACAGGAGCATCGTGCCAAAATGAATCCTGCCTGCATATTTATCCACGAAGATGCCACCATGTTGTGCCATACCTCTACTCAACTGGAGTACTTTCTACTGGGTAGTCAGTAAGTGCTACCTCGTTGGGTAAATGTATGGTGCTTTTCCTACACTACAGCTGCGTAAAGGCCCAGAAGAGAAGTCTTCAGTGATCACCTGTGTCTGTGACTTTGCCACTGCGCTGATAGGCGCCGAGGTACCTCGAGTGAGCTGTCCATCACAGTGGGGGAAAGGGCGGGATAGGTTGCATAGCCTAGTCTGTGTGGGGAGGGGTTAAACTGGCGAGGCTTCTGTGCGAGTTCACATGCCTCTTGTTTATGAAGGGTCAGAGACCGATCAGCTCAGTAAATGATAAGAAAGCAGTCGGTGGTACCTCTTTGGGTGAATGTATTGTGCTTTTCCAGCACTGCAGCTGCGTAAAGGCCCAGAAGAGAAGTCTTAAGTGATCACCTGTGTCTGTGACTTTGCCACTGCGCTGATAGGCGCCGAGGTACCTCGAGTGAGCTGTCCATCACAGTGGGGGAAAGGGCGGGATAGGTTGCATAGCCTAGTCTGTGCGGGGAGGGGTTAAACTGGCGAGGCTTCTGTGCGAGTTCACATGCCTCTTGTTTATGAAGGGTCAGAGACCGATCAGCTCAGTAAATGATAAGAAAGCAGTCGGTGGTACCTCTTTGTGTAAATGTATTGCGCTTTTCCAGCACTGCAGCTGCGTGAAGGCCCAGAAGAGTTGTATTCAGTGATCACCTGTGTCTGTGACTTTGCCACTGCGCCGATATGCGCCGAGGTACCTCGAGGGAGCTGTCCATCAAAGTGGGGTAAAGGGCTGGATAGGTTGCATAGCCTAGTGTGTGTGGGGAGGGGCCAAACTGGCGAGGCTTCTGTGCGTGTTCACTTGCCTCTTGTTTATGATGGGTCAGAGACTGATCAGCTCAGTAAATGATAAGAAAGCAGTCGGTGGTACCTCTTTGGGTAAATGTATTGTGCTTTTCCAGCACTGCAGCTGTGTGAAGGCCCAGAAGAGTTGTCTCGAGTGACCACGTGTGTCTGTAACTTTGCCACCGCGCCGTTTGGCGCCAAGGTCCCTCGAGTGAGCTGTCCATCACAGTGGGGGAAAGGGCGGGAAGAGGTTGCATAGCCTAGTGTGTGGGGCGGGGCCAAACGGGCGGGGCTTTTGTACGAGTTCACATGCCTCTTGTTTATAAAGGGTCAGAGACCATCAGAGCATCAGATGAGGAGAAATCAGCCTCCTGGTCACTGGAAGTACAGGAGGATTGCGCTCGAGAAACTTGTGGATGCCTAGACCTCCATCACGGATTACAGCTAATTGTAGACTGTAGCCTCGACCTTGCTCACTAGGTTCTTGGGCTGATTATAATGCGTTACTGAAGTTTAGCTTCAACCGGGGCACGTGCTGTTTCTTTTGTATATGTAAGTGCTTCCTGTTGAGGTTTAATTTTTGAAACAGGAGCATCGTGCCAAAATGAATCCTGCCTGCATATTTATCCACGAAGATGCCACCATGTTGTGCCATACCTCTACTCAACTGGAGTACTTTCTACTGGGTAGTCAGTAAGTGCTACCTCGTTGGGTAAATGTATGGTGCTTTTCCTACACTACAGCTGCGTAAAGGCCCAGAAGAGAAGTCTTCAGTGATCACCTGTGTCTGTGACTTTGCCACTGCGCTGATAGGCGCCGAGGTACCTCGAGTGAGCTGTCCATCACAGTGGGGGAAAGGGCGGGATAGGTTGCATAGCCTAGTGTGTGTGGGGAGGGGCCAAACTGGCGAGGCTTCTGTGCGTGTTCACTTGCCTCTTGTTTATGAAGGGTCAGAGACCGATTAGCGCAGCAAATGAGGAGAAAGCAGTCGGTGGTACCTCTTTGGGTGAATGTATTGTGCTTTTCCAGCACTGCAGCTGCGTAAAGGCCCAGAAGAGTTGTCTCGAGTGACCATGTGTGTCTGTAACTTTGCCACCGCGACGTTTGGCGCCAAGGTCCCTCGAGTGAGCTGTCCATCACAGTGGGGGAAAAGGCGGGAAGAGGTTGCATAGCCTAGTGTGTGGGGCGGGGCCAAACGGGCCGGGCTTCTGTACGAGTTCACATGCCTCTTGTTTATAAAGGGTCAGAGACCATCAGAGCATCAGATGAGGAGAAATCAGCCTCCTGGTCACTGGAAGTACAGGAGGATTGTGCTCGAGAAACTCGTGGATGCCTAGACTTCCATCATGGATTACAGCTAATTGTAGACTGTAGCCTCGACCATGCTCACTAGGTTCTTGGGCTGATTATAATGCGTTACTGAAGTTTAGCTTCATCCGGGGCACGTGCTGTTTCTTTTGTATCTGTAAGTGCTTCCTGTTGAGGTTTAATTTTTGAAACAGGAGTATCGTGCCAAAATGAATCCTGCCTGCATATTTATCCACGAAGATGCCACCATGTTGTGCCATACCTCTACTCAACTGGAGTACTTTCTACTGGGTAGTCAGTAAGTGCTACCTCGTTGGGTAAATGTATGGTGCTTTTCCTACACTACAGCTGCGTAAAGGCCCAGAAGAGAAGTCTTCAGTGATCACCTGTGTCTGTGACTTTGCCACTGCGCTGATAGGCGCCTAGGTACCTCGAGTGAGCTGTCCATCACAGTGGGGGAAAGGGCGGGATAGGTTGCATAGCCTAGTCTGTGTGGGGAGGGGTTAAACTGGCGAGGCTTCTGTGCGAGTTCACATGCCTCTTGTTTATGAAGGGTCAGAGACCGATCAGCTCAGTAAATGATAAGAAAGCAGTCGGTGGTACCTCTTTGGGTGAATGTATTGTGCTTTTCCAGCACTGCAGCTGCGTAAAGGCCCAGAAGAGAAGTCTTCAGTGATCACCTGTGTCTGTGACTTTGCCACTGCGCTGATAGGCGCCTGGGTACCTCGAGTGAGCTGTCCATCACAGTGGGGGAAAGGGCAGAATAGGTTGCATAGCCTAGTCAGTGACTTTGCCACTGCGCTGATCGGCGCCGAGGTACCTCGAGTGAGCTGTCCATCACAGTGGGGGAAAGGGCGGGATAGGTTGCATAGCCTAGTCTGTGTGGGGAGGGGTTAAACTGGCGAGGCTTCTGTGCGAGTTCACATGCCTCTTGTTTATGAAGGGTCAGAGACCGATCAGCGCAGTAAATGATAAGAAAGCAGTCGGTGGTACCTCTTTGGGTGAATGTATTGTGCTTTTCCAGCACTGCAGCTGCGTGAAGTCCCAGAAGAGTTGTCTTCAGTGATCACCTGTGTCTGTGACTTTGCCACTGCGCCGATATGCGCCGAGGTACCTCGAGTGAGCTGTCCATCACAGTGGGGGAAAGGGCGGGATAGGTTGCATAGCCTAGTGTGTGTGGGGAGGGGCCAAATTGGCGAGGCTTCTGTGTGTGTGCGCACTTGCCTCTTGTTTATGAAGGGTCAGAGACCGATTAGCGCAGCAAATGAGGAGAAAGCAGTCGGTGGTACCTCTTTGGGTGAATGTATTGTGCTTTTCAAACACTACAGCTGCGTATAGGCCCAGAAGAGTTGTCTCGAGTGACCACGTGTGTCTGTAACTTTGCCACCGCGCCGTTTGGCGCCAAGGTCCCTTGAGTGAGCTGTCCATCACAGTGGGGGAAAGGGCGGGAAGATATTGCATAGCCTAGTGTGTGGGGCGGGGCCAAACGGGCGAGGCTTCTGTGCGAGTTCACATGCCTCTTGTTTATGAAGGGTCAGAGACCATCAGCTCAGTAAATGATAAGAAAGCAGTCGGTGGTACCTCTTTGGGTGAATGTATTGTGCTTTTCCAGCACTGCAGCTGCGTAAAGGCCAGAAGAGTTGTATTCAGGGATCACCTGTGTCTGTAACGTTGCCACTGCGCCGATAGGCGCCGAGGTACCTCGAGTGAGCTGTCCATCACAGTGGGGGAAAGGGCGGGATAGGTTGCATAGCCTAGTGTGTGTGGGGAGGGGCCAAATTGGCGAGGCTTCTGTGTGTGTGCACTTGCCTCTTGTTTATGAAGGGTCAGAGACCGATTAGCGCAGCAAATGAGGAGAAAGCAGTCGGTGGTACCTCTTTGGGTGAATGTATTGTGCTTTTCAAACACTACAGCTGCGTATAGGCCCAGAAGAGTTGTCTCGAGTGACCACGTGTGTCTGTAACTTTGCCACCGCGCCGTTTGGCGCCAAGGTCCCTTGAGTGAGCTGTCCATCACAGTGGGGGAAAGGGCGGGAAGATATTGCATAGCCTAGTGTGTGGGGCGGGGCCAAACGGGCGGGGCTTCTGTGCAGTTCACATGCCTCTTGTTTATAAAGGGTCAGAGACCATCAGAGCATCAGATGAGGAGAAATCAGCCTCCTGGTCACTGGAAGTACAGGAGGATTGTGCTCGAGAAACTCGTGGATGCCTAGACTTCCATCATGGATTACAGCTAATTGTAGACTGTAGCCTCGACCATGCTCACTAGGTTCTTGGGCTGATTATAATGCGTTACTGAAGTTTAGCTTCATCCGGGGCACGTGCTGTTTCTTTTGTATCTGTAAGTGCTTCCTGTTGAGGTTTAATTTTTGAAACAGGAGTATCGTGCCAAAATGAATCCTGCCTGCATATTTATCCACGAAGATGCCACCATGTTGTGCCATACCTCTACTCAACTGGAGTACTTTCTACTGGGTAGTCAGTAAGTGCTACCTCGTTGGGTAAATGTATGGTGCTTTTCCTACACTACAGCTGCGTAAAGGCCCAGAAGAGAAGTCTTCAGATCACCTGTGTCTGTGACTTTGCCACTGCGCTGATAGGCGCCTAGGTACCTCGAGTGAGCTGTCCATCACAGTGGGGGAAAGGGCGGGATAGGTTGCATAGCCTAGTCTGTGTGGGGAGGGGTTAAACTGGCGAGGCTTCTGTGCGAGTTCACATGCCTCTTGTTTATGGAGGGTCAGAGACCGATCAGCTCAGTAAATGATAAGAAAGCAGTCGGTGGTACCTCTTTGGGTGAATGTATTGTGCTTTTCCAGCACTGCAGCTGCGTAAAGGCCCAGAAGAGAAGTCTTCAGTGATCACCTGTGTCTGTGACTTTGCCACTGCGCTGATAGGCGCCTGGGTACCTCGAGTGAGCTGTCCATCACAGTGGGGGAAAGGGCAGAATAGGTTGCATAGCCTAGTCAGTGACTTTGCCACTGCGCTGATAGGCGCCGAGGTACCCCGAGTGAGCTGTCCATCACAGTGGGGGAAAGGGCGTGATAGGTTGCATAGCCTAGTCTGTGTGGGGAGGGGTTAAACTGGCGAGGCTTCTGTGCGAGTTCACATGCCTCTTGTTTATGAAGGGTCAGAGACCGATCAGCTCAGTAAATGATAAGAAAGCAGTCGGTGGTACCTCTTTGGGTGAATGTATTGTGCTTTTCCAGCACTGCAGCTGCGTAAAGGCCAGAAGAGTTGTATTCAGGGATCACCTGTGTCTGTAACGTTGCCACTGCGCCAATAGGCGCCGAGGTACCTCGAGTGAGCTGTCCATCACAGTGGGGGAAAGGGCGGGATAGGTTGCATAGCCTAGTGTGTGTGGGGAGGGGCCAAATTGGCGAGGCTTCTGTGTGTGTGCACTTGCCTCTTGTTTATGAAGGGTCAGAGACCGATTAGCGCAGCAAATGAGGAGAAAGCAGTCGGTGGTACCTCTTTGGGTGAATGTATTGTGCTTTTCAAACACTACAGCTGCGTATAGGCCCAGAAGAGTTGTCTCGAGTGACCACGTGTGTCTGTAACTTTGCCACCGCGCCGTTTGGCGCCAAGGTCCCTTGAGTGAGCTGTCCATCACAGTGGGGGAAAGGGCGGGAAGATATTGCATAGCCTAGTGTGTGGGGCGGGGCCAAACGGGCGGGGCTTCTGTGCAGTTCACATGCCTCTTGTTTATAAAGGGTCAGAGACCATCAGAGCATCAGATGAGGAGAAATCAGCCTCCTGGTCACTGGAAGTACAGGAGGATTGCGCTCGAGAAACTCGTGGATGCCTAGACTTCCATCATGGATTACAGCTAATTGTAGACTGTAGCCTCGACCTTGCTCACTAGGTTCTTGGGCTGATTATAATGCGTTACTGAAGTTTAGCTTCATCCGGGGCACGTGCTGTTTCTTTTGTATCTGTAAGTGCTTCCTGTTGAGGTTTAATTTTTGAAACAGGAGCATCGTGCCAAAATGAATCCTGCCTGCATATTTATCCACGAAGATGCCACCATGTTGTGCCATACCTCTACTCAACTGGAGTACTTTCTACTGGGTAGTCAGTAAGTGCTACCTCGTTGGGTAAATGTATGGTGCTTTTCCTACACTACAGCTGCGTAAAGGCCCAGAAGAGAAGTCTTCAGTGATCACCTGTGTCTGTGACTTTGCCACTGCGCTGATAGGCGCCTAGGTACCTCGAGTGAGCTGTCCATCACAGTGGGGGAAAGGGCGGGATAGGTTGCATAGCCTAGTCAGTGACTTTGCCACTGCGCTGATCGGCGCCGAGGTACCTCGAGTGAGCTGTCCATCACAGTGGGGAAAAGGGCGGGATAGGTTGCATAGCCTAGTCTGTGTGGGGAGGGGTTAAACTGGCGAGGCTTCTGTGCGAGTTCACATGCCTCTTGTTTATGAAGGGTCAGAGACCGATCAGCGCAGTAAATGATAAGAAAGCAGTCGGTGGTACCTCTTTGGGTGAATGTATTGTGCTTTTCCAGCACTGCAGCTGCGTGAAGTCCCAGAAGAGTTGTCTTCAGTGATCACCTGTGTCTGTGACTTTGCCACTGCGCCGATATGCGCCGAGGTACCTCGAGGGAGCTGTCCATCAAAGTGGGGTACAGGACGGGATAGCTTGCATAGCCTAGTGTGTGTGGGGAGGGGCCAAACTGGCGAGGCTTCTGTGCGTGTGCACTTGCCTCTTGTTTATGAAGGGTCAGAGACCGATTAGCGCAGCAAATGAGGAGAAAGCAGTCGGTGGTACCTCTTTGGGTGAATGTATTGTGCTTTTCAAACACTACAGCTGCGTATAGGCCCAGAAGAGTTGTCTCGAGTGACCACGTGTGTCTGTAACTTTGCCACCGCGCCGTTTGGCGCCAAGGTCCCTTGAGTGAGCTGTCCATCACAGTGGGGGAAAGGGCGGGAAGATGTTGCATAGCCTAGTGTGTGGGGCGGGGCCAAACGGGCGGGGCTTCTGTACAGTTCACATGCCTCTTGTTTATAAAGGGTCAGAGACCATCAGAGCATCAGATGAGGAGAAATCAGCCTCCTGGTCACTGGAAGTACAGGAGGATTGCGCTCGAGAAACTCGTGGATGCCTAGACCTCCATCACGGATTACAGCTAATTGTAGACTGTAGCCTCGACCTTGCTCACTAGGTTCTTGGGCTGATTATAATGTTTTACTGAAGTTTAGCTTCAACCGGGGCACGTGCTGTTTCTTTTGTATCTGTAAGTGCTTCCTGTTGAGGTTTAATTTTTGAAACAGGAGCATCGTGCCAAAATGAATCCTGCCTGCATATTTATCCACGAAGATGCCACCATGTTGTGCCATACCTCTACTCAACTGGAGTACTTTCTACTGGGTAGTCAGTAAGTGCTACCTCGTTGGGTAAATGTATGGTGCTTTTCCTACACTACAGCTGCGTAAAGGCCCAGAAGAGAAGTCTTCAGTGATCACCTGTGTCTGTGACTTTGCCACTGCGCTGATAGGCGCCTAGGTACCTCGAGTGAGCTGTCCATCACAGTGGGGGAAAGGGCGTGATAGGTTGCATAGCCTAGTCTGTGTGGGGAGGGGTTAAACTGGCGAGGCTTCTGTGCGAGTTCACATGCCTCTTGTTTATGAAGGGTCAGAGACCGATCAGCTCAGTAAATGATAAGAAAGCAGTCGGTGGTACCTCTTAGGGTGAATGTATTGTGCTTTTCCAGCACTGCAGCTGCGTAAAGGCCCAGAAGAGAAGTCTTCAGTGATCACCTGTGTCTGTGACTTTGCCACTGCGCTGATAGGCGCCTGGGTACCTCGAGTGAGCTGTCCATCACAGTGGGGGAAAGGGCAGAATAGGTTGCATAGCCTAGTCAGTGACTTTGCCACTGCGCTGATAGGCGCCGAGGTACCCCGAGTGAGCTGTCCATCACAGTGGGGGAAAGGGCGGGATAGGTTGCATAGCCTAGTCTGTGTGGGGAGGGGTTAAACTGGCGAGGCTTCTGTGCGAGTTCACATGCCTCTTGTTTATGAAGGGTCAGAGACCGATCAGCTCAGTAAATGATAAGAAAGCAGTCGGTGGTACCTCTTTGGGTGAATGTATTGTGCTTTTCCAGCACTGCAGCTGCGTAAAGGCCAGAAGAGTTGTATTCAGGGATCACCTGTGTCTGTAACGTTGCCACTGCGCCGATAGGCGCCGAGGTACCTCGAGTGAGCTGTCCATCACAGTGGGGGAAAGGGCGGGATAGGTTGCATAGCCTAGTGTGTGGGGAGGGGCCAAATTGGCGAGGCTTCTGTGTGTGTGCACTTGCCTCTTGTTTATGAAGGGTCAGAGACCGATTAGCGCAGCAAATGAGGAGAAAGCAGTCGGTGGTACCTCTTTGGGTGAATGTATTGTGCTTTTCAAACACTACAGCTGCGTATAGGCCCAGAAGAGTTGTCTCGAGTGACCACGTGTGTCTGTAACTTTGCCACCGCGCCGTTTGGCGCCAAGGTCCCTTGAGTGAGCTGTCCATCACAGTGGGGGAAAGGGCGGGAAGATATTGCATAGCCTAGTGTGTGGGGCGGGGCCAAACGGGCAGGGCTTCTGTGCAGTTCACATGCCTCTTGTTTATAAAGGGTCAGAGACCATCAGAGCATCAGATGAGGAGAAATCAGCCTCCTGGTCACTGGAAGTACAGGAGGATTGCGCTCGAGAAACTCGTGGATGCCTAGACTTCCATCATGGATTACAGCTAATTGTAGACTGTAGCCTCGACCTTGCTCACTAGGTTCTTGGGCTGATTATAATGCGTTACTGAAGTTTAGCTTCATCCGGGGCACGTGCTGTTTCTTTTGTATCTGTAAGTGCTTCCTGTTGAGGTTTAATTTTTGAAACAGGAGCATCGTGCCAAAATGAATCCTGCCTGCATATTTATCCACGAAGATGCCACCATGTTGTGCCATACCTCTACTCAACTGGAGTACTTTCTACTGGGTAGTCAGTAAGTGCTACCTCGTTGGGTAAATGTATGGTGCTTTTCCTACACTACAGCTGCGTAAAGGCCCAGAAGAGAAGTCTTCAGTGATCACCTGTGTCTGTGACTTTGCCACTGCGCTGATAGGCGCCTAGGTACCTCGAGTGAGCTGTCCATCACAGTGGGGGAAAGGGCGGGATAGGTTGCATAGCCTAGTCTGTGTGGGGAGGGGTTAAACTGGCGAGGCTTCTGTGCGAGTTCACATGCCTCTTGTTTATGAAGGGTCAGAGACCGATCAGCTCAGTAAATGATAAGAAAGCAGTCGGTGGTACCTCTTTGGGTGAATGTATTGTGCTTTTCCAGCACTGCAGCTGCGTAAAGGCCCAGAAGAGAAGTCTTCAGTGATCACCTGTGTCTGTGACTTTGCCACTGCGCTGATAGGCGCCTGGGTACCTCGAGTGAGCTGTCCATCACAGTGGGGGAAAGGGCAGAATAGGTTGCATAGCCTAGTCAGTGACTTTGCCACTGCGCTGATAGGCGCCGAGGTACCCCGAGTGAGCTGTCCATCACAGTGGGGGAAAGGGCGGGATAGGTTGCATAGCCTAGTCTGTGTGGGGAGGGGTTAAACTGGCGAGGCTTCTGTGCGAGTTCACATGCCTCTTGTTTATGAAGGGTCAGAGACCGATCAGCTCAGTAAATGATAAGAAAGCAGTCGGTGGTACCTCTTTGGGTGAATGTATTGTGCTTTTCCAGCACTGCAGCTGCGTAAAGGCCAGAAGAGTTGTATTCAGGGATCACCTGTGTCTGTAACGTTGCCACTGCGCCGATAGGCGCCGAGGTACCTCGAGTGAGCTGTCCATCACAGTGGGGGAAAGGGCGGGATAGGTTGCATAGCCTAGTGTGTGGGGAGGGGCCAAATTGGCGAGGCTTCTGTGTGTGTGCACTTGCCTCTTGTTTATGAAGGGTCAGAGACCGATTAGCGCAGCAAATGAGGAGAAAGCAGTTGGTGGTACCTCTTTGGGTGAATGTATTGTGCTTTTCAAACACTACAGCTGCGTATAGGCCCAGAAGAGTTGTCTCGAGTGACCACGTGTGTCTGTAACTTTGCCACCGCGCCGTTTGGCGCCAAGGTCCCTTGAGTGAGCTGTCCATCACAGTGGGGGAAAGGGCGGGAAGATATTGCATAGCCTAGTGTGTGGGGCGGGGCCAAACGGGCGGGGCTTCTGTGCAGTTCACATGCCTCTTGTTTATAAAGGGTCAGAGACCATCAGAGCATCAGATGAGGAGAAATCAGCCTCCTGGTCACTGGAAGTACAGGAGGATTGCGCTCGAGAAACTCGTGGATGCCTAGACTTCCATCATGGATTACAGCTAATTGTAGACTGTAGCCTCGACCTTGCTCACTAGGTTCTTGGGCTGATTATAATGCGTTACTGAAGTTTAGCTTCATCCGGGGCACGTGCTGTTTCTTTTGTATCTGTAAGTGCTTCCTGTTGAGGTTTAATTTTTGAAACAGGAGCATCGTGCCAAAATGAATCCTGCCTGCATATTTATCCACGAAGATGCCACCATGTTGTGCCATACCTCTACTCAACTGGAGTACTTTCTACTGGGTAGTCAGTAAGTGCTACCTCGTTGGGTAAATGTATGGTGCTTTTCCTACACTACAGCTGCGTAAAGGCCCAGAAGAGAAGTCTTCAGTGATCACCTGTGTCTGTGACTTTGCCACTGCGCTGATAGGCGCCTAGGTACCTCGAGTGAGCTGTCCATCACAGTGGGGGAAAGGGCGGGATAGGTTGCATAGCCTAGTCAGTGACTTTGCCACTGCGCTGATCGGCGCCGAGGTACCTCGAGTGAGCTGTCCATCACAGTGGGGGAAAGGGCGGGATAGGTTGCATAGCCTAGTCTGTGTGGGGAGGGGTTAAACTGGCGAGGCTTCTGTGCGAGTTCACATGCCTCTTGTTTATGAAGGGTCAGAGACCGATCAGCGCAGTAAATGATAAGAAAGCAGTCGGTGGTACCTCTTTGGGTGAATGTATTGTGCTTTTCCAGCACTGCAGCTGCGTGAAGTCCCAGAAGAGTTGTCTTCAGTGATCACCTGTGTCTGTGACTTTGCCACTGCGCCGATATGCGCCGAGGTACCTCGAGGGAGCTGTCCATCAAAGTGGGGTACAGGACGGGATAGCTTGCATAGCCTAGTGTGTGTGGGGAGGGGCCAAACTGGCGAGGCTTCTGTGCGTGTGCACTTGCCTCTTGTTTATGAAGGGTCAGAGACCGATTAGCGCAGCAAATGAGGAGAAAGCAGTCGGTGGTACCTCTTTGGGTGAATGTATTGTGCTTTTCCAGCACTGCAGCTGCATAAAGGCCCAGAAGAGTTGTCTCGAGTGACCACGTGTGTCTGTAACTTTGCCACCGCGCCGTTTGGCGCCAAGGTCCCTTGAGTGAGCTGTCCATCACAGTGGGGGAAAGGGCGGGAAGATGTTGCATAGCCTAGTGTGTGGGGCGGGGCCAAACGGGCGGGGCTTCTGTACAGTTCACATGCCTCTTGTTTATAAAGGGTCAGAGACCATCAGAGCATCAGATGAGGAGAAATCAGCCTCCTGGTCACTGGAAGTACAGGAGGATTGCGCTCGAGAAACTCGTGGATGCCTAGACCTCCATCACGGATTACAGCTAATTGTAGACTGTAGCCTCGACCTTGCTCACTAGGTTCTTGGGCTGATTATAATGTTTTACTGAAGTTTAGCTTCAACCGGGGCACGTGCTGTTTCTTTTGTATCTGTAAGTGCTTCCTGTTGAGGTTTAATTTTTGAAACAGGAGCATCGTGCCAAAATGAATCCTGCCTGCATATTTATCCACGAAGATGCCACCATGTTGTGCCATACCTCTACTCAACTGGAGTACTTTCTACTGGGTAGTCAGTAAGTGCTACCTCGTTGGGTAAATGTATGGTGCTTTTCCTACACTACAGCTGCGTAAAGGCCCAGAAGAGAAGTCTTCAGTGATCACCTGTGTCTGTGACTTTGCCACTGCGCTGATAGGCGCCTAGGTACCTCGAGTGAGCTGTCCATCACAGTGGGGGAAAGGGCGGGATAGGTTGCATAGCCTAGTCTGTGTGGGGAGGTGTTAAACTGGCGAGGCTTCTGTGCGAGTTCACATGCCTCTTGTTTATGAAGGGTCAGAGACCGATCAGCTCAGTAAATGATAAGAAAGCAGTCGGTGGTACCTCTTTGGGTGAATGTATTGTGCTTTTCCAGCACTGCAGCTGCGTAAAGGCCAGAAGAGTTGTATTCAGGGATCACCTGTGTCTGTAACGTTGCCACTGCGCCGATAGGCGCCGAGGTACCTCGAGTGAGCTGTCCATCACAGTGGGGGAAAGGGCGGGATAGGTTGCATAGCCTAGTGTGTGTGGGGAGGGGCCAAATTGGCGAGGCTTCTGTGTGTGTGCACTTGCCTCTTGTTTATGAAGGGTCAGACACCGATTAGCGCAGCAAATGAGGAGAAAGCAGTCGGTGGTACCTCTTTGGGTGAATGTATTGTGCTTTTCAAACACTACAGCTGCGTATAGGCCCAGAAGAGTTGTCTCGAGTGACCACGTGTGTCTGTAACTTTGCCACCGCGCCGTTTGGCGCCAAGGTCCCTTGAGTGAGCTGTCCATCACAGTGGGGGAAAGGGCGGGAAGATATTGCATAGCCTAGTGTGTGGGGCGGGGCCAAACGGGCGGGGCTTCTGTGCAGTTCACATGCCTCTTGTTTATAAAGGGTCAGAGACCATCAGAGCATCAGATGAGGAGAAATCAGCCTCCTGGTCACTGGAAGTACAGGAGGATTGCGCTCGAGAAACTCGTGGATGCCTAGACTTCCATCATGGATTACAGCTAATTGTAGACTGTAGCCTCGACCTTGCTCACTAGGTTCTTGGGCTGATTATAATGCGTTACTGAAGTTTAGCTTCATCCGGGGCACGTGCTGTTTCTTTTGTATCTGTAAGTGCTTCCTGTTGAGGTTTAATTTTTGAAACAGGAGCATCGTGCCAAAATCAATCCTGCCTGCATATTTATCCACGAAGATGCCACCATGTTGTGCCATACCTCTACTCAACTGGAGTACTTTCTACTGGGTAGTCAGTAAGTGCTACCTCGTTGGGTAAATGTATGGTGCTTTTCCTACACTACAGCTGCGTAAAGGCCCAGAAGAGAAGTCTTCAGTGATCACCTGTGTCTGTGACTTTGCCACTGCGCTGATAGGCGCCTAGGTACCTCGAGTGTGCTGTCCATCACAGTGGGGGAAAGGGCGGGATAGGTTGCATAGCCTAGTCAGTGACTTTGCCACTGCGCTGATCGGCGCCGAGGTACCTCGAGTGAGCTGTCCATCACAGTGGGGAAAAGGGCGGGATAGGTTGCATAGCCTAGTCTGTGTGGGGAGGGGTTAAACTGGCGAGGCTTCTGTGCGAGTTCACATGCCTCTTGTTTATGAAGGGTCAGAGACCGATCAGCGCAGTAAATGATAAGAAAGCAGTCGGTGGTACCTCTTTGGGTGAATGTATTGTGCTTTTCCAGCACTGCAGCTGCGTAAAGGCCCAGAAGAGTTGTCTCGAGTGACCACGTGTGTCTGTAACTTTGCCACCGCGCCGTTTGGCGCCAAGGTCCCTCGAGTGAGCTGTCCATCACAGTGGTGGAAAGGGCGGGATAGGTTGCATAGCCTAGTGTGTGTGGGGAGGGGTTAAACTGGCGAGGCTTCTGTGCGAGTTCACATGCCTCTTGTTTATGAAGGGTCAGAGACAGATCAGCGCAGTAAATGATAAGAAAGCAGTAGGTGGTACCTCTTTGGGTGAATGTATTGTGCTTTTCAAACACTACAGCTGCGTATAGGCCCAGAAGAGTTGTCTCGAGTGACCACGTGTTTCTGTAACTTTGCCACCGCGCCGTTTGGCGCCAAGGTCCCTTGAGTGAGCTGTCCATCACAGTGGGGGAAAGGGCGGGAAGATGTTGCATAGTCTAGTGTGTGGGGCGGGGCCAAACGGGTGGGGCTTCTGTACAGTTCACATGCCTCTTGTTTATAAAGGGTCAGAGACCATCAGAGCATCAGATGAGGAGAAATCAGCCTCCTGGTCACTGGAAGTACAGGAGGATTGCGCTCGAGAAACTCGTGGATGCCTAGACCTCCATCACGGATTACAGCTAATTGTAGACTGTAGCCTCGACCTTGCTCACTAGGTTCTTGGGCTGATTATAATGTTTTACTGAAGTTTAGCTTCAACCGGGGCACGTGCTGTTTCTTTTGAATCTGTAAGTGCTTCCTGTTGAGGTTTAATTTTTGAAACAGGAGCATCGTGCCAAAATGAATCCTGCCTGCATATTTATCCACGAAGATGCCACCATGTTGTGCCATACCTCTACTCAACTGGAGTACTTTCTACTGGGTAGTCAGTAAGTGCTACCTCGTTGGGTAAATGTATGGTGCTTTTCCTACACTACAGCTGCGTAAAGGCCCAGAAGAGAAGTCTTCAGTGATCACCTGTGTCTGTGACTTTGCCACTGCGCTGATAGGCGCCTAGGTACCTCGAGTGAGCTGTCCATCACAGTGGGGGAAAGGGCGGGATAGGTTGCATAGCCTAGTCTGTGTGGGGAGGGGTTAAACTGGCGAGGCTTCTGTGCGAGTTCACATGCCTCTTGTTTATGAAGGGTCAGAGACCGATCAGCTCAGTAAATGATAAGAAAGCAGTCGGTGGTACCTCTTTGGGTGAATGTATTGTGCTTTTCCAGCACTGCAGCTGCGTAAAGGCCAGAAGAGTTGTATTCAGGGATCACCTGTGTCTGTAACGTTGCCACTGCGCCGATAGGCGCCGAGGTACCTCGAGTGAGCTGTCCATCACAGTGGGGGAAAGGGCGGGATAGGTTGCATAGCCTAGTGTGTGTGGGGAGGGGCCAAATTGGCGAGGCTTCTGTGTGTGTGCACTTGCCTCTTGTTTATGAAGGGTCAGAGACCGATTAGCGCAGCAAATGAGGAGAAAGCAGTCGGTGGTACCTCTTTGGGTGAATGTATTGTGCTTTTCAAACACTACAGCTGCGTATAGGCCCAGAAGAGTTGTCTCGAGTGACCACGTGTGTCTGTAACTTTGCCACCGCGCCGTTTGGCGCCAAGGTCCCTTGAGTGAGCTGTCCATCACAGTGGGGGAAAGGGCGGGAAGATATTGCATAGCCTAGTGTGTGGGGCGGGGCCAAACGGGCGGGGCTTCTGTGCAGTTCACATGCCTCTTGTTTATAAAGGGTCAGAGACCATCAGAGCATCAGATGAGGAGAAATCAGCCTCCTGGTCACTGGAAGTACAGGAGGATTGTGCTCGAGAAACTCGTGGATGCCTAGACTTCCATCATGGATTACAGCTAATTGTAGACTGTAGCCTCGACCATGCTCACTAGGTTCTTGGGCTGATTATAATGCGTTACTGAAGTTTAGCTTCATCCGGGGCACGTGCTGTTTCTTTTGTATCTGTAAGTGCTTCCTGTTGAGGTTTAATTTTTGAAACAGGAGTATCGTGCCAAAATGAATCCTGCCTGCATATTTATCCACGAAGATGCCACCATGTTGTGCCATACCTCTACTCAACTGGAGTACTTTCTACTGGGTAGTCAGTAAGTGCTACCTCGTTGGGTAAATGTATGGTGCTTTTCCTACACTACAGCTGCGTAAAGGCCCAGAAGAGAAGTCTTCAGTGATCACCTGTGTCTGTGACTTTGCCACTGCGCTGATAGGCGCCTAGGTACCTCGAGTGAGCTGTCCATCACAGTGGGGGAAAGGGCGGGATAGGTTGCATAGCCTAGTCTGTGTGGGGAGGGGTTAAACTGGCGAGGCTTCTGTGCGAGTTCACATGCCTCTTGTTTATGAAGGGTCAGAGACCGATCAGCTCAGTAAATGATAAGAAAGCAGTCGGTGGTACCTCTTTGGGTGAATGTATTGTGCTTTTCCAGCACTGCAGCTGCGTAAAGGCCCAGAAGAGAAGTCTTCAGTGATCACCTGTGTCTGTGACTTTGCCACTGCGCTGATAGGCGCCTGGGTACCTCGAGTGAGCTGTCCATCACAGTGGGGGAAAGGGCAGAATAGGTTGCATAGCCTAGTCAGTGACTTTGCCACTGCGCTGATAGGCGCCGAGGTACCCCGAGTGAGCTGTCCATCACAGTGGGGGAAAGGGCGGGATAGGTTGCATAGCCTAGTCTGTGTGGGGAGGGGTTAAACTGGCGAGGCTTCTGTGCGAGTTCACATGCCTCTTGTTTATGAAGGGTCAGAGACCGATCAGCTCAGTAAATGATAAGAAAGCAGTCGGTGGTACCTCTTTGGGTGAATGTATTGTGCTTTTCCAGCACTGCAGCTGCGTAAAGGCCAGAAGAGTTGTATTCAGGGATCACCTGTGTCTGTAACGTTGCCACTGCGCCGATAGGCGCCGAGGTACCTCGAGTGAGCTGTCCATCACAGTGGGGGAAAGGGCGGGATAGGTTGCATAGCCTAGTGTGTGTGGGGAGGGGCCAAATTGGCGAGGCTTCTGTGTGTGTGCGCACTTGCCTCTTGTTTATGAAGGGTCAGAGACCGATTAGCGCAGCAAATGAGGAGAAAGCAGTCGGTGGTACCTCTTTGGGTGAATGTATTGTGCTTTTCAAACACTACAGCTGCGTATAGGCCCAGAAGAGTTGTCTCGAGTGACCACGTGTGTCTGTAACTTTGCCACCGCGCCGTTTGGCGCCAAGGTCCCTTGAGTGAGCTGTCCATCACAGTGGGGGAAAGGGCGGGAAGATATTGCATAGCCTAGTGTGTGGGGCGGGGCCAAACGGGCGGGGCTTCTGTGCAGTTCACATGCCTCTTGTTTATAAAGGGTCAGAGACCATCAGAGCATCAGATGAGGAGAAATCAGCCTCCTGGTCACTGGAAGTACAGGAGGATTGCGCTCGAGAAACTCGTGGATGCCTAGACTTCCATCATGGATTACAGCTAATTGTAGACTGTAGCCTCGACCTTGCTCACTAGGTTCTTGGGCTGATTATAATGCGTTACTGAAGTTTAGCTTCATCCGGGGCACGTGCTGTTTCTTTTGTATCTGTAAGTGCTTCCTGTTGAGGTTTAATTTTTGAAACAGGAGCATCGTGCCAAAATGAATCCTGCCTGCATATTTATCCACGAAGATGCCACCATGTTGTGCCATACCTCTACTCAACTGGAGTACTTTCTACTGGGTAGTCAGTAAGTGCTACCTCGTTGGGTAAATGTATGGTGCTTTTCCTACACTACAGCTGCGTAAAGGCCCAGAAGAGAAGTCTTCAGTGATCACCTGTGTCTGTGACTTTGCCACTGCGCTGATAGGCGCCTAGGTACCTCGAGTGAGCTGTCCATCACAGTGGGGGAAAGGGCGGGATAGGTTGCATAGCCTAGTCAGTGACTTTGCCACTGCGCTGATCGGCGCCGAGGTACCTCGAGTGAGCTGTCCATCACAGTGGGGAAAAGGGCGGGATAGGTTGCATAGCCTAGTCTGTGTGGGGAGGGGTTAAACTGGCGAGGCTTCTGTGCGAGTTCACATGCCTCTTGTTTATGAAGGGTCAGAGACCGATCAGCGCAGTAAATGATAAGAAAGCAGTCGGTGGTACCTCTTTGGGTGAATGTATTGTGCTTTTCCAGCACTGCAGCTGCGTGAAGTCCCAGAAGAGTTGTCTTCAGTGATCACCTGTGTCTGTGACTTTGCCACTGCGCCGATATGCGCCGAGGTACCTCGAGGGAGCTGTCCATCAAAGTGGGGTACAGGACGGGATAGCTTGCATAGCCTAGTGTGTGTGGGGAGGGGCCAAACTGGCGAGGCTTCTGTGCGTGTGCACTTGCCTCTTGTTTATGAAGGGTCAGAGACCGATTAGCGCAGCAAATGAGGAGAAAGCAGTCGGTGGTACCTCTTTGGGTGAATGTATTGTGCTTTTCAAACACTACAGCTGCGTATAGGCCCAGAAGAGTTGTCTCGAGTGACCACGTGTGTCTGTAACTTTGCCACCGCGCCGTTTGGCGCCAAGGTCCCTTGAGTGAGCTGTCCATCACAGTGGGGGAAAGGGCGGGAAGATGTTGCATAGCCTAGTGTGTGGGGCGGGGCCAAACGGGCGGGGCTTCTGTGCAGTTCATTTGCCTCTTGTTTATAAAGGGTCAGAGACCATCAGAGCATCAGATGAGGAGAAATCAGCCTCCTGGTCACTGGAAGTACAGGAGGATTGCGCTCGAGAAACTCGTGGATGCCTAGACCTCCATCACGGATTACAGCTAATTGTAGACTGTAGCCTCGACCTTGCTCACTAGGTTCTTGGGCTGATTATAATGTTTTACTGAAGTTTAGCTTCAACCGGGGCACGTGCTGTTTCTTTTGTATCTGTAAGTGCTTCCTGTTGAGGTTTAATTTTTGAAACAGGAGCATCGTGCCAAAATGAATCCTGCCTGCATATTTATCCACGAAGATGCCACCATGTTGTGCCATACCTCTACTCAACTGGAGTACTTTCTACTGGGTAGTCAGTAAGTGCTACCTCGTTGGGTAAATGTATGGTGCTTTTCCTACACTACAGCTGCGTAAAGGCCCAGAAGAGAAGTCTTCAGTGATCACCTGTGTCTGTGACTTTGCCACTGCGCTGATAGGCGCCTAGGTACCTCGAGTGAGCTGTCCATCACAGTGGGGGAAAGGGCGTGATAGGTTGCATAGCCTAGTCTGTGTGGGGAGGGGTTAAACTGGCGAGGCTTCTGTGCGAGTTCACATGCCTCTTGTTTATGAAGGGTCAGAGACCGATCAGCTCAGTAAATGATAAGAAAGCAGTCGGTGGTACCTCTTAGGGTGAATGTATTGTGCTTTTCCAGCACTGCAGCTGTGTAAAGGCCCAGAAGAGAAGTCTTCAGTGATCACCTGTGTCTGTGACTTTGCCACTGCGCTGATAGGCGCCTGGGTACCTCGAGTGAGCTGTCCATCACAGTGGGGGAAAGGGCAGAATAGGTTGCATAGCCTAGTCAGTGACTTTGCCACTGCGCTGATAGGCGCCGAGGTACCCCGAGTGAGCTGTCCATCACAGTGGGGGAAAGGGCGGGATAGGTTGCATAGCCTAGTCTGTGTGGGGAGGGGTTAAACTGGCGAGGCTTCTGTGCGAGTTCACATGCCTCTTGTTTATGAAGGGTCAGAGACCGATCAGCTCAGTAAATGATAAGAAAGCAGTCGGTGGTACCTCTTTGGGTGAATGTATTGTGCTTTTCCAGCACTGCAGCTGCGTAAAGGCCAGAAGAGTTGTATTCAGGGATCACCTGTGTCTGTAACGTTGCCACTGCGCCGATAGGCGCCGAGGTACCTCGAGTGAGCTGTCCATCACAGTGGGGGAAAGGGCGGGATAGGTTGCATAGCCTAGTGTGTGGGGAGGGGCCAAATTGGCGAGGCTTCTGTGTGTGTGCACTTGCCTCTTGTTTATGAAGGGTCAGAGACCGATTAGCGCAGCAAATGAGGAGAAAGCAGTCGGTGGTACCTCTTTGGGTGAATGTATTGTGCTTTTCAAACACTACAGCTGCGTATAGGCCCAGAAGAGTTGTCTCGAGTGACCACGTGTGTCTGTAACTTTGCCACCGCGCCGTTTGGCGCCAAGGTCCCTTGAGTGAGCTGTCCATCACAGTGGGGGAAAGGGCGGGAAGATATTGCATAGCCTAGTGTGTGGGGCGGGGCCAAACGGGCGGGGCTTCTGTGCAGTTCACATGCCTCTTGTTTATAAAGGGTCAGAGACCATCAGAGCATCAGATGAGGAGAAATCAGCCTCCTGGTCACTGGAAGTACAGGAGGATTGCGCTCGAGAAACTCGTGGATGCCTAGACTTCCATCATGGATTACAGCTAATTGTAGACTGTAGCCTCGACCTTGCTCACTAGGTTCTTGGGCTGATTATAATGCGTTACTGAAGTTTAGCTTCATCCGGGGCACGTGCTGTTTCTTTTGTATCTGTAAGTGCTTCCTGTTGAGGTTTAATTTTTGAAACAGGAGCATCGTGCCAAAATGAATCCTGTCTGCATATTTATCCACGAAGATGCCACCATGTTGTGCCATACCTCTACTCAACTGGAGTACTTTCTACTGGGTAGTCAGTAAGTGCTACCTCGTTGGGTAAATGTATGGTGCTTTTCCTACACTACAGCTGCGTAAAGGCCCAGAAGAGAAGTCTTCAGTGATCACCTGTGTCTGTGACTTTGCCACTGCGCTGATAGGCGCCTAGGTACCTCGAGTGAGCTGTCCATCACAGTGGGGGAAAGGGCGGGATAGGTTGCATAGCCTAGTCTGTGTGGGGAGGGGTTAAACTGGCGAGGCTTCTGTGCGAGTTCACATGCCTCTTGTTTATGAAGGGTCAGAGACCGATCAGCTCAGTAAATGATAAGAAAGCAGTCGGTGGTACCTCTTTGGGTGAATGTATTGTGCTTTTCCAGCACTGCAGCTGCGTAAAGGCCCAGAAGAGAAGTCTTCAGTGATCACCTGTGTCTGTGACTTTGCCACTGCGCTGATAGGCGCCTGGGTACCTCGAGTGAGCTGTCCATCACAGTGGGGGAAAGGGCAGAATAGGTTGCATAGCCTAGTCAGTGACTTTGCCACTGCGCTGATAGGCGCCGAGGTACCCCGAGTGAGCTGTCCATCACAGTGGGGGAAAGGGCGGGATAGGTTGCATAGCCTAGTCTGTGTGGGGAGGGGTTAAACTGGCGAGGCTTCTGTGCGAGTTCACATGCCTCTTGTTTATGAAGGGTCAGAGACCGATCAGCTCAGTAAATGATAAGAAAGCAGTCGGTGGTACCTCTTTGGGTGAATGTATTGTGCTTTTCCAGCACTGCAGCTGCGTAAAGGCCAGAAGAGTTGTATTCAGGGATCACCTGTGTCTGTAACGTTGCCACTGCGCCGATAGGCGCCGAGGTACCTCGAGTGAGCTGTCCATCACAGTGGGGGAAAGGGCGGGATAGGTTGCATAGCCTAGTGTGTGGGGAGGGGCCAAATTGGCGAGGCTTCTGTGTGTGTGCACTTGCCTCTTGTTTATGAAGGGTCAGAGACCGATTAGCGCAGCAAATGAGGAGAAAGCAGTCGGTGGTACCTCTTTGGGTGAATGTATTGTGCTTTTCAAACACTACAGCTGCGTATAGGCCCAGAAGAGTTGTCTCGAGTGACCACGTGTGTCTGTAACTTTGCCACCGCGCCGTTTGGCGCCAAGGTCCCTTGAGTGAGCTGTCCATCACAGTGGGGGAAAGGGCGGGAAGATATTGCATAGCCTAGTGTGTGGGGCGGGGCCAAACGGGCGGGGCTTCTGTGCAGTTCACATGCCTCTTGTTTATAAAGGGTCAGAGACCATCAGAGCATCAGATGAGGAGAAATCAGCCTCCTGGTCACTGGAAGTACAGGAGGATTGCGCTCGAGAAACTCGTGGATGCCTAGACTTCCATCATGGATTACAGCTAATTGTAGACTGTAGCCTCGACCTTGCTCACTAGGTTCTTGGGCTGATTATAATGCGTTACTGAAGTTTAGCTTCATCCGGGGCACGTGCTGTTTCTTTTGTATCTGTAAGTGCTTCCTGTTGAGGTTTAATTTTTGAAACAGGAGCATCGTGCCAAAATGAATCCTGCCTGCATATTTATCCACGAAGATGCCACCATGTTGTGCCATACCTCTACTCAACTGGAGTACTTTCTACTGGGTAGTCAGTAAGTGCTACCTCGTTGGGTAAATGTATGGTGCTTTTCCTACACTACAGCTGCGTAAAGGCCCAGAAGAGAAGTCTTCAGTGATCACCTGTGTCTGTGACTTTGCCACTGCGCTGATAGGCGCCTAGGTACCTCGAGTGAGCTGTCCATCACAGTGGGGGAAAGGGCGGGATAGGTTGCATAGCCTAGTCAGTGACTTTGCCACTGCGCTGATCGGCGCCGAGGTACCTCGAGTGAGCTGTCCATCACAGTGGGGGAAAGGGCGGGATAGGTTGCATAGCCTAGTCTGTGTGGGGAGGGGTTAAACTGGCGAGGCTTCTGTGCGAGTTCACATGCCTCTTGTTTATGAAGGGTCAGAGACCGATCAGCGCAGTAAATGATAAGAAAGCAGTCGGTGGTACCTCTTTGGGTGAATGTATTGTGCTTTTCCAGCACTGCAGCTGCGTGAAGTCCCAGAAGAGTTGTCTTCAGTGATCACCTGTGTCTGTGACTTTGCCACTGCGCCGATATGCGCCGAGGTACCTCGAGGGAGCTGTCCATCAAAGTGGGGTACAGGACGGGATAGCTTGCATAGCCTAGTGTGTGTGGGGAGGGGCCAAACTGGCGAGGCTTCTGTGCGTGTGCACTTGCCTCTTGTTTATGAAGGGTCAGAGACCGATTAGCGCAGCAAATGAGGAGAAAGCAGTCGGTGGTACCTCTTTGGGTGAATGTATTGTGCTTTTCCAGCACTGCAGCTGCATAAAGGCCCAGAAGAGTTGTCTCGAGTGACCACGTGTGTCTGTAACTTTGCCACCGCGCCGTTTGGCGCCAAGGTCCCTTGAGTGAGCTGTCCATCACAGTGGGGGAAAGGGCGGGAAGATGTTGCATAGCCTAGTGTGTGGGGCGGGGCCAAACGGGCGGGGCTTCTGTACAGTTCACATGCCTCTTGTTTATAAAGGGTCAGAGACCATCAGAGCATCAGATGAGGAGAAATCAGCCTCCTGGTCACTGGAAGTACAGGAGGATTGCGCTCGAGAAACTCGTGGATGCCTAGACCTCCATCACGGATTACAGCTAATTGTAGACTGTAGCCTCGACCTTGCTCACTAGGTTCTTGGGCTGATTATAATGTTTTACTGAAGTTTAGCTTCAACCGGGGCATGTGCTGTTTCTTTTGTATCTGTAAGTGCTTCCTGTTGAGGTTTAATTTTTGAAACAGGAGCATCGTGCCAAAATGAATCCTGCCTGCATATTTATCCACGAAGATGCCACCATGTTGTGCCATACCTCTACTCATCTGGAGTACTTTCTACTGGGTAGTCAGTAAGTGCTACCTCGTTGGGTAAATGTATAGTGCTTTTCCTACACTACAGCTGCGTAAAGGCCCAGAAGAGAAGTCTTCAGTGATCACCTGTGTCTGTGACTTTGCCACTGCGCTGATAGGCGCCTAGGTACCTCGAGTGAGCTGTCCATCACAGTGGGGGAAAGGGCGGGATAGGTTGCATAGCCTAGTCTGTGTGGGGAGGGGTTAAACTGGCGAGGCTTCTGTGCGAGTTCACATGCCTCTTGTTTATGAAGGGTCAGAGACCGATCAGCTCAGTAAATGATAAGAAAGCAGTCGGTGGTACCTCTTTGGGTGAATGTATTGTGCTTTTCCAGCACTGCAGCTGCGTAAAGGCCAGAAGAGTTGTATTCAGGGATCACCTGTGTCTGTAACGTTGCCACTGCGCCGATAGGCGCCGAGGTACCTCGAGTGAGCTGTCCATCACAGTGGGGGAAAGGGCGGGATAGGTTGCATAGCCTAGTGTGTGTGGGGAGGGGCCAAATTGGCGAGGCTTCTGTGTGTGTGCACTTGCCTCTTGTTTATGAAGGGTCAGAGACCGATTAGCGCAGCAAATGAGGAGAAAGCAGTCGGTGGTACCTCTTTGGGTGAATGTATTGTGCTTTTCAAACACTACAGCTGCGTATAGGCCCAGAAGAGTTGTCTCGAGTGACCACGTGTGTCTGTAACTTTGCCACCGCGCCGTTTGGCGCCAAGGTCCCTTGAGTGAGCTGTCCATCACAGTGGGGGAAAGGGCGGGAAGATATTGCATAGCCTAGTGTGTGGGGCGGGGCCAAACGGGCGGGGCTTCTGTGCAGTTCACATGCCTCTTGTTTATAAAGGGTCAGAGACCATCAGAGCATCAGATGAGGAGAAATCAGCCTCCTGGTCACTGGAAGTACAGGAGGATTGCGCTCGAGAAACTCGTGGATGCCTAGACTTCCATCATGGATTACAGCTAATTGTAGACTGTAGCCTCGACCTTGCTCACTAGGTTCTTGGGCTGATTATAATGCGTTACTGAAGTTTAGCTTCATCCGGGGCACGTGCTGTTTCTTTTGTATCTGTAAGTGCTTCCTGTTGAGGTTTAATTTTTGAAACAGGAGCATCGTGCCAAAATGAATCCTGCCTGCATATTTATCCACGAAGATGCCACCATGTTGTGCCATACCTCTACTCAACTGGAGTACTTTCTACTGGGTAGTCAGTAAGTGCTACCTCGTTGGGTAAATGTATGGTGCTTTTCCTACACTACAGCTGCGTAAAGGCCCAGAAGAGAAGTCTTCAGTGATCACCTGTGTCTGTGACTTTGCCACTGCGCTGATAGGCGCCTAGGTACCTCGAGTGAGCTGTCCATCACAGTGGGGGAAAGGGCGGGATAGGTTGCATAGCCTAGTCAGTGACTTTGCCACTGCGCTGATCGGCGCCGAGGTACCTCGAGTGAGCTGTCCATCACAGTGGGGAAAAGGGCGGGATAGGTTGCATAGCCTAGTCTGTGTGGGGAGGGGTTAAACTGGCGAGGCTTCTGTGCGAGTTCACATGCCTCTTGTTTATGAAGGGTCAGAGACCGATCAGCGCAGTAAATGATAAGAAAGCAGTCGGTGGTACCTCTTTGGGTGAATGTATTGTGCTTTTCCAGCACTGCAGCTGCGTGAAGTCCCAGAAGAGTTGTCTTCAGTGATCACCTGTGTCTGTGACTTTGCCACTGCGCCGATATGCGCCGAGGTACCTCGAGGGAGCTGTCCATCAAAGTGGGGTACAGGACGGGATAGCTTGCATAGCCTAGTGTGTGTGGGGAGGGGCCAAACTGGCGAGGCTTCTGTGCGTGTGCACTTGCCTCTTGTTTATGAAGGGTCAGAGACCGATTAGCGCAGCAAATGAGGAGAAAGCAGTCGGTGGTACCTCTTTGGGTGAATGTATTGTGCTTTTCAAACACTACAGCTGCGTATAGGCCCAGAAGAGTTGTCTCGAGTGACCACGTGTGTCTGTAACTTTGCCACCGCGCCGTTTGGCGCCAAGGTCCCTTGAGTGAGCTGTCCATCACAGTGGGGGAAAGGGCGGGAAGATGTTGCATAGCCTAGTGTGTGGGGCTGGGCCAAACGGGCGGGGCTTCTGTACAGTTCACATGCCTCTTGTTTATAAAGGGTCAGAGACCATCAGAGCATCAGATGAGGAGAAATCAGCCTCCTGGTCACTGGAAGTACAGGAGGATTGCGCTCGAGAAACTCGTGGATGCCTAGACCTCCATCACGGATTACAGCTAATTGTAGACTGTAGCCTCGACCTTGCTCACTAGGTTCTTGGGCTGATTATAATGTTTTACTGAAGTTTAGCTTCAACCGGGGCACGTGCTGTTTCTTTTGTATCTGTAAGTGCTTCCTGTTGAGGTTTAATTTTTGAAACAGGAGCATCGTGCCAAAATGAATCCTGCCTGCATATTTATCCACGAAGATGCCACCATGTTGTGCCATACCTCTACTCAACTGGAGTACTTTCTACTGGGTAGTCAGTAAGTGCTACCTCGTTGGGTAAATGTATGGTGCTTTTCCTACACTACAGCTGCGTAAAGGCCCAGAAGAGAAGTCTTCAGTGATCACCTGTGTCTGTGACTTTGCCACTGCGCTGATAGGCGCCTAGGTACCTCGAGTGAGCTGTCCATCACAGTGGGGGAAAGGGCGTGATAGGTTGCATAGCCTAGTCTGTGTGGGGAGGGGTTAAACTGGCGAGGCTTCTGTGCGAGTTCACATGCCTCTTGTTTATGAAGGGTCAGAGACCGATCAGCTCAGTAAATGATAAGAAAGCAGTCGGTGGTACCTCTTAGGGTGAATGTATTGTGCTTTTCCAGCACTGCAGCTGCGTAAAGGCCCAGAAGAGAAGTCTTCAGTGATCACCTGTGTCTGTGACTTTGCCACTGCGCTGATAGGCGCCTGGGTACCTCGAGTGAGCTGTCCATCACAGTGGGGGAAAGGGCAGAATAGGTTGCATAGCCTAGTCAGTGACTTTGCCACTGCGCTGATAGGCGCCGAGGTACCCCGAGTGAGCTGTCCATCACAGTGGGGGAAAGGGCGGGATAGGTTGCATAGCCTAGTCTGTGTGGGGAGGGGTTAAACTGGCGAGGCTTCTGTGCGAGTTCACATGCCTCTTGTTTATGAAGGGTCAGAGACCGATCAGCTCAGTAAATGATAAGAAAGCAGTCGGTGGTACCTCTTTGGGTGAATGTATTGTGCTTTTCCAGCACTGCAGCTGCGTAAAGGCCAGAAGAGTTGTATTCAGGGATCACCTGTGTCTGTAACGTTGCCACTGCGCCGATAGGCGCCGAGGTACCTCGAGTGAGCTGTCCATCACAGTGGGGGAAAGGGCGGGATAGGTTGCATAGCCTAGTGTGTGGGGAGGGGCCAAACTGGCGAGGCTTCTGTGCGAGTTCACATGCCTCTTGTTTATGAAGGGTCAGAGACAGATCAGCGCAGTAAATGATAAGAAAGCAGTAGGTGGTACCTCTTTGGGTGAATGTATTGTGCTTTTCAAACACTACAGCTGCGTATAGGCCCAGAAGAGTTGTCTCGAGTGACCACGTGTGTCTGTAACTTTGCCACCGCGCCGTTTGGCGCCAAGGTCCCTTGAGTGAGCTGTCCATCACAGTGGGGGAAAGGGCGGGAAGATGTTGCATAGCCTAGTGTGTGGGGCGGGGCCAAACGGGCGGGGCTTCTGTACAGTTCACATGCCTCTTGTTTATAAAGGGTCAGAGACCATCAGAGCATCAGATGAGGAGAAATCAGCCTCCTGGTCACTGGAAGTACAGGAGGATTGCGCTCGAGAAACTCGTGGATGCCTAGACCTCCATCACGGATTACAGCTAATTGTAGACTGTAGCCTCGACCTTGCTCACTAGGTTCTTGGGCTGATTATAATGTTTTACTGAAGTTTAGCTTCAACCGGGGCACGTGCTGTTTCTTTTGTATCTGTAAGTGCTTCCTGTTGAGGTTTAATTTTTGAAACAGGAGCATCGTGCCAAAATGAATCCTGCCTGCATATTTATCCACGAAGATGCCACCATGTTGTGCCATACCTCTACTCAACTGGAGTACTTTCTACTGGGTAGTCAGTAAGTGCTACCTCGTTGGGTAAATGTATGGTGCTTTTCCTACACTACAGCTGCGTAAAGGCCCAGAAGAGAAGTCTTCAGTGATCACCTGTGTCTGTGACTTTGCCACTGCGCTGATAGGCGCCTAGGTACCTCGAGTGAGCTGTCCATCACAGTGGGGGAAAGGGCGTGATAGGTTGCATAGCCTAGTCTGTGTGGGGAGGGGTTAAACTGGCGAGGCTTCTGTGCGAGTTCACATGCCTCTTGTTTATGAAGGGTCAGAGACCGATCAGCTCAGTAAATGATAAGAAAGCAGTCGGTGGTACCTCTTTGGGTGAATGTATTGTGCTTTTCCAGCACTGCAACTGCGTAAAGGCCCAGAAGAGAAGTCTTCAGTGATCACCTGTGTCTGTGACTTTGCCACTGCGCTGATAGGCGCCTGGGTACCTCGAGTGAGCTGTCCATCACAGTGGGGGAAAGGGCAGAATAGGTTGCATAGCCTAGTCAGTGACTTTGCCACTGCGCTGATAGGCGCCGAGGTACCCCGAGTGAGCTGTCCATCACAGTGGGGGAAAGGGCGGGATAGGTTGCATAGCCTAGTCTGTGTGGGGAGGGGTTAAACTGGCGAGGCTTCTGTGCGAGTTCACATGCCGCTTGTTTATGAAGGGTCAGAGACCGATCAGCTCAGTAAATGATAAGAAAGCAGTCGGTGGTACCTCTTTGGGTGAATGTATTGTGCTTTTCCAGCACTGCAGCTGCGTAAAGGCCAGAAGAGTTGTATTCAGGGATCACCTGTGTCTGTAACGTTGCCACTGCGCCGATAGGCGCCGAGGTACCTCGAGTGAGCTGTCCATCACAGTGGGGGAAAGGGCGGGATAGGTTGCATAGCCTAGTGTGTGTGGGGAGGGGCCAAATTGGCGAGGCTTCTGTGTGTGTGCACTTGCCTCTTGTTTATGAAGGGTCAGAGACCGATTAGCGCAGCAAATGAGGAGAAAGCAGTCGGTGGTACCTCTTTGGGTGAATGTATTGTGCTTTTCAAACACTACAGCTGCGTATAGGCCCAGAAGAGTTGTCTCGAGTGACCACGTGTGTCTGTAACTTTGCCACCGCGCCGTTTGGCGCCAAGGTCCCTTGAGTGAGCTGTCCATCACAGTGGGGGAAAGGGCGGGAAGATATTGCATAGCCTAGTGTGTGGGGCGGGGCCAAACGGGCGGGGCTTCTGTGCAGTTCACATGCCTCTTGTTTATAAAGGGTCAGAGACCATCAGAGCATCAGATGAGGAGAAATCAGCCTCCTGGTCACTGGAAGTACAGGAGGATTGCGCTCGAGAAACTCGTGGATGCCTAGACTTCCATCATGGATTACAGCTAATTGTAGACTGTAGCCTCGACCTTGCTCACTAGGTTCTTGGGCTGATTATAATGCGTTACTGAAGTTTAGCTTCATCCGGGGCACGTGCTGTTTCTTTTGTATCTGTAAGTGCTTCCTGTTGAGGTTTAATTTTTGAAACAGGAGCATCGTGCCAAAATGAATCCTGCCTGCATATTTATCCACGAAGATGCCACCATGTTGTGCCATACCTCTACTCAACTGGAGTACTTTCTACTGGGTAGTCAGTAAGTGCTACCTCGTTGGGTAAATGTATGGTGCTTTTCCTACACTACAGCTGCGTAAAGGCCCAGAAGAGAAGTCTTCAGTGATCACCTGTGTCTGTGACTTTGCCACTGCGCTGATAGGCGCCTAGGTACCTCGAGTGTGCTGTCCATCACAGTGGGGGAAAGGGCGGGATAGGTTGCATAGCCTAGTCAGTGACTTTGCCACTGCGCTGATCGGCGCCGAGGTACCTCGAGTGAGCTGTCCATCACAGTGGGGAAAAGGGCGGGATAGGTTGCATAGCCTAGTCTGTGTGGGGAGGGGTTAAACTGGCGAGGCTTCTGTGCGAGTTCACATGCCTCTTGTTTATGAAGGGTCAGAGACCGATCAGCGCAGTAAATGATAAGAAAGCAGTCGGTGGTACCTCTTTGGGTGAATGTATTGTGCTTTTCCAGCACTGCAGCTGCGTGAAGTCCCAGAAGAGTTGTCTTCAGTGATCACCTGTGTCTGTGACTTTGCCACTGCGCCGATATGCGCCGAGGTACCTCGAGGGAGCTGTCCATCAAAGTGGGGTACAGGACGGGATAGCTTGCATAGCCTAGTGTGTGTGGGGAGGGGCCAAACTGGCGAGGCTTCTGTGCGTGTGCACTTGCCTCTTGTTTATGAAGGGTCAGAGACCGATTAGCGCAGCAAATGAGGAGAAAGCAGTCGGTGGTACCTCTTTGGGTGAATGTATTGTGCTTTTCAAACACTACAGCTGCGTATAGGCCCAGAAGAGTTGTCTCGAGTGACCACGTGTGTCTGTAACTTTGCCACCGCGCCGTTTGGCGCCAAGGTCCCTTGAGTGAGCTGTCCATCACAGTGGGGGAAAGGGCGGGAAGATGTTGCATAGCCTAGTGTGTGGGGCGGGGCCAAACGGGCGGGGCTTCTGTACAGTTCACATGCCTCTTGTTTATAAAGGGTCAGAGACCATCAGAGCATCAGATGAGGAGAAATCAGCCTCCTGGTCACTGGAAGTACAGGAGGATTGCGCTCGAGAAACTCGTGGATGCCTAGACCTCCATCACGGATTACAGCTAATTGTAGACTGTAGCCTCGACCTTGCTCACTAGGTTCTTGGGCTGATTATAATGTTTTACTGAAGTTTAGCTTCAACCGGGGCACGTGCTGTTTCTTTTGTATCTGTAAGTGCTTCCTGTTGAGGTTTAATTTTTGAAACAGGAGCATCGTGCCAAAATGAATCCTGCCTGCATATTTATCCACGAAGATGCCACCATGTTGTGCCATACCTCTACTCAACTGGAGTACTTTCTACTGGGTAGTCAGTAAGTGCTACCTCGTTGGGTAAATGTATGGTGCTTTTCCTACACTACAGCTGCGTAAAGGCCCAGAAGAGAAGTCTTCAGTGATCACCTGTGTCTGTGACTTTGCCACTGCGCTGATAGGCGCCTAGGTACCTCGAGTGAGCTGTCCATCACAGTGGGGGAAAGGGCGTGATAGGTTGCATAGCCTAGTCTGTGTGGGGAGGGGTTAAACTGGCGAGGCTTCTGTGCGAGTTCACATGCCTCTTGTTTATGAAGGGTCAGAGACCGATCAGCTCAGTAAATGATAAGAAAGCAGTCGGTGGTACCTCTTAGGGTGAATGTATTGTGCTTTTCCAGCACTGCAGCTGCGTAAAGGCCCAGAAGAGAAGTCTTCAGTGATCACCTGTGTCTGTGACTTTGCCACTGCGCTGATAGGCGCCTGGGTACCTCGAGTGAGCTGTCCATCACAGTGGGGGAAAGGGCAGAATAGGTTGCATAGCCTAGTCAGTGACTTTGCCACTGCGCTGATAGGCGCCGAGGTACCCCGAGTGAGCTGTCCATCACAGTGGGGGAAAGGGCGGGATAGGTTGCATAGCCTAGTCTGTGTGGGGAGGGGTTAAACTGGCGAGGCTTCTGTGCGAGTTCACATGCCTCTTGTTTATGAAGGGTCAGAGACCGATCAGCTCAGTAAATGATAAGAAAGCAGTCGGTGGTACCTCTTTGGGTGAATGTATTGTGCTTTTCCAGCACTGCAGCTGCGTAAAGGCCAGAAGAGTTGTATTCAGGGATCACCTGTGTCTGTAACGTTGCCACTGCGCCGATAGGCGCCGAGGTACCTCGAGTGAGCTGTCCATCACAGTGGGGGAAAGGGCGGGATAGGTTGCATAGCCTAGTGTGTGGGGAGGGGCCAAACTGGCGAGGCTTCTGTGCGAGTTCACATGCCTCTTGTTTATGAAGGGTCAGAGACAGATCAGCGCAGTAAATGATAAGAAAGCAGTAGGTGGTACCTCTTTGGGTGAATGTATTGTGCTTTTCAAACACTACAGCTGCGTATAGGCCCAGAAGAGTTGTCTCGAGTGACCACGTGTGTCTGTAACTTTGCCACCGCGCCGTTTGGCGCCAAGGTCCCTTGAGTGAGCTGTCCATCACAGTGGGGGAAAGGGCGGGAAGATGTTGCATAGCCTAGTGTGTGGGGCGGGGCCAAACGGGCGGGGCTTCTGTACAGTTCACATGCCTCTTGTTTATAAAGGGTCAGAGACCATCAGAGCATCAGATGAGGAGAAATCAGCCTCCTGGTCACTGGAAGTACAGGAGGATTGCGCTCGAGAAACTCGTGGATGCCTAGACCTCCATCACGGATTACAGCTAATTGTAGACTGTAGCCTCGACCTTGCTCACTAGGTTCTTGGGCTGATTATAATGTTTTACTGAAGTTTAGCTTCAACCGGGGCACGTGCTGTTTCTTTTGTATCTGTAAGTGCTTCCTGTTGAGGTTTAATTTTTGAAACAGGAGCATCGTGCCAAAATGAATCCTGCCTGCATATTTATCCACGAAGATGCCACCATGTTGTGCCATACCTCTACTCAACTGGAGTACTTTCTACTGGGTAGTCAGTAAGTGCTACCTCGTTGGGTAAATGTATGGTGCTTTTCCTACACTACAGCTGCGTAAAGGCCCAGAAGAGAAGTCTTCAGTGATCACCTGTGTCTGTGACTTTGCCACTGCGCTGATAGGCGCCTAGGTACCTCGAGTGAGCTGTCCATCACAGTGGGGGAAAGGGCGTGATAGGTTGCATAGCCTAGTCTGTGTGGGGAGGGGTTAAACTGGCGAGGCTTCTGTGCGAGTTCACATGCCTCTTGTTTATGAAGGGTCAGAGACCGATCAGCTCAGTAAATGATAAGAAAGCAGTCGGTGGTACCTCTTTGGGTGAATGTATTGTGCTTTTCCAGCACTGCAACTGCGTAAAGGCCCAGAAGAGAAGTCTTCAGTGATCACCTGTGTCTGTGACTTTGCCACTGCGCTGATAGGCGCCTGGGTACCTCGAGTGAGCTGTCCATCACAGTGGGGGAAAGGGCAGAATAGGTTGCATAGCCTAGTCAGTGACTTTGCCACTGCGCTGATAGGCGCCGAGGTACCCCGAGTGAGCTGTCCATCACAGTGGGGGAAAGGGCGGGATAGGTTGCATAGCCTAGTCTGTGTGGGGAGGGGTTAAACTGGCGAGGCTTCTGTGCGAGTTCACATGCCGCTTGTTTATGAAGGGTCAGAGACCGATCAGCTCAGTAAATGATAAGAAAGCAGTCGGTGGTACCTCTTTGGGTGAATGTATTGTGCTTTTCCAGCACTGCAGCTGCGTAAAGGCCAGAAGAGTTGTATTCAGGGATCACCTGTGTCTGTAACGTTGCCACTGCGCCGATAGGCGCCGAGGTACCTCGAGTGAGCTGTCCATCACAGTGGGGGAAAGGGCGGGATAGGTTGCATAGCCTAGTGTGTGTGGGGAGGGGCCAAATTGGCGAGGCTTCTGTGTGTGTGCACTTGCCTCTTGTTTATGAAGGGTCAGAGACCGATTAGCGCAGCAAATGAGGAGAAAGCAGTCGGTGGTACCTCTTTGGGTGAATGTATTGTGCTTTTCAAACACTACAGCTGCGTATAGGCCCAGAAGAGTTGTCTCGAGTGACCACGTGTGTCTGTAACTTTGCCACCGCGCCGTTTGGCGCCAAGGTCCCTTGAGTGAGCTGTCCATCACAGTGGGGGAAAGGGCGGGAAGATATTGCATAGCCTAGTGTGTGGGGCGGGGCCAAACGGGCGGGGCTTCTGTGCAGTTCACATGCCTCTTGTTTATAAAGGGTCAGAGACCATCAGAGCATCAGATGAGGAGAAATCAGCCTCCTGGTCACTGGAAGTACAGGAGGATTGCGCTCGAGAAACTCGTGGATGCCTAGACTTCCATCATGGATTACAGCTAATTGTAGACTGTAGCCTCGACCTTGCTCACTAGGTTCTTGGGCTGATTATAATGCGTTACTGAAGTTTAGCTTCATCCGGGGCACGTGCTGTTTCTTTTGTATCTGTAAGTGCTTCCTGTTGAGGTTTACTTTTTGAAACAGGAGCATCGTGCCAAAATGAATCCTGCCTGCATATTTATCCACGAAGATGCCACCATGTTGTGCCATACCTCTACTCAACTGGAGTACTTTCTACTGGGTAGTCAGTAAGTGCTACCTCGTTGGGTAAATGTATGGTGCTTTTCCTACACTACAGCTGCGTAAAGGCCCAGAAGAGAAGTCTTCAGTGATCACCTGTGTCTGTGACTTTGCCACTGCGCTGATAGGCGCCTAGGTACCTCGAGTGTGCTGTCCATCACAGTGGGGGAAAGGGCGGGATAGGTTGCATAGCCTAGTCAGTGACTTTGCCACTGCGCTGATCGGCGCCGAGGTACCTCGAGTGAGCTGTCCATCACAGTGGGGAAAAGGGCGGGATAGGTTGCATAGGCTAGTCTGTGTGGGGAGGGGTTAAACTGGCGAGGCTTCTGTGCGAGTTCACATGCCTCTTGTTTATGAAGGGTCAGAGACCGATCAGCGCAGTAAATGATAAGAAAGCAGTCGGTGGTACCTCTTTGGGTGAATGTATTGTGCTTTTCCAGCACTGCAGCTGCGTGAAGTCCCAGAAGAGTTGTCTTCAGTGATCACCTGTGTCTGTGACTTTGCCACTGCGCCGATATGCGCCGAGGTACCTCGAGGGAGCTGTCCATCAAAGTGGGGTACAGGACGGGATAGCTTGCATAGCCTAGTGTGTGTGGGGAGGGGCCAAACTGGCGAGGCTTCTGTGCGTGTGCACTTGCCTCTTGTTTATGAAGGGTCAGAGACCGATTAGCGCAGCAAATGAGGAGAAAGCAGTCGGTGGTACCTCTTTGGGTGAATGTATTGTGCTTTTCCAGCACTGCAGCTGCGTAAAGGCCCAGAAGAGTTGTCTCGAGTGACCACGTGTGTCTGTAACTTTGCCACCGCGCCGTTTGGCGCCAAGGTCCCTCGAGTGAGCTGTCCATCACAGTGGTGGGAAGGGCGGGATAGGTTGCATAGCCTAGTGTGTGTGGGGAGGGGTTAAACTGGCGAGGCTTCTGTGCGAGTTCACATGCCTCTTGTTTATGAAGGGTCAGAGACAGATCAGCGCAGAAAATGATAAGAAAGCAGTAGGTGGTACCTCTTTGGGTGAATGTATTGTGCTTTTCAAACACTACAGCTGCGTATAGGCCCAGAAGAGTTGTCTCGAGTGACCACGTGTGTCTGTAACTTTGCCACCGCGCCGTTTGGCGCCAAGGTCCCTTGAGTGAGCTGTCCATCACAGTGGGGGAAAGGGCGGGAAGATGTTGCATAGCCTAGTGTGTGGGCCGGGGCCAAACGGGCGGGGCTTCTGTACAGTTCACATGCCTCTTGTTTATAAAGGGTCAGAGACCATCAGAGCATCAGATGAGGAGAAATCAGCCTCCTGGTCACTGGAAGTACAGGAGGATTGCGCTCGAGAAACTCGTGGATGCCTAGACCTCCATCACGGATTACAGCTAATTGTAGACTGTAGCCTCGACCTTGCTCACTAGGTTCTTGGGCTGATTATAATGTTTTACTGAAGTTTAGCTTCAACCGGGGCACGTGCTGTTTCTTTTGTATCTGTAAGTGCTTCCTGTTGAGGTTTAATTTTTGAAACAGGAGCATCGTGCCAAAATGAATCCTGCCTGCATATTTATCCACGAAGATGCCACCATGTTGTGCCATACCTCTACTCAACTGGAGTACTTTCTACTGGGTAGTCAGTAAGTGCTACCTCGTTGGGTAAATGTATGGTGCTTTTCCTACACTACAGCTGCGTAAAGGCCCAGAAGAGAAGTCTTCAGTGATCACCTGTGTCTGTGACTTTGCCACTGCGCTGATAGGCGCCTAGGTACCTCGAGTGAGCTGTCCATCACAGTGGGGGAAAGGGCGTGATAGGTTGCATAGCCTAGTCTGTGTGGGGAGGGGTTAAACTGGCGAGGCTTCTGTGCGAGTTCACATG
Organism: Lissotriton vulgaris; assembly: GCF_964263255.1. Taxonomy (NCBI): domain Eukaryota; kingdom Metazoa; phylum Chordata; class Amphibia; order Caudata; family Salamandridae; genus Lissotriton; species Lissotriton vulgaris. The sequence continues at coordinate 1,493,058,910 of NC_141696.1, forward strand.
CCTCTTGTTTATGAAGGGTCAGAGACCGATCAGCTCAGTAAATGATAAGAAAGCAGTCGGTGGTACCTCTTTGGGTGAATGTATTGTGCTTTTCCAGCACTGCAGCTGCGTAAAGGCCCAGAAGAGAAGTCTTCAGTGATCACCTGTGTCTGTGACTTTGCCACTGCGCTGATAGGCGCCTGGGTACCTCGAGTGAGCTGTCCATCACAGTGGGGGAAAGGGCAGAATAGGTTGCATAGCCTAGTCAGTGACTTTGCCACTGCGCTGATAGGCGCCGAGGTACCCCGAGTGAGCTGTCCATCACAGTGGGGGAAAGGGCGGGATAGGTTGCATAGCCTAGTCTGTGTGGGGAGGGGTTAAACTGGCGAGGCTTCTGTGCGAGTTCACATGCCTCTTGTTTATGAAGGGTCAGAGACCGATCAGCTCAGTAAATGATAAGAAAGCAGTCGGTGGTACCTCTTTGGGTGAATGTATTGTGCTTTTCCAGCACTGCAGCTGCGTAAAGGCCAGAAGAGTTGTATTCAGGGATCACCTGTGTCTGTAACGTTGCCACTGCGCCGATAGGCGCCGAGGTACCTCGAGGGAGCTGTCCATCAAAGTGGGGTACAGGACGGGATAGCTTGCATAGCCTAGTGTGTGTGGGGAGGGGCCAAACTGGCGAGGCTTCTGTGCGTGTGCACTTGCCTCTTGTTTATGAAGGGTCAGAGACCGATTAGCGCAGCAAATGAGGAGAAAGCAGTCGGTGGTACCTCTTTGGGTGAATGTATTGTGCTTTTCAAACACTACAGCTGCGTATAGGCCCAGAAGAGTTGTCTCGAGTGACCACGTGTGTCTGTAACTTTGCCACCGCGCCGTTTGGCGCCAAGGTCCCTTGAGTGAGCTGTCCATCACAGTGGGGGAAAGGGCGGGAAGATGTTGCATAGCCTAGTGTGTGGGGCGGGGCCAAACGGGCGGGGCTTCTGTACAGTTCACATGCCTCTTGTTTATAAAGGGTCAGAGACCATCAGAGCATCAGATGAGGAGAAATCAGCCTCCTGGTCACTGGAAGTACAGGAGGATTGCGCTCGAGAAACTCGTGGATGCCTAGACTTCCATCATGGATTACAGCTAATTGTAGACTGTAGCCTCGACCTTGCTCACTAGGTTCTTGGGCTGATTATAATGCGTTACTGAAGTTTAGCTTCATCCGGGGCACGTGCTGTTTCTTTTGTATCTGTAAGTGCTTCCTGTTGAGGTTTAATTTTTGAAACAGGAGCATCGTGCCAAAATGAATCCTGCCTGCATATTTATCCACGAAGATGCCACCATGTTGTGCCATACCTCTACTCAACTGGAGTACTTTCTACTGGGTAGTCAGTAAGTGCTACCTCGTTGGGTAAATGTATGGTGCTTTTCCTACACTACAGCTGCGTAAAGGCCCAGAAGAGAAGTCTTCAGTGATCACCTGTGTCTGTGACTTTGCCACTGCGCTGATAGGCGCCTAGGTACCTCGAGTGAGCTGTCCATCACAGTGGGGGAAAGGGCGGGATAGGTTGCATAGCCTAGTCTGTGTGGGGAGGGGTTAAACTGGCGAGGCTTCTGTGCGAGTTCACATGCCTCTTGTTTATGAAGGGTCAGAGACCGATCAGCTCAGTAAATGATAAGAAAGCAGTCGGTGGTACCTCTTTGGGTGAATGTATTGTGCTTTTCCAGCACTGCAGCTGCGTAAAGGCCCAGAAGAGAAGTCTTCAGTGATCACCTGTGTCTGTGACTTTGCCACTGCGCTGATAGGCGCCTGGGTACCTCGAGTGAGCTGTCCATCACAGTGGGGGAAAGGGCATAATAGGTTGCATAGCCTAGTCAGTGACTTTGCCACTGCGCTGATAGGCGCCGAGGTACCCCGAGTGAGCTGTCCATCACAGTGGGGGAAAGGGCGGGATAGGTTGCATAGCCTAGTCTGTGTGGGGAGGGGTTAAACTGGCGAGGCTTCTGTGCGAGTTCACATGCCTCTTGTTTATGAAGGGTCAGAGACCGATCAGCTCAGTAAATGATAAGAAAGCAGTCGGTGGTACCTCTTTGGGTGAATGTATTGTGCTTTTTCAGCACTGCAGCTGCGTAAAGGCCAGAAGAGTTGTATTCAGGGATCACCTGTGTCTGTAACGTTGCCACTGCGCCGATAGGCGCCGAGGTACCTCGAGTGAGCTGTCCATCACAGTGGGGGAAAGGGCGGGATAGGTTGCATAGCCTAGTGTGTGGGGAGGGGCCAAATTGGCGAGGCTTCTGTGTGTGTGCACTTGCCTCTTGTTTATGAAGGGTCAGAGACCGATTAGCGCAGCAAATGAGGAGAAAGCAGTCGGTGGTACCTCTTTGGGTGAATGTATTGTGCTTTTCAAACACTACAGCTGCGTATAGGCCCAGAAGAGTTGTCTCGAGTGACCACGTGTGTCTGTAACTTTGCCACCGCGCCGTTTGGCGCCAAGGTCCCTTGAGTGAGCTGTCCATCACAGTGGGGGAAAGGGCGGGAAGATATTGCATAGCCTAGTGTGTGGGGCGGGGCCAAACGGGCGGGGCTTCTGTGCAGTTCACATGCCTCTTGTTTATAAAGGGTCAGAGACCATCAGAGCATCAGATGAGGAGAAATCAGCCTCCTGGTCACTGGAAGTACAGGAGGATTGCGCTCGAGAAACTCGTGGATGCCTAGACTTCCATGATGGATTTCAGCTAATTGTAGACTGTAGCCTCGACCTTGCTCACTAGGTTCTTGGGCTGATTATAATGCGTTACTGAAGTTTAGCTTCATCCGGGGCACGTGCTGTTTCTTTTGTATCTGTAAGTGCTTCCTGTTGAGGTTTAATTTTTGAAACAGGAGCATCGTGCCAAAATGAATCCTGCCTGCATATTTATCCACGAAGATGCCACCATGTTGTGCCATACCTCTACTCAACTGGAGTACTTTCTACTGGGTAGTCAGTAAGTGCTACCTCGTTGGGTAAATGTATGGTGCTTTTCCTACACTACAGCTGCGTAAAGGCCCAGAAGAGAAGTCTTCAGTGGTCACCTGTGTCTGTGACTTTGCCACTGCGCTGATAGGCGCCTAGGTACCTCGAGTGAGCTGTCCATCACAGTGGGGGAAAGGGCGGGATAGGTTGCATAGCCTAGTCAGTGACTTTGCCACTGCGCTGATCGGCGCCGAGGTACCTCGAGTGAGCTGTCCATCACAGTGGGGAAAAGGGCGGGATAGGTTGCATAGCCTAGTCTGTGTGGGGAGGGGTTAAACTGGCGAGGCTTCTGTGCGAGTTCACATGCCTCTTGTTTATGAAGGGTCAGAGACCGATCAGCGCAGTAAATGATAAGAAAGCAGTCGGTGGTACCTCTTTGGGTGAATGTATTGTGGTTTTCCAGCACTGCAGCTGCGTGAAGTCCCAGAAGAGTTGTCTTCAGTGATCACCTGTGTCTGTGACTTTGCCACTGCGCCGATATGCGCCGAGGTACCTCGAGGGAGCTGTCCATCAAAGTGGGGTACAGGACGGGATAGCTTGCATAGCCTAGTGTGTGTGGGGAGGGGCCAAACTGGCGAGGCTTCTGTGCGTGTGCACTTGCCTCTTGTTTATGAAGGGTCAGAGACCGATTAGCGCAGCAAATGAGGAGAAAGCAGTCGGTGGTACCTCTTTGGGTGAATGTATTGTGCTTTTCAAACACTACAGCTGCGTATAGGCCCAGAAGAGTTGTCTCGAGTGACCACGTGTGTCTGTAACTTTGCCACCGCGCCGTTTGGCGCCAAGGTCCCTTGAGTGAGCTGTCCATCACAGTGGGGGAAAGGGCGGGAAGATGTTGCATAGCCTAGTGTGTGGGGCGGGGCCAAACGGGCGGGGCTTCTGTACAGTTCACATGCCTCTTGTTTATAAAGGGTCAGAGACCATCAGAGCATCAGATGAGGAGAAATCAGCCTCCTGGTCACTGGAAGTACAGGAGGATTGCGCTCGAGAAACTCGTGGATGCCTAGACCTCCATCACGGATTACAGCTAATTGTAGACTGTAGCCTCGACCTTGCTCACTAGGTTCTTGGGCTGATTATAATGTTTTACTGAAGTTTAGCTTCAACCGGGGCACGTGCTGTTTCTTTTGTATCTGTAAGTGCTTCCTGTTGAGGTTTAATTTTTGAAACAGGAGCATCGTGCCAAAATGAATCCTGCCTGCATATTTATCCACGAAGATGCCACCATGTTGTGCCATACCTCTACTCAACTGGAGTACTTTCTACTGGGTAGTCAGTAAGTGCTACCTCGTTGGGTAAATGTATGGTGCTTTTCCTACACTACAGCTGCGTAAAGGCCCAGAAGAGAAGTCTTCAGTGATCACCTGTGTCTGTGACTTTGCCACTGCGCTGATAGGCGCCTAGGTACCTCGAGTGAGCTGTCCATCACAGTGGGGGAAAGGGCGGGATAGGTTGCATAGCCTAGTCTGTGTGGGGAGGGGTTAAACTGGCGAGGCTTCTGTGCGAGTTCACATGCCTCTTGTTTATGAAGGGTCAGAGACCGATCAGCTCAGTAAATGATAAGAAAGCAGTCGGTGGTACCTCTTTGGGTGAATTTATTGTGCTTTTCCAGCACTGCAGCTGCGTAAAGGCCCAGAAGAGAAGTCTTCAGTGATCACCTGTGTCTGTGACTTTGCCATTGCGCTGATAGGCGCCTGGGTACCTCGAGTGAGCTGTCCATCACAGTGGGGGAAAGGGCAGAATAGGTTGCATAGCCTAGTCAGTGACTTTGCCACTGCGCTGATAGGCGCCGAGGTACCCCGAGTGAGCTGTCCATCACAGTGGGGGAAAGGGCGGGATAGGTTGCATAGCCTAGTCTGTGTGGGGAGGGGTTAAACTGGCGAGGCTTCTGTGCGAGTTCACATGCCTCTTGTTTATGAAGGGTCAGAGACCGATCAGCTCAGTAAATGATAAGAAAGCAGTCGGTGGTACCTCTTTGGGTGAATGTATTGTGCTTTTCCAGCACTGCAGCTGCGTAAAGGCCAGAAGAGTTGTATTCAGGGATCACCTGTGTCTGTAACGTTGCCACTGCGCCGATAGGCGCCGAGGTACCTCGAGTGAGCTGTCCATCACAGTGGGGGAAAGGGCGGGATAGGTTGCATAGCCTAGTGTGTGGGGAGGGGCCAAATTGGCGAGGCTTCTGTGTGTGTGCACTTGCCTCTTGTTTATGAAGGGTCAGAGACCGATTAGCGCAGCAAATGAGGAGAAAGCAGTCGGTGGTACCTCTTTGGGTGAATGTATTGTGCTTTTCAAACACTACAGCTGCGTATAGGCCCAGAAGAGTTGTCTCGAGTGACCACGTGTGTCTGTAACTTTGCCACCGCGCCGTTTGGCGCCAAGGTCCCTTGAGTGAGCTGTCCATCACAGTGGGGGAAAGGGCGGGAAGATATTGCATAGCCTAGTGTGTGGGGCGGGGCCAAACGGGCAGGGCTTCTGTGCAGTTCACATGCCTCTTGTTTATAAAGGGTCAGAGACCATCAGAGCATCAGATGAGGAGAAATCAGCCTCCTGGTCACTGGAAGTACAGGAGGATTGCGCTCGAGAAACTCGTGGATGCCTAGACTTCCATCATGGATTACAGCTAATTGTAGACTGTAGCCTCGACCTTGCTCACTAGGTTCTTGGGCTGATTATAATGCGTTACTGAAGTTTAGCTTCATCCGGGGCACGTGCTGTTTCTTTTGTATCTGTAAGTGCTTCCTGTTGAGGTTTAATTTTTGAAACAGGAGCATCGTGCCAAAATGAATCCTGTCTGCATATTTATCCACGAAGATGCCACCATGTTGTGCCATACCTCTACTCAACTGGAGTACTTTCTACTGGGTAGTCAGTAAGTGCTACCTCGTTGGGTAAATGTATGGTGCTTTTCCTACACTACAGCTGCGTAAAGGCCCAGAAGAGAAGTCTTCAGTGATCACCTGTGTCTGTGACTTTGCCACTGCGCTGATAGGCGCCTAGGTACCTCGAGTGAGCTGTCCATCACAGTGGGGGAAAGGGCGGGATAGGTTGCATAGCCTAGTCTGTGTGGGGAGGGGTTAAACTGGCGAGGCTTCTGTGCGAGTTCACATGCCTCTTGTTTATGAAGGGTCAGAGACCGATCAGCTCAGTAAATGATAAGAAAGCAGTCGGTGGTACCTCTTTGGGTGAATGTATTGTGCTTTTCCAGCACTGCAGCTGCGTAAAGGCCCAGAAGAGAAGTCTTCAGTGATCACCTGTGTCTGTGACTTTGCCACTGCGCTGATAGGCGCCTGGGTACCTCGAGTGAGCTGTCCATCACAGTGGGGGAAAGGGCAGAATAGGTTGCATAGCCTAGTCAGTGACTTTGCCACTGCGCTGATAGGCGCCGAGGTACCCCGAGTGAGCTGTCCATCACAGTGGGGGAAAGGGCGGGATAGGTTGCATAGCCTAGTCTGTGTGGGGAGGGGTTAAACTGGCGAGGCTTCTGTGCGAGTTCACATGCCTCTTGTTTATGAAGGGTCAGAGACCGATCAGCTCAGTAAATGATAAGAAAGCAGTCGGTGGTACCTCTTTGGGTGAATGTATTGTGCTTTTCCAGCACTGCAGCTGCGTAAAGGCCAGAAGAGTTGTATTCAGGGATCACCTGTGTCTGTAACGTTGCCACTGCGCCGATAGGCGCCGAGGTACCTCGAGTGAGCTGTCCATCACAGTGGGGGAAAGGGCGGGATAGGTTGCATAGCCTAGTGTGTGGGGAGGGGCCAAATTGGCGAGGCTTCTGTGTGTGTGCACTTGCCTCTTGTTTATGAAGGGTCAGAGACCGATTAGCGCAGCAAATGAGGAGAAAGCAGTTGGTGGTACCTCTTTGGGTGAATGTATTGTGCTTTTCAAACACTACAGCTGCGTATAGGCCCAGAAGAGTTGTCTCGAGTGACCACGTGTGTCTGTAACTTTGCCACCGCGCCGTTTGGCGCCAAGGTCCCTTGAGTGAGCTGTCCATCACAGTGGGGGAAAGGGCGGGAAGATATTGCATAGCCTAGTGTGTGGGGCGGGGCCAAACGGGCGGGGCTTCTGTGCAGTTCACATGCCTCTTGTTTATAAAGGGTCAGAGACCATCAGAGCATCAGATGAGGAGAAATCAGCCTCCTGGTCACTGGAAGTACAGGAGGATTGCGCTCGAGAAACTCGTGGATGCCTAGACTTCCATCATGGATTACAGCTAATTGTAGACTGTAGCCTCGACCTTGCTCACTAGGTTCTTGGGCTGATTATAATGCGTTACTGAAGTTTAGCTTCATCCGGGGCACGTGCTGTTTCTTTTGTATCTGTAAGTGCTTCCTGTTGAGGTTTAATTTTTGAAACAGGAGCATCGTGCCAAAATGAATCCTGCCTGCATATTTATCCACGAAGATGCCACCATGTTGTGCCATACCTCTACTCAACTGGAGTACTTTCTACTGGGTAGTCAGTAAGTGCTACCTCGTTGGGTAAATGTATGGTGCTTTTCCTACACTACAGCTGCGTAAAGGCCCAGAAGAGAAGTCTTCAGTGATCACCTGTGTCTGTGACTTTGCCACTGCGCTGATAGGCGCCTAGGTACCTCGAGTGAGCTGTCCATCACAGTGGGGGAAAGGGCGGGATAGGTTGCATAGCCTAGTCAGTGACTTTGCCACTGCGCTGATCGGCGCCGAGGTACCTCGAGTGAGCTGTCCATCACAGTGGGGGAAAGGGCGGGATAGGTTGCATAGCCTAGTCTGTGTGGGGAGGGGTTAAACTGGCGAGGCTTCTGTGCGAGTTCACATGCCTCTTGTTTATGAAGGGTCAGAGACCGATCAGCGCAGTAAATGATAAGAAAGCAGTCGGTGGTACCTCTTTGGGTGAATGTATTGTGCTTTTCCAGCACTGCAGCTGCGTGAAGTCCCAGAAGAGTTGTCTTCAGTGATCACCTGTGTCTGTGACTTTGCCACTGCGCCGATATGCGCCGAGGTACCTCGAGGGAGCTGTCCATCAAAGTGGGGTACAGGACGGGATAGCTTGCATAGCCTAGTGTGTGTGGGGAGGGGCCAAACTGGCGAGGCTTCTGTGCGTGTGCACTTGCCTCTTGTTTATGAAGGGTCAGAGACCGATTAGCGCAGCAAATGAGGAGAAAGCAGTCGGTGGTACCTCTTTGGGTGAATGTATTGTGCTTTTCCAGCACTGCAGCTGCATAAAGGCCCAGAAGAGTTGTCTCGAGTGACCACGTGTGTCTGTAACTTTGCCACCGCGCCGTTTGGCGCCAAGGTCCCTTGAGTGAGCTGTCCATCACAGTGGGGGAAAGGGCGGGAAGATGTTGCATAGCCTAGTGTGTGGGGCGGGGCCAAACGGGCGGGGCTTCTGTACAGTTCACATGCCTCTTGTTTATAAAGGGTCAGAGACCATCAGAGCATCAGATGAGGAGAAATCAGCCTCCTGGTCACTGGAAGTACAGGAGGATTGCGCTCGAGAAACTCGTGGATGCCTAGACCTCCATCACGGATTACAGCTAATTGTAGACTGTAGCCTCGACCTTGCTCACTAGGTTCTTGGGCTGATTATAATGTTTTACTGAAGTTTAGCTTCAACCGGGGCACGTGCTGTTTCTTTTGTATCTGTAAGTGCTTCCTGTTGAGGTTTAATTTTTGAAACAGGAGCATCGTGCCAAAATGAATCCTGCCTGCATATTTATCCACGAAGATGCCACCATGTTGTGCCATACCTCTACTCAACTGGAGTACTTTCTACTGGGTAGTCAGTAAGTGCTACCTCGTTGGGTAAATGTATGGTGCTTTTCCTACACTACAGCTGCGTAAAGGCCCAGAAGAGAAGTCTTCAGTGATCACCTGTGTCTGTGACTTTGCCACTGCGCTGATAGGCGCCTAGGTACCTCGAGTGAGCTGTCCATCACAGTGGGGGAAAGGGCGGGATAGGTTGCATAGCCTAGTCTGTGTGGGGAGGGGTTAAACTGGCGAGGCTTCTGTGCGAGTTCACATGCCTCTTGTTTATGAAGGGTCAGAGACCGATCAGCTCAGTAAATAATAAGAAAGCAGTCGGTGGTACCTCTTTGGGTGAATGTATTGTGCTTTTCCAGCACTGCAGCTGCGTAAAGGCCAGAAGAGTTGTATTCAGGGATCACCTGTGTCTGTAACGTTGCCACTGCGCCGATAGGCGCCGAGGTACCTCGAGTGAGCTGTCCATCACAGTGGGGGAAAGGGCGGGATAGGTTGCATAGCCTAGTGTGTGTGGGGAGGGGCCAAATTGGCGAGGCTTCTGTGTGTGTGCACTTGCCTCTTGTTTATGAAGGGTCAGACACCGATTAGCGCAGCAAATGAGGAGAAAGCAGTCGGTGGTACCTCTTTGGGTGAATGTATTGTGCTTTTCAAACACTACAGCTGCGTATAGGCCCAGAAGAGTTGTCTCGAGTGACCACGTGTGTCTGTAACTTTGCCACCGCGCCGTTTGGCGCCAAGGTCCCTTGAGTGAGCTGTCCATCACAGTGGGGGAAAGGGCGGGAAGATATTGCATAGCCTAGTGTGTGGGGCGGGGCCAAACGGGCGGGGCTTCTGTGCAGTTCACATGCCTCTTGTTTATAAAGGGTCAGAGACCATCAGAGCATCAGATGAGGAGAAATCAGCCTCCTGGTCACTGGAAGTACAGGAGGATTGCGCTCGAGAAACTCGTGGATGCCTAGACTTCCATCATGGATTACAGCTAATTGTAGACTGTAGCCTCGACCTTGCTCACTAGGTTCTTGGGCTGATTATAATGCGTTACTGAAGTTTAGCTTCATCCGGGGCACGTGCTGTTTCTTTTGTATCTGTAAGTGCTTCCTGTTGAGGTTTAATTTTTGAAACAGGAGCATCGTGCCAAAATCAATCCTGCCTGCATATTTATCCACGAAGATGCCACCATGTTGTGCCATACCTCTACTCAACTGGAGTACTTTCTACTGGGTAGTCAGTAAGTGCTACCTCGTTGGGTAAATGTATGGTGCTTTTCCTACACTACAGCTGCGTAAAGGCCCAGAAGAGAAGTCTTCAGTGATCACCTGTGTCTGTGACTTTGCCACTGCGCTGATAGGCGCCTAGGTACCTCGAGTGTGCTGTCCATCACAGTGGGGGAAAGGGCGGGATAGGTTGCATAGCCTAGTCAGTGACTTTGCCACTGCGCTGATCGGCGCCGAGGTACCTCGAGTGAGCTGTCCATCACAGTGGGGAAAAGGGCGGGATAGGTTGCATAGCCTAGTCTGTGTGGGGAGGGGTTAAACTGGCGAGGCTTCTGTGCGAGTTCACATGCCTCTTGTTTATGAAGGGTCAGAGACCGATCAGCGCAGTAAATGATAAGAAAGCAGTCGGTGGTACCTCTTTGGGTGAATGTATTGTGCTTTTCCAGCACTGCAGCTGCGTAAAGGCCCAGAAGAGTTGTCTCGAGTGACCACGTGTGTCTGTAACTTTGCCACCGCGCCGTTTGGCGCCAAGGTCCCTCGAGTGAGCTGTCCATCACAGTGGTGGAAAGGGCGGGATAGGTTGCATAGCCTAGTGTGTGTGGGGAGGGGTTAAACTGGCGAGGCTTCTGTGCGAGTTCACATGCCTCTTGTTTATGAAGGGTCAGAGACAGATCAGCGCAGTAAATGATAAGAAAGCAGTAGGTGGTACCTCTTTGGGTGAATGTATTGTGCTTTTCAAACACTACAGCTGCGTATAGGCCCAGAAGAGTTGTCTCGAGTGACCACGTGTTTCTGTAACTTTGCCACCGCGCCGTTTGGCGCCAAGGTCCCTTGAGTGAGCTGTCCATCACAGTGGGGGAAAGGGCGGGAAGATGTTGCATAGCCTAGTGTGTGGGGCGGGGCCAAACGGGTGGGGCTTCTGTACAGTTCACATGCCTCTTGTTTATAAAGGGTCAGAGACCATCAGAGCATCAGATGAGGAGAAATCAGCCTCCTGGTCACTGGAAGTACAGGAGGATTGCGCTCGAGAAACTCGTGGATGCCTAGACCTCCATCACGGATTACAGCTAATTGTAGACTGTAGCCTCGACCTTGCTCACTAGGTTCTTGGGCTGATTATAATGTTTTACTGAAGTTTAGCTTCAACCGGGGCACGTGCTGTTTCTTTTGAATCTGTAAGTGCTTCCTGTTGAGGTTTAATTTTTGAAACAGGAGCATCGTGCCAAAATGAATCCTGCCTGCATATTTATCCACGAAGATGCCACCATGTTGTGCCATACCTCTACTCAACTGGAGTACTTTCTACTGGGTAGTCAGTAAGTGCTACCTCGTTGGGTAAATGTATGGTGCTTTTCCTACACTACAGCTGCGTAAAGGCCCAGAAGAGAAGTCTTCAGTGATCACCTGTGTCTGTGACTTTGCCACTGCGCTGATAGGCGCCTAGGTACCTCGAGTGAGCTGTCCATCACAGTGGGGGAAAGGGCGGGATAGGTTGCATAGCCTAGTCTGTGTGGGGAGGGGTTAAACTGGCGAGGCTTCTGTGCGAGTTCACATGCCTCTTGTTTATGAAGGGTCAGAGACCGATCAGCTCAGTAAATGATAAGAAAGCAGTCGGTGGTACCTCTTTGGGTGAATGTATTGTGCTTTTCCAGCACTGCAGCTGCGTAAAGGCCCAGAAGAGAAGTCTTCAGTGATCACCTGTGTCTGTGACTTTGCCACTGCGCTGATAGGCGCCTGGGTACCTCGAGTGAGCTGTCCATCACAGTGGGGGAAAGGGCAGAATAGGTTGCATAGCCTAGTCAGTGACTTTGCCACTGCGCTGATAGGCGCCGAGGTACCCCGAGTGAGCTGTCCATCACAGTGGGGGAAAGGGCGGGATAGGTTGCATAGCCTAGTCTGTGTGGGGAGGGGTTAAACTGGCGAGGCTTCTGTGCGAGTTCACATGCCTCTTGTTTATGAAGGGTCAGAGACCGATCAGCTCAGTAAATGATAAGAAAGCAGTCGGTGGTACCTCTTTGGGTGAATGTATTGTGCTTTTCCAGCACTGCAGCTGCGTAAAGGCCAGAAGAGTTGTATTCAGGGATCACCTGTGTCTGTAACGTTGCCACTGCGCCGATAGGCGCCGAGGTACCTCGAGTGAGCTGTCCATCACAGTGGGGGAAAGGGCGGGATAGGTTGCATAGCCTAGTGTGTGTGGGGAGGGGCCAAATTGGCGAGGCTTCTGTGTGTGTGCACTTGCCTCTTGTTTATGAAGGGTCAGAGACCGATTAGCGCAGCAAATGAGGAGAAAGCAGTCGGTGGTACCTCTTTGGGTGAATGTATTGTGCTTTTCAAACACTACAGCTGCGTATAGGCCCAGAAGAGTTGTCTCGAGTGACCACGTGTGTCTGTAACTTTGCCACCGCGCCGTTTGGCGCCAAGGTCCCTTGAGTGAGCTGTCCATCACAGTGGGGGAAAGGGCGGGAAGATATTGCATAGCCTAGTGTGTGGGGCGGGGCCAAACGGGCGGGGCTTCTGTGCAGTTCACATGCCTCTTGTTTATAAAGGGTCAGAGACCATCAGAGCATCAGATGAGGAGAAATCAGCCTCCTGGTCACTGGAAGTACAGGAGGATTGTGCTCGAGAAACTCGTGGATGCCTAGACTTCCATCATGGATTACAGCTAATTGTAGACTGTAGCCTCGACCATGCTCACTAGGTTCTTGGGCTGATTATAATGCGTTACTGAAGTTTAGCTTCATCCGGGGCACGTGCTGTTTCTTTTGTATCTGTAAGTGCTTCCTGTTGAGGTTTAATTTTTGAAACAGGAGTATCGTGCCAAAATGAATCCTGCCTGCATATTTATCCACGAAGATGCCACCATGTTGTGCCATACCTCTACTCAACTGGAGTACTTTCTACTGGGTAGTCAGTAAGTGCTACCTCGTTGGGTAAATGTATGGTGCTTTTCCTACACTACAGCTGCGTAAAGGCCCAGAAGAGAAGTCTTCAGTGATCACCTGTGTCTGTGACTTTGCCACTGCGCTGATAGGCGCCTAGGTACCTCGAGTGAGCTGTCCATCACAGTGGGGGAAAGGGCGGGATAGGTTGCATAGCCTAGTCTGTGTGGGGAGGGGTTAAACTGGCGAGGCTTCTGTGCGAGTTCACATGCCTCTTGTTTATGAAGGGTCAGAGACCGATCAGCTCAGTAAATGATAAGAAAGCAGTCGGTGGTACCTCTTTGGGTGAATGTATTGTGCTTTTCCAGCACTGCAGCTGCGTAAAGGCCCAGAAGAGAAGTCTTCAGTGATCACCTGTGTCTGTGACTTTGCCACTGCGCTGATAGGCGCCTGGGTACCTCGAGTGAGCTGTCCATCACAGTGGGGGAAAGGGCAGAATAGGTTGCATAGCCTAGTCAGTGACTTTGCCACTGCGCTGATAGGCGCCGAGGTACCCCGAGTGAGCTGTCCATCACAGTGGGGGAAAGGGCGGGATAGGTTGCATAGCCTAGTCTGTGTGGGGAGGGGTTAAACTGGCGAGGCTTCTGTGCGAGTTCACATGCCTCTTGTTTATGAAGGGTCAGAGACCGATCAGCTCAGTAAATGATAAGAAAGCAGTCGGTGGTACCTCTTTGGGTGAATGTATTGTGCTTTTCCAGCACTGCAGCTGCGTAAAGGCCAGAAGAGTTGTATTCAGGGATCACCTGTGTCTGTAACGTTGCCACTGCGCCGATAGGCGCCGAGGTACCTCGAGTGAGCTGTCCATCACAGTGGGGGAAAGGGCGGGATAGGTTGCATAGCCTAGTGTGTGTGGGGAGGGGCCAAATTGGCGAGGCTTCTGTGTGTGTGCGCACTTGCCTCTTGTTTATGAAGGGTCAGAGACCGATTAGCGCAGCAAATGAGGAGAAAGCAGTCGGTGGTACCTCTTTGGGTGAATGTATTGTGCTTTTCAAACACTACAGCTGCGTATAGGCCCAGAAGAGTTGTCTCGAGTGACCACGTGTGTCTGTAACTTTGCCACCGCGCCGTTTGGCGCCAAGGTCCCTTGAGTGAGCTGTCCATCACAGTGGGGGAAAGGGCGGGAAGATATTGCATAGCCTAGTGTGTGGGGCGGGGCCAAACGGGCGGGGCTTCTGTGCAGTTCACATGCCTCTTGTTTATAAAGGGTCAGAGACCATCAGAGCATCAGATGAGGAGAAATCAGCCTCCTGGTCACTGGAAGTACAGGAGGATTGCGCTCGAGAAACTCGTGGATGCCTAGACTTCCATCATGGATTACAGCTAATTGTAGACTGTAGCCTCGACCTTGCTCACTAGGTTCTTGGGCTGATTATAATGCGTTACTGAAGTTTAGCTTCATCCGGGGCACGTGCTGTTTCTTTTGTATCTGTAAGTGCTTCCTGTTGAGGTTTAATTTTTGAAACAGGAGCATCGTGCCAAAATGAATCCTGCCTGCATATTTATCCACGAAGATGCCACCATGTTGTGCCATACCTCTACTCAACTGGAGTACTTTCTACTGGGTAGTCAGTAAGTGCTACCTCGTTGGGTAAATGTATGGTGCTTTTCCTACACTACAGCTGCGTAAAGGCCCAGAAGAGAAGTCTTCAGTGATCACCTGTGTCTGTGACTTTGCCACTGCGCTGATAGGCGCCTAGGTACCTCGAGTGAGCTGTCCATCACAGTGGGGGAAAGGGCGGGATAGGTTGCATAGCCTAGTCAGTGACTTTGCCACTGCGCTGATCGGCGCCGAGGTACCTCGAGTGAGCTGTCCATCACAGTGGGGAAAAGGGCGGGATAGGTTGCATAGCCTAGTCTGTGTGGGGAGGGGTTAAACTGGCGAGGCTTCTGTGCGAGTTCACATGCCTCTTGTTTATGAAGGGTCAGAGACCGATCAGCGCAGTAAATGATAAGAAAGCAGTCGGTGGTACCTCTTTGGGTGAATGTATTGTGCTTTTCCAGCACTGCAGCTGCGTGAAGTCCCAGAAGAGTTGTCTTCAGTGATCACCTGTGTCTGTGACTTTGCCACTGCGCCGATATGCGCCGAGGTACCTCGAGGGAGCTGTCCATCAAAGTGGGGTACAGGACGGGATAGCTTGCATAGCCTAGTGTGTGTGGGGAGGGGCCAAACTGGCGAGGCTTCTGTGCGTGTGCACTTGCCTCTTGTTTATGAAGGGTCAGAGACCGATTAGCGCAGCAAATGAGGAGAAAGCAGTCGGTGGTACCTCTTTGGGTGAATGTATTGTGCTTTTCAAACACTACAGCTGCGTATAGGCCCAGAAGAGTTGTCTCGAGTGACCACGTGTGTCTGTAACTTTGCCACCGCGCCGTTTGGCGCCAAGGTCCCTTGAGTGAGCTGTCCATCACAGTGGGGGAAAGGGCGGGAAGATGTTGCATAGCCTAGTGTGTGGGGCGGGGCCAAACGGGCGGGGCTTCTGTGCAGTTCATTTGCCTCTTGTTTATAAAGGGTCAGAGACCATCAGAGCATCAGATGAGGAGAAATCAGCCTCCTGGTCACTGGAAGTACAGGAGGATTGCGCTCGAGAAACTCGTGGATGCCTAGACCTCCATCACGGATTACAGCTAATTGTAGACTGTAGCCTCGACCTTGCTCACTAGGTTCTTGGGCTGATTATAATGTTTTACTGAAGTTTAGCTTCAACCGGGGCACGTGCTGTTTCTTTTGTATCTGTAAGTGCTTCCTGTTGAGGTTTAATTTTTGAAACAGGAGCATCGTGCCAAAATGAATCCTGCCTGCATATTTATCCACGAAGATGCCACCATGTTGTGCCATACCTCTACTCAACTGGAGTACTTTCTACTGGGTAGTCAGTAAGTGCTACCTCGTTGGGTAAATGTATGGTGCTTTTCCTACACTACAGCTGCGTAAAGGCCCAGAAGAGAAGTCTTCAGTGATCACCTGTGTCTGTGACTTTGCCACTGCGCTGATAGGCGCCTAGGTACCTCGAGTGAGCTGTCCATCACAGTGGGGGAAAGGGCGTGATAGGTTGCATAGCCTAGTCTGTGTGGGGAGGGGTTAAACTGGCGAGGCTTCTGTGCGAGTTCACATGCCTCTTGTTTATGAAGGGTCAGAGACCGATCAGCTCAGTAAATGATAAGAAAGCAGTCGGTGGTACCTCTTAGGGTGAATGTATTGTGCTTTTCCAGCACTGCAGCTGTGTAAAGGCCCAGAAGAGAAGTCTTCAGTGATCACCTGTGTCTGTGACTTTGCCACTGCGCTGATAGGCGCCTGGGTACCTCGAGTGAGCTGTCCATCACAGTGGGGGAAAGGGCAGAATAGGTTGCATAGCCTAGTCAGTGACTTTGCCACTGCGCTGATAGGCGCCGAGGTACCCCGAGTGAGCTGTCCATCACAGTGGGGGAAAGGGCGGGATAGGTTGCATAGCCTAGTCTGTGTGGGGAGGGGTTAAACTGGCGAGGCTTCTGTGCGAGTTCACATGCCTCTTGTTTATGAAGGGTCAGAGACCGATCAGCTCAGTAAATGATAAGAAAGCAGTCGGTGGTACCTCTTTGGGTGAATGTATTGTGCTTTTCCAGCACTGCAGCTGCGTAAAGGCCAGAAGAGTTGTATTCAGGGATCACCTGTGTCTGTAACGTTGCCACTGCGCCGATAGGCGCCGAGGTACCTCGAGTGAGCTGTCCATCACAGTGGGGGAAAGGGCGGGATAGGTTGCATAGCCTAGTGTGTGGGGAGGGGCCAAATTGGCGAGGCTTCTGTGTGTGTGCACTTGCCTCTTGTTTATGAAGGGTCAGAGACCGATTAGCGCAGCAAATGAGGAGAAAGCAGTCGGTGGTACCTCTTTGGGTGAATGTATTGTGCTTTTCAAACACTACAGCTGCGTATAGGCCCAGAAGAGTTGTCTCGAGTGACCACGTGTGTCTGTAACTTTGCCACCGCGCCGTTTGGCGCCAAGGTCCCTTGAGTGAGCTGTCCATCACAGTGGGGGAAAGGGCGGGAAGATATTGCATAGCCTAGTGTGTGGGGCGGGGCCAAACGGGCGGGGCTTCTGTGCAGTTCACATGCCTCTTGTTTATAAAGGGTCAGAGACCATCAGAGCATCAGATGAGGAGAAATCAGCCTCCTGGTCACTGGAAGTACAGGAGGATTGCGCTCGAGAAACTCGTGGATGCCTAGACTTCCATCATGGATTACAGCTAATTGTAGACTGTAGCCTCGACCTTGCTCACTAGGTTCTTGGGCTGATTATAATGCGTTACTGAAGTTTAGCTTCATCCGGGGCACGTGCTGTTTCTTTTGTATCTGTAAGTGCTTCCTGTTGAGGTTTAATTTTTGAAACAGGAGCATCGTGCCAAAATGAATCCTGTCTGCATATTTATCCACGAAGATGCCACCATGTTGTGCCATACCTCTACTCAACTGGAGTACTTTCTACTGGGTAGTCAGTAAGTGCTACCTCGTTGGGTAAATGTATGGTGCTTTTCCTACACTACAGCTGCGTAAAGGCCCAGAAGAGAAGTCTTCAGTGATCACCTGTGTCTGTGACTTTGCCACTGCGCTGATAGGCGCCTAGGTACCTCGAGTGAGCTGTCCATCACAGTGGGGGAAAGGGCGGGATAGGTTGCATAGCCTAGTCTGTGTGGGGAGGGGTTAAACTGGCGAGGCTTCTGTGCGAGTTCACATGCCTCTTGTTTATGAAGGGTCAGAGACCGATCAGCTCAGTAAATGATAAGAAAGCAGTCGGTGGTACCTCTTTGGGTGAATGTATTGTGCTTTTCCAGCACTGCAGCTGCGTAAAGGCCCAGAAGAGAAGTCTTCAGTGATCACCTGTGTCTGTGACTTTGCCACTGCGCTGATAGGCGCCTGGGTACCTCGAGTGAGCTGTCCATCACAGTGGGGGAAAGGGCAGAATAGGTTGCATAGCCTAGTCAGTGACTTTGCCACTGCGCTGATAGGCGCCGAGGTACCCCGAGTGAGCTGTCCATCACAGTGGGGGAAAGGGCGGGATAGGTTGCATAGCCTAGTCTGTGTGGGGAGGGGTTAAACTGGCGAGGCTTCTGTGCGAGTTCACATGCCTCTTGTTTATGAAGGGTCAGAGACCGATCAGCTCAGTAAATGATAAGAAAGCAGTCGGTGGTACCTCTTTGGGTGAATGTATTGTGCTTTTCCAGCACTGCAGCTGCGTAAAGGCCAGAAGAGTTGTATTCAGGGATCACCTGTGTCTGTAACGTTGCCACTGCGCCGATAGGCGCCGAGGTACCTCGAGTGAGCTGTCCATCACAGTGGGGGAAAGGGCGGGATAGGTTGCATAGCCTAGTGTGTGGGGAGGGGCCAAATTGGCGAGGCTTCTGTGTGTGTGCACTTGCCTCTTGTTTATGAAGGGTCAGAGACCGATTAGCGCAGCAAATGAGAAGAAAGCAGTCGGTGGTACCTCTTTGGGTGAATGTATTGTGCTTTTCAAACACTACAGCTGCGTATAGGCCCAGAAGAGTTGTCTCGAGTGACCACGTGTGTCTGTAACTTTGCCACCGCGCCGTTTGGCGCCAAGGTCCCTTGAGTGAGCTGTCCATCACAGTGGGGGAAAGGGCGGGAAGATATTGCATAGCCTAGTGTGTGGGGCGGGGCCAAACGGGCGGGGCTTCTGTGCAGTTCACATGCCTCTTGTTTATAAAGGGTCAGAGACCATCAGAGCATCAGATGAGGAGAAATCAGCCTCCTGGTCACTGGAAGTACAGGAGGATTGCGCTCGAGAAACTCGTGGATGCCTAGACTTCCATCATGGATTACAGCTAATTGTAGACTGTAGCCTCGACCTTGCTCACTAGGTTCTTGGGCTGATTATAATGCGTTACTGAAGTTTAGCTTCATCCGGGGCACGTGCTGTTTCTTTTGTATCTGTAAGTGCTTCCTGTTGAGGTTTAATTTTTGAAACAGGAGCATCGTGCCAAAATGAATCCTGCCTGCATATTTATCCACGAAGATGCCACCATGTTGTGCCATACCTCTACTCAACTGGAGTACTTTCTACTGGGTAGTCAGTAAGTGCTACCTCGTTGGGTAAATGTATGGTGCTTTTCCTACACTACAGCTGCGTAAAGGCCCAGAAGAGAAGTCTTCAGTGATCACCTGTGTCTGTGACTTTGCCACTGCGCTGATAGGCGCCTAGGTACCTCGAGTGAGCTGTCCATCACAGTGGGGGAAAGGGCGGGATAGGTTGCATAGCCTAGTCAGTGACTTTGCCACTGCGCTGATCGGCGCCGAGGTACCTCGAGTGAGCTGTCCATCACAGTGGGGGAAAGGGCGGGATAGGTTGCATAGCCTAGTCTGTGTGGGGAGGGGTTAAACTGGCGAGGCTTCTGTGCGAGTTCACATGCCTCTTGTTTATGAAGGGTCAGAGACCGATCAGCGCAGTAAATGATAAGAAAGCAGTCGGTGGTACCTCTTTGGGTGAATGTATTGTGCTTTTCCAGCACTGCAGCTGCGTGAAGTCCCAGAAGAGTTGTCTTCAGTGATCACCTGTGTCTGTGACTTTGCCACTGCGCCGATATGCGCCGAGGTACCTCGAGGGAGCTGTCCATCAAAGTGGGGTACAGGACGGGATAGCTTGCATAGCCTAGTGTGTGTGGGGAGGGGCCAAACTGGCGAGGCTTCTGTGCGTGTGCACTTGCCTCTTGTTTATGAAGGGTCAGAGACCGATTAGCGCAGCAAATGAGGAGAAAGCAGTCGGTGGTACCTCTTTGGGTGAATGTATTGTGCTTTTCCAGCACTGCAGCTGCATAAAGGCCCAGAAGAGTTGTCTCGAGTGACCACGTGTGTCTGTAACTTTGCCACCGCGCCGTTTGGCGCCAAGGTCCCTTGAGTGAGCTGTCCATCACAGTGGGGGAAAGGGCGGGAAGATGTTGCATAGCCTAGTGTGTGGGGCGGGGCCAAACGGGCGGGGCTTCTGTACAGTTCACATGCCTCTTGTTTATAAAGGGTCAGAGACCATCAGAGCATCAGATGAGGAGAAATCAGCCTCCTGGTCACTGGAAGTACAGGAGGATTGCGCTCGAGAAACTCGTGGATGCCTAGACCTCCATCACGGATTACAGCTAATTGTAGACTGTAGCCTCGACCTTGCTCACTAGGTTCTTGGGCTGATTATAATGTTTTACTGAAGTTTAGCTTCAACCGGGGCATGTGCTGTTTCTTTTGTATCTGTAAGTGCTTCCTGTTGAGGTTTACTTTTTGAAACAGGAGCATCGTGCCAAAATGAATCCTGCCTGCATATTTATCCACGAAGATGCCACCATGTTGTGCCATACCTCTACTCATCTGGAGTACTTTCTACTGGGTAGTCAGTAAGTGCTACCTCGTTGGGTAAATGTATAGTGCTTTTCCTACACTACAGCTGCGTAAAGGCCCAGAAGAGAAGTCTTCAGTGATCACCTGTGTCTGTGACTTTGCCACTGCGCTGATAGGCGCCTAGGTACCTCGAGTGAGCTGTCCATCACAGTGGGGGAAAGGGCGGGATAGGTTGCATAGCCTAGTCTGTGTGGGGAGGGGTTAAACTGGCGAGGCTTCTGTGCGAGTTCACATGCCTCTTGTTTATGAAGGGTCAGAGACCGATCAGCTCAGTAAATGATAAGAAAGCAGTCGGTGGTACCTCTTTGGGTGAATGTATTGTGCTTTTCCAGCACTGCAGCTGCGTAAAGGCCAGAAGAGTTGTATTCAGGGATCACCTGTGTCTGTAACGTTGCCACTGCGCCGATAGGCGCCGAGGTACCTCGAGTGAGCTGTCCATCACAGTGGGGGAAAGGGCGGGATAGGTTGCATAGCCTAGTGTGTGTGGGGAGGGGCCAAATTGGCGAGGCTTCTGTGTGTGTGCACTTGCCTCTTGTTTATGAAGGGTCAGAGACCGATTAGCGCAGCAAATGAGGAGAAAGCAGTCGGTGGTACCTCTTTGGGTGAATGTATTGTGCTTTTCAAACACTACAGCTGCGTATAGGCCCAGAAGAGTTGTCTCGAGTGACCACGTGTGTCTGTAACTTTGCCACCGCGCCGTTTGGCGCCAAGGTCCCTTGAGTGAGCTGTCCATCACAGTGGGGGAAAGGGCGGGAAGATATTGCATAGCCTAGTGTGTGGGGCGGGGCCAAACGGGCGGGGCTTCTGTGCAGTTCACATGCCTCTTGTTTATAAAGGGTCAGAGACCATCAGAGCATCAGATGAGGAGAAATCAGCCTCCTGGTCACTGGAAGTACAGGAGGATTGCGCTCGAGAAACTCGTGGATGCCTAGACTTCCATCATGGATTACAGCTAATTGTAGACTGTAGCCTCGACCTTGCTCACTAGGTTCTTGGGCTGATTATAATGCGTTACTGAAGTTTAGCTTCATCCGGGGCACGTGCTGTTTCTTTTGTATCTGTAAGTGCTTCCTGTTGAGGTTTAATTTTTGAAACAGGAGCATCGTGCCAAAATGAATCCTGCCTGCATATTTATCCACGAAGATGCCACCATGTTGTGCCATACCTCTACTCAACTGGAGTACTTTCTACTGGGTAGTCAGTAAGTGCTACCTCGTTGGGTAAATGTATGGTGCTTTTCCTACACTACAGCTGCGTAAAGGCCCAGAAGAGAAGTCTTCAGTGATCACCTGTGTCTGTGACTTTGCCACTGCGCTGATAGGCGCCTAGGTACCTCGAGTGAGCTGTCCATCACAGTGGGGGAAAGGGCGGGATAGGTTGCATAGCCTAGTCAGTGACTTTGCCACTGCGCTGATCGGCGCCGAGGTACCTCGAGTGAGCTGTCCATCACAGTGGGGAAAAGGGCGGGATAGGTTGCATAGCCTAGTCTGTGTGGGGAGGGGTTAAACTGGCGAGGCTTCTGTGCGAGTTCACATGCCTCTTGTTTATGAAGGGTCAGAGACCGATCAGCGCAGTAAATGATAAGAAAGCAGTCGGTGGTACCTCTTTGGGTGAATGTATTGTGCTTTTCCAGCACTGCAGCTGCGTGAAGTCCCAGAAGAGTTGTCTTCAGTGATCACCTGTGTCTGTGACTTTGCCACTGCGCCGATATGCGCCGAGGTACCTCGAGGGAGCTGTCCATCAAAGTGGGGTACAGGACGGGATAGCTTGCATAGCCTAGTGTGTGTGGGGAGGGGCCAAACTGGCGAGGCTTCTGTGCGTGTGCACTTGCCTCTTGTTTATGAAGGGTCAGAGACCGATTAGCGCAGCAAATGAGGAGAAAGCAGTCGGTGGTACCTCTTTGGGTGAATGTATTGTGCTTTTCAAACACTACAGCTGCGTATAGGCCCAGAAGAGTTGTCTCGAGTGACCACGTGTGTCTGTAACTTTGCCACCGCGCCGTTTGGCGCCAAGGTCCCTTGAGTGAGCTGTCCATCACAGTGGGGGAAAGGGCGGGAAGATGTTGCATAGCCTAGTGTGTGGGGCGGGGCCAAACGGGCGGGGCTTCTGTACAGTTCACATGCCTCTTGTTTATAAAGGGTCAGAGACCATCAGAGCATCAGATGAGGAGAAATCAGCCTCCTGGTCACTGGAAGTACAGGAGGATTGCGCTCGAGAAACTCGTGGATGCCTAGACCTCCATCACGGATTACAGCTAATTGTAGACTGTAGCCTCGACCTTGCTCACTAGGTTCTTGGGCTGATTATAATGTTTTACTGAAGTTTAGCTTCAACCGGGGCACGTGCTGTTTCTTTTGTATCTGTAAGTGCTTCCTGTTGAGGTTTAATTTTTGAAACAGGAGCATCGTGCCAAAATGAATCCTGCCTGCATATTTATCCACGAAGATGCCACCATGTTGTGCCATACCTCTACTCAACTGGAGTACTTTCTACAGGGTAGTCAGTAAGTGCTACCTCGTTGGGTAAATGTATGGTGCTTTTCCTACACTACAGCTGCGTAAAGGCCCAGAAGAGAAGTCTTCAGTGATCACCTGTGTCTGTGACTTTGCCACTGCGCTGATAGGCGCCTAGGTACCTCGAGTGAGCTGTCCATCACAGTGGGGGAAAGGGCGTGATAGGTTGCATAGCCTAGTCTGTGTGGGGAGGGGTTAAACTGGCGAGGCTTCTGTGCGAGTTCACATGCCTCTTGTTTATGAAGGGTCAGAGACCGATCAGCTCAGTAAATGATAAGAAAGCAGTCGGTGGTACCTCTTAGGGTGAATGTATTGTGCTTTTCCAGCACTGCAGCTGCGTAAAGGCCCAGAAGAGAAGTCTTCAGTGATCACCTGTGTCTGTGACTTTGCCACTGCGCTGATAGGCGCCTGGGTACCTCGAGTGAGCTGTCCATCACAGTGGGGGAAAGGGCAGAATAGGTTGCATAGCCTAGTCAGTGACTTTGCCACTGCGCTGATAGGCGCCGAGGTACCCCGAGTGAGCTGTCCATCACAGTGGGGGAAAGGGCGGGATAGGTTGCATAGCCTAGTCTGTGTGGGGAGGGGTTAAACTGGCGAGGCTTCTGTGCGAGTTCACATGCCTCTTGTTTATGAAGGGTCAGAGACCGATCAGCTCAGTAAATGATAAGAAAGCAGTCGGTGGTACCTCTTTGGGTGAATGTATTGTGCTTTTCCAGCACTGCAGCTGCGTAAAGGCCAGAAGAGTTGTATTCAGGGATCACCTGTGTCTGTAACGTTGCCACTGCGCCGATAGGCGCCGAGGTACCTCGAGTGAGCTGTCCATCACAGTGGGGGAAAGGGCGGGATAGGTTGCATAGCCTAGTGTGTGGGGAGGGGCCAAACTGGCGAGGCTTCTGTGCGAGTTCACATGCCTCTTGTTTATGAAGGGTCAGAGACAGATCAGCGCAGTAAATGATAAGAAAGCAGTAGGTGGTACCTCTTTGGGTGAATGTATTGTGCTTTTCAAACACTACAGCTGCGTATAGGCCCAGAAGAGTTGTCTCGAGTGACCACGTGTGTCTGTAACTTTGCCACCGCGCCGTTTGGCGCCAAGGTCCCTTGAGTGAGCTGTCCATCACAGTGGGGGAAAGGGCGGGAAGATGTTGCATAGCCTAGTGTGTGGGGCGGGGCCAAACGGGCGGGGCTTCTGTACAGTTCACATGCCTCTTGTTTATAAAGGGTCAGAGACCATCAGAGCATCAGATGAGGAGAAATCAGCCTCCTGGTCACTGGAAGTACAGGAGGATTGCGCTCGAGAAACTCGTGGATGCCTAGACCTCCATCACGGATTACAGCTAATTGTAGACTGTAGCCTCGACCTTGCTCACTAGGTTCTTGGGCTGATTATAATGTTTTACTGAAGTTTAGCTTCAACCGGGGCACGTGCTGTTTCTTTTGTATCTGTAAGTGCTTCCTGTTGAGGTTTAATTTTTGAAACAGGAGCATCGTGCCAAAATGAATCCTGCCTGCATATTTATCCACGAAGATGCCACCATGTTGTGCCATACCTCTACTCAACTGGAGTACTTTCTACTGGGTTGTCAGTAAGTGCTACCTCGTTGGGTAAATGTATGGTGCTTTTCCTACACTACAGCTGCGTAAAGGCCCAGAAGAGAAGTCTTCAGTGATCACCTGTGTCTGTGACTTTGCCACTGCGCTGATAGGCGCCTAGGTACCTCGAGTGAGCTGTCCATCACAGTGGGGGAAAGGGCGTGATAGGTTGCATAGCCTAGTCTGTGTGGGGAGGGGTTAAACTGGCGAGGCTTCTGTGCGAGTTCACATGCCTCTTGTTTATGAAGGGTCAGAGACCGATCAGCTCAGTAAATGATAAGAAAGCAGTCGGTGGTACCTCTTTGGGTGAATGTATTGTGCTTTTCCAGCACTGCAACTGCGTAAAGGCCCAGAAGAGAAGTCTTCAGTGATCACCTGTGTCAGTGACTTTGCCACTGCGCTGATAGGCGCCGAGGTACCCCGAGTGAGCTGTCCATCACAGTGGGGGAAAGGGCGGGATAGGTTGCATAGCCTAGTCTGTGTGGGGAGGGGTTAAACTGGCGAGGCTTCTGTGCGAGTTCACATGCCGCTTGTTTATGAAGGGTCAGAGACCGATCAGCTCAGTAAATGATAAGAAAGCAGTCGGTGGTACCTCTTTGGGTGAATGTATTGTGCTTTTCCAGCACTGCAGCTGCGTAAAGGCCAGAAGAGTTGTATTCAGGGATCACCTGTGTCTGTAACGTTGCCACTGCGCCGATAGGCGCCGAGGTACCTCGAGTGAGCTGTCCATCACAGTGGGGGAAAGGGCGGGATAGGTTGCATAGCCTAGTGTGTGTGGGGAGGGGCCAAATTGGCGAGGCTTCTGTGTGTGTGCACTTGCCTCTTGTTTATGAAGGGTCAGAGACCGATTAGCGCAGCAAATGAGGAGAAAGCAGTCGGTGGTACCTCTTTGGGTGAATGTATTGTGCTTTTCAAACACTACAGCTGCGTATAGGCCCAGAAGAGTTGTCTCGAGTGACCACGTGTGTCTGTAACTTTGCCACCGCGCCGTTTGGCGCCAAGGTCCCTTGAGTGAGCTGTCCATCACAGTGGGGGAAAGGGCGGGAAGATATTGCATAGCCTAGTGTGTGGGGCGGGGCCAAACGGGCGGGGCTTCTGTGCAGTTCACATGCCTCTTGTTTATAAAGGGTCAGAGACCATCAGAGCATCAGATGAGGAGAAATCAGCCTCCTGGTCACTGGAAGTACAGGAGGATTGCGCTCGAGAAACTCGTGGATGCCTAGACTTCCATCATGGATTACAGCTAATTGTAGACTGTAGCCTCGACCTTGCTCACTAGGTTCTTGGGCTGATTATAATGCGTTACTGAAGTTTAGCTTCATCCGGGGCACGTGCTGTTTCTTTTGTATCTGTAAGTGCTTCCTGTTGAGGTTTAATTTTTGAAACAGGAGCATCGTGCCAAAATGAATCCTGCCTGCATATTTATCCACGAAGATGCCACCATGTTGTGCCATACCTCTACTCAACTGGAGTACTTTCTACTGGGTAGTCAGTAAGTGCTACCTCGTTGGGTAAATGTATGGTGCTTTTCCTACACTACAGCTGCGTAAAGGCCCAGAAGAGAAGTCTTCAGTGATCACCTGTGTCTGTGACTTTGCCACTGCGCTGATAGGCGCCTAGGTACCTCGAGTGTGCTGTCCATCACAGTGGGGGAAAGGGCGGGATAGGTTGCATAGCCTAGTCAGTGACTTTGCCACTGCGCTGATCGGCGCCGAGGTACCTCGAGTGAGCTGTCCATCACAGTGGGGAAAAGGGCGGGATAGGTTGCATAGCCTAGTCTGTGTGGGGAGGGGTTAAACTGGCGAGGCTTCTGTGCGAGTTCACATGCCTCTTGTTTATGAAGGGTCAGAGACCGATCAGCGCAGTAAATGATAAGAAAGCAGTCGGTGGTACCTCTTTGGGTGAATGTATTGTGCTTTTCCAGCACTGCAGCTGCGTGAAGTCCCAGAAGAGTTGTCTTCAGTGATCACCTGTGTCTGTGACTTTGCCACTGCGCCGATATGCGCCGAGGTACCTCGAGGGAGCTGTCCATCAAAGTGGGGTACAGGACGGGATAGCTTGCATAGCCTAGTGTGTGTGGGGAGGGGCCAAACTGGCGAGGCTTCTGTGCGTGTGCACTTGCCTCTTGTTTATGAAGGGTCAGAGACCGATTAGCGCAGCAAATGAGGAGAAAGCAGTCGGTGGTACCTCTTTGGGTGAATGTATTGTGCTTTTCAAACACTACAGCTGCGTATAGGCCCAGAAGAGTTGTCTCGAGTGACCACGTGTGTCTGTAACTTTGCCACCGCGCCGTTTGGCGCCAAGGTCCCTTGAGTGAGCTGTCCATCACAGTGGGGGAAAGGGCGGGAAGATGTTGCATAGCCTAGTGTGTGGGGCGGGGCCAAACGGGCGGGGCTTCTGTACAGTTCACATGCCTCTTGTTTATAAAGGGTCAGAGACCATCAGAGCATCAGATGAGGAGAAATCAGCCTCCTGGTCACTGGAAGTACAGGAGGATTGCGCTCGAGAAACTCGTGGATGCCTAGACCTCCATCACGGATTACAGCTAATTGTAGACTGTAGCCTCGACCTTGCTCACTAGGTTCTTGGGCTGATTATAATGTTTTACTGAAGTTTAGCTTCAACCGGGGCACGTGCTGTTTCTTTTGTATCTGTAAGTGCTTCCTGTTGAGGTTTAATTTTTGAAACAGGAGCATCGTGCCAAAATGAATCCTGCCTGCATATTTATCCACGAAGATGCCACCATGTTGTGCCATACCTCTACTCAACTGGAGTACTTTCTACTGGGTAGTCAGTAAGTGCTACCTCGTTGGGTAAATGTATGGTGCTTTTCCTACACTACAGCTGCGTAAAGGCCCAGAAGAGAAGTCTTCAGTGATCACCTGTGTCTGTGACTTTGCCACTGCGCTGATAGGCGCCTAGGTACCTCGAGTGAGCTGTCCATCACAGTGGGGGAAAGGGCGTGATAGGTTGCATAGCCTAGTCTGTGTGGGGAGGGGTTAAACTGGCGAGGCTTCTGTGCGAGTTCACATGCCTCTTGTTTATGAAGGGTCAGAGACCGATCAGCTCAGTAAATGATAAGAAAGCAGTCGGTGGTACCTCTTAGGGTGAATGTATTGTGCTTTTCCAGCACTGCAGCTGCGTAAAGGCCCAGAAGAGAAGTCTTCAGTGATCACCTGTGTCTGTGACTTTGCCACTGCGCTGATAGGCGCCTGGGTACCTCGAGTGAGCTGTCCATCACAGTGGGGGAAAGGGCAGAATAGGTTGCATAGCCTAGTCAGTGACTTTGCCACTGCGCTGATAGGCGCCGAGGTACCCCGAGTGAGCTGTCCATCACAGTGGGGGAAAGGGCGGGATAGGTTGCATAGCCTAGTCTGTGTGGGGAGGGGTTAAACTGGCGAGGCTTCTGTGCGAGTTCACATGCCTCTTGTTTATGAAGGGTCAGAGACCGATCAGCTCAGTAAATGATAAGAAAGCAGTCGGTGGTACCTCTTTGGGTGAATGTATTGTGCTTTTCCAGCACTGCAGCTGCGTAAAGGCCAGAAGAGTTGTATTCAGGGATCACCTGTGTCTGTAACGTTGCCACTGCGCCGATAGGCGCCGAGGTACCTCGAGTGAGCTGTCCATCACAGTGGGGGAAAGGGCGGGATAGGTTGCATAGCCTAGTGTGTGGGGAGGGGCCAAACTGGCGAGGCTTCTGTGCGAGTTCACATGCCTCTTGTTTATGAAGGGTCAGAGACAGATCAGCGCAGTAAATGATAAGAAAGCAGTAGGTGGTACCTCTTTGGGTGAATGTATTGTGCTTTTCAAACACTACAGCTGCGTATAGGCCCAGAAGAGTTGTCTCGAGTGACCACGTGTGTCTGTAACTTTGCCACCGCGCCGTTTGGCGCCAAGGTCCCTTGAGTGAGCTGTCCATCACAGTGGGGGAAAGGGCGGGAAGATGTTGCATAGCCTAGTGTGTGGGGCGGGGCCAAACGGGCGGGGCTTCTGTACAGTTCACATGCCTCTTGTTTATAAAGGGTCAGAGACCATCAGAGCATCAGATGAGGAGAAATCAGCCTCCTGGTCACTGGAAGTACAGGAGGATTGCGCTCGAGAAACTCGTGGATGCCTAGACCTCCATCACGGATTACAGCTAATTGTAGACTGTAGCCTCGACCTTGCTCACTAGGTTCTTGGGCTGATTATAATGTTTTACTGAAGTTTAGCTTCAACCGGGGCACGTGCTGTTTCTTTTGTATCTGTAAGTGCTTCCTGTTGAGGTTTAATTTTTGAAACAGGAGCATCGTGCCAAAATGAATCCTGCCTGCATATTTATCCACGAAGATGCCACCATGTTGTGCCATACCTCTACTCAACTGGAGTACTTTCTACTGGGTAGTCAGTAAGTGCTACCTCGTTGGGTAAATGTATGGTGCTTTTCCTACACTACAGCTGCGTAAAGGCCCAGAAGAGAAGTCTTCAGTGATCACCTGTGTCTGTGACTTTGCCACTGCGCTGATAGGCGCCTAGGTACCTCGAGTGAGCTGTCCATCACAGTGGGGGAAAGGGCGTGATAGGTTGCATAGCCTAGTCTGTGTGGGGAGGGGTTAAACTGGCGAGGCTTCTGTGCGAGTTCACATGCCTCTTGTTTATGAAGGGTCAGAGACCGATCAGCTCAGTAAATGATAAGAAAGCAGTCGGTGGTACCTCTTTGGGTGAATGTATTGTGCTTTTCCAGCACTGCAACTGCGTAAAGGCCCAGAAGAGAAGTCTTCAGTGATCACCTGTGTCTGTGACTTTGCCACTGCGCTGATAGGCGCCTGGGTACCTCGAGTGAGCTGTCCATCACAGTGGGGGAAAGGGCAGAATAGGTTGCATAGCCTAGTCAGTGACTTTGCCACTGCGCTGATAGGCGCCGAGGTACCCCGAGTGAGCTGTCCATCACAGTGGGGGAAAGGGCGGGATAGGTTGCATAGCCTAGTCTGTGTGGGGAGGGGTTAAACTGGCGAGGCTTCTGTGCGAGTTCACATGCCGCTTGTTTATGAAGGGTCAGAGACCGATCAGCTCAGTAAATGATAAGAAAGCAGTCGGTGGTACCTCTTTGGGTGAATGTATTGTGCTTTTCCAGCACTGCAGCTGCGTAAAGGCCAGAAGAGTTGTATTCAGGGATCACCTGTGTCTGTAACGTTGCCACTGCGCCGATAGGCGCCGAGGTACCTCGAGTGAGCTGTCCATCACAGTGGGGGAAAGGGCGGGATAGGTTGCATAGCCTAGTGTGTGTGGGGAGGGGCCAAATTGGCGAGGCTTCTGTGTGTGTGCACTTGCCTCTTGTTTATGAAGGGTCAGAGACCGATTAGCGCAGCAAATGAGGAGAAAGCAGTCGGTGGTACCTCTTTGGGTGAATGTATTGTGCTTTTCAAACACTACAGCTGCGTATAGGCCCAGAAGAGTTGTCTCGAGTGACCACGTGTGTCTGTAACTTTGCCACCGCGCCGTTTGGCGCCAAGGTCCCTTGAGTGAGCTGTCCATCACAGTGGGGGAAAGGGCGGGAAGATATTGCATAGCCTAGTGTGTGGGGCGGGGCCAAACGGGCGGGGCTTCTGTGCAGTTCACATGCCTCTTGTTTATAAAGGGTCAGAGACCATCAGAGCATCAGATGAGGAGAAATCAGCCTCCTGGTCACTGGAAGTACAGGAGGATTGCGCTCGAGAAACTCGTGGATGCCTAGACTTCCATCATGGATTACAGCTAATTGTAGACTGTAGCCTCGACCTTGCTCACTAGGTTCTTGGGCTGATTATAATGCGTTACTGAAGTTTAGCTTCATCCGGGGCACGTGCTGTTTCTTTTGTATCTGTAAGTGCTTCCTGTTGAGGTTTAATTTTTGAAACAGGAGCATCGTGCCAAAATGAATCCTGCCTGCATATTTATCCACGAAGATGCCACCATGTTGTGCCATACCTCTACTCAACTGGAGTACTTTCTACTGGGTAGTCAGTAAGTGCTACCTCGTTGGGTAAATGTATGGTG
Organism: Lissotriton vulgaris; assembly: GCF_964263255.1. Lineage (NCBI taxonomy): Eukaryota > Metazoa > Chordata > Amphibia > Caudata > Salamandridae > Lissotriton > Lissotriton vulgaris. The sequence continues at coordinate 1,493,089,260 of NC_141696.1, forward strand.
CTTTTCCTACACTACAGCTGCGTAAAGGCCCAGAAGAGAAGTCTTCAGTGATCACCTGTGTCTGTGACTTTGCCACTGCGCTGATAGGCGCCTAGGTACCTCGAGTGTGCTGTCCATCACAGTGGGGGAAAGGGCGGGATAGGTTGCATAGCCTAGTCAGTGACTTTGCCACTGCGCTGATCGGCGCCGAGGTACCTCGAGTGAGCTGTCCATCACAGTGGGGAAAAGGGCGGGATAGGTTGCATAGCCTAGTCTGTGTGGGGAGGGGTTAAACTGGCGAGGCTTCTGTGCGAGTTCACATGCCTCTTGTTTATGAAGGGTCAGAGACCGATCAGCGCAGTAAATGATAAGAAAGCAGTCGGTGGTACCTCTTTGGGTGAATGTATTGTGCTTTTCCAGCACTGCAGCTGCGTGAAGTCCCAGAAGAGTTGTCTTCAGTGATCACCTGTGTCTGTGACTTTGCCACTGCGCCGATATGCGCCGAGGTACCTCGAGGGAGCTGTCCATCAAAGTGGGGTACAGGACGGGATAGCTTGCATAGCCTAGTGTGTGTGGGGAGGGGCCAAACTGGCGAGGCTTCTGTGCGTGTGCACTTGCCTCTTGTTTATGAAGGGTCAGAGACCGATTAGCGCAGCAAATGAGGAGAAAGCAGTCGGTGGTACCTCTTTGGGTGAATGTATTGTGCTTTTCCAGCACTGCAGCTGCGTAAAGGCCCAGAAGAGTTGTCTCGAGTGACCACGTGTGTCTGTAACTTTGCCACCGCGCCGTTTGGCGCCAAGGTCCCTCGAGTGAGCTGTCCATCACAGTGGTGGGAAGGGCGGGATAGGTTGCATAGCCTAGTGTGTGTGGGGAGGGGTTAAACTGGCGAGGCTTCTGTGCGAGTTCACATGCCTCTTGTTTATGAAGGGTCAGAGACAGATCAGCGCAGAAAATGATAAGAAAGCAGTAGGTGGTACCTCTTTGGGTGAATGTATTGTGCTTTTCAAACACTACAGCTGCGTATAGGCCCAGAAGAGTTGTCTCGAGTGACCACGTGTGTCTGTAACTTTGCCACCGCGCCGTTTGGCGCCAAGGTCCCTTGAGTGAGCTGTCCATCACAGTGGGGGAAAGGGCGGGAAGATGTTGCATAGCCTAGTGTGTGGGCCGGGGCCAAACGGGCGGGGCTTCTGTACAGTTCACATGCCTCTTGTTTATAAAGGGTCAGAGACCATCAGAGCATCAGATGAGGAGAAATCAGCCTCCTGGTCACTGGAAGTACAGGAGGATTGCGCTCGAGAAACTCGTGGATGCCTAGACCTCCATCACGGATTACAGCTAATTGTAGACTGTAGCCTCGACCTTGCTCACTAGGTTCTTGGGCTGATTATAATGCGTTACTGAAGTTTAGCTTCATCCGGGGCACGTGCTGTTTCTTTTGTATCTGTAAGTGCTTCCTGTTGAGGTTTAATTTTTGAAACAGAAGCATCGTGCCAAAATGAATCCTGCCTGCATATTTATCCACGAAGATGCCACCATGTTGTGCCATACCTCTACTCAACTGGAGTACTTTCTACTGGGTAGTCAGTAAGTGCTACCTCGTTGGGTAAATGTATGGTGCTTTTCCTACACTACAGCTGCGTAAAGGCCCAGAAGAGAAGTCTTCAGTGATCACCTGTGTCTGTGACTTTGCCACTGCGCTGATAGGCGCCTAGGTACCTCGAGTGAGCTGTCCATCACAGTGGGGGAAAGGGCGTGATAGGTTGCATAGCCTAGTCTGTGTGGGGAGGGGTTAAACTGGCGAGGCTTCTGTGCGAGTTCACATGCCTCTTGTTTATGAAGGGTCAGAGACCGATCAGCTCAGTAAATGATAAGAAAGCAGTCGGTGGTACCTCTTTGGGTGAATGTATTGTGCTTTTCCAGCACTGCAGCTGCGTAAAGGCCCAGAAGAGAAGTCTTCAGTGATCACCTGTGTCTGTGACTTTGCCACTGCGCTGATAGGCGCCTGGGTACCTCGAGTGAGCTGTCCATCACAGTGGGGGAAAGGGCAGAATAGGTTGCATAGCCTAGTCAGTGACTTTGCCACTGCGCTGATAGGCGCCGAGGTACCCCGAGTGAGCTGTCCATCACAGTGGGGGAAAGGGCGGGATAGGTTGCATAGCCTAGTCTGTGTGGGGAGGGGTTAAACTGGCGAGGCTTCTGTGCGAGTTCACATGCCTCTTGTTTATGAAGGGTCAGAGACCGATCAGCTCAGTAAATGATAAGAAAGCAGTCGGTGGTACCTCTTTGGGTGAATGTATTGTGCTTTTCCAGCACTGCAGCTGCGTAAAGGCCAGAAGAGTTGTATTCAGGGATCACCTGTGTCTGTAACGTTGCCACTGCGCCGATAGGCGCCGAGGTACCTCGAGGGAGCTGTCCATCAAAGTGGGGTACAGGACGGGATAGCTTGCATAGCCTAGTGTGTGTGGGGAGGGGCCAAACTGGCGAGGCTTCTGTGCGTGTGCACTTGCCTCTTGTTTATGAAGGGTCAGAGACCGATTAGCGCAGCAAATGAGGAGAAAGCAGTCGGTGGTACCTCTTTGGGTGAATGTATTGTGCTTTTCAAACACTACAGCTGCGTATAGGCCCAGAAGAGTTGTCTCGAGTGACCACGTGTGTCTGTAACTTTGCCACCGCGCCGTTTGGCGCCAAGGTCCCTTGAGTGAGCTGTCCATCACAGTGGGGGAAAGGGCGGGAAGATGTTGCATAGCCTAGTGTGTGGGGCGGGGCCAAACGGGCGGGGCTTCTGTACAGTTCACATGCCTCTTGTTTATAAAGGGTCAGAGACCATCAGAGCATCAGATGAGGAGAAATCAGCCTCCTGGTCACTGGAAGTACAGGAGGATTGCGCTCGAGAAACTCGTGGATGCCTAGACTTCCATCATGGATTACAGCTAATTGTAGACTGTAGCCTCGACCTTGCTCACTAGGTTCTTGGGCTGATTATAATGCGTTACTGAAGTTTAGCTTCATCCGGGGCACGTGCTGTTTCTTTTGTATCTGTAAGTGCTTCCTGTTGAGGTTTAATTTTTGAAACAGGAGCATCGTGCCAAAATGAATCCTGCCTGCATATTTATCCACGAAGATGCCACCATGTTGTGCCATACCTCTACTCAACTGGAGTACTTTCTACTGGGTAGTCAGTAAGTGCTACCTCGTTGGGTAAATGTATGGTGCTTTTCCTACACTACAGCTGCGTAAAGGCCCAGAAGAGAAGTCTTCAGTGATCACCTGTGTCTGTGACTTTGCCACTGCGCTGATAGGCGCCTAGGTACCTCGAGTGAGCTGTCCATCACAGTGGGGGAAAGGGCGGGATAGGTTGCATAGCCTAGTCTGTGTGGGGAGGGGTTAAACTGGCGAGGCTTCTGTGTGAGTTCACATGCCTCTTGTTTATGAAGGGTCAGAGACCGATCAGCTCAGTAAATGATAAGAAAGCAGTCGGTGGTACCTCTTTGGGTGAATGTATTGTGCTTTTCCAGCACTGCAGCTGCGTAAAGGCCCAGAAGAGAAGTCTTCAGTGATCACCTGTGTCTGTGACTTTGCCACTGCGCTGATAGGCGCCTGGGTACCTCGAGTGAGCTGTCCATCACAGTGGGGGAAAGGGCAGAATAGGTTGCATAGCCTAGTCAGTGACTTTGCCACTGCGCTGATAGGCGCCGAGGTACCCCGAGTGAGCTGTCCATCACAGTGGGGGAAAGGGCGGGATAGGTTGCATAGCCTAGTCTGTGTGGGGAGGGGTTAAACTGGCGAGGCTTCTGTGCGAGTTCACATGCCTCTTGTTTATGAAGGGTCAGAGACCGATCAGCTCAGTAAATGATAAGAAAGCAGTCGGTGGTACCTCTTTGGGTGAATGTATTGTGCTTTTTCAGCACTGCAGCTGCGTAAAGGCCAGAAGAGTTGTATTCAGGGATCACCTGTGTCTGTAACGTTGCCACTGCGCCGATAGGCGCCGAGGTACCTCGAGTGAGCTGTCCATCACAGTGGGGGAAAGGGCGGGATAGGTTGCATAGCCTAGTGTGTGGGGAGGGGCCAAATTGGCGAGGCTTCTGTGTGTGTGCACTTGCCTCTTGTTTATGAAGGGTCAGAGACCGATTAGCGCAGCAAATGAGGAGAAAGCAGTCGGTGGTACCTCTTTGGGTGAATGTATTGTGCTTTTCAAACACTACAGCTGCATATAGGCCCAGAAGAGTTGTCTCGAGTGACCACGTGTGTCTGTAACTTTGCCACCGCGCCGTTTGGCGCCAAGGTCCCTTGAGTGAGCTGTCCATCACAGTGGGGGAAAGGGCGGGAAGATATTGCATAGCCTAGTGTGTGGGGCGGGGCCAAACAGGCGGGGCTTCTGTGCAGTTCACATGCCTCTTGTTTATAAAGGGTCAGAGACCATCAGAGCATCAGATGAGGAGAAATCAGCCTCCTGGTCACTGGAAGTACAGGAGGATTGCGCTCGAGAAACTCGTGGATGCCTAGGCTTCCATCATGGATTACAGCTAATTGTAGACTGTAGCCTCGACCTTGCTCACTAGGTTCTTGGGCTGATTATAATGCGTTACTGAAGTTTAGCTTCATCCGGGGCACGTGCTGTTTCTTTTGTATCTGTAAGTGCTTCCTGTTGAGGTTTAATTTTTTAAACAGGAGCATCGTGCCAAAATGAATCCTGCCTGCATATTTATCCACGAAGATGCCACCATGTTGTGCCATACCTCTACTCAACTGGAGTACTTTCTACTGGGTAGTCAGTAAGTGCTACCTCGTTGGGTAAATGTATGGTGCTTTTCCTACACTACAGCTGCGTAAAGGCCCAGAAGAGAAGTCTTCAGTGATCACCTGTGTCTGTGACTTTGCCACTGCGCTGATAGGCGCCTAGGTACCTCGAGTGAGCTGTCCATCACAGTGGGGGAAAGGGCGGGATAGGTTGCATAGCCTAGTCAGTGACTTTGCCACTGCGCTGATCGGCGCCGAGGTACCTCGAGTGAGCTGTCCATCACAGTGGGGAAAAGGGCGGGATAGGTTGCATAGCCTAGTCTGTGTGGGGAGGGGTTAAACTGGCGAGGCTTCTGTGCGAGTTCACATGCCTCTTGTTTATGAAGGGTCAGAGACCGATCAGCGCAGTAAATGATAAGAAAGCAGTCGGTGGTACCTCTTTGGGTGAATGTATTGTGCTTTTCCAGCACTGCAGCTGCGTGAAGTCCCAGAAGAGTTGTCTTCAGTGATCACCTGTGTCTGTGACTTTGCCACTGCGCCGATATGCGCCGAGGTACCTCGAGGGAGCTGTCCATCAAAGTGGGGTACAGGACGGGATAGCTTGCATAGCCTAGTGTGTGTGGGGAGGGGCCAAACTGGCGAGGCTTCTGTGCGTGTGCACTTGCCTCTTGTTTATGAAGGGTCAGAGACCGATTAGCGCAGCAAATGAGGAGAAAGCAGTCGGTGGTACCTCTTTGGGTGAATGTATTGTGCTTTTCAAACACTACAGCTGCGTATAGGCCCAGAAGAGTTGTCTCGAGTGACCACGTGTGTCTGTAACTTTGCCACCGCGCCGTTTGGCGCCAAGGTCCCTTGAGTGAGCTGTCCATCACAGTGGGGGAAAGGGCGGGAAGATGTTGCATAGCCTAGTGTGTGGGGCGGGGCCAAACGGGCGGGGCTTCTGTACAGTTCACATGCCTCTTGTTTATAAAGGGTCAGAGACCATCAGAGCATCAGATGAGGAGAAATCAGCCTCCTGGTCACTGGAAGTACAGGAGGATTGCGCTCGAGAAACTCGTGGATGCCTAGACTTCCATCATGGATTACAGCTAATTGTAGACTGTAGCCTCGACCTTGCTCACTAGGTTCTTGGGCTGATTATAATGCGTTACTGAAGTTTAGCTTCATCCGGGGCACGTGCTGTTTCTTTTGTATCTGTAAGTGCTTCCTGTTGAGGTTTAATTTTTGAAACAGGAGCATCGTGCCAAAATGAATCCTGCCTGCATATTTATCCACGAAGATGCCACCATGTTGTGCCATACCTCTACTCAACTGGAGTACTTTCTACTGGGTAGTCAGTAAGTGCTACCTCGTTGGGTAAATGTATGGTGCTTTTCCTACACTACAGCTGCGTAAAGGCCCAGAAGAGAAGTCTTCAGTGATCACCTGTGTCTGTGACTTTGCCACTGCGCTGATAGGCGCCTAGGTACCTCGAGTGAGCTGTCCATCACAGTGGGGGAAAGGGCGGGATAGGTTGCATAGCCTAGTCTGTGTGGGGAGGGGTTAAACTGGCGAGGCTTCTGTGCGAGTTCACATGCCTCTTGTTTATGAAGGGTCAGAGACCGATCAGCTCAGTAAATGATAAGAAAGCAGTCGGTGGTACCTCTTTGGGTGAATGTATTGTGCTTTTCCAGCACTGCAGCTGCGTAAAGGCCCAGAAGAGAAGTCTTCAGTGATCACCTGTGTCTGTGACTTTGCCACTGCGCTGATAGGCGCCTGGGTACCTCGAGTGAGCTGTCCATCACAGTGGGGGAAAGGGCATAATAGGTTGCATAGCCTAGTCAGTGACTTTGCCACTGCGCTGATAGGCGCCGAGGTACCCCGAGTGAGCTGTCCATCACAGTGGGGGAAAGGGCGGGATAGGTTGCATAGCCTAGTCTGTGTGGGGAGGGGTTAAACTGGCGAGGCTTCTGTGCGAGTTCACATGCCTCTTGTTTATGAAGGGTCAGAGACCGATCAGCTCAGTAAATGATAAGAAAGCAGTCGGTGGTACCTCTTTGGGTGAATGTATTGTGCTTTTTCAGCACTGCAGCTGCGTAAAGGCCAGAAGAGTTGTATTCAGGGATCACCTGTGTCTGTAACGTTGCCACTGCGCCGATAGGCGCCGAGGTACCTCGAGTGAGCTGTCCATCACAGTGGGGGAAAGGGCGGGATAGGTTGCATAGCCTAGTGTGTGGGGAGGGGCCAAATTGGCGAGGCTTCTGTGTGTGTGCACTTGCCTCTTGTTTATGAAGGGTCAGAGACCGATTAGCGCAGCAAATGAGGAGAAAGCAGTCGGTGGTACCTCTTTGGGTGAATGTATTGTGCTTTTCAAACACTACAGCTGCGTATAGGCCCAGAAGAGTTGTCTCGAGTGACCACGTGTGTCTGTAACTTTGCCACCGCGCCGTTTGGCGCCAAGGTCCCTTGAGTGAGCTGTCCATCACAGTGGGGGAAAGGGCGGGAAGATATTGCATAGCCTAGTGTGTGGGGCGGGGCCAAACGGGCGGGGCTTCTGTGCAGTTCACATGCCTCTTGTTTATAAAGGGTCAGAGACCATCAGAGCATCAGATGAGGAGAAATCAGCCTCCTGGTCACTGGAAGTACAGGAGGATTGCGCTCGAGAAACTCGTGGATGCCTAGACTTCCATCATGGATTACAGCTAATTGTAGACTGTAGCCTCGACCTTGCTCACTAGGTTCTTGGGCTGATTATAATGCGTTACTGAAGTTTAGCTTCATCCGGGGCACGTGCTGTTTCTTTTGTATCTGTAAGTGCTTCCTGTTGAGGTTTAATTTTTGAAACAGGAGCATCGTGCCAAAATGAATCCTGCCTGCATATTTATCCACGAAGATGCCACCATGTTGTGCCATACCTCTACTCAACTGGAGTACTTTCTACTGGGTAGTCAGTAAGTGCTACCTCGTTGGGTAAATGTATGGTGCTTTTCCTACACTACAGCTGCGTAAAGGCCCAGAAGAGAAGTCTTCAGTGGTCACCTGTGTCTGTGACTTTGCCACTGCGCTGATAGGCGCCTAGGTACCTCGAGTGAGCTGTCCATCACAGTGGGGGAAAGGGCGGGATAGGTTGCATAGCCTAGTCAGTGACTTTGCCACTGCGCTGATCGGCGCCGAGGTACCTCGAGTGAGCTGTCCATCACAGTGGGGAAAAGGGCGGGATAGGTTGCATAGCCTAGTCTGTGTGGGGAGGGGTTAAACTGGCGAGGCTTCTGTGCGAGTTCACATGCCTCTTGTTTATGAAGGGTCAGAGACCGATCAGCGCAGTAAATGATAAGAAAGCAGTCGGTGGTACCTCTTTGGGTGAATGTATTGTGGTTTTCCAGCACTGCAGCTGCGTGAAGTCCCAGAAGAGTTGTCTTCAGTGATCACCTGTGTCTGTGACTTTGCCACTGCGCCGATATGCGCCGAGGTACCTCGAGGGAGCTGTCCATCAAAGTGGGGTACAGGACGGGATAGCTTGCATAGCCTAGTGTGTGTGGGGAGGGGCCAAACTGGCGAGGCTTCTGTGCGTGTGCACTTGCCTCTTGTTTATGAAGGGTCAGAGACCGATTAGCGCAGCAAATGAGGAGAAAGCAGTCGGTGGTACCTCTTTGGGTGAATGTATTGTGCTTTTCAAACACTACAGCTGCGTATAGGCCCAGAAGAGTTGTCTCGAGTGACCACGTGTGTCTGTAACTTTGCCACCGCGCCGTTTGGCGCCAAGGTCCCTTGAGTGAGCTGTCCATCACAGTGGGGGAAAGGGCGGGAAGATGTTGCATAGCCTAGTGTGTGGGGCGGGGCCAAACGGGCGGGGCTTCTGTACAGTTCACATGCCTCTTGTTTATAAAGGGTCAGAGACCATCAGAGCATCAGATGAGGAGAAATCAGCCTCCTGGTCACTGGAAGTACAGGAGGATTGCGCTCGAGAAACTCGTGGATGCCTAGACCTCCATCACGGATTACAGCTAATTGTAGACTGTAGCCTCGACCTTGCTCACTAGGTTCTTGGGCTGATTATAATGTTTTACTGAAGTTTAGCTTCAACCGGGGCACGTGCTGTTTCTTTTGTATCTGTAAGTGCTTCCTGTTGAGGTTTAATTTTTGAAACAGGAGCATCGTGCCAAAATGAATCCTGCCTGCATATTTATCCACGAAGATGCCACCATGTTGTGCCATACCTCTACTCAACTGGAGTACTTTCTACTGGGTAGTCAGTAAGTGCTACCTCGTTGGGTAAATGTATGGTGCTTTTCCTACACTACAGCTGCGTAAAGGCCCAGAAGAGAAGTCTTCAGTGATCACCTGTGTCTGTGACTTTGCCACTGCGCTGATAGGCGCCTAGGTACCTCGAGTGAGCTGTCCATCACAGTGGGGGAAAGGGCGGGATAGGTTGCATAGCCTAGTCTGTGTGGGGAGGGGTTAAACTGGCGAGGCTTCTGTGCGAGTTCACATGCCTCTTGTTTATGAAGGGTCAGAGACCGATCAGCTCAGTAAATGATAAGAAAGCAGTCGGTGGTACCTCTTTGGGTGAATTTATTGTGCTTTTCCAGCACTGCAGCTGCGTAAAGGCCAGAAGAGTTGTATTCAGGGATCACCTGTGTCTGTAACGTTGCCACTGCGCCGATAGGCGCCGAGGTACCTCGAGTGAGCTGTCCATCACAGTGGGGGAAAGGGCGGGATAGGTTGCATAGCCTAGTGTGTGTGGGGAGGGGCCAAATTGGCGAGGCTTCTGTGTGTGTGCACTTGCCTCTTGTTTATGAAGGGTCAGAGACCGATTAGCGCAGCAAATGAGGAGAAAGCAGTCGGTGGTACCTCTTTGGGTGAATGTATTGTGCTTTTCAAACACTACAGCTGCGTATAGGCCCAGAAGAGTTGTCTCGAGTGACCACGTGTGTCTGTAACTTTGCCACCGCGCCGTTTGGCGCCAAGGTCCCTTGAGTGAGCTGTCCATCACAGTGGGGGAAAGGGCGGGAAGATATTGCATAGCCTAGTGTGTGGGGCGGGGCCAAACGGGCGGGGCTTCTGTGCAGTTCACATGCCTCTTGTTTATAAAGGGTCAGAGACCATCAGAGCATCAGATGAGGAGAAATCAGCCTCCTGGTCACTGGAAGTACAGGAGGATTGCGCTCGAGAAACTCGTGGATGCCTAGACTTCCATCATGGATTACAGCTAATTGTAGACTGTAGCCTCGACCTTGCTCACTAGGTTCTTGGGCTGATTATAATGCGTTACTGAAGTTTAGCTTCATCCGGGGCACGTGCTGTTTCTTTTGTATCTGTAAGTGCTTCCTGTTGAGGTTTAATTTTTGAAACAGGAGCATCGTGCCAAAATGAATCCTGCCTGCATATTTATCCACGAAGATGCCACCATGTTGTGCCATACCTCTACTCAACTGGAGTACTTTCTACTGGGTAGTCAGTAAGTGCTACCTCGTTGGGTAAATGTATGGTGCTTTTCCTACACTACAGCTGCGTAAAGGCCCAGAAGAGAAGTCTTCAGTGATCACCTGTGTCTGTGACTTTGCCACTGCGCTGATAGGCGCCTAGGTACCTCGAGTGAGCTGTCCATCACAGTGGGGGAAAGGGCGGGATAGGTTGCATAGCCTAGTCAGTGACTTTGCCACTGCGCTGATCGGCGCCGAGGTACCTCGAGTGAGCTGTCCATCACAGTGGGGAAAAGGGCGGGATAGGTTGCATAGCCTAGTCTGTGTGGGGAGGGGTTAAACTGGCGAGGCTTCTGTGCGAGTTCACATGCCTCTTGTTTATGAAGGGTCAGAGACCGATCAGCGCAGTAAATGATAAGAAAGCAGTCGGTGGTACCTCTTTGGGTGAATGTATTGTGCTTTTCCAGCACTGCAGCTGCGTGAAGTCCCAGAAGAGTTGTCTTCAGTGATCACCTGTGTCTGTGACTTTGCCACTGCGCCGATATGCGCCGAGGTACCTCGAGGGAGCTGTCCATCAAAGTGGGGTACAGGACGGGATAGCTTGCATAGCCTAGTGTGTGTGGGGAGGGGCCAAACTGGCGAGGCTTCTGTGCGTGTGCACTTGCCTCTTGTTTATGAAGGGTCAGAGACCGATTAGCGCAGCAAATGAGGAGAAAGCAGTCGGTGGTACCTCTTTGGGTGAATGTATTGTGCTTTTCCAGCACTGCAGCTGCGTAAAGGCCCAGAAGAGTTGTCTCGAGTGACCACGTGTGTCTGTAACTTTGCCACCGCGCCGTTTGGCGCCAAGGTCCCTCGAGTGAGCTGTCCATCACAGTGGTGGGAAGGGCGGGATAGGTTGCATAGCCTAGTGTGTGTGGGGAGGGGTTAAACTGGCGAGGCTTCTGTGCGAGTTCACATGCCTCTTGTTTATGAAGGGTCAGAGACAGATCAGCGCAGTAAATGATAAGAAAGCAGTAGGTGGTACCTCTTTGGGTGAATGTATTGTGCTTTTCAAACACTACAGCTGCGTATAGGCCCAGAAGAGTTGTCTCGAGTGACCACGTGTGTCTGTAACTTTGCCACCGCGCCGTTTGGCGCCAAGGTCCCTTGAGTGAGCTGTCCATCACAGTGGGGGAAAGGGCGGGAAGATGTTGCATAGCCTAGTGTGTGGGGCGGGGCCAAACGGGCGGGGCTTCTGTACAGTTCACATGCCTCTTGTTTATAAAGGGTCAGAGACCATCAGAGCATCAGATGAGGAGAAATCAGCCTCCTGGTCACTGGAAGTACAGGAGGATTGCGCTCGAGAAACTCGTGGATGCCTAGACCTCCATCACGGATTACAGCTAATTGTAGACTGTAGCCTCGACCTTGCTCACTAGGTTCTTGGGCTGATTATAATGTTTTACTGAAGTTTAGCTTCAACCGGGGCACGTGCTGTTTCTTTTGTATCTGTAAGTGCTTCCTGTTGAGGTTTAATTTTTGAAACAGGAGCATCGTGCCAAAATGAATCCTGCCTGCATATTTATCCACGAAGATGCCACCATGTTGTGCCATACCTCTACTCAACTGGAGTACTTTCTACTGGGTAGTCAGTAAGTGCTACCTCGTTGGGTAAATGTATGGTGCTTTTCCTACACTACAGCTGCGTAAAGGCCCAGATGAGAAGTCTTCAGTGATCACCTGTGTCTGTGACTTTGCCACTGCGCTGATAGGCGCCTAGGTACCTCGAGTGAGCTGTCCATCACAGTGGGGGAAAGGGCGTGATAGGTTGCATAGCCTAGTCTGTGTGGGGAGGGGTTAAACTGGCGAGGCTTCTGTGCGAGTTCACATGCCTCTTGTTTATGAAGGGTCAGAGACCGATCAGCTCAGTAAATGATAAGAAAGCAGTCGGTGGTACCTCTTTGGGTGAATGTATTGTGCTTTTCCAGCACTGCAGCTGCGTAAAGGCCCAGAAGAGAAGTCTTCAGTGATCACCTGTGTCTGTGACTTTGCCACTGCGCTGATAGGCGCCTGGGTACCTCGAGTGAGCTGTCCATCACAGTGGGGGAAAGGGCAGAATAGGTTGCATAGCCTAGTCAGTGACTTTGCCACTGCGCTGATAGGCGCCGAGGTACCCCGAGTGAGCTGTCCATCACAGTGGGGGAAAGGGCGGGATAGGTTGCATAGCCTAGTCTGTGTGGGGAGGGGTTAAACTGGCGAGGCTTCTGTGCGAGTTCACATGCCTCTTGTTTATGAAGGGTCAGAGACCGATCAGCTCAGTAAATGATAAGAAAGCAGTCGGTGGTACCTCTTTGGGTGAATGTATTGTGCTTTTCCAGCACTGCAGCTGCGTAAAGGCCAGAAGAGTTGTATTCAGGGATCACCTGTGTCTGTAACGTTGCCACTGCGCCGATAGGCGCCGAGGTACCTCGAGTGAGCTGTCCATCACAGTGGGGGAAAGGGCGGGATAGGTTGCATAGCCTAGTGTGTGTGGGGAGGGGCCAAATTGGCGAGGCTTCTGTGTGTGTGCACGTGCCTCTTGTTTATGAAGGGTCAGAGACCGATTAGCGCAGCAAATGAGGAGAAAGCAGTCGGTGGTACCTCTTTGGGTGAATGTATTGTGCTTTTCAAACACTACAGCTGCGTATAGGCCCAGAAGAGTTGTCTCGAGTGACCACGTGTGTCTGTAACTTTGCCACCGCGCCGTTTGGCGCCAAGGTCCCTTGAGTGAGCTGTCCATCACAGTGGGGGAAAGGGCGGGAAGATATTGCATAGCCTAGTGTGTGGGGCGGGGCCAAACGGGCGGGGCTTCTGTGCGTGTGCACTTGCCTCTTGTTTATGAAGGGTCAGAGACCGATTAGCGCAGCAAATGAGGAGAAAGCAGTCGGTGGTACCTCTTTGGGTGAATGTATTGTGCTTTTCAAACACTACAGCTGCGTATAGGCCCAGAAGAGTTGTCTCGAGTGACCACGTGTGTCTGTAACTTTGCCACCGCGCCGTTTGGCGCCAAGGTCCCTTGAGTGAGCTGTCCATCACAGTGGGGGAAAGGGCGGGAAGATGTTGCATAGCCTAGTGTGTGGGGCGGGGCCAAACGGGCGGGGCTTCTGTGCAGTTCACATGCCTCTTGTTTATAAAGGGTCAGAGACCATCAGAGCATCAGATGAGGAGAAATCAGCCTCCTGGTCACTGGAAGTACAGGAGGATTGCGCTCGAGAAACTCGTGGATGCCTAGACTTCCATCATGGATTACAGCTAATTGTAGACTGTAGCCTCGACCTTGCTCACTAGGTTCTTGGGCTGATTATAATGCGTTACTGAAGTTTAGCTTCATCCGGGGCACGTGCTGTTTCTTTTGTATCTGTAAGTGCTTCCTGTTGAGGTTTAATTTTTGAAACAGGAGCATCGTGCCAAAATGAATCCTGCCTGCATATTTATCCACGAAGATGCCACCATGTTGTGCCATACCTCTACTCAACTGGAGTACTTTCTACTGGGTAGTCAGTAAGTGCTACCTCGTTGGGTAAATGTATGGTGCTTTTCCTACACTACAGCTGCGTAAAGGTCCAGAAGAGAAGTCTTCAGTGATCACCTGTGTCTGTGACTTTGCCACTGCGCTGATAGGCGCCTAGGTACCTCGAGTGAGCTGTCCATCACAGTGGGGGAAAGGGCGGGATAGGTTACATAGCCTAGTCAGTGACTTTGCCACTGCGCTGATCGGCGCCGAGGTACCTCGAGTGAGCTGTCCATCACAGTGGGGAAAAGGGCGGGATAGGTTGCATAGCCTAGTCTGTGTGGGGAGGGGTTAAACTGGCGAGGCTTCTGTGCGAGTTCACATGCCTCTTGTTTATGAAGGGTCAGAGACCGATCAGCGCAGTAAATGATAAGAAAGCAGTCGGTGGTACCTCTTTGGGTGAATGTATTGTGCTTTTCCAGCACTGCAGCTGCGTGAAGTCCCAGAAGAGTTGTCTTCAGTGATCACCTGTGTCTGTGACTTTGCCACTGCGCCGATATGCGCCGAGGTACCTCGAGGGAGCTGTCCATCAAAGTGGGGTACAGGACGGGATAGCTTGCATAGCCTAGTGTGTGTGGGGAGGGGCCAAACTGGCGAGGCTTCTGTGCGTGTGCACTTGCCTCTTGTTTATGAAGGGTCAGAGACCGATTAGCGCAGCAAATGAGGAGAAAGCAGTCGGTGGTACCTCTTTGGGTGAATGTATTGTGCTTTTCAAACACTACAGCTGCGTATAGGCCCAGAAGAGTTGTCTCGAGTGACCACGTGTGTCTGTAACTTTGCCACCGCGCCGTTTGGCGCCAAGGTCCCTTGAGTGAGCTGTCCATCACAGTGGGGGAAAGGGCGGGAAGATGTTGCATAGCCTAGTGTGTGGGGCGGGGCCAAACGGGCGGGGCTTCTGTACAGTTCACATGCCTCTTGTTTATAAAGGGTCAGAGACCATCAGAGCATCACATGAGGAGAAATCAGCCTCCTGGTCACTGGAAGTACAGGAGGATTGCGCTCGAGAAACTCGTGGATGCCTAGACCTCCATCACGGATTACAGCTAATTGTAGACTGTAGCCTCGACCTTGCTCACTAGGTTCTTGGGCTGATTATAATGTTTTACTGAAGTTTAGCTTCAACCGGGGCACGTGCTGTTTCTTTTGTATCTGTAAGTGCTTCCTGTTGAGGTTTAATTTTTGAAACAGGAGCATCGTGCCAAAATGAATCCTGCCTGCATATTTATCCACGAAGATGCCACCATGTTGTGCCATACCTCTACTCAACTGGAGTACTTTCTACTGGGTAGTCAGTAAGTGCTACCTCGTTGGGTAAATGTATGGTGCTTTTCCTACACTACAGCTGCGTAAAGGCCCAGAAGAGAAGTCTTCAGTGATCACCTGTGTCTGTGACTTTGCCACTGCGCTGATAGGCGCCTAGGTACCTCGAGTGTGCTGTCCATCACAGTGGGGGAAAGGGCGGGATAGGTTGCATAGCCTAGTCAGTGACTTTGCCACTGCGCTGATCGGCGCCGAGGTACCTCGAGTGAGCTGTCCATCACAGTGGGGAAAAGGGCGGGATAGGTTGCATAGCCTAGTCTGTGTGGGGAGGGGTTAAACTGGCGAGGCTTCTGTGCGAGTTCACATGCCTCTTGTTTATGAAGGGTCAGAGACCGATCAGCGCAGTAAATGATAAGAAAGCAGTCGGTGGTACCTCTTTGGGTGAATGTATTGTGCTTTTCCAGCACTGCAGCTGCGTGAAGTCCCAGAAGAGTTGTCTTCAGTGATCACCTGTGTCTGTGACTTTGCCACTGCGCCGATATGCGCCGAGGTACCTCGAGGGAGCTGTCCATCAAAGTGGGGTACAGGACGGGATAGCTTGCATAGCCTAGTGTGTGTGGGGAGGGGCCAAACTGGCGAGGCTTCTGTGCGTGTGCACTTGCCTCTTGTTTATGAAGGGTCAGAGACCGATTAGCGCAGCAAATGAGGAGAAAGCAGTCGGTGGTACCTCTTTGGGTGAATGTATTGTGCTTTTCCAGCACTGCAGCTGCGTAAAGGCCCAGAAGAGTTGTCTCGAGTGACCACGTGTGTCTGTAACTTTGCCACCGCGCCGTTTGGCGCCAAGGTCCCTTGAGTGAGCTGTCCATCACAGTGGGGGAAAGGGCGGGAAGATGTTGCATAGCCTAGTGTGTGGGGCGGGGCCAAATGGGCGGGGCTTCTGTACAGTTCACATGCCTCTTGTTTATAAAGGGTCAGAGACCATCAGAGCATCAGATGAGGAGAAATCAGCCTCCTGGTCACTGGAAGTACAGGAGGATTGCGCTCGAGAAACTCGTGGATGCCTAGACCTCCATCACGGATTACAGCTAATTGTAGACTGTGAGAGAGCGCAAACTGACCAAAATGTAGAAATGCATCACACTTACACGTAGTAAGCACAATTCATGAAGAGAAATGCCATGAGTGCTGATAGTAACTACATCTATATTCTGAAATTATGTAGTTAACTTAGAGAATGCATATAGAAGTGGAACTAATGAAGACATGAGTGCAATGTATAACTTTATTAGATGTGATTAATCATGGTCCATGTTAAATGTAGCTGCTAATAGGAAGATGGCGTGCTATGAGCACAGAAAGAGACAGGCCTCATGCATGGCCATGACAGAAGGAATCAGATTGGTATACCTTTTCATTTCTTGGACCGCACTCATGTTATGATTACATTATATTATTTAGAAGGACTATATTATATAGATGTGAGTTCTTTTATTAATTCACAATATGTGATACTATGTGATTTTATTCAACGTGAATATTCTTGAATCTATGTTGTGCAGTTGTCAAAATGTAAGATGGCATACGGAAACGTAGAACGTGGTAGGCCTCAGGGCCTGAGCAAGGCGGGAGGGGGAAGGCGACTGAAATATACAATGTGGATTGCACTAATGTTTAGAATTAATGAGTAGGTTTTTGATTTACAGATGTGTTTACTTAATCAGTAGAGTAAGAGTATTAACATGCTGACAATTAAAAGAAGAAGTCGAATATTATAAAACTGTTGTAGGGCTGGCAAGCTTTAAATGTTGATTTACACGTATTAGTCTGGAAAGGGGAATGTTGTGACGCAGGTGGAAAACCATAAGATTTGGGACTTGGCTCCAAATGTCTGTCGGGAAGAGAAAAGGGGGTATTCAAGTATTAAAATAATGAATAGAAACTTGTTCTTGAAATGGACCAGACATGTAGGAGGGTTCCGGAATGTTTAAGGGGTATCAGCGGGCCGGAGAAGCGTCTGAGAAGCAAGGTCGACTCTAACCGCAGGGCCTCATCATGGAAACAGCCAGAAGCTACACCACGTGAGGGGCGTCTCACGAGGGGCGTCCGAAATGTTGATGTGTTTTTGTATTAGGGACAGCACCCCTGGGTGGAGTTAGAGCAGACGCCTGAGGACCCAAGAGAGAGCGGATGGGTAGGCAGAGAGGGGTCATGACTGGAGAACTATAGGTTTTCACCCAGAGTTCGAGAGTGGGTGACTTCCTTTGGGAGTCATTCACTGCTGACACCTTTTGATAGGTTGAGACTTGGTTAAGTAGGGATACCATCTAGTGCAGGGTAGGGAAAGCCTAACCTGTATTTTCCTTCCGCCTGTAATGAGCGATAGATTTCAATACGTGTCTATGCTAACGGCACTATTGTTTTTAGAACTGGTATTGATAGTTTCCGTTGTTCGTCTGAGGGCTTTCAGAGAACACGTGTATGTAGTTGGGCCCGTGTATTTGGTGAATCTCATCTTGAGATGCTTGTACTTACAACTTATAATAAACCTTTGAAAGCTAGAAGTTGTTTGTGATCCTTTGAAGCAGAGTCCTTTACTGGGGGAACTAACTTGGTAAAGATCCACTTTATTTCTCAATGACAGGCAATAAAGATTCAGTCGACCAGATCGGGGGTTTAGATCGATAGTGATAAGGTATTGATCAAAATCTCAGTCCCATCAGTTGGTAGCTATAGAGTATGGTTGCCTTCTTGAGGAAGGTGATCTAGGCCAGGTTAGATTACCCCAAGCCCCCTAGAGACCGATGATCGGAAGAACCGCCCGTGGAAGAAGGACCGGATGACGTGAGACAGAAAAGCAGCAGTATCGGTCGAGAGTGAGTATAAAGGGTCATGCGTGTTAAGATTGCGGTGTTTTGTATTATATCTATGTTGTAATGTTTGGCGGAGTTGAATGACTGTAGAGAGACTGTGGAACAGGTTGTGAGCGCGCGCAACCGGTGGAAATCTTAGGCTCAAGGAGAGCTTAAGTGGTTCGGGTGTATCGGACACCCAGAAGTAATTGTTAACCAGGGTGAAGGGGGTCATGAGGTACCAGTGACCACTCGAAGGACCAGATAGGGGGAGTGAGTGCGCGAGTAACAGACGCTGGTCGGAAGTTACTGTGTGCGTAAAGAACCTATCAGAGTGACGACAGACATCTCGTCAGTTGAGTTAATAATTACAGATAGACTGTGGACGTACAGTCGAGGGAAGTGACCGCTTGGTCGGAAGTAGTCATTTTTCGGTGTATGAATGGGACGCATGCATGACCGCGAGGAGAGCTGAGAAAGGAGGGGTGCTGCTGCGAAGCGGAGACTAGTGACGTCAGAAGGTGCCGCGCTGGGATTGGTCGGCCGGTGAAAGACCGCGCTGCGATAGGCCAGCTAGCGAAGTCGCGCTAGGATTGGTGGATTGTCATCAGGAAGTAAACAGTGTATTCAAGCTGGAAATCTTGCGCATAATTATGAAGTGTTTTAAATGGTTAAAAGCGCTGTTTAAAAGAGAACGTAGGGGATCGTATGAAGGGGAAGAAGCCCCGCCGGAGGGTACGCCAGCTCATTACATGGGGGTAAATGTTGGGCTGCACACGATTCTGTGGATCTCAGAGTGGAGTAAGATGACAGATGGAAATGAGGAACTCACGTTCCCGAAGTACGGGACGTATAGATTAGAGGTGCTACACAGATTAAAAGCAGTTATGACCGCTACGAGACCCTTGCCTAGACCAACACAGTTTGAAGCCCTTAATGCATGGATTAGGGCAGCGCATGAAAAGAACATGAACAGACGCCAGGAAAGAGTGAAACGCTCGGTAAGAGCAGTACAGGATGCTAAGTGGGATGAGGATGCTAAAAGATGGAGGGCGCATAACATGGAAGTAAATAAATTGTATCCAGTGTTAGAGATGCCCGGAAATAGAAGCCCCCTAGAAGAGGATGACGAGAGCGAGACAGAGGATAGCCTGATAAACAGATTATTGACAGACAGGCCGCCTCCGTATAACAGAGCAGAAGGGGATGCCGGGAAAGGGGGGGGCAATGAGGGAGAGCATGGGCCGCTTCCCAGTTCCGATTGGGATCCCGCTGCAAAGAAAGAACTGTCCCAGCCTAGCCAAGTGCAACAGGTGGTCGGGAGGTTTGTGGTACAAAGAGCGCCGGAAACAGCGTGTGCCACATCCTACGCATTACCTGATGCACTACAGGTACCTGTTACCATAGGTCCTATAGTGTCGGTATATGACCCAGACAGGGTTAGAGGGGAAGAACGGGTACGAAGGGACAGAGAAAGAGCAGAGATGGCAAGAAGGAAGGATACGATCAATTCCCCAAGTCAGTTGCCGATACCAAGAGATTGGAGCACCCCAGCACACACAACAGGCGATCTGGGGGATATTAGATGGCCAGAGGATATGAGGGGACCAGGACGGAAATCTTTTCAGGAGTTCAACGAGTACATGAAGAAATGGGATGAGGCAGTTGAGGCTCAAAAGAACATTATAGCGGCAGAAGCTGAAAGGGAAAGTCAGGACAGCAGAGCCCGGACTCACTGCGGGGCTGAAGAGAGCAGTCCGGAGTGGGACGGAAGGGAGAAGGACAGTAGGGGATTCACCCATTGGGCCCGGAGTGGAGGTAGATCAAAGCTGGAAAATGGGGGCCCTGAGAGCGGGGGGGTGTCTCCCCCGATACATAATGAAGAAGACAGGAGGGCTCGGGAGTACAGGGATAGCTTTAAGTGTATCCACTGTGAGCCCAGCAGGAGGGAACAGAGTGGGAGTTGCGAGAGGCCGTACCATAGTCCTTGCGACGACGGACATGAGCGTAGCCAGGGGAATATGGGAAACCAGGAGGGATCGTATCAGATACTGAGTGATACGAGGCCAAGGGAGAATGGAGACCGAAAGCAGAGTAGTAGAGAAACTTACTGTGAGAAGAGAGGAGAGAATGGGCAAGGTGAGAAGGGGGGTAACAGGCCCGTGTTCCATCACCTTCCAAGGTCGGATGGCCGAGCCTGGGATCTGGAGAGATGGGAACAAGAGAGAGCACTCCCCAACTCTCCAGAACCCAAACGTAGGGCCCGGAGTTGGGATGGGAGAGATACCTGTCAACCTCCCTCGAAGGAATCATTGCGAGCAGAAATAAAAGCCAGAAGGCTCGATGTCTCCAGCTTAAAGTCAGATCTGGATGACATGGTAGATGGTACTCTGCCCTTAGAAAGAATAGACATGTATGAGCAGGATGAAATTCTGTTCATAGCAAAGGACGTGACTCGAAAGGCGAGAGCAACCCATGAGAAATTAGTGGAATTAGCAGGCAAGTACACGGTAGACCTGTCAAGAACCAAAGCCTTACAAGGCAACCACAGGCTACATTACACAGACCGAGACCTAGATGAGAGGCGAACCATCGGATTGAAAACACACATAAAGGAACTGATCACTGGAATAAGGACATGGAGGGCCCTAGATAAGTGGGAAGAGAGGTGGTCCAAGAGGGGGACCGTCAGGAGAAGCACACTTATGATGACACCAGGAGGACAGCAGGGAGTAGAGACATACCCTTTGAGGGAAGTCGCAAATGGGACCTACGTCCACGTCCCTTGGAGTAGGGGGGATTTAGCTGCTTTTACCACCTCTTTCCCCAAATTGCGGGAGAACCCAGTGGAGTGGTACAAGCAAGTTGAGAGATTTGTGAAAATCTCAAAGGTCCTATGGATAGATTTAAACACGCTGTTTGACATAGTAGTACCAGGAGATTTGTGGACCGCATGTAAAGTTAGTGCTGAGTGGCCCATCATAGAGCCAGACAGAGACGCTAGGACTAATGGGCCGGCCGAAAGTGTGATGGCAAAATTCGAAAGAGTAATGACGTGGCTGAAAGAGAAAGTGCCAATGCAAGACATAGATTGGGTAAAAATTGACCGAACCAGACAGGAACCCAAAGAGACAGTACATGAATACTATGAGAGATTGCTGAAGGCGTTTAAACAGTATAGCGGTCTGGATGTAATGGACCCGAGGGACATAGGGCAGTTCGTGTCCAAATTTGTCCTAGGCCTGAGACCGGATATCAGTTTAATGATCCAGCAACACCTGATTTGTTGGCAAAACAAACCCCTAGACGAAATACTGAGGTATGCTAGGTACTGCTGTGATGAAATAGACTCCAAGGCTAAGAAGTTAAAGGAGAAACTGATGGTGGTACAGATGCAGGCAGCAGGGAAGGGGGGACAGCAGCAACAGCAACCGGGAACAGGTACTGGAGGAAAGAAACAGTACAGCCAGAACAAGGCCAATGAGGAGAACTCCACCTTTAGACCAAGGATAGATATAACTACCTTAAAGAAAACAACTAGGTGCCACCAGTGTAACGAGGTGGGACATTGGAAACGCGAGTGTCCCTATAATGTTGAGATAGGAGACCAAGAGGTAGAAGAGGAAGAGACCCAGAGTGCACCTACAAAGGGGATAACGCAATACCAGGGGAAGGTGCTCAGAGGGGGGCCTCCTCCCCGAGCCCAGTTCCCGCAAGCACCCAGAGTAGGGACTATGGGTAAGACATACAGACAGATGCCTCTGTTTGTAGGAGGTGAGGAATGCTATTATGTGGACCCACTAACTGGACAGAGAGTGGAAAGAGATGACTGCATCCTCGGGGCAGCTCTGGAGGTAGACCAAAGAGGACCCTATGTTGAGGCCGAAGTGGCAGGGTTCCCCACGACATTCCTAGTGGACACAGGAGCCACTCGATCCACGATCAGATCAGCCGCAGTTCCAGGACTACCCATGTCTGGGGAGACCATACAAGTGGTGGGGGTCGCTAACAAGAGAATGACCAGTCCCTTGACTGAGCCCGTGCAGGTGAAAATAGGGAAGTACAGTGAGGAGCACCAGTTTGTGGTTTGCGATTCTAGTCCTGTATGTCTGCTAGGAAGAGACCTTTTGTGCAAATTGAACTGCACTATATACTGTACTCCGCAAGGAGTGGAGGTACTGACAAATGATGATGATGCCGACTTTAAAGTCGCCAATTCCAGAATATGTGTGGAACTATACCCCACTTTGACAGTAGACGAGCTACCCTGGGATCTGAGAGAGACAGTTGCTCCGGAAGTCTGGGATTTCACTGGGGAAGAGATTGGGTTGGTGAAAGGAGTAGACCCAGTGAAAATTGTAGTGAAACCTCATGCTGAGTTCCCAAGAACACCTCAGTATAAATTGACACCAGAAACGATTGCAGGTATACAACCCGTGATCGAGTCCATGATTAAACAGGGAATACTGAAGGAAATCGTGGGTAGTCCATGTAACTCCCCGATTATGGGTCTGCAGAAACCTAATGGGAAATTTCGGATAGTGCAGGACCTCAGAAAGATTAATAACATAGTCGTTTCATGTTGTCCAGTGGTACCGAATCCATCAGTGATACTGTTTCAGATACCGTTCCAAGCGGAATGGTTCACTGTAATTGATCTTTGCCAGGCTTTCTTTTCGATCCCTTTGGACGAAGAGAGCCATTTTCTTTTCGCATTTAAAATAGAAGGTCGCGTCCTAACATGGTGTCGTATTCCTCAGGGGTATACAGAGAGCCCATCGATCTTCAACCAGCTCCTGAAGAAAAATCTTGAAAGTCTAGTACTGCCCCAGAGGTCAGTTCTGGTCCAGTACATAGACGACCTCCTTGTGGCGTCAGAGACAGAGGAAGCTTGCAGGGTAGACTCTATTGCCTTGTTAAATCATCTAGCCGAAAATGGGCATAAGGTGTCCCCGGGAAAATTGCAGTACTGCCTGACAGAGGTACAGTATTTGGGACACAGAATTGAGAAAGGGAAACGGAAGGTGTCACCAGACAGGATAGAGGCCATCATGAAGATGAGTGCGCCTAAAACGCAGAGAGAAGTCAGGATGTTTCTAGGAATGGTGGGATACTGTCGTCAGTGGATCGCAAACTTTTCACTGAAAGCAAAGCCCTTACAAAAACTGACGCACAAGGAGGTGAGTGATCCGGTACCATGGGACAAGGACTGTTTGATGGCGTTCCTGCAGCTGAGAGAGGACTTGTGTCGTGCTCCGGCTCTGGGAATGCCAGATTACGATAAACCATTCTTGCTCTACTGCTGTGAGAGAGAGGGATGCGCGCTGTCTGTGTTAGTCCAAATCCATGGGAATGCCCGTAGACCAGTCGCTTACTTCTCGGCTACTTTAGACCCAGTAGCCGCAGCGTTGCCCGGATGTCTCAAATCCGTTGCTGCAACCGGTGTCAGCATTGAGAGGTGTGAAAATATAGTGATGGGGCACCCGTTAGAGGTGCATGTGCCCCACTCTGTTGAATTGTTGATGACCAGGACTAAAACTCAGCATCTGACGAATAGCAGGCTCACGCGCTATGAGCAAGTCATTCTTGCTGCAGAGAACGTGACCCTCAGGAGATGCTCTGTTTTAAATCCTGCTACCTTAATGCCACTTCCAAATGATATCGAGGATGATGAAGAATGTACAGACCATGACTGCCTCGATGTGACTGAACTATGCACCAAACCAAGACCCGACATCGTAGATGAGCCACTGACTGACCCAGATGAAATTTTCTTTGTCGATGGCTCATGTGTAAGAGACGAAGTTGGGCAGTTAAGAGCAGCTTACGCTGTTTGTACAATTACTGGAGTAGTGGAAGCTGGATGCCTGGAAGGAGTACACTCCGCTCAGGTGGCCGAGATTATTGCCCTGACGCGTGCTTGCCTGGCAAGCAATCAAATCCGAGTCACCATATACACTGACAGTCAATATGGTTACGGGGTAGTTCATGATTACGGGCAGTTGTGGTCTCAAAGAGGTTTCATGACTTCTTCAGGCTCTCCCATTCGCAATGGAGAGTTTGTGCGCCTATTGTTAGAAGCATTGCAATGTCCAGCAGGTATTGCTGTTGTAAAGTGTACCGCGCATACCAGAAACATGGACTTCGTGTCACAAGGCAATAGATATGCCGACGAAGTCGCACGGTATTGCGCGGAGACAGGATACTCTTTCACAGAGGTGGAGGTGGGTGGAATAAATGTAAGGACTGAATTAGCTATGATATTAGAAACTGTTGATACTTGGGACGAACTGAAGGAAATGCAAGATAATGCTCCTGACTGTGAAAAAGAATCATGGCATAAGGCAGGATGTGTGGTGGGTGAGGCCCATTTCTGGGTTTCAGCAGATGGCAGAGCAGTGTTGCCCAATGAGATGGTGAGCCCAATGGCCCGACAAATACATGGTCCTGTCCACTTAGGAAGAGATGCTATGCTGAGAGTGTTTAGACAGACCTGGTTTAACCCCAAGTTCAGAGTAGCAGCTGAAGCAGTGTGCCAGCGTTGTGTGACGTGCCAGCAGTTGAATGTAGGGAAAAAGACACCAGTTGCACTGAGCCACATAGGGAGGGCAGGAGGTCCATTTAATCGAATACAGATAGATTTTATCGAAATGCCAAGGTGCAGCCGCCTCCGTTATATCCTGGTGGTTGTTTGCGTTTTCTCTAGATGGGTTGAGGCATATCCTACACGCAGGTGCGACACCCTCACAGTAGCTAAGATATTGCTCAGGGAGCTTATCCCGCGCTTCGGGGTGCCGGCCTCTTTGGAATCAGATAGGGGAACGCATTTCAACAGCTCGCTTGTGAAAATGATTTGTGCAGCTTTAAATATTGATCAAAAGCTGCATTGCAGCTACCGACCAGAGGCTTCAGGAATTGTGGAGCAAATAAATGGTACCATCAAGGCTAGGATTGCGAAGGTGTGTTCATCAACATCCTTGAGTTGGCCTGATGCGTTGCCATTGGTCCTTATGAGCCTCCGTAGTACCCCGGATAGGAGAACTGGTTTGTCTCCTCATGAGGTACTGATGGGAAGAGCAATGAGGTTACCTTCTGTCCCAACTGCTGCATTGATTAGCATCACAGATGATATGATCCTGGACTATTGTAAGGGGCTGTCTGACGCCATTCATTCTGTGTCCCTTCAGGTGCAGGCTGCCGAGGTACCATCGTGCCAGGACCCTTGTCATGACCTGCTTCCTGGGGACTGGGTCCTGGTGAAGAAACACGTGAGAAGCAGCTGCTTGGATGTTCGTTGGCGTGGGCCCTTCCAGATCATCCTGACCACAAACACAGCCGTGAAAGTGGGAGGCCTGCCCAACTGGATCCACGCGTCGCACACGCGGAGGGTTCCAGCACCTCTGGAAGAAACAGCTCCTCTCTCGGATAGACGTCCAGCCGCGGACCGAGAAGCCACAGAGGGGGCTAGCCAAGCTGTAGAGGTGCCAGCGGAAGCAGGGAACGAATCTGACCAAGCAGAGGACGGTCAGTACAACAGCGAGACAGACGACGCTACTGAAGGAGAAGGTAGCTGGGAGTACGAGTCAGACGCTGACAGGTCTGGCAGGGAGCGTGAAAGAATAAGAAGAAGACGGAGTAGAAGGGTACGCGGAGAAGCTGATTGGCCGCAAAGAAGGAGCTCTAGCCTAAGGTCAACTCCGGAGAGAACCCTTCCTCCGATATCAGAAGACTCAGACCCCGAAGAAGGTGCTCAGGGCGCCGAAGCACCGGAGTTGAGGAGGTCAAGAAGAGTGCGTGTGCCTAACAGAAGATACTCCACCCCCGAGTGGACATATCTGGTGACAGATGGCTTCGAAACCAGTGACAGGGAGGATCAGAGCGGTGGTGGTGTCCAGTTCTGAGCCCATCGTAACAGTGGAGATAAGATTGTTAGTGCCCGGTGTCGAACAAGAAGGGTCACTAACATTTATGCTCCCCCGTCCTCCCCGCCTCAGCAAGATAAAGGACATGTTTCTCACAGAATTGCAATTCCCTGATTTTGGTTCAAAGATATCAGCCGCAGAAGAGCACAATCTTCGTTTGGAAATACTGAACTTTGCTGTCGAAGCTGCAGGCGAGCGCCTGATAGTGGATGCTTAAAAGACTTTGTAAATAAGCGAGAAGAAAAGAAGATTACCTAGCGCCCAGGAAGCAGAGAATCTTAGGGACTTTCCCTGAGTTGGTGGAGAAGGGCTAGGGTTGTCTATATTGAACTATAAAGAACTTTGCGGAGAAGGTTGTCAGCTTCCAGTTGTGTGGTTCTAAGGAAAAGGAGTAAAAGAGACTGTAAAGGAGAGAAAAAGAAAAGAACTTTGTGCTAAGGATAAGAGAGAACTACACTATCTGACAAAATGGAGGCCGGTACTCAGAACCGCAGAGCGAAATGCATAATAGGTACACTAATAGTAGGAGTGATAATACTAATAGCTCTAGTAGTGACAGTCTCCTATGTAAAGGGACGGGAGGAAGAGGCAAAGGTAACTGATGTGGCATCTGCAGAAGCGCTTACACCCACCATTACTGGTGAGAAAGGGGAAAGCACACACGAGAAAGCGTTATTGGCTGCAGAAGCCCGTAGATTACATGTAGATGAGTCCCAAGGTGACTTTAGGTCTAATGCTTACGCCAAATTACTGTATGAATATGTAGATGCCATGGAGGTCAAGGACTGCTATGTCTGCATGCAGTTGCCGGCATCTGTGGATGAAGGCATTCGTTATCATCACCTCCCGCTGACATATGGCATTACATGTAGCTTACTGCTTAGTATATTTTATGGGAGGGATAGTTTTGAGTACTATTTCTCCAATTATGACTCAGTGTTACCAGAAGTCCCAAATTATAAGCAAATGAACAAATGGGACTACTGGAAGAGTGAAGACAGATTGGCCAAGTTCTTCATTCCTTGGATTACATTAGACACTTCACATGCCCGCAGAAATAACCTGACATGTAAGGTGTCAGAGGTCGAGAAGAAGTTCATAGGGCAGGTGGATGATCGGAATAGGAGACAAAAGATTTTGAAGAAATCAGGGCAATGGAAAACGGATTGGACCGAAGAAGAAAAGGCACACAAGAGAAAGGGTAGTAGTGGTCCAATAGCTTTAGATAGAACGCAGAGAGGAAAGTTATGTCTCCATAGAGCCAAAACGTATTATGAAAATGTATACGTGGGAGAGGTTAGCTGTGAACATGCTTTCAATTTGGAGTACTACACAAAGGACTTCCTGAAGGGAATGCAAGCAATTCCAAATGTATATTTCGTATGTGGAAGAAATGCCTACGTGAAGCTACCTGATAATTGGTATGGCTCATGTTACTTGGCAATTATCTTCCCTAAAATATATCATGCCCAAGACTTAGAGATCATTGAGGGCAAGACATCATCGAGAGGTAGGAGGGATGTGAGTGCAGAAATGGTTGGAGATGTCTTTGGAGCTGTGTTCCCACTGCTGGGATTAGCCCTTAATGATGTTAAAATTAGACGGCTCGCAACAGTCGTCGACAGGTTGTCTGCCAGTACTGCTCAGTCCTTAACGCTGGTAGAAGGAGAGATGCAATCGATAAGGGCTATGGTTCTTCAGAACCGTCTTGCCTTAGATGTCCTATTAGCAAAGGAGGGCGGAGTCTGTAAGGCTTTGAAGGTCCAGGAATGTTGCACCTACATTCCAGACAATTCAAAACCCCTTGAAAAAGTTATTAGGAACATAACTGATATTCACAAGGAGATCGAAGACTTGAGCAGAGAAAATGTCTGGGAAAAGGTGGGCCAGGGGATAAGTGACGCAGGAGGTTGGCTCACCACCTTAGGCAAAAGCTTTGTGTGGAAAATACTGAAACCTATCATCATAATATTGATCTGTGGGATTGTGTTATGGGGATTGGTGAGGGTATTCAAATGGTACAGATCAAAAAGGTCAGAGAGAGCTCGGAATAAACAGCTGCAGAGATTGGCTGCCATACAAGATAGTCAATACCGAAGTCTGAGGGCTTTGGAAACACAGAAGCGAGTTATGCTAGCCATCACTGCAGTTTAAATGTTAATGATGACCCCGAGAGGTCATCAAAGGGGGGAACTGAGAGAGCGCAAACTGACCAAAATGTAGAAATGCATCACACTTACACGTAGTAAGCACAATTCATGAAGAGAAATGCCATGAGTGCTGATAGTAACTACATCTATATTCTGAAATTATGTAGTTAACTTAGAGAATGCATATAGAAGTGGAACTAATGAAGACATGAGTGCAATGTATAACTTTATTAGATGTGATTAATCATGGTCCATGTTAAATGTAGCTGCTAATAGGAAGATGGCGTGCTATGAGCACAGAAAGAGACAGGCCTCATGCATGGCCATGACAGAAGGAATCAGATTGGTATACCTTTTCATTTCTTGGACCGCACTCATGTTATGATTACATTATATTATTTAGAAGGACTATATTATATAGATGTGAGTTCTTTTATTAATTCACAATATGTGATACTATGTGATTTTATTCAACGTGAATATTCTTGAATCTATGTTGTGCAGTTGTCAAAATGTAAGATGGCATACGGAAACGTAGAACGTGGTAGGCCTCAGGGCCTGAGCAAGGCGGGAGGGGGAAGGCGACTGAAATATACAATGTGGATTGCACTAATGTTTAGAATTAATGAGTAGGTTTTTGATTTACAGATGTGTTTACTTAATCAGTAGAGTAAGAGTATTAACATGCTGACAATTAAAAGAAGAAGTCGAATATTATAAAACTGTTGTAGGGCTGGCAAGCTTTAAATGTTGATTTACACGTATTAGTCTGGAAAGGGGAATGTTGTGACGCAGGTGGAAAACCATAAGATTTGGGACTTGGCTCCAAATGTCTGTCGGGAAGAGAAAAGGGGGTATTCAAGTATTAAAATAATGAATAGAAACTTGTTCTTGAAATGGACCAGACATGTAGGAGGGTTCCGGAATGTTTAAGGGGTATCAGCGGGCCGGAGAAGCGTCTGAGAAGCAAGGTCGACTCTAACCGCAGGGCCTCATCATGGAAACAGCCAGAAGCTACACCACGTGAGGGGCGTCTCACGAGGGGCGTCCGAAATGTTGATGTGTTTTTGTATTAGGGACAGCACCCCTGGGTGGAGTTAGAGCAGACGCCTGAGGACCCAAGAGAGAGCGGATGGGTAGGCAGAGAGGGGTCATGACTGGAGAACTATAGGTTTTCACCCAGAGTTCGAGAGTGGGTGACTTCCTTTGGGAGTCATTCACTGCTGACACCTTTTGATAGGTTGAGACTTGGTTAAGTAGGGATACCATCTAGTGCAGGGTAGGGAAAGCCTAACCTGTATTTTCCTTCCGCCTGTAATGAGCGATAGATTTCAATACGTGTCTATGCTAACGGCACTATTGTTTTTAGAACTGGTATTGATAGTTTCCGTTGTTCGTCTGAGGGCTTTCAGAGAACACGTGTATGTAGTTGGGCCCGTGTATTTGGTGAATCTCATCTTGAGATGCTTGTACTTACAACTTATAATAAACCTTTGAAAGCTAGAAGTTGTTTGTGATCCTTTGAAGCAGAGTCCTTTACTGGGGGAACTAACTTGGTAAAGATCCACTTTATTTCTCAATGACAGGCAATAAAGATTCAGTCGACCAGATCGGGGGTTTAGATCGATAGTGATAAGGTATTGATCAAAATCTCAGTCCCATCAACTGTAGCCTCGACCTTGCTCACTAGGTTCTTGGGCTGATTATAATGTTTTACTGAAGTTTAGCTTCAACCGGGGCACGTGCTGTTTCTTTTGTATCTGTAAGTGCTTCCTGTTGAGGTTTAATTTTTGAAACAGGAGCATCGTGCCAAAATGAATCCTGCCTGCATATTTATCCACGAAGATGCCACCATGTTGTGCCATACCTCTACTCAACTGGAGTAATTTCTACTGGGTAGTCAGTAAGTGCTACCTCGTTGGGTAAATGTATGGTGCTTTTCCTACACTACAGCTGCGTAAAGGCCCAGAAGAGAAGTCTTCAGTGATCACCTGTGTCTGTGACTTTGCCACTGCGCTGATAGGCGCCTAGGTACCTCGAGTGAGCTGTCCATCACAGTGGGGGAAAGGGCGGGATAGGTTGCATAGCCTAGTCTGTGTGGGGAGGGGTTAAACTGGCGAGGCTTCTGTGCGAGTTCACATGCCTCTTGTTTATGAAAGGTCAGAGACCGATCAGCTCAGTAAATGATAAGAAAGCAGTCGGTGGTACCTCTTTGGGTGAATGTATTGTGCTTTTCCAGCACTGCAGCTGCGTAAAGGCCCAGAAGAGAAGTCTTCAGTGATCACCTGTGTCTGTGACTTTGCCACTGCGCTGATAGGCGCCTGGGTACCTCGAGTGAGCTGTCCATCACAGTGGGGGAAAGGGCAGAATAGGTTGCATAGCCTAGTCAGTGACTTTGCCACTGCGCTGATAGGCGCCGAGGTACCCCGAGTGAGCTGTCCATCACAGTGGGGGAAAGGGCGGGATAGGTTGCATAGCCTAGTCTGTGTGGGGAGGGGTTAAACTGGCGAGGCTTCTGTGCGAGTTCACATGCCTCTTGTTTATGAAGGGTCAGAGACCGATCAGCTCAGTAAATGATAAGAAAGCAGTCGGTGGTACCTCTTTGGGTGAATGTATTGTGCTTTTCCAGCACTGCAGCTGCGTAAAGGCCAGAAGAGTTGTATTCAGGGATCACCTGTGTCTGTAACGTTGCCACTGCGCCGATAGGCGCCGAGGTACCTCGAGTGAGCTGTCCATCACAGTGGGGGAAAGGGCGGGATAGGTTGCATAGCCTAGTGTGTGTGGGGAGGGGCCAAATTGACGAGGCTTCTGTGTGTGTGCACTTGCCTCTTGTTTATGAAGGGTCAGAGACCGATTAGCGCAGCAAATGAGGAGAAAGCAGTCGGTGGTACCTCTTTGGGTGAATGTATTGTGCTTTTCCAGCACTGCAGCTGCGTAAAGGCCCAGAAGAGTTGTCTCGAGTGACCACGTGTGTCTGTAACTTTGCCACCGCGCCGTTTGGCGCCAAGGTCCCTCGAGTGAGCTGTCCATCACAGTGGTGGAAAGGGCGGGATAGGTTGCATAGCCTAGTGTGTGTGGGGAGGGGTTAAACTGGCGAGGCTTCTGTGCGAGTTCACATGCCTCTTGTTTATGAAGGGTCAGAGACAGATCAGCGCAGTAAATGATAAGAAAGCAGTAGGTGGTACCTCTTTGGGTGAATGTATTGTGCTTTTCAAACACTACAGCTGCGTATAGGCCCAGAAGAGTTGTCTCGAGTGACCACGTGTGTCTGTAACTTTGCCACCGCGCCGTTTGGCGCCAAGGTCCCTTGAGTGAGCTGTCCATCACAGTGGGGGAAAGGGCGGGAAGATATTGCATAGCCTAGTGTGTGGGGCGGGGCCAAACGGGCGGGGCTTCTGTGCAGTTCACATGCCTCTTGTTTATAAAGGGTCAGAGACCATCAGAGCATCAGATGAGGAGGATTGTGCTCGAGAAACTCGTGGATGCCTAGACTTCCATCATGGATTACAGCTAATTGTAGACTGTAGCCTCGACCATGCTCACTAGGTTCTTGGGCTGATTATAATGCGTTACTGAAGTTTAGCTTCATCCGGGGCACGTGCTGTTTCTTTTGTATCTGTAAGTGCTTCCTGTTGAGGTTTAATTTTTGAAACAGGAGTATCGTGCCAAAATGAATCCTGCCTGCATATTTATCCACGAAGATGCCACCATGTTGTGCCATACCTCTACTCAACTGGAGTACTTTCTACTGGGTAGTCAGTAAGTGCTACCTCGTTGGGTAAATGTATGGTGCTTTTCCTACACTACAGCTGCGTAAAGGCCCAGAAGAGAAGTCTTCAGATCACCTGTGTCTGTGACTTTGCCACTGCGCTGATAGGCGCCTAGGTACCTCGAGTGAGCTGTCCATCACAGTGGGGGAAAGGGCGGGATAGGTTGCATAGCCTAGTCTGTGTGGGGAGGGGTTAAACTGGCGAGGCTTCTGTGCGAGTTCACATGCCTCTTGTTTATGAAGGGTCAGAGACCGATCAGCTCAGTAAATGATAAGAAAGCAGTCGGTGGTACCTCTTTGGGTGAATGTATTGTGCTTTTCCAGCACTGCAGCTGCGTAAAGGCCCAGAAGAGAAGTCTTCAGTGATCACCTGTGTCTGTGACTTTGCCACTGCGCTGATAGGCGCCTGGGTACCTCGAGTGAGCTGTCCATCACAGTGGGGGAAAGGGCAGAATAGGTTGCATAGCCTAGTCAGTGACTTTGCCACTGCGCTGATAGGCGCCGAGGTACCCCGAGTGAGCTGTCCATCACAGTGGGGGAAAGGGCGTGATAGGTTGCATAGCCTAGTCTGTGTGGGGAGGGGTTAAACTGGCGAGGCTTCTGTGCGAGTTCACATGCCTCTTGTTTATGAAGGGTCAGAGACCGATCAGCTCAGTAAATGATAAGAAAGCAGTCGGTGGTACCTCTTTGGGTGAATGTATTGTGCTTTTCCAGCACTGCAGCTGCGTAAAGGCCAGAAGAGTTGTATTCAGGGATCACCTGTGTCTGTAACGTTGCCACTGCGCCGATAGGCGCCGAGGTACCTCGAGTGAGCTGTCCATCACAGTGGGGGAAAGGGCGGGAAGATATTGCATAGCCTAGTGTGTGGGGCGGGGCCAAACGGGCGGGGCTTCTGTGCAGTTCACATGCCTCTTGTTTATAAAGGGTCAGAGACCATCAGAGCATCAGATGAGGAGAAATCAGCCTCCTGGTCACTGGAAGTACAGGAGGATTGCGCTCGAGAAACTCGTGGATGCCTAGACTTCCATCATGGATTACAGCTAATTGTAGACTGTAGCCTCGACCTTGCTCACTAGGTTCTTGGGCTGATTATAATGCGTTACTGAAGTTTAGCTTCATCCGGGGCACGTGCTGTTTCTTTTGTATCTGTAAGTGCTTCCTGTTGAGGTTTAATTTTTGAAACAGGAGCATCGTGCCAAAATGAATCCTGCCTGCATATTTATCCACGAAGATGCCACCATGTTGTGCCATACCTCTACTCAACTGGAGTACTTTCTACTGGGTAGTCAGTAAGTGCTACCTCGTTGGGTAAATGTATGGTGCTTTTCCTACACTACAGCTGCGTAAAGGTCCAGAAGAGAAGTCTTCAGTGATCACCTGTGTCTGTGACTTTGCCACTGCGCTGATAGGCGCCTAGGTACCTCGAGTGAGCTGTCCATCACAGTGGGGGAAAGGGCGGGATAGGTTACATAGCCTAGTCAGTGACTTTGCCACTGCGCTGATCGGCGCCGAGGTACCTCGAGTGAGCTGTCCATCACAGTGGGGAAAAGGGCGGGATAGGTTGCATAGCCTAGTCTGTGTGGGGAGGGGTTAAACTGGCGAGGCTTCTGTGCGAGTTCACATGCCTCTTGTTTATGAAGGGTCAGAGACCGATCAGCGCAGTAAATGATAAGAAAGCAGTCGGTGGTACCTCTTTGGGTGAATGTATTGTGCTTTTCCAGCACTGCAGCTGCGTGAAGTCCCAGAAGAGTTGTCTTCAGTGATCACCTGTGTCTGTGACTTTGCCACTGCGCCGATATGCGCCGAGGTACCTCGAGGGAGCTGTCCATCAAAGTGGGGTACAGGACGGGATAGCTTGCATAGCCTAGTGTGTGTGGGGAGGGGCCAAACTGGCGAGGCTTCTGTGCGTGTGCACTTGCCTC
The DNA here is from genome assembly GCF_964263255.1 of Lissotriton vulgaris. Lineage (NCBI taxonomy): Eukaryota > Metazoa > Chordata > Amphibia > Caudata > Salamandridae > Lissotriton > Lissotriton vulgaris. Next base: position 1,493,122,779 of record NC_141696.1, read on the forward strand.
TTGTTTATGAAGGGTCAGAGACCGATTAGCGCAGCAAATGAGGAGAAAGCAGTCGGTGGTACCTCTTTGGGTGAATGTATTGTGCTTTTCAAACACTACAGCTGCGTATAGGCCCAGAAGAGTTGTCTCGAGTGACCACGTGTGTCTGTAACTTTGCCACCGCGCCGTTTGGCGCCAAGGTCCCTTGAGTGAGCTGTCCATCACAGTGGGGGAAAGGGCGGGAAGATGTTGCATAGCCTAGTGTGTGGGGCGGGGCCAAACGGGCGGGGCTTCTGTACAGTTCACATGCCTCTTGTTTATAAAGGGTCAGAGACCATCAGAGCATCACATGAGGAGTAATCAGCCTCCTGGTCACTGGAAGTACAGGAGGATTGCGCTCGAGAAACTCGTGGATGCCTAGACCTCCATCACGGATTACAGCTAATTGTAGACTGTAGCCTCGACCTTGCTCACTAGGTTCTTGGGCTGATTATAATGTTTTACTGAAGTTTAGCTTCAACCGGGGCACGTGCTGTTTCTTTTGTATCTGTAAGTGCTTCCTGTTGAGGTTTAATTTTTGAAACAGGAGCATCGTGCCAAAATGAATCCTGCCTGCATATTTATCCACGAAGATGCCACCATGTTGTGCCATACCTCTACTCAACTGGAGTACTTTCTACTGGGTAGTCAGTAAGTGCTACCTCGTTGGGTAAATGTATGGTGCTTTTCCTACACTACAGCTGCGTAAAGGCCCAGAAGAGAAGTCTTCAGTGATCACCTGTGTCTGTGACTTTGCCACTGCGCTGATAGGCGCCTAGGTACCTCGAGTGTGCTGTCCATCACAGTGGGGGAAAGGGCGGGATAGGTTGCATAGCCTAGTCAGTGACTTTGCCACTGCGCTGATCGGCGCCGAGGTACCTCGAGTGAGCTGTCCATCACAGTGGGGAAAAGGGCGGGATAGGTTGCATAGCCTAGTCTGTGTGGGGAGGGGTTAAACTGGCGAGGCTTCTGTGCGAGTTCACATGCCTCTTGTTTATGAAGGGTCAGAGACCGATCAGCGCAGTAAATGATAAGAAAGCAGTCGGTGGTACCTCTTTGGGTGAATGTATTGTGCTTTTCCAGCACTGCAGCTGCGTGAAGTCCCAGAAGAGTTGTCTTCAGTGATCACCTGTGTCTGTGACTTTGCCACTGCGCCGATATGCGCCGAGGTACCTCGAGGGAGCTGTCCATCAAAGTGGGGTACAGGACGGGATAGCTTGCATAGCCTAGTGTGTGTGGGGAGGGGCCAAACTGGCGAGGCTTCTGTGCGTGTGCACTTGCCTCTTGTTTATGAAGGGTCAGAGACCGATTAGCGCAGCAAATGAGGAGAAAGCAGTCGGTGGTACCTCTTTGGGTGAATGTATTGTGCTTTTCCAGCACTGCAGCTGCGTAAAGGCCCAGAAGAGTTGTCTCGAGTGACCACGTGTGTCTGTAACTTTGCCACCGCGCCGTTTGGCGCCAAGGTCCCTTGAGTGAGCTGTCCATCACAGTGGGGGAAAGGGCGGGAAGATGTTGCATAGCCTAGTGTGTGGGGCGGGGCCAAATGGGCGGGGCTTCTGTACAGTTCACATGCCTCTTGTTTATAAAGGGTCAGAGACCATCAGAGCATCAGATGAGGAGAAATCAGCCTCCTGGTCACTGGAAGTACAGGAGGATTGCGCTCGAGAAACTCGTGGATGCCTAGACCTCCATCACGGATTACAACTAATTGTAGACTGTAGCCTCGACCTTGCTCACTAGGTTCTTGGGCTGATTATAATGTTTTACTGAAGTTTAGCTTCAACCGGGGCACGTGCTGTTTCTTTTGTATCTGTAAGTGCTTCCTGTTGAGGTTTAATTTTTGAAACAGGAGCATCGTGCCAAAATGAATCCTGCCTGCATATTTATCCACGAAGATGCCACCATGTTGTGCCATACCTCTACTCAACTGGAGTAATTTCTACTGGGTAGTCAGTAAGTGCTACCTCGTTGGGTAAATGTATGGTGCTTTTCCTACACTACAGCTGCGTAAAGGCCCAGAAGAGAAGTCTTCAGTGATCACCTGTGTCTGTGACTTTGCCACTGCGCTGATAGGCGCCTAGGTACCTCGAGTGAGCTGTCCATCACAGTGGGGGAAAGGGCGGGATAGGTTGCATAGCCTAGTCTGTGTGGGGAGGGGTTAAACTGGCGAGGCTTCTGTGCGAGTTCACATGCCTCTTGTTTATGAAGGGTCAGAGACCGATCAGCTCAGTAAATGATAAGAAAGCAGTCGGTGGTACCTCTTTGGGTGAATGTATTGTGCTTTTCCAGCACTGCAGCTGCGTAAAGGCCCAGAAGAGAAGTCTTCAGTGATCACCTGTGTCTGTGACTTTGCCACTGCGCTGATAGGCGCCTGGGTACCTCGAGTGAGCTGTCCATCACAGTGGGGGAAAGGGCAGAATAGGTTGCATAGCCTAGTCAGTGACTTTGCCACTGCGCTGATAGGCGCCGAGGTACCCCGAGTGAGCTGTCCATCACAGTGGGGGAAAGGGCGGGATAGGTTGCATAGCCTAGTCTGTGTGGGGAGGGGTTAAACTGGCGAGGCTTCTGTGCGAGTTCACATGCCTCTTGTTTATGAAGGGTCAGAGACCGATCAGCTCAGTAAATGATAAGAAAGCAGTCGGTGGTACCTCTTTGGGTGAATGTATTGTGCTTTTCCAGCACTGCAGCTGCGTAAAGGCCAGAAGAGTTGTATTCAGGGATCACCTGTGTCTGTAACGTTGCCACTGCGCCGATAGGCGCCGAGGTACCTCGAGTGAGCTGTCCATCACAGTGGGGGAAAGGGCGGGATAGGTTGCATAGCCTAGTGTGTGTGGGGAGGGGCCAAATTGACGAGGCTTCTGTGTGTGTGCACTTGCCTCTTGTTTATGAAGGGTCAGAGACCGATTAGCGCAGCAAATGAGGAGAAAGCAGTCGGTGGTACCTCTTTGGGTGAATGTATTGTGCTTTTCCAGCACTGCAGCTGCGTAAAGGCCCAGAAGAGTTGTCTCGAGTGACCACGTGTGTCTGTAACTTTGCCACCGCGCCGTTTGGCGCCAAGGTCCCTCGAGTGAGCTGTCCATCACAGTGGTGGAAAGGGCGGGATAGGTTGCATAGCCTAGTGTGTGTGGGGAGGGGTTAAACTGGCGAGGCTTCTGTGCGAGTTCACATGCCTCTTGTTTATGAAGGGTCAGAGACAGATCAGCGCAGTAAATGATAAGAAAGCAGTAGGTGGTACCTCTTTGGGTGAATGTATTGTGCTTTTCAAACACTACAGCTGCGTATAGGCCCAGAAGAGTTGTCTCGAGTGACCACGTGTGTCTGTAACTTTGCCACCGCGCCGTTTGGCGCCAAGGTCCCTTGAGTGAGCTGTCCATCACAGTGGGGGAAAGGGCGGGAAGATATTGCATAGCCTAGTGTGTGGGGCGGGGCCAAACGGGCGGGGCTTCTGTGCAGTTCACATGCCTCTTGTTTATAAAGGGTCAGAGACCATCAGAGCATCAGATGAGGAGGATTGTGCTCGAGAAACTCGTGGATGCCTAGACTTCCATCATGGATTACAGCTAATTGTAGACTGTAGCCTCGACCATGCTCACTAGGTTCTTGGGCTGATTATAATGCGTTACTGAAGTTTAGCTTCATCCGGGGCACGTGCTGTTTCTTTTGTATCTGTAAGTGCTTCCTGTTGAGGTTTAATTTTTGAAACAGGAGTATCGTGCCAAAATGAATCCTGCCTGCATATTTATCCACGAAGATGCCACCATGTTGTGCCATACCTCTACTCAACTGGAGTACTTTCTACTGGGTAGTCAGTAAGTGCTACCTCGTTGGGTAAATGTATGGTGCTTTTCCTACACTACAGCTGCGTAAAGGCCCAGAAGAGAAGTCTTCAGATCACCTGTGTCTGTGACTTTGCCACTGCGCTGATAGGCGCCTAGGTACCTCGAGTGAGCTGTCCATCACAGTGGGGGAAAGGGCGGGATAGGTTGCATAGCCTAGTCTGTGTGGGGAGGGGTTAAACTGGCGAGGCTTCTGTGCGAGTTCACATGCCTCTTGTTTATGAAGGGTCAGAGACCGATCAGCTCAGTAAATGATAAGAAAGCAGTCGGTGGTACCTCTTTGGGTGAATGTATTGTGCTTTTCCAGCACTGCAGCTGCGTAAAGGCCCAGAAGAGAAGTCTTCAGTGATCACCTGTGTCTGTGACTTTGCCACTGCGCTGATAGGCGCCTGGGTACCTCGAGTGAGCTGTCCATCACAGTGGGGGAAAGGGCAGAATAGGTTGCATAGCCTAGTCAGTGACTTTGCCACTGCGCTGATAGGCGCCGAGGTACCCCGAGTGAGCTGTCCATCACAGTGGGGGAAAGGGCGTGATAGGTTGCATAGCCTAGTCTGTGTGGGGAGGGGTTAAACTGGCGAGGCTTCTGTGCGAGTTCACATGCCTCTTGTTTATGAAGGGTCAGAGACCGATCAGCTCAGTAAATGATAAGAAAGCAGTCGGTGGTACCTCTTTGGGTGAATGTATTGTGCTTTTCCAGCAATGCAGCTGCGTAAAGGCCAGAAGAGTTGTATTCAGGGATCACCTGTGTCTGTAACGTTGCCACTGCGCCGATAGGCGCCGAGGTACCTCGAGTGAGCTGTCCATCACAGTGGGGGAAAGGGCGGGAAGATATTGCATAGCCTAGTGTGTGGGGCGGGGCCAAACGGGCGGGGCTTCTGTGCAGTTCACATGCCTCTTGTTTATAAAGGGTCAGAGACCATCAGAGCATCAGATGAGGAGAAATCAGCCTCCTGGTCACTGGAAGTACAGGAGGATTGCGCTCGAGAAACTCGTGGATGCCTAGACTTCCATCATGGATTACAGCTAATTGTAGACTGTAGCCTCGACCTTGCTCACTAGGTTCTTGGGCTGATTATAATGCGTTACTGAAGTTTAGCTTCATCCGGGGCACGTGCTGTTTCTTTTGTATCTGTAAGTGCTTCCTGTTGAGGTTTAATTTTTGAAACAGGAGCATCGTGCCAAAATGAATCCTGCCTGCATATTTATCCACGAAGATGCCACCATGTTGTGCCATACCTCTACTCAACTGGAGTACTTTCTACTGGGTAGTCAGTAAGTGCTACCTCGTTGGGTAAATGTATGGTGCTTTTCCTACACTACAGCTGCGTAAAGGTCCAGAAGAGAAGTCTTCAGTGATCACCTGTGTCTGTGACTTTGCCACTGCGCTGATAGGCGCCTAGGTACCTCGAGTGAGCTGTCCATCACAGTGGGGGAAAGGGCGGGATAGGTTGCATAGCCTAGTCAGTGACTTTGCCACTGCGCTGATCGGCGCCGAGGTACCTCGAGTGAGCTGTCCATCACAGTGGGGAAAAGGGCGGGATAGGTTGCATAGCCTAGTCTGTGTGGGGAGGGGTTAAACTGGCGAGGCTTCTGTGCGAGTTCACATGCCTCTTGTTTATGAAGGGTCAGAGACCGATCAGCGCAGTAAATGATAAGAAAGCAGTCGGTGGTACCTCTTTGGGTGAATGTATTGTGCTTTTCCAGCACTGCAGCTGCGTGAAGTCCCAGAAGAGTTGTCTTCAGTGATCACCTGTGTCTGTGACTTTGCCACTGCGCCGATATGCGCCGAGGTACATCGAGGGAGCTGTCCATCAAAGTGGGGTACAGGACGGGATAGCTTGCATAGCCTAGTGTGTGTGGGGAGGGGCCAAACTGGCGAGGCTTCTGTGCGTGTGCACTTGCCTCTTGTTTATGAAGGGTCAGAGACCGATTAGCGCAGCAAATGAGGAGAAAGCAGTCGGTGGTACCTCTTTGGGTGAATGTATTGTGCTTTTCAAACACTACAGCTGCGTATAGGCCCAGAAGAGTTGTCTCGAGTGACCACGTGTGTCTGTAACTTTGCCACCGCGCCGTTTGGCGCCAAGGTCCCTTGAGTGAGCTGTCCATCACAGTGGGGGAAAGGGCGGGAAGATGTTGCATAGCCTAGTGTGTGGGGCGGGGCCAAACGGGCGGGGCTTCTGTACAGTTCACATGCCTCTTGTTTATAAAGGGTCAGAGACCATCAGAGCATCACATGAGGAGAAATCAGCCTCCTGGTCACTGGAAGTACAGGAGGATTGCGCTCGAGAAACTCGTGGATGCCTAGACCTCCATCACGGATTACAGCTAATTGTAGACTGTAGCCTCGACCTTGCTCACTAGGTTCTTGGGCTGATTATAATGTTTTACTGAAGTTTAGCTTCAACCGGGGCACGTGCTGTTTCTTTTGTATCTGTAAGTGCTTCCTGTTGAGGTTTAATTTTTGAAACAGGAGCATCGTGCCAAAATGAATCCTGCCTGCATATTTATCCACGAAGATGCCACCATGTTGTGCCATACCTCTACTCAACTGGAGTACTTTCTACTGGGTAGTCAGTAAGTGCTACCTCGTTGGGTAAATGTATGGTGCTTTTCCTACACTACAGCTGCGTAAAGGCCCAGAAGAGAAGTCTTCAGTGATCACCTGTGTCTGTGACTTTGCCACTGCGCTGATAGGCGCCTAGGTACCTCGAGTGAGCTGTCCATCACAGTGGGGGAAAGGGCGGGATAGGTTGCATAGCCTAGTCAGTGACTTTGCCACTGCGCTGATCGGCGCCGAGGTACCTCGAGTGAGCTGTCCATCACAGTGGGGAAAAGGGCGGGATAGGTTGCATAGCCTAGTCTGTGTGGGGAGGGGTTAAACTGGCGAGGCTTCTGTGCGAGTTCACATGCCTCTTGTTTATGAAGGGTCAGAGACCGATCAGCGCAGTAAATGATAAGAAAGCAGTCGGTGGTACCTCTTTGGGTGAATGTATTGTGCTTTTCCAGCACTGCAGCTGCGTGAAGTCCCAGAAGAGTTGTCTTCAGTGATCACCTGTGTCTGTGACTTTGCCACTGCGCCGATATGCGCCGAGGTACCTCGAGGGAGCTGTCCATCAAAGTGGGGTACAGGACGGGATAGCTTGCATAGCCTAGTGTGTGTGGGGAGGGGCCAAACTGGCGAGGCTTCTGTGCGTGTGCACTTGCCTCTTGTTTATGAAGGGTCAGAGACCGATTAGCGCAGCAAATGAGGAGAAAGCAGTCGGTGGTACCTCTTTGGGTGAATGTATTGTGCTTTTCCAGCACTGCAGCTGCGTAAAGGCCCAGAAGAGTTGTCTCGAGTGACCACGTGTGTCTGTAACTTTGCCACCGCGCCGTTTGGCGCCAAGGTCCCTCGAGTGAGCTGTCCATCACAGTGGTGGGAAGGGCGGGATAGGTTGCATAGCCTAGTGTGTGTGGGGAGGGGTTAAACTGGCGAGGCTTCTGTGCGAGTTCACATGCCTCTTGTTTATGAAGGGTCAGAGACAGATCAGCGCAGTAAATGATAAGAAAGCAGTAGGTGGTACCTCTTTGGGTGAATGTATTGTGCTTTTCAAACACTACAGCTGCGTATAGGCCCAGAAGAGTTGTCTCGAGTGACCACGTGTGTCTGTAACTTTGCCACCGCGCCGTTTGGCGCCAAGGTCCCTTGAGTGAGCTGTCCATCACAGTGGGGGAAAGGGCGGGAAGATGTTGCATAGCCTAGTGTGTGGGGCGGGGCCAAACGGGCGGGGCTTCTGTGCAGTTCACATGCCTCTTGTTTATAAAGGGTCAGAGACCATCAGAGCATCAGATGAGGAGAAATCAGCCTCCTGGTCACTGGAAGTACAGGAGGATTGCGCTCGAGAAACTCGTGGATGCCTAGACTTCCATCATGGATTACAGCTAATTGTAGACTGTAGCCTCGACCTTGCTCACTAGGTTCTTGGGCTGATTATAATGCGTTACTGAAGTTTAGCTTCATCCGGGGCACGTGCTGTTTCTTTTGTATCTGTAAGTGCTTCCTGTTGAGGTTTAATTTTTGAAACAGGAGCATCGTGCCAAAATGAATCCTGCCTGCATATTTATCCACGAAGATGCCACCATGTTGTGCCATACCTCTACTCAACTGGAGTACTTTCTACTGGGTAGTCAGTAAGTGCTACCTCGTTGGGTAAATGTATGGTGCTTTTCCTACACTACAGCTGCGTAAAGGCCCAGAAGAGAAGTCTTCAGTGGTCACCTGTGTCTGTGACTTTGCCACTGCGCTGATAGGCGCCTAGGTACCTCGAGTGAGCTGTCCATCACAGTGGGGGAAAGGGCGGGATAGGTTGCATAGCCTAGTCAGTGACTTTGCCACTGCGCTGATCGGCGCCGAGGTACCTCGAGTGAGCTGTCCATCACAGTGGGGAAAAGGGCGGGATAGGTTGCATAGCCTAGTCTGTGTGGGGAGGGGTTAAACTGGCGAGGCTTCTGTGCGAGTTCACATGCCTCTTGTTTATGAAGGGTCAGAGACCGATCAGCGCAGTAAATGATAAGAAAGCAGTCGGTGGTACCTCTTTGGGTGAATGTATTGTGGTTTTCCAGCACTGCAGCTGCGTGAAGTCCCAGAAGAGTTGTCTTCAGTGATCACCTGTGTCTGTGACTTTGCCACTGCGCCGATATGCGCCGAGGTACCTCGAGGGAGCTGTCCATCAAAGTGGGGTACAGGACGGGATAGCTTGCATAGCCTAGTGTGTGTGGGGAGGGGCCAAACTGGCGAGGCTTCTGTGCGTGTGCACTTGCCTCTTGTTTATGAAGGGTCAGAGACCGATTAGCGCAGCAAATGAGGAGAAAGCAGTCGGTGGTACCTCTTTGGGTGAATGTATTGTGCTTTTCAAACACTACAGCTGCGTATAGGCCCAGAAGAGTTGTCTCGAGTGACCACGTGTGTCTGTAACTTTGCCACCGCGCCGTTTGGCGCCAAGGTCCCTTGAGTGAGCTGTCCATCACAGTGGGGGAAAGGGCGGGAAGATGTTGCATAGCCTAGTGTGTGGGGCGGGGCCAAACGGGCGGGGCTTCTGTACAGTTCACATGCCTCTTGTTTATAAAGGGTCAGAGACCATCAGAGCATCAGATGAGGAGAAATCAGCCTCCTGGTCACTGGAAGTACAGGAGGATTGCGCTCGAGAAACTCGTGGATGCCTAGACCTCCATCACGGATTACAGCTAATTGTAGACTGTAGCCTCGACCTTGCTCACTAGGTTCTTGGGCTGATTATAATGTTTTACTGAAGTTTAGCTTCAACCGGGGCACGTGCTGTTTCTTTTGTATCTGTAAGTGCTTCCTGTTGAGGTTTAATTTTTGAAACAGGAGCATCGTGCCAAAATGAATCCTGCCTGCATATTTATCCACGAAGATGCCACCATGTTGTGCCATACCTCTACTCAACTGGAGTACTTTCTACTGGGTAGTCAGTAAGTGCTACCTCGTTGGGTAAATGTATGGTGCTTTTCCTACACTACAGCTGCGTAAAGGCCCAGAAGAGAAGTCTTCAGTGATCACCTGTGTCTGTGACTTTGCCACTGCGCTGATAGGCGCCTAGGTACCTCGAGTGAGCTGTCCATCACAGTGGGGGAAAGGGCGGGATAGGTTGCATAGCCTAGTCTGTGTGGGGAGGGGTTAAACTGGCGAGGCTTCTGTGCGAGTTCACATGCCTCTTGTTTATGAAGGGTCAGAGACCGATCAGCTCAGTAAATGATAAGAAAGCAGTCGGTGGTACCTCTTTGGGTGAATTTATTGTGCTTTTCCAGCACTGCAGCTGCGTAAAGGCCAGAAGAGTTGTATTCAGGGATCACCTGTGTCTGTAACGTTGCCACTGCGCCGATAGGCGCCGAGGTACCTCGAGTGAGCTGTCCATCACAGTGGGGGAAAGGGCGGGATAGGTTGCATAGCCTAGTGTGTGTGGGGAGGGGCCAAATTGGCGAGGCTTCTGTGTGTGTGCACTTGCCTCTTGTTTATGAAGGGTCAGAGACCGATTAGCGCAGCAAATGAGGAGAAAGCAGTCGGTGGTACCTCTTTGGGTGAATGTATTGTGCTTTTCAAACACTACAGCTGCGTATAGGCCCAGAAGAGTTGTCTCGAGTGACCACGTGTGTCTGTAACTTTGCCACCGCGCCGTTTGGCGCCAAGGTCCCTTGAGTGAGCTGTCCATCACAGTGGGGGAAAGGGCGGGAAGATATTGCATAGCCTAGTGTGTGGGGCGGGGCCAAACGGGCGGGGCTTCTGTGCAGTTCACATGCCTCTTGTTTATAAAGGGTCAGAGACCATCAGAGCATCAGATGAGGAGAAATCAGCCTCCTGGTCACTGGAAGTACAGGAGGATTGCGCTCGAGAAACTCGTGGATGCCTAGACTTCCATCATGGATTACAGCTAATTGTAGACTGTAGCCTCGACCTTGCTCACTAGGTTCTTGGGCTGATTATAATGCATTACTGAAGTTTAGCTTCATCCGGGGCACGTGCTGTTTCTTTTGTATCTGTAAGTGCTTCCTGTTGAGGTTTAATTTTTGAAACAGGAGCATCGTGCCAAAATGAATCCTGCCTGCATATTTATCCACGAAGATGCCACCATGTTGTGCCATACCTCTACTCAACTGGAGTACTTTCTACTGGGTAGTCAGTAAGTGCTACCTCGTTGGGTAAATGTATGGTGCTTTTCCTACACTACAGCTGCGTAAAGGCCCAGAAGAGAAGTCTTCAGTGATCACCTGTGTCTGTGACTTTGCCACTGCGCTGATAGGCGCCTAGGTACCTCGAGTGAGCTGTCCATCACAGTGGGGGAAAGGGCGGGATAGGTTGCATAGCCTAGTCAGTGACTTTGCCACTGCGCTGATCGGCGCCGAGGTACCTCGAGTGAGCTGTCCATCACAGTGGGGAAAAGGGCGGGATAGGTTGCATAGCCTAGTCTGTGTGGGGAGGGGTTAAACTGGCGAGGCTTCTGTGCGAGTTCACATGCCTCTTGTTTATGAAGGGTCAGAGACCGATCAGCGCAGTAAATGATAAGAAAGCAGTCGGTGGTACCTCTTTGGGTGAATGTATTGTGCTTTTCCAGCACTGCAGCTGCGTGAAGTCCCAGAAGAGTTGTCTTCAGTGATCACCTGTGTCTGTGACTTTGCCACTGCGCCGATATGCGCCGAGGTACCTCGAGGGAGCTGTCCATCAAAGTGGGGTACAGGACGGGATAGCTTGCATAGCCTAGTGTGTGTGGGGAGGGGCCAAACTGGCGAGGCTTCTGTGCGTGTGCACTTGCCTCTTGTTTATGAAGGGTCAGAGACCGATTAGCGCAGCAAATGAGGAGAAAGCAGTCGGTGGTACCTCTTTGGGTGAATGTATTGTGCTTTTCCAGCACTGCAGCTGCGTAAAGGCCCAGAAGAGTTGTCTCGAGTGACCACGTGTGTCTGTAACTTTGCCACCGCGCCGTTTGGCGCCAAGGTCCCTCGAGTGAGCTGTCCATCACAGTGGTGGGAAGGGCGGGATAGGTTGCATAGCCTAGTGTGTGTGGGGAGGGGTTAAACTGGCGAGGCTTCTGTGCGAGTTCACATGCCTCTTGTTTATGAAGGGTCAGAGACAGATCAGCGCAGTAAATGATAAGAAAGCAGTAGGTGGTACCTCTTTGGGTGAATGTATTGTGCTTTTCAAACACTACAGCTGCGTATAGGCCCAGAAGAGTTGTCTCGAGTGACCACGTGTGTCTGTAACTTTGCCACCGCGCCGTTTGGCGCCAAGGTCCCTTGAGTGAGCTGTCCATCACAGTGGGGGAAAGGGCGGGAAGATGTTGCATAGCCTAGTGTGTGGGGCGGGGCCAAACGGGCGGGGCTTCTGTACAGTTCACATGCCTCTTGTTTATAAAGGGTCAGAGACCATCAGAGCATCAGATGAGGAGAAATCAGCCTCCTGGTCACTGGAAGTACAGGAGGATTGCGCTCGAGAAACTCGTGGATGCCTAGACCTCCATCACGGATTACAGCTAATTGTAGACTGTAGCCTCGACCTTGCTCACTAGGTTCTTGGGCTGATTATAATGTTTTACTGAAGTTTAGCTTCAACCGGGGCACGTGCTGTTTCTTTTGTATCTGTAAGTGCTTCCTGTTGAGGTTTAATTTTTGAAACAGGAGCATCGTGCCAAAATGAATCCTGCCTGCATATTTATCCACGAAGATGCCACCATGTTGTGCCATACCTCTACTCAACTGGAGTACTTTCTACTGGGTAGTCAGTAAGTGCTACCTCGTTGGGTAAATGTATGGTGCTTTTCCTACACTACAGCTGCGTAAAGGCCCAGAAGAGAAGTCTTCAGTGATCACCTGTGTCTGTGACTTTGCCACTGCGCTGATAGGCGCCTAGGTACCTCGAGTGAGCTGTCCATCACAGTGGGGGAAAGGGCGTGATAGGTTGCATAGCCTAGTCTGTGTGGGGAGGGGTTAAACTGGCGAGGCTTCTGTGCGAGTTCACATGCCTCTTGTTTATGAAGGGTCAGAGACCGATCAGCTCAGTAAATGATAAGAAAGCAGTCGGTGGTACCTCTTTGGGTGAATGTATTGTGCTTTTCCAGCACTGCAGCTGCGTAAAGGCCCAGAAGAGAAGTCTTCAGTGATCACCTGTGTCTGTGACTTTGCCACTGCGCTGATAGGCGCCTGGGTACCTCGAGTGAGCTGTCCATCACAGTGGGGGAAAGGGCAGAATAGGTTGCATAGCCTAGTCAGTGACTTTGCCACTGCGCTGATAGGCGCCGAGGTACCCCGAGTGAGCTGTCCATCACAGTGGGGGAAAGGGCGGGATAGGTTGCATAGCCTAGTCTGTGTGGGGAGGGGTTAAACTGGCGAGGCTTCTGTGCGAGTTCACATGCCTCTTGTTTATGAAGGGTCAGAGACCGATCAGCTCAGTAAATGATAAGAAAGCAGTCGGTGGTACCTCTTTGGGTGAATGTATTGTGCTTTTCCAGCACTGCAGCTGCGTAAAGGCCAGAAGAGTTGTATTCAGGGATCACCTGTGTCTGTAACGTTGCCACTGCGCCGATAGGCGCCGAGGTACCTCGAGTGAGCTGTCCATCACAGTGGGGGAAAGGGCGGGATAGGTTGCATAGCCTAGTGTGTGTGGGGAGGGGCCAAATTGGCGAGGCTTCTGTGTGTGTGCACTTGCCTCTTGTTTATGAAGGGTCAGAGACCGATTAGCGCAGCAAATGAGGAGAAAGCAGTCGGTGGTACCTCTTTGGGTGAATGTATTGTGCTTTTCAAACACTACAGCTGCGTATAGGCCCAGAAGAGTTGTCTCGAGTGACCACGTGTGTCTGTAACTTTGCCACCGCGCCGTTTGGCGCCAAGGTCCCTTGAGTGAGCTGTCCATCACAGTGGGGGAAAGGGCGGGAAGATATTGCATAGCCTAGTGTGTGGGGCGGGGCCAAACGGGCGGGGCTTCTGTGCAGTTCACATGCCTCTTGTTTATAAAGGGTCAGAGACCATCAGAGCATCAGATGAGGAGAAATCAGCCTCCTGGTCACTGGAAGTACAGGAGGATTGCGCTCGAGAAACTCGTGGATGCCTAGACTTCCATCATGGATTACAGCTAATTGTAGACTGTAGCCTCGACCTTGCTCACTAGGTTCTTGGGCTGATTATAATGCGTTACTGAAGTTTAGCTTCATCCGGGGCACGTGCTGTTTCTTTTGTATCTGTAAGTGCTTCCTGTTGAGGTTTAATTTTTGAAACAGGAGCATCGTGCCAAAATGAATCCTGCCTGCATATTTATCCACGAAGATGCCACCATGTTGTGCCATACCTCTACTCAACTGGAGTACTTTCTACTGGGTAGTCAGTAAGTGCTACCTCGTTGGGTAAATGTATGGTGCTTTTCCTACACTACAGCTGCGTAAAGGCCCAGAAGAGAAGTCTTCAGTGATCACCTGTGTCTGTGACTTTGCCACTGCGCTGATAGGCGCCTAGGTACCTCGAGTGTGCTGTCCATCACAGTGGGGGAAAGGGCGGGATAGGTTGCATAGCCTAGTCAGTGACTTTGCCACTGCGCTGATCGGCGCCGAGGTACCTCGAGTGAGCTGTCCATCACAGTGGGGAAAAGGGCGGGATAGGTTGCATAGCCTAGTCTGTGTGGGGAGGGGTTAAACTGGCGAGGCTTCTGTGCAAGTTCACATGCCTCTTGTTTATGAAGGGTCAGAGACCGATCAGCGCAGTAAATGATAAGAAAGCAGTCGGTGGTACCTCTTTGGGTGAATGTATTGTGCTTTTCCAGCACTGCAGCTGCGTGAAGTCCCAGAAGAGTTGTCTTCAGTGATCACCTGTGTCTGTGACTTTGCCACTGCGCCGATATGCGCCGAGGTACCTCGAGGGAGCTGTCCATCAAAGTGGGGTACAGGACGGGATAGCTTGCATAGCCTAGTGTGTGTGGGGAGGGGCCAAACTGGCGAGGCTTCTGTGCGTGTGCACTTGCCTCTTGTTTATGAAGGGTCAGAGACCGATTAGCGCAGCAAATGAGGAGAAAGCAGTCGGTGGTACCTCTTTGGGTGAATGTATTGTGCTTTTCCAGCACTGCAGCTGCGTAAAGGCCCAGAAGAGTTGTCTCGAGTGACCACGTGTGTCTGTAACTTTGCCACCGCGCCGTTTGGCGCCAAGGTCCCTTGAGTGAGCTGTCCATCACAGTGGGGGAAAGGGCGGGAAGATGTTGCATAGCCTAGTGTGTGGGGCGGGGCCAAACGGGCGGGGCTTCTGTACAGTTCACATGCCTCTTGTTTATAAAGGGTCAGAGACCATCAGAGCATCAGATGAGGAGAAATCAGCCTCCTGGTCACTGGAAGTACAGGAGGATTGCGCTCGAGAAACTCGTGGATGCCTAGACCTCCATCACGGATTACAGCTAATTGTAGACTGTAGCCTCGACCTTGCTCACTAGGTTCTTGGGCTGATTATAATGTTTTACTGAAGTTTAGCTTCAACCGGGGCACGTGCTGTTTCTTTTGTATCTGTAAGTGCTTCCTGTTGAGGTTTAATTTTTGAAACAGGAGCATCGTGCCAAAATGAATCCTGCCTGCATATTTATCCACGAAGATGCCACCATGTTGTGCCATACCTCTACTCAACTGGAGTAATTTCTACTGGGTAGTCAGTAAGTGCTACCTCGTTGGGTAAATGTATGGTGCTTTTCCTACACTACAGCTGCGTAAAGGCCCAGAAGAGAAGTCTTCAGTGATCACCTGTGTCTGTGACTTTGCCACTGCGCTGATAGGCGCCTAGGTACCTCGAGTGAGCTGTCCATCACAGTGGGGGAAAGGGCGGGATAGGTTGCATAGCCTAGTCTGTGTGGGGAGGGGTTAAACTGGCGAGGCTTCTGTGTGAGTTCACATGCCTCTTGTTTATGAAGGGTCAGAGACCGATCAGCTCAGTAAATGATAAGAAAGCAGTCGGTGGTACCTCTTTGGGTGAATGTATTGTGCTTTTCCAGCACTGCAGCTGCGTAAAGGCCCAGAAGAGAAGTCTTCAGTGATCACCTGTGTCTGTGACTTTGCCACTGCGCTGATAGGCGCCTGGGTACCTCGAGTGAGCTGTCCATCACAGTGGGGGAAAGGGCAGAATAGGTTGCATAGCCTAGTCAGTGACTTTGCCACTGCGCTGATAGGCGCCGAGGTACCCCGAGTGAGCTGTCCATCACAGTGGGGGAAAGGGCGGGATAGGTTGCATAGCCTAGTCTGTGTGGGGAGGGGTTAAACTGGCGAGGCTTCTGTGCGAGTTCACATGCCTCTTGTTTATGAAGGGTCAGAGACCGATCAGCTCAGTAAATGATAAGAAAGCAGTCGGTGGTACCTCTTTGGGTGAATGTATTGTGCTTTTCCAGCACTGCAGCTGCGTAAAGGCCAGAAGAGTTGTATTCAGGGATCACCTGTGTCTGTAACGTTGCCACTGCGCCGATAGGCGCCGAGGTACCTCGAGTGAGCTGTCCATCACAGTGGGGGAAAGGGCGGGATAGGTTGCATGGCCTAGTGTGTGTGGGGAGGGGCCAAATTGACGAGGCTTCTGTGTGTGTGCACTTGCCTCTTGTTTATGAAGGGTCAGAGACCGATTAGCGCAGCAAATGAGGAGAAAGCAGTCGGTGGTACCTCTTTGGGTGAATGTATTGTGCTTTTCCAGCACTGCAGCTGCGTAAAGGCCCAGAAGAGTTGTCTCGAGTGACCACGTGTGTCTGTAACTTTGCCACCGCGCCGTTTGGCGCCAAGGTCCCTCGAGTGAGCTGTCCATCACAGTGGTGGAAAGGGCGGGATAGGTTGCATAGCCTAGTGTGTGTGGGGAGGGGTTAAACTGGCGAGGCTTCTGTGCGAGTTCACATGCCTCTTGTTTATGAAGGGTCAGAGACAGATCAGCGCAGTAAATGATAAGAAAGCAGTAGGTGGTACCTCTTTGGGTGAATGTATTGTGCTTTTCAAACACTACAGCTGCGTATAGGCCCAGAAGAGTTGTCTCGAGTGACCACGTGTTTCTGTAACTTTGCCACCGCGCCGTTTGGCGCCAAGGTCCCTTGAGTGAGCTGTCCATCACAGTGGGGGAAAGGGCGGGAAGATGTTGCATAGCCTAGTGTGTGGGGCGGGGCCAAACGGGCGGAGCTTCTGTACAGTTCACATGCCTCTTGTTTATAAAGGGTCAGAGACCATCAGAGCATCAGATGAGGAGAAATCAGCCTCCTGGTCACTGGAAGTACAGGAGGATTGCGCTCGAGAAACTCGTGGATGCCTAGACCTCCATCACGGATTACAGCTAATTGTAGACTGTAGCCTCGACCTTGCTCACTAGGTTCTTGGGCTGATTATAATGTTTTACTGAAGTTTAGCTTCAACCGGGGCACGTGCTGTTTCTTTTGTATCTGTAAGTGCTTCCTGTTGAGGTTTAATTTTTGAAACAGGAGCATCGTGCCAAAATGAATCCTGCCTGCATATTTATCCACGAAGATGCCACCATGTTGTGCCATACCTCTACTCAACTGGAGTACTTTCTACTGGGTAGTCAGTAAGTGCTACCTCGTTGGGTAAATGTATGGTGCTTTTCCTACACTACAGCTGCGTAAAGGCCCAGAAGAGAAGTCTTCAGTGATCACCTGTGTCTGTGACTTTGCCACTGCGCTGATAGGCGCCTAGGTACCTCGAGTGAGCTGTCCATCACAGTGGGGGAAAGGGCGGGATAGGTTGCATAGCCTAGTCTGTGTGGGGAGGGGTTAAACTGGCGAGGCTTCTGTGCGAGTTCACATGCCTCTTGTTTATGAAGGGTCAGAGACCGATCAGCTCAGTAAATGATAAGAAAGCAGTCGGTGGTACCTCTTTGGGTGAATGTATTGTGCTTTTCCAGCACTGCAGCTGCGTAAAGGCCCAGAAGAGAAGTCTTCAGTGATCACCTGTGTCTGTGACTTTGCCACTGCGCTGATAGGCGCCTGGGTACCTCGAGTGAGCTGTCCATCACAGTGGGGGAAAGGGCAGAATAGGTTGCATAGCCTAGTCAGTGACTTTGCCACTGCGCTGATAGGCGCCGAGGTACCCCGAGTGAGCTGTCCATCACAGTGGGGGAAAGGGCGGGATAGGTTGCATAGCCTAGTCTGTGTGGGGAGGGGTTAAACTGGCGAGGCTTCTGTGCGAGTTCACATGCCTCTTGTTTATGAAGGGTCAGAGACCGATCAGCTCAGTAAATGATAAGAAAGCAGTCGGTGGTACCTCTTTGGGTGAATGTATTGTGCTTTTCCAGCACTGCAGCTGCGTAAAGGCCAGAAGAGTTGTATTCAGGGATCACCTGTGTCTGTAACGTTGCCACTGCGCCGATAGGCGCCGAGGTACCTCGAGTGAGCTGTCCATCACAGTGGGGGAAAGGGCGGGATAGGTTGCATAGCCTAGTGTGTGTGGGGAGGGGCCAAATTGGCGAGGCTTCTGTGTGTGTGCACTTGCCTCTTGTTTATGAAGGGTCAGAGACCGATTAGCGCAGCAAATGAGGAGAAAGCAGTCGGTGGTACCTCTTTGGGTGAATGTATTGTGCTTTTCAAACACTACAGCTGCGTATAGGCCCAGAAGAGTTGTCTCGAGTGACCACGTGTGTCTGTAACTTTGCCACCGCGCCGTTTGGCGCCAAGGTCCCTTGAGTGAGCTGTCCATCACAGTGGGGGAAAGGGCGGGAAGATATTGCATAGCCTAGTGTGTGGGGCGGGGCCAAACGGGCGGGGCTTCTGTGCAGTTCACATGCCTCTTGTTTATAAAGGGTCAGAGACCATCAGAGCATCAGATGAGGAGAAATCAGCCTCCTGGTCACTGGAAGTACAGGAGGATTGTGCTCGAGAAACTCGTGGATGCCTAGACTTCCATCATGGATTACAGCTAATTGTAGACTGTAGCCTCGACCATGCTCACTAGGTTCTTGGGCTGATTATAATGCGTTACTGAAGTTTAGCTTCATCCGGGGCACGTGCTGTTTCTTTTGTATCTGTAAGTGCTTCCTGTTGAGGTTTAATTTTTGAAACAGGAGTATCGTGCCAAAATGAATCCTGCCTGCATATTTATCCACGAAGATGCCACCATGTTGTGCCATACCTCTACTCAACTGGAGTACTTTCTACTGGGTAGTCAGTAAGTGCTACCTCGTTGGGTAAATGTATGGTGCTTTTCCTACACTACAGCTGCGTAAAGGCCCAGAAGAGAAGTCTTCAGATCACCTGTGTCTGTGACTTTGCCACTGCGCTGATAGGCGCCTAGGTACCTCGAGTGAGCTGTCCATCACAGTGGGGGAAAGGGCGGGATAGGTTGCATAGCCTAGTCTGTGTGGGGAGGGGTTAAACTGGCGAGGCTTCTGTGCGAGTTCACATGCCTCTTGTTTATGAAGGGTCAGAGACCGATCAGCTCAGTAAATGATAAGAAAGCAGTCGGTGGTACCTCTTTGGGTGAATGTATTGTGCTTTTCCAGCACTGCAGCTGCGTAAAGGCCCAGAAGAGAAGTCTTCAGTGATCACCTGTGTCTGTGACTTTGCCACTGCGCTGATAGGCGCCTGGGTAGGCATGAGCGGATTTTGCGGATTGGCAATCCGCGAATTTGCGGATTTGCAAACTCGCAATCCGCAAAATCCGCGAATTTCCGCGAATTTGCGGATTTTTTTTTTTTGTGTTCGCCCGTGTTTCTGCCAGTTCGCGAGGGTTTTTACAATTTCGCAATTTGCGAACTTACCTGTCGGGTCGCAAGTTTTGCGAACTTGTTGTTTCTACGTGTCCAACCTGTTTGGGACACTCTTCTTCATCACTGCCACTCTCTGTCACCACTGCCACTCTCTGACTACTCATGCCACCCTCTGGCCCACCCATGCCACCCTCTGTTTCATCACCACACCCTCTGGTTGTCCAGTGTACATTATTTTCGGCAAAGCAAAGCACACCTTCCCTGCCTCAAGTGACCTGAATTAATTTGGGGCTGATTAATGTGTCACAGAATATTTTTTTAGCTGGCACCTGCTTCCTTAGTGCGCCCTGATTAGTGATCTTTTGCACTTGCTAAGTGCTTTCATTGTTGCAAAATTAGTTACAACACCTGCCCTGCCCCAACTGACAATAATGAATTAGGGGCTGATTAATGGATTTTAACTTCCAGCCTGGCTCCTGCTTGTCTCCCTTAGCTGTAATTCAGGACCTTTGTGGCATATGTGTAACTATTCTGAGGTTCAGAGCAGGGTCACATAATAGTTGCAACTGGCAACTGAACTCTGGAGGGGCCCCTCAGGAAGCACTACAGGAAATGGCTACTAATGATGTGCCTGAACTTTTGAACCTGGTAAGTAGTTACTTTCAGTTTTGCTTAGATCATATTTCTGCAATTTCGCACTTATTCGCGGGGCGCGAACTCACGCGAACAGTGCGAGCAGTGCGAGCAAAATCCGCTGCTCGCGGATTTGCGGATTTTTCAGGAAATTCGCAAATCTCGCGGATTGCGGATTTCCCGAAAATCCGCAAAATCCGCGAGCGGAACGGATTTTCCGCCCATGCCTACGCCTGGGTACCTCGAGTGAGCTGTCCATCACAGTGGGGGAAAGGGCAGAATAGGTTGCATAGCCTAGTCAGTGACTTTGCCACTGCGCTGATAGGCGCCGAGGTACCCCGAGTGAGCTGTCCATCACAGTGGGGGAAAGGGCGTGATAGGTTGCATAGCCTAGTCTGTGTGGGGAGGGGTTAAACTGGCAAGGCTTCTGTGCGAGTTCACATGCCTCTTGTTTATGAAGGGTCAGAGACCGATCAGCTCAGTAAATGATAAGAAAGCAGTCGGTGGTACCTCTTTGGGTGAATGTATTGTGCTTTTCCAGCACTGCAGCTGCGTAAAGGCCAGAAGAGTTGTATTCAGGGATCACCTGTGTCTGTAACGTTGCCACTGCGCCGATAGGCGCCGAGGTACCTCGAGTGAGCTGTCCATCACAGTGGGGTAAAGGGCGGGAAGATATTGCATAGCCTAGTGTGTGGGGCGGGGCCAAACGGGCGGGGCTTCTGTGCAGTTCACATGCCTCTTGTTTATAAAGGGTCAGAGACCATCAGAGCATCAGATGAGGAGAAATCAGCCTCCTGGTCACTGGAAGTACAGGAGGATTGCGCTCGAGAAACTCGTGGATGCCTAGACTTCCATCATGGATTACAGCTAATTGTAGACTGTAGCCTCGACCTTGCTCACTAGGTTCTTGGGCTGATTATAATGCGTTACTGAAGTTTAGCTTCATCTGGGGCACGTGCTGTTTCTTTTGTATCTGTAAGTGCTTCCTGTTGAGGTTTAATTTTTGAAACAGGAGCATCGTGCCAAAATGAATCCTGCCTGCATATTTATCCACGAAGATGCCACCATGTTGTGCCATACCTCTACTCAACTGGAGTACTTTCTACTGGGTAGTCAGTAAGTGCTACCTCGTTGGGTAAATGTATGGTGCTTTTCCTACACTACAGCTGCGTAAAGGTCCAGAAGAGAAGTCTTCAGTGATCACCTGTGTCTGTGACTTTGCCACTGCGCTGATAGGCGCCTAGGTACCTCGAGTGAGCTGTCCATCACAGTGGGGGAAAGGGCGGGATAGGTTGCATAGCCTAGTCAGTGACTTTGCCACTGCGCTGATCGGCGCCGAGGTACCTCGAGTGAGCTGTCCATCACAGTGGGGAAAAGGGCGGGATAGGTTGCATAGCCTAGTCTGTGTGGGGAGGGGTTAAACTGGCGAGGCTTCTGTGCGAGTTCACATGCCTCTTGTTTATGAAGGGTCAGAGACCGATCAGCGCAGTAAATGATAAGAAAGCAGTCGGTGGTACCTCTTTGGGTGAATGTATTGTGCTTTTCCAGCACTGCAGCTGCGTGAAGTCCCAGAAGAGTTGTCTTCAGTGATCACCTGTGTCTGTGACTTTGCCACTGCGCCGATATGCGCCGAGGTACCTCGAGGGAGCTGTCCATCAAAGTGGGGTACAGGACGGGATAGCTTGCATAGCCTAGTGTGTGTGGGGAGGGGCCAAACTGGCGAGGCTTCTGTGCGTGTGCACTTGCCTCTTGTTTATGAAGGGTCAGAGACCGATTAGCGCAGCAAATGAGGAGAAAGCAGTCGGTGGTACCTCTTTGGGTGAATGTATTGTGCTTTTCAAACACTACAGCTGCGTATAGGCCCAGAAGAGTTGTCTCGAGTGACCACGTGTGTCTGTAACTTTGCCACCGCGCCGTTTGGCGCCAAGGTCCCTTGAGTGAGCTGTCCATCACAGTGGGGGAAAGGGCGGGAAGATGTTGCATAGCCTAGTGTGTGGGGCGGGGCCAAACGGGCGGGGCTTCTGTACAGTTCACATGCCTCTTGTTTATAAAGGGTCAGAGACCATCAGAGCATCAGATGAGGAGAAATCAGCCTCCTGGTCACTGGAAGTACAGGAGGATTGCGCTCGAGAAACTCGTGGATGCCTAGACCTCCATCACGGATTACAGCTAATTGTAGACTGTAGCCTCGACCTTGCTCACTAGGTTCTTGGGCTGATTATAATGTTTTACTGAAGTTTAGCTTCAACCGGGGCACGTGCTGTTTCTTTTGTATCTGTAAGTGCTTCCTGTTGAGGTTTAATTTTTGAAACAGGAGCATCGTGCCAAAATGAATCCTGCCTGCATATTTATCCACGAAGATGCCACCATGTTGTGCCATACCTCTACTCAACTGGAGTACTTTCTACTGGGTAGTCAGTAAGTGCTACCTCGTTGGGTAAATGTATGGTGCTTTTCCTACACTACAGCTGCGTAAAGGCCCAGAAGAGAAGTCTTCAGTGATCACCTGTGTCTGTGACTTTGCCACTGCGCTGATAGGCGCCTAGGTACCTCGAGTGAGCTGTCCATCACAGTGGGGGAAAGGGCGGGATAGGTTGCATAGCCTAGTCAGTGACTTTGCCACTGCGCTGATCGGCGCCGAGGTACCTCGAGTGAGCTGTCCATCACAGTGGGGAAAAGGGCGGGATAGGTTGCATAGCCTAGTCTGTGTGGGGAGGGGTTAAACTGGCGAGGCTTCTGTGCGAGTTCACATGCCTCTTGTTTATGAAGGGTCAGAGACCGATCAGCGCAGTAAATGATAAGAAAGCAGTCGGTGGTACCTCTTTTGGTGAATGTATTGTGCTTTTCCAGCACTGCAGCTGCGTGAAGTCCCAGAAGAGTTGTCTTCAGTGATCACCTGTGTCTGTGACTTTGCCACTGCGCCGATATGCGCCGAGGTACCTCGAGGGAGCTGTCCATCAAAGTGGGGTACAGGACGGGATAGCTTGCATAGCCTAGTGTGTGTGGGGAGGGGCCAAACTGGCGAGGCTTCTGTGCGTGTGCACTTGCCTCTTGTTTATGAAGGGTCAGAGACCGATTAGCGCAGCAAATGAGGAGAAAGCAGTCGGTGGTACCTCTTTGGGTGAATGTATTGTGCTTTTCCAGCACTGCAGCTGCGTAAAGGCCCAGAAGAGTTGTCTCGAGTGACCACGTGTGTCTGTAACTTTGCCACCGCGCCGTTTGGCGCCAAGGTCCCTCGAGTGAGCTGTCCATCACAGTGGTGGAAAGGGCGGGATAGGTTGCATAGCCTAGTGTGTGTGGGGAGGGGTTAAACTGGCGAGGCTTCTGTGCGAGTTCACATGCCTCTTGTTTATGAAGGGTCAGAGACAGATCAGCGCAGTAAATGATAAGAAAGCAGTAGGTGGTACCTCTTTGGGTGAATGTATTGTGCTTTTCAAACACTACAGCTGCGTATAGGCCCAGAAGAGTTGTCTCGAGTGACCACGTGTTTCTGTAACTTTGCCACCGCGCCGTTTGGCGCCAAGGTCCCTTGAGTGAGCTGTCCATCACAGTGGGGGAAAGGGCGGGAAGATATTGCATAGCCTAGTGTGTGGGGCGGGGCCAAACGGGCGGGGCTTCTGTGCAGTTCACATGCCTCTTGTTTATAAAGGGTCAGAGACCATCAGAGCATCAGATGAGGAGAAATCAGCCTCCTGGTCACTGGAAGTACAGGAGGATTGCGCTCGAGAAACTCGTGGATGCCTAGACTTCCATCATGGATTACAGCTAATTGTAGACTGTAGCCTCGACCTTGCTCACTAGGTTCTTGGGCTGATTATAATGCGTTACTGAAGTTTAGCTTCATCCGGGGCACGTGCTGTTTCTTTTGTATCTGTAAGTGCTTCCTGTTGAGGTTTAATTTTTGAAACAGGAGCATCGTGCCAAAATGAATCCTGCCTGCATATTTATCCACGAAGATGCCACCATGTTGTGCCATACCTCTACTCAACTGGAGTACTTTCTACTGGGTAGTCAGTAAGTGCTACCTCGTTGGGTAAATGTATGGTGCTTTTCCTACACTACAGCTGCGTAAAGGCCCAGAAGAGAAGTCTTCAGTGATCACCTGTGTCTGTGACTTTGCCACTGCGCTGATAGGCGCCTAGGTACCTTGAGTGAGCTGTCCATCACAGTGGGGGAAAGGGCGGGATAGGTTGCATAGCCTAGTCTGTGTGGGGAGGGGTTAAACTGGCGAGGCTTCTGTGCGAGTTCACATGCCTCTTGTTTATGAAGGGTCAGAGACCGATCAGCTCAGTAAATGATAAGAAAGCAGTCGGTGGTACCTCTTTGGGTGAATGTATTGTGCTTTTCCAGCACTGCAGCTGCGTAAAGGCCCAGAAGAGAAGTCTTCAGTGATCACCTGTGTCTGTGACTTTGCCACTGCGCTGATAGGCGCCTGGGTACCTCGAGTGAGCTGTCCATCACAGTGGGGGAAAGGGCAGAATAGGTTGCATAGCCTAGTCAGTGACTTTGCCACTGCGCTGATAGGCGCCGAGGTACCCCGAGTGAGCTGTCCATCACAGTGGGGGAAAGGGCGGGATAGGTTGCATAGCCTAGTCTGTGTGGGGAGGGGTTAAACTGGCGAGGCTTCTGTGCGAGTTCACATGCCTCTTGTTTATGAAGGGTCAGAGACCGATCAGCTCAGTAAATGATAAGAAAGCAGTCGGTGGTACCTCTTTGGGTGAATGTATTGTGCTTTTCCAGCACTGCAGCTGCGTAAAGGCCAGAAGAGTTGTATTCAGGGATCACCTGTGTCTGTAACGTTGCCACTGCGCCGATAGGCGCCGAGGTACCTCGAGTGAGCTGTCCATCACAGTGGGGGAAAGGGCGGGATAGGTTGCATAGCCTAGTGTGTGTGGGGAGGGGCCAAATTGGCGAGGCTTCTGTGTGTGTGCACTTGCCTCTTGTTTATGAAGGGTCAGAGACCGATTAGCGCAGCAAATGAGGAGAAAGCAGTCGGTGGTACCTCTTTGGGTGAATGTATTGTGCTTTTCAAACACTACAGCTGCGTATAGGCCCAGAAGAGTTGTCTCGAGTGACCACGTGTGTCTGTAACTTTGCCACCGCGCCGTTTGGCGCCAAGGTCCCTTGAGTGAGCTGTCCATCACAGTGGGGGAAAGGGCGGGAAGATATTGCATAGCCTAGTGTGTGGGGCGGGGCCAAACGGGCGGGGCTTCTGTGCAGTTCACATGCCTCTTGTTTATAAAGGGTCAGAGACCATCAGAGCATCAGATGAGGAGAAATCAGCCTCCTGGTCACTGGAAGTACAGGAGGATTGTGCTCGAGAAACTCGTGGATGCCTAGACTTCCATCATGGATTACAGCTAATTGTAGACTGTAGCCTCGACCATGCTCACTAGGTTCTTGGGCTGATTATAATGCGTTACTGAAGTTTAGCTTCATCCGGGGCACGTGCTGTTTCTTTTGTATCTGTAAGTGCTTCCTGTTGAGGTTTAATTTTTGAAACAGGAGTATCGTGCCAAAATGAATCCTGCCTGCATATTTATCCACGAAGATGCCACCATGTTGTGCCATACCTCTACTCAACTGGAGTACTTTCTACTGGGTAGTCAGTAAGTGCTACCTCGTTGGGTAAATGTATGGTGCTTTTCCTACACTACAGCTGCGTAAAGGCCCAGGAGAGAAGTCTTCAGATCACCTGTGTCTGTGACTTTGCCACTGCGCTGATAGGCGCCTAGGTACCTCGAGTGAGCTGTCCATCACAGTGGGGGAAAGGGCGGGATAGGTTGCATAGCCTAGTCAGTGACTTTGCCACTGCGCTGATCGGCGCCGAGGTACCTCGAGTGAGCTGTCCATCACAGTGGGGGAAAGGGCGGGATAGGTTGCATAGCCTAGTCTGTGTGGGGAGGGGTTAAACTGGCGAGGCTTCTGTGCGAGTTCACATGCCTCTTGTTTATGAAGGGTCAGAGACCGATCAGCTCAGTAAATGATAAGAAAGCAGTCGGTGGTACCTCTTTGGGTGAATGTATTGTGCTTTTCCAGCACTGCAGCTGCGTAAAGGCCCAGAAGAGAAGTCTTCAGTGATCACCTGTGTCTGTGACTTTGCCACTGCGCTGATAGGCGCCTGGGTACCTCGAGTAAGCTGTCCATCACAGTGGGGGAAAGGGCAGAATAGGTTGCATAGCCTAGTCAGTGACTTTGCCACTGCGCTGATAGGCGCCGAGGTACCCCGAGTGAGCTGTCCATCACAGTGGGGGAAAGGGCGTGATAGGTTGCATAGCCTAGTCTGTGTGGGGAGGGGTTAAACTGGCGAGGCTTCTGTGCGAGTTCACATGCCTCTTGTTTATGAAGGGTCAGAGACCGATCAGCTCAGTAAATGATAAGAAAGCAGTCGGTGGTACCTCTTTGGGTGAATGTATTGTGCTTTTCCAGCACTGCAGCTGCGTAAAGGCCAGAAGAGTTGTATTCAGGGATCACCTGTGTCTGTAACGTTGCCACTGCGCCGATAGGCGCCGAGGTACCTCGAGTGAGCTGTCCATCACAGTGGGGGAAAGGGCGGGAAGATATTGCATAGCCTAGTGTGTGGGGCGGGGCCAAACGGGCGGGGCTTCTGTGCAGTTCACATGCCTCTTGTTTATAAAGGGTCAGAGACCATCAGAGCATCAGATGAGGAGAAATCAGCCTCCTGGTCACTGGAAGTACAGGAGGATTGCGCTCGAGAAACTCGTGGATGCCTAGACTTCCATCATGGATTACAGCTAATTGTAGACTGTAGCCTCGACCTTGCTCACTAGGTTCTTGGGCTGATTATAATGCGTTACTGAAGTTTAGCTTCATCCGGGGCACGTGCTGTTTCTTTTGTATCTGTAAGTGCTTCCTGTTGAGGTTTAATTTTTGAAACAGGAGCATCGTGCCAAAATGAATCCTGCCTGCATATTTATCCACGAAGATGCCACCATGTTGTGCCATACCTCTACTCAACTGGAGTACTTTCTACTGGGTAGTCAGTAAGTGCTACCTCGTTGGGTAAATGTATGGTGCTTTTCCTACACTACAGCTGCGTAAAGGTCCAGAAGAGAAGTCTTCAGTGATCACCTGTGTCTGTGACTTTGCCACTGCGCTGATAGGCGCCTAGGTACCTCGAGTGAGCTGTCCATCACAGTGGGGGAAAGGGCGGGATAGGTTGCATAGCCTAGTCAGTGACTTTGCCACTGCGCTGATCGGCGCCGAGGTACCTCGAGTGAGCTGTCCATCACAGTGGGGAAAAGGGCGGGATAGGTTGCATAGCCTAGTCTGTGTGGGGAGGGGTTAAACTGGCGAGGCTTCTGTGCGAGTTCACATGCCTCTTGTTTATGAAGGGTCAGAGACCGATCAGCGCAGTAAATGATAAGAAAGCAGTCGGTGGTACCTCTTTGGGTGAATGTATTGTGCTTTTCCAGCACTGCAGCTGCGTGAAGTCCCAGAAGAGTTGTCTTCAGTGATCACCTGTGTCTGTGACTTTGCCACTGCGCCGATATGCGCCGAGGTACCTCGAGGGAGCTGTCCATCAAAGTGGGGTACAGGACGGGATAGCTTGCATAGCCTAGTGTGTGTGGGGAGGGGCCAAACTGGCGAGGCTTCTGTGCGTGTGCACTTGCCTCTTGTTTATGAAGGGTCAGAGACCGATTAGCGCAGCAAATGAGGAGAAAGCAGTCGGTGGTACCTCTTTGGGTGAATGTATTGTGCTTTTCAAACACTACAGCTGCGTATAGGCCCAGAAGAGTTGTCTCGAGTGACCACGTGTGTCTGTAACTTTGCCACCGCGCCGTTTGGCGCCAAGGTCCCTTGAGTGAGCTGTCCATCACAGTGGGGGAAAGGGCGGGAAGATGTTGCATAGCCTAGTGTGTGGGGCGGGGCCAAACGGGCGGGGCTTCTGTACAGTTCACATGCCTCTTGTTTATAAAGGGTCAGAGACCATCAGAGCATCAGATGAGGAGAAATCAGCCTCCTGGTCACTGGAAGTACAGGAGGATTGCGCTCGAGAAACTCGTGGATGCCTAGACCTCCATCACGGATTACAGCTAATTGTAGACTGTAGCCTCGACCTTGCTCACTAGGTTCTTGGGCTGATTATAATGTTTTACTGAAGTTTAGCTTCAACCGGGGCACGTGCTGTTTCTTTTGTATCTGTAAGTGCTTCCTGTTGAGGTTTAATTTTTGAAACAGGAGCATCGTGCCAAAATGAATCCTGCCTGCATATTTATCCACGAAGATGCCACCATGTTGTGCCATACCTCTACTCAACTGGAGTACTTTCTACTGGGTAGTCAGTAAGTGCTACCTCGTTGGGTAAATGTATGGTGCTTTTCCTACACTACAGCTGCGTAAAGGCCCAGAAGAGAAGTCTTCAGTGATCACCTGTGTCTGTGACTTTGCCACTGCGCTGATAGGCGCCTAGGTACCTCGAGTGAGCTGTCCATCACAGTGGGGGAAAGGGCGGGATAGGTTGCATAGCCTAGTCAGTGACTTTGCCACTGCGCTGATCGGCGCCGAGGTACCTCGAGTGAGCTGTCCATCACAGTGGGGAAAAGGGCGGGATAGGTTGCATAGCCTAGTCTGTGTGGGGAGGGGTTAAACTGGCGAGGCTTCTGTGCGAGTTCACATGCCTCTTGTTTATGAAGGGTCAGAGACCGATCAGCGCAGTAAATGATAAGAAAGCAGTCGGTGGTACCTCTTTGGGTGAATGTATTGTGCTTTTCCAGCACTGCAGCTGCGTGAAGTCCCAGAAGAGTTGTCTTCAGTGATCACCTGTGTCTGTGACTTTGCCACTGCGCCGATATGCGCCGAGGTACCTCGAGGGAGCTGTCCATCAAAGTGGGGTACAGGACGGGATAGCTTGCATAGCCTAGTGTGTGTGGGGAGGGGCCAAACTGGCGAGGCTTCTGTGCGTGTGCACTTGCCTCTTGTTTATGAAGGGTCAGAGACCGATTAGCGCAGCAAATGAGGAGAAAGCAGTCGGTGGTACCTCTTTGGGTGAATGTATTGTGCTTTTCCAGCACTGCAGCTGCGTAAAGGCCCAGAAGAGTTGTCTCGAGTGACCACGTGTGTCTGTAACTTTGCCACCGCGCCGTTTGGCGCCAAGGTCCCTCGAGTGAGCTGTCCATCACAGTGGTGGGAAGGGCGGGATAGGTTGCATAGCCTAGTGTGTGTGGGGAGGGGTTAAACTGGCGAGGCTTCTGTGCGAGTTCACATGCCTCTTGTTTATGAAGGGTCAGAGACAGATCAGCGCAGTAAATGATAAGAAAGCAGTAGGTGGTACCTCTTTGGGTGAATGTATTGTGCTTTTCAAACACTACAGCTGCGTATAGGCCCAGAAGAGTTGTCTCGAGTGACCACGTGTGTCTGTAACTTTGCCACCGCGCCGTTTGGCGCCAAGGTCCCTTGAGTGAGCTGTCCATCACAGTGGGGGAAAGGGCGGGAAGATGTTGCATAGCCTAGTGTGTGGGGCGGGGCCAAACGGGCGGGGCTTCTGTACAGTTCACATGCCTCTTGTTTATAAAGGGTCAGAGACCATCAGAGCATCAGATGAGGAGAAATCAGCCTCCTGGTCACTGGAAGTACAGGAGGATTGCGCTCGAGAAACTCGTGGATGCCTAGACTTCCATCATGGATTACAGCTAATTGTAGACTGTAGCCTCGACCTTGCTCACTAGGTTCTTGGGCTGATTATAATGCGTTACTGAAGTTTAGCTTCATCCGGGGCACGTGCTGTTTCTTTTGTATCTGTAAGTGCTTCCTGTTGAGGTTTAATTTTTGAAACAGGAGCATCGTGCCAAAATGAATCCTGCCTGCATATTTATCCACGAAGATGCCACCATGTTGTGCCATACCTCTACTCAACTGGAGTACTTTCTACTGGGTAGTCAGTAAGTGCTACCTCGTTGGGTAAATGTATGGTGCTTTTCCTACACTACAGCTGCGTAAAGGCCCAGAAGAGAAGTCTTCAGTGGTCACCTGTGTCTGTGACTTTGCCACTGCGCTGATAGGCGCCTAGGTACCTCGAGTGAGCTGTCCATCACAGTGGGGGAAAGGGCGGGATAGGTTGCATAGCCTAGTCAGTGACTTTGCCACTGCGCTGATCGGCGCCGAGGTACCTCGAGTGAGCTGTCCATCACAGTGGGGAAAAGGGCGGGATAGGTTGCATAGCCTAGTCTGTGTGGGGAGGGGTTAAACTGGCGAGGCTTCTGTGCGAGTTCACATGCCTCTTGTTTATGAAGGGTCAGAGACCGATCAGCGCAGTAAATGATAAGAAAGCAGTCGGTGGTACCTCTTTGGGTGAATGTATTGTGCTTTTCCAGCACTGCAGCTGCGTGAAGTCCCAGAAGAGTTGTCTTCAGTGATCACCTGTGTCTGTGACTTTGCCACTGCGCCGATATGCGCCGAGGTACCTCGAGGGAGCTGTCCATCAAAGTGGGGTACAGGACGGGATAGCTTGCATAGCCTAGTGTGTGTGGGGAGGGGCCAAACTGGCGAGGCTTCTGTGCGTGTGCACTTGCCTCTTGTTTATGAAGGGTCAGAGACCGATTAGCGCAGCAAATGAGGAGAAAGCAGTCGGTGGTACCTCTTTGGGTGAATGTATTGTGCTTTTCAAACACTACAGCTGCGTATAGGCCCAGAAGAGTTGTCTCGAGTGACCACGTGTGTCTGTAACTTTGCCACTGCGCCGTTTGGCGCCAAGGTCCCTTGAGTGAGCTGTCCATCACAGTGGGGGAAAGGGCGGGAAGATGTTGCATAGCCTAGTGTGTGGGGCGGGGCCAAACGGGCGGGGCTTCTGTACAGTTCACATGCCTCTTGTTTATAAAGGGTCAGAGACCATCAGAGCATCAGATGAGGAGAAATCAGCCTCCTGGTCACTGGAAGTACAGGAGGATTGCGCTCGAGAAACTCGTGGATGCCTAGACCTCCATCACGGATTACAGCTAATTGTAGACTGTAGCCTCGACCTTGCTCACTAGGTTCTTGGGCTGATTATAATGTTTTACTGAAGTTTAGCTTCAACCGGGGCACGTGCTGTTTCTTTTGTATCTGTACGTGCTTCCTGTTGAGGTTTAATTTTTGAAACAGGAGCATCGTGCCAAAATGAATCCTGCCTGCATATTTATCCACGAAGATGCCACCATGTTGTGCCATACCTCTACTCAACTGGAGTACTTTCTACTGGGTAGTCAGTAAGTGCTACCTCGTTGGGTAAATGTATGGTGCTTTTCCTACACTACAGCTGCGTAAAGGCCCAGAAGAGAAGTCTTCAGTGATCACCTGTGTCTGTGACTTTGCCACTGCGCTGATAGGCGCCTAGGTACCTCGAGTGAGCTGTCCATCACAGTGGGGGAAAGGGCGGGATAGGTTGCATAGCCTAGTCTGTGTGGGGAGGGGTTAAACTGGCGAGGCTTCTGTGCGAGTTCACATGCCTCTTGTTTATGAAGGGTCAGAGACCGATCAGCTCAGTAAATGATAAGAAAGCAGTCGGTGGTACCTCTTTGGGTGAATGTATTGTGCTTTTCCAGCACTGCAGCTGCGTAAAGGCCAGAAGAGTTGTATTCAGGGATCACCTGTGTCTGTAACGTTCCCACTGCGCCGATAGGCGCCGAGGTACCTCGAGTGAGCTGTCCATCACAGTGGGGGAAAGGGCGGGATAGGTTGCATAGCCTAGTGTGTGTGGGGAGGGGCCAAATTGGCGAGGCTTCTGTGTGTGTGCACTTGCCTCTTGTTTATGAAGGGTCAGAGACCGATTAGCGCAGCAAATGAGGAGAAAGCAGTCGGTGGTACCTCTTTGGGTGAATGTATTGTGCTTTTCAAACACTACAGCTGCGTATAGGCCCAGAAGAGTTGTCTCGAGTGACCACGTGTGTCTGTAACTTTGCCACCGCGCCGTTTGGCGCCAAGGTCCCTTGAGTGAGCTGTCCATCACAGTGGGGGAAAGGGCGGGAAGATATTGCATAGCCTAGTGTGTGGGGCGGGGCCAAACGGGCGGGGCTTCTGTGCAGTTCACATGCCTCTTGTTTATAAAGGGTCAGAGACCATCAGAGCATCAGATGAGGAGAAATCAGCCTCCTGGTCACTGGAAGTACAGGAGGATTGCGCTCGAGAAACTCGTGGATGCCTAGACTTCCATCATGGATTACAGCTAATTGTAGACTGTAGCCTCGACCTTGCTTACTAGCTTTCTTGGGCTGATTATAATGCGTTACTGAAGTTTAGCTTCATCCGGGGCACGTGCTGTTTCTTTTGTATCTGTAAGTGCTTCCTGTTGAGGTTTAATTTTTGAAACAGGAGCATCGTGCCAAAATGAATCCTGCCTGCATAGCCTAGTCTGTGTGGGGAGGGGTTAAACTGGCGAGGCTTCTGTGCGAGTTCACATGCCTCTTGTTTATGAAGGGTCAGAGACCGATCAGCTCAGTAAATGATAAGAAAGCAGTCGGTGGTACCTCTTAGGGTGAATGTATTGTGCTTTTCCAGCACTGCAGCTGCGTAAAGGCCCAGAAGAGAAGTCTTCAGTGATCACCTGTGTCTGTGACTTTGCCACTGCGCTGATAGGCGCCTGGGTACCTCGAGTGAGCTGTCCATCACAGTGGGGGAAAGGGCAGAATAGGTTGCATAGCCTAGTCAGTGACTTTGCCACTGCGCTGATAGGCGCCGAGGTACCCCGAGTGAGCTGTCCATCACAGTGGGGGAAAGGGCGGGATAGGTTGCATAGCCTAGTCTGTGTGGGGAGGGGTTAAACTGGCGAGGCTTCTGTGCGAGTTCACATGCCTCTTGTTTATGAAGGGTCAGAGACCGATCAGCTCAGTAAATGATAAGAAAGCAGTCGGTGGTACCTCTTTGGGTGAATGTATTGTGCTTTTCCAGCACTGCAGCTGCGTAAAGGCCAGAAGAGTTGTATTCAGGGATCACCTGTGTCTGTAACGTTGCCACTGCGCCGATAGGCGCCGAGGTACCTCGAGTGAGCTGTCCATCACAGTGGGGGAAAGGGCGGGATAGGTTGCATAGCCTAGTGTGTGGGGAGGGGCCAAATTGGCGAGGCTTCTGTGTGTGTGCACTTGCCTCTTGTTTATGAAGGGTCAGAGACCGATTAGCGCAGCAAATGAGGAGAAAGCAGTCGGTGGTACCTCTTTGGGTGAATGTATTGTGCTTTTCAAACACTACAGCTGCGTATAGGCCCAGAAGAGTTGTCTCGAGTGACCACGTGTGTCTGTAACTTTGCCACCGCGCCGTTTGGCGCCAAGGTCCCTTGAGTGAGCTGTCCATCACAGTGGGGGAAAGGGCGGGAAGATATTGCATAGCCTAGTGTGTGGGGCGGGGCCAAACGGGCGGGGCTTCTGTGCAGTTCACATGCCTCTTGTTTATAAAGGGTCAGAGACCATCAGAGCATCAGATGAGGAGAAATCAGCCTCCTGGTCACTGGAAGTACAGGAGGATTGCGCTCGAGAAACTCGTGGATGCCTAGACTTCCATCATGGATTACAGCTAATTGTAGACTGTAGCCTCGACCTTGCTCACTAGGTTCTTGGGCTGATTATAATGCGTTACTGAAGTTTAGCTTCATCCGGGGCACGTGCTGTTTCTTTTGTATCTGTAAGTGCTTCCTGTTGAGGTTTAATTTTTGAAACAGGAGCATCGTGCCAAAATGAATCCTGCCTGCATATTTATCCACGAAGATGCCACCATGTTGTGCCATACCTCTACTCAACTGGAGTACTTTCTACTGGGTAGTCAGTAAGTGCTACCTCGTTGGGTAAATGTATGGTGCTTTTCCTACACTACAGCTGCGTAAAGGCCCAGAAGAGAAGTCTTCAGTGATCACCTGTGTCTGTGACTTTGCCACTGCGCTGATAGGCGCCTAGGTACCTCGAGTGAGCTGTCCATCACAGTGGGGGAAAGGGCGGGATAGGTTGCATAGCCTAGTCAGTGACTTTGCCACTGCGCTGATCGGCGCCGAGGTACCTCGAGTGAGCTGTCCATCACAGTGGGGGAAAGGGCGGGATAGGTTGCATAGCCTAGTCTGTGTGGGGAGGGGTTAAACTGGCGAGGCTTCTGTGCGAGTTCACATGCCTCTTGTTTATGAAGGGTCAGAGACCGATCAGCGCAGTAAATGATAAGAAAGCAGTCGGTGGTACCTCTTTGGGTGAATGTATTGTGCTTTTCCAGCACTGCAGCTGCGTGAAGTCCCAGAAGAGTTGTCTTCAGTGATCACCTGTGTCTGTGACTTTGCCACTGCGCCGATATGCGCCGAGGTACCTCGAGGGAGCTGTCCATCAAAGTGGGGTACAGGACGGGATAGCTTGCATAGCCTAGTGTGTGTGGGGAGGGGCCAAACTGGCGAGGCTTCTGTGCGTGTGCACTTGCCTCTTGTTTATGAAGGGTCAGAGACCGATTAGCGCAGCAAATGAGGAGAAAGCAGTCGGTGGTACCTCTTTGGGTGAATGTATTGTGCTTTTCAAACACTACAGCTGCGTATAGGCCCAGAAGAGTTGTCTCGAGTGACCACGTGTGTCTGTAACTTTGCCACCGCGCCGTTTGGCGCCAAGGTCCCTTGAGTGAGCTGTCCATCACAGTGGGGGAAAGGGCGGGAAGATGTTGCATAGCCTAGTGTGTGGGGCGGGGCCAAACGGGCGGGGCTTCTATACAGTTCACATGCCTCTTGTTTATAAAGGGTCAGAGACCATCAGAGCATCAGATGAGGAGAAATCAGCCTCCTGGTCACTGGAAGTACAGGAGGATTGCGCTCGAGAAACTCGTGGATGCCTAGACCTCCATCACGGATTACAGCTAATTGTAGACTGTAGCCTCGACCTTGCTCACTAGGTTCTTGGGCTGATTATAATGTTTTACTGAAGTTTAGCTTCAACCGGGGCACGTGCTGTTTCTTTTGTATCTGTAAGTGCTTCCTGTTGAGGTTTAATTTTTGAAACAGGAGCATCGTGCCAAAATGAATCCTGCCTGCATATTTATCCACGAAGATGCCACCATGTTGTGCCATACCTCTACTCAACTGGAGTACTTTCTACTGGGTAGTCAGTAAGTGCTACCTCGTTGGGTAAATGTATGGTGCTTTTCCTACACTACAGCTGCGTAAAGGCCCAGAAGAGAAGTCTTCAGTGATCACCTGTGTCTGTGACTTTGCCACTGCGCTGATAGGCGCCTAGGTACCTCGAGTGAGCTGTCCATCACAGTGGGGGAAAGGGCGGGATAGGTTGCATAGCCTAGTCTGTGTGGGGAGGGGTTAAACTGGCGAGGCTTCTGTGCGAGTTCACATGCCTCTTGTTTATGAAGGGTCAGAGACCGATCAGCTCAGTAAATGATAAGAAAGCAGTCGGTGGTACCTCTTTGGGTGAATGTATTGTGCTTTTCCAGCACTGCAGCTGCGTAAAGGCCCAGAAGAGAAGTCTTCAGTGATCACCTGTGTCTGTGACTTTGCCACTGCGCTGATAGGCGCCTGGGTACCTCGAGTGAGCTGTCCATCACAGTGGGGGAAAGGGCGGGATAGGTTGCATAGCCTAGTCAGTGACTTTGCCACTGCGCTGATAGGCGCCGAGGTACCCCGAGTGAGCTGTCCATCACAGTGGGGGAAAGGGCGGGATAGGTTGCATAGCCTAGTCTGTGTGGGGAGGGGTTAAACTGGCGAGGCTTCTGTGCGAGTTCACATGCCTCTTGTTTATGAAGGGTCAGAGACCGATCAGCTCAGTAAATGATAAGAAAGCAGTCGGTGGTACCTCTTTGGGTGAATGTATTGTGCTTTTCCAGCACTGCAGCTGCGTAAAGGCCAGAAGAGTTGTATTCAGGGATCACCTGTGTCTGTAACGTTGCCACTGCGCCGATAGGCGCCGAGGTACCTCGAGTGAGCTGTCCATCACAGTGGGGGAAAGGGCGGGATAGGTTGCATAGCCTAGTGTGTGTGGGGAGGGGCCAAATTGGCGAGGCTTCTGTGTGTGTGCACTTGCCTCTTGTTTATGAAGGGTCAGAGACCGATCAGCTCAGTAAATGATAAGAAAGCAGTCGGTGGTACCTCTTTGGGTGAATGTATTGTGCTTTTCCAGCACTGCAGCTGCGTAAAGGCCAGAAGAGTTGTATTCAGGGATCACCTGTGTCTGTAATGTTGCCACTGCGCCGATAGGCGCCGAGGTACCTCGAGTGAGCTGTCCATCACAGTGGGGGAAAGGGCGGGATAGGTTGCATAGCCTAGTGTGT
Organism: Lissotriton vulgaris; assembly: GCF_964263255.1. Classification (NCBI taxonomy): domain Eukaryota; kingdom Metazoa; phylum Chordata; class Amphibia; order Caudata; family Salamandridae; genus Lissotriton; species Lissotriton vulgaris. Next base: position 1,493,158,682 of record NC_141696.1, read on the forward strand.
GTGGGGAGGGGCCAAATTGGCGAGGCTTCTGTGTGTGTGCACTTGCCTCTTGTTTATGAAGGGTCAGAGACCGATTAGCGCAGCAAATGAGGAGAAAGCAGTCGGTGGTACCTCTTTGGGTGAATGTATTGTGCTTTTCAAACACTACAGCTGCGTATAGGCCCAGAAGAGTTGTCTCGAGTGACCACGTGTGTCTGTAACTTTGCCACCGCGCCGTTTGGCGCCAAGGTCCCTTGAGTGAGCTGTCCATCACAGTGGGGGAAAGGGCGGGAAGATATTGCATAGCCTAGTGTGTGGGGCGGGGCCAAACGGGCGGGGCTTCTGTGCAGTTCACATGCCTCTTGTTTATAAAGGGTCAGAGACCATCAGAGCATCAGATGAGGAGAAATCAGCCTCCTGGTCACTGGAAGTACAGGAGGATTGCGCTCGAGAAACTCGTGGATGCCTAGACTTCCATCATGGATTACAGCTAATTGTAGACTGTAGCCTCGACCTTGCTCACTAGGTTCTTGGGCTGATTATAATGCGTTACTGAAGTTTAGCTTCATCCGGGGCACGTGCTGTTTCTTTTGTATCTGTAAGTGCTTCCTGTTGAGGTTTAATTTTTGAAACAGGAGCATCGTGCCAAAATGAATCCTGCCTGCATATTTATCCACGAAGATGCCACCATGTTGTGCCATACCTCTACTCAACTGGAGTACTTTCTACTGGGTAGTCAGTAAGTGCTACCTCGTTGGGTAAATGTATGGTGCTTTTCCTACACTACAGCTGCGTAAAGGCCCAGAAGAGAAGTCTTCAGTGATCACCTGTGTCTGTGACTTTGCCACTGCGCTGATAGGCGCCTAGGTACCTCGAGTGAGCTGTCCATCACAGTGGGGGAAAGGGCGGGATAGGTTGCATAGCCTAGTCAGTGACTTTGCCACTGCGCTGATCGGCGCCGAGGTACCTCGAGTGAGCTGTCCATCACAGTGGGGAAAAGGGCGGGATAGGTTGCATAGCCTAGTCTGTGTGGGGAGGGGTTAAACTGGCGAGGCTTCTGTGCGAGTTCACATGCCTCTTGTTTATGAAGGGTCAGAGACCGATCAGCGCAGTAAATGATAAGAAAGCAGTCGGTGGTACCTCTTTGGGTGAATGTATTGTGCTTTTCCAGCACTGCAGCTGCGTGAAGTCCCAGAAGAGTTGTCTTCAGTGATCACCTGTGTCTGTGACTTTGCCACTGCGCCGATATGCGCCGAGGTACCTCGAGGGAGCTGTCCATCAAAGTGGGGTACAGGACGGGATAGCTTGCATAGCCTAGTGTGTGTGGGGAGGGGCCAAACTGGCGAGGCTTCTGTGCGTGTGCACTTGCCTCTTGTTTATGAAGGGTCAGAGACCGATTAGCGCAGCAAATGAGGAGAAAGCAGTCGGTGGTACCTCTTTGGGTGAATGTATTGTGCTTTTCCAGCACTGCAGCTGCGTAAAGGCCCAGAAGAGTTGTCTCGAGTGACCACGTGTGTCTGTAACTTTGCCACCGCGCCGTTTGGCGCCAAGGTCCCTCGAGTGAGCTGTCCATCACAGTGGTGGGAAGGGCGGGATAGGTTGCATAGCCTAGTGTGTGTGGGGAGGGGTTAAACTGGCGAGGCTTCTGTGCGAGTTCACATGCCTCTTGTTTATGAAGGGTCAGAGACAGATCAGCGCAGTAAATGATAAGAAAGCAGTAGGTGGTACCTCTTTGGGTGAATGTATTGTGCTTTTCAAACACTACAGCTGCGTATAGGCCCAGAAGAGTTGTCTCGAGTGACCACGTGTGTCTGTAACTTTGCCACCGCGCCGTTTGGCGCCAAGGTCCCTTGAGTGAGCTGTCCATCACAGTGGGGGAAAGGGCGGGAAGATGTTGCATAGCCTAGTGTGTGGGGCGGGGCCAAACGGGCGGGGCTTCTGTACAGTTCACATGCCTCTTGTTTATAAAGGGTCAGAGACCATCAGAGCATCAGATGAGGAGAAATCAGCCTCCTGGTCACTGGAAGTACAGGAGGATTGCGCTCGAGAAACTCGTGGATGCCTAGACCTCCATCACGGATTACAGCTAATTGTAGACTGTAGCCTCGACCTTGCTCACTAGGTTCTTGGGCTGATTATAATGTTTTACTGAAGTTTAGCTTCAACCGGGGCACGTGCTGTTTCTTTTGTATCTGTAAGTGCTTCCTGTTGAGGTTTAATTTTTGAAACAGGAGCATCGTGCCAAAATGAATCCTGCCTGCATATTTATCCACGAAGATGCCACCATGTTGTGCCATACCTCTACTCAACTGGAGTACTTTCTACTGGGTAGTCAGTAAGTGCTACCTCGTTGGGTAAATGTATGGTGCTTTTCCTACACTACAGCTGCGTAAAGGCCCAGAAGAGAAGTCTTCAGTGATCACCTGTGTCTGTGACTTTGCCACTGCGCTGATAGGCGCCTAGGTACCTCGAGTGAGCTGTCCATCACAGTGGGGGAAAGGGCGGGATAGGTTGCATAGCCTAGTCAGTGACTTTGCCACTGCGCTGATCGGCGCCGAGGTACCTCGAGTGAGCTGTCCATCACAGTGGGGAAAAGGGCGGGATAGGTTGCATAGCCTAGTCTGTGTGGGGAGGGGTTAAACTGGCGAGGCTTCTGTGCGAGTTCACATGCCTCTTGTTTATGAAGGGTCAGAGACCGATCAGCGCAGTAAATGATAAGAAAGCAGTCGGTGGTACCTCTTTGGGTGAATGTATTGTGCTTTTCCAGCACTGCAGCTGCGTGAAGTCCCAGAAGAGTTGTCTTCAGTGATCACCTGTGTCTGTGACTTTGCCACTGCGCCGATATGCGCCGAGGTACCTCGAGGGAGCTGTCCATCAAAGTGGGGTACAGGACGGGATAGCTTGCATAGCCTAGTGTGTGTGGGGAGGGGCCAAACTGGCGAGGCTTCTGTGCGTGTGCACTTGCCTCTTGTTTATGAAGGGTCAGAGACCGATTAGCGCAGCAAATGAGGAGAAAGCAGTCGGTGGTACCTCTTTGGGTGAATGTATTGTGCTTTTCCAGCACTGCAGCTGCGTAAAGGCCCAGAAGAGTTGTCTCGAGTGACCACGTGTGTCTGTAACTTTGCCACCGCGCCGTTTGGCGCCAAGGTCCCTCGAGTGAGCTGTCCATCACAGTGGTGGGAAGGGCGGGATAGGTTGCATAGCCTAGTGTGTGTGGGGAGGGGTTAAACTGGCGAGGCTTCTGTGCGAGTTCACATGCCTCTTGTTTATGAAGGGTCAGAGACAGATCAGCGCAGTAAATGATAAGAAAGCAGTAGGTGGTACCTCTTTGGGTGAATGTATTGTGCTTTTCAAACACTACAGCTGCGTATAGGCCCAGAAGAGTTGTCTCGAGTGACCACGTGTGTCTGTAACTTTGCCACCGCGCCGTTTGGCGCCAAGGTCCCTTGAGTGAGCTGTCCATCACAGTGGGGGAAAGGGCGGGAAGATGTTGCATAGCCTAGTGTGTGGGGCGGGGCCAAACGGGCGGGGCTTCTGTACAGTTCACATGCCTCTTGTTTATAAAGGGTCAGAGACCATCAGAGCATCAGATGAGGAGAAATCAGCCTCCTGGTCACTGGAAGTACAGGAGGATTGCGCTCGAGAAACTCGTGGATGCCTAGACCTCCATCACGGATTACAGCTAATTGTAGACTGTAGCCTCGACCTTGCTCACTAGGTTCTTGGGCTGATTATAATGTTTTACTGAAGTTTAGCTTCAACCGGGGCACGTGCTGTTTCTTTTGTATCTGTAAGTGCTTCCTGTTGAGGTTTAATTTTTGAAACAGGAGCATCGTGCCAAAATGAATCCTGCCTGCATATTTATCCACGAAGATGCCACCATGTTGTGCCATACCTCTACTCAACTGGAGTACTTTCTACTGGGTAGTCAGTAAGTGCTACCTCGTTGGGTAAATGTATGGTGCTTTTCCTACACTACAGCTGCGTAAAGGCCCAGAAGAGAAGTCTTCAGTGATCACCTGTGTCTGTGACTTTGCCACTGCGCTGATAGGCGCCTAGGTACCTCGAGTGAGCTGTCCATCACAGTGGGGGAAAGGGCGTGATAGGTTGCATAGCCTAGTCTGTGTGGGGAGGGGTTAAACTGGCGAGGCTTCTGTGCGAGTTCACATGCCTCTTGTTTATGAAGGGTCAGAGACCGATCAGCTCAGTAAATGATAAGAAAGCAGTCGGTGGTACCTCTTTGGGTGAATGTATTGTGCTTTTCCAGCACTGCAGCTGCGTAAAGGCCCAGAAGAGAAGTCTTCAGTGATCACCTGTGTCTGTGACTTTGCCACTGCGCTGATAGGCGCCTGGGTACCTCGAGTGAGCTGTCCATCACAGTGGGGGAAAGGGCAGAATAGGTTGCATAGCCTAGTCAGTGACTTTGCCACTGCGCTGATAGGCGCCGAGGTACCCCGAGTGAGCTGTCCATCACAGTGGGGGAAAGGGCGGGATAGGTTGCATAGCCTAGTCTGTGTGGGGAGGGGTTAAACTGGCGAGGCTTCTGTGCGAGTTCACATGCCTCTTGTTTATGAAGGGTCAGAGACCGATCAGCTCAGTAAATGATAAGAAAGCAGTCGGTGGTACCTCTTTGGGTGAATGTATTGTGCTTTTCCAGCACTGCAGCTGCGTAAAGGCCAGAAGAGTTGTATTCAGGGATCACCTGTGTCTGTAACGTTGCCACTGCGCCGATAGGCGCCGAGGTACCTCGAGTGAGCTGTCCATCACAGTGGGGGAAAGGGCGGGATAGGTTGCATAGCCTAGTGTGTGGGGAGGGGCCAAATTGGCGAGGCTTCTGTGTGTGTGCACTTGCCTCTTGTTTATGAAGGGTCAGAGACCGATTAGCGCAGCAAATGAGGAGAAAGCAGTCGGTGGTACCTCTTTGGGTGAATGTATTGTGCTTTTCAAACACTACAGCTGCATATAGGCCCAGAAGAGTTGTCTCGAGTGACCACGTGTGTCTGTAACTTTGCCACCGCGCCGTTTGGCGCCAAGGTCCCTTGAGTGAGCTGTCCATCACAGTGGGGGAAAGGGCGGGAAGATATTGCATAGCCTAGTGTGTGGGGCGGGGCCAAACGGGCGGGGCTTCTGTGCAGTTCACATGCCTCTTGTTTATAAAGGGTCAGAGACCATCAGAGCATCAGATGAGGAGAAATCAGCCTCCTGGTCACTGGAAGTACAGGAGGATTGCGCTCGAGAAACTCGTGGATGCCTAGGCTTCCATCATGGATTACAGCTAATTGTAGACTGTAGCCTCGACCTTGCTCACTAGGTTCTTGGGCTGATTATAATGCGTTACTGAAGTTTAGCTTCATCCGGGGCACGTGCTGTTTCTTTTGTATCTGTAAGTGCTTCCTGTTGAGGTTTAATTTTTTAAACAGGAGCATCGTGCCAAAATGAATCCTGCCTGCATATTTATCCACGAAGATGCCACCATGTTGTGCCATACCTCTACTCAACTGGAGTACTTTCTACTGGGTAGTCAGTAAGTGCTACCTCGTTGGGTAAATGTATGGTGCTTTTCCTACACTACAGCTGCGTAAAGGCCCAGAAGAGAAGTCTTCAGTGATCACCTGTGTCTGTGACTTTGCCACTGCGCTGATAGGCGCCTAGGTACCTCGAGTGAGCTGTCCATCACAGTGGGGGAAAGGGCGGGATAGGTTGCATAGCCTAGTCAGTGACTTTGCCACTGCGCTGATCGGCGCCGAGGTACCTCGAGTGAGCTGTCCATCACAGTGGGGAAAAGGGCGGGATAGGTTGCATAGCCTAGTCTGTGTGGGGAGGGGTTAAACTGGCGAGGCTTCTGTGCGAGTTCACATGCCTCTTGTTTATGAAGGGTCAGAGACCGATCAGCGCAGTAAATGATAAGAAAGCAGTCGGTGGTACCTCTTTGGGTGAATGTATTGTGCTTTTCCAGCACTGCAGCTGCGTGAAGTCCCAGAAGAGTTGTCTTCAGTGATCACCTGTGTCTGTGACTTTGCCACTGCGCCGATATGCGCCGAGGTACCTCGAGGGAGCTGTCCATCAAAGTGGGGTACAGGACGGGATAGCTTGCATAGCCTAGTGTGTGTGGGGAGGGGCCAAACTGGCGAGGCTTCTGTGCGTGTGCACTTGCCTCTTGTTTATGAAGGGTCAGAGACCGATTAGCGCAGCAAATGAGGAGAAAGCAGTCGGTGGTACCTCTTTGGGTGAATGTATTGTGCTTTTCAAACACTACAGCTGCGTATAGGCCCAGAAGAGTTGTCTCGAGTGACCACGTGTGTCTGTAACTTTGCCACCGCGCCGTTTGGCGCCAAGGTCCCTTGAGTGAGCTGTCCATCACAGTGGGGGAAAGGGCGGGAAGATGTTGCATAGCCTAGTGTGTGGGGCGGGGCCAAACGGGCGGGGCTTCTGTACAGTTCACATGCCTCTTGTTTATAAAGGGTCAGAGACCATCAGAGCATCAGATGAGGAGAAATCAGCCTCCTGGTCACTGGAAGTACAGGAGGATTGCGCTCGAGAAACTCGTGGATGCCTAGACCTCCATCACGGATTACAGCTAATTGTAGACTGTAGCCTCGACCTTGCTCACTAGGTTCTTGGGCTGATTATAATGTTTTACTGAAGTTTAGCTTCAACCGGGGCACGTGCTGTTTCTTTTGTATCTGTAAGTGCTTCCTGTTGAGGTTTAATTTTTGAAACAGGAGCATCGTGCCAAAATGAATCCTGCCTGCATATTTATCCACGAAGATGCCACCATGTTGTGCCATACCTCTACTCAACTGGAGTACTTTCTACTGGGTAGTCAGTAAGTGCTACCTCGTTGGGTAAATGTATGGTGCTTTTCCTACACTACAGCTGCGTAAAGGCCCAGAAGAGAAGTCTTCAGTGATCACCTGTGTCTGTGACTTTGCCACTGCGCTGATAGGCGCCTAGGTACCTCGAGTGAGCTGTCCATCACAGTGGGGGAAAGGGCGGGATAGGTTGCATAGCCTAGTCTGTGTGGGGAGGGGTTAAACTGGCGAGGCTTCTGTGCGAGTTCACATGCCTCTTGTTTATGAAGGGTCAGAGACCGATCAGCTCAGTAAATGATAAGAAAGCAGTCGGTGGTACCTCTTTGGGTGAATGTATTGTGCTTTTCCAGCACTGCAGCTGCGTAAAGGCCCAGAAGAGAAGTCTTCAGTGATCACCTGTGTCTGTGACTTTGCCACTGCGCTGATAGGCGCCTGGGTACCTCGAGTGAGCTGTCCATCACAGTGGGGGAAAGGGCGGGATAGGTTGCATAGCCTAGTCAGTGACTTTGCCACTGCGCTGATAGGCGCCGAGGTAACCCGAGTGAGCTGTCCATCACAGTGGGGGAAAGGGCGGGATAGGTTGCATAGCCTAGTCTGTGTGGGGAGGGGTTAAACTGGCGAGGCTTCTGTGCGAGTTCACATGCCTCTTGTTTATGAAGGGTCAGAGACCGATCAGCTCAGTAAATGATAAGAAAGCAGTCGGTGGTACCTCTTTGGGTGAATGTATTGTGCTTTTCCAGCACTGCAGCTGCGTAAAGGCCAGAAGAGTTGTATTCAGGGATCACCTGTGTCTTTAACGTTGCCACTGCGCCGATAGGCGCCGAGGTACCTCGAGTGAGCTGTCCATCACAGTGGGGGAAAGGGCGGGATAGGTTGCATAGCCTAGTGTGTGGGGAGGGGCCAAATTGGCGAGGCTTCTGTGTGTGTGCACTTGCCTCTTGTTTATGAAGGGTCAGAGACCGATTAGCGCAGCAAATGAGGAGAAAGCAGTCGGTGGTACCTCTTTGGGTGAATGTATTGTGCTTTTCAAACACTACAGCTGCGTATAGGCCCAGAAGAGTTGTCTCGAGTGACCACGTGTGTCTGTAACTTTGCCACCGCGCCGTTTGGCGCCAAGGTCCCTTGAGTGAGCTGTCCATCACAGTGGGGGAAAGGGCGGGAAGATATTGCATAGCCTAGTGTGTGGGGCGGGGCCAAACGGGCGGGGCTTCTGTGCAGTTCACATGCCTCTTGTTTATAAAGGGTCAGAGACCATCAGAGCATCAGATGAGGAGAAATCAGCCTCCTGGTCACTGGAAGTACAGGAGGATTGCGCTCGAGAAACTCGTGGATGCCTAGACTTCCATCATGGATTACAGCTAATTGTAGACTGTAGCCTCGACCTTGCTCACTAGGTTCTTGGGCTGATTATAATGCGTTACTGAAGTTTAGCTTCATCCGGGGCACGTGCTGTTTCTTTTGTATCTGTAAGTGCTTCCTGTTGAGGTTTAATTTTTGAAACAGGAGCATCGTGCCAAAATGAATCCTGCCTGCATATTTATCCACGAAGATGCCACCATGTTGTGCCATACCTCTACTCAACTGGAGTACTTTCTACTGGGTAGTCAGTAAGTGCTACCTCGTTGGGTAAATGTATGGTGCTTTTCCTACACTACAGCTGCGTAAAGGCCCAGAAGAGAAGTCTTCAGTGATCACCTGTGTCTGTGACTTTGCCACTGCGCTGATAGGCGCCTAGGTACCTCGAGTGAGCTGTCCATCACAGTGGGGGAAAGGGCGGGATAGGTTGCATAGCCTAGTCAGTGACTTTGCCACTGCGCTGATCGGCGCCGAGGTACCTCGAGTGAGCTGTCCATCACAGTGGGGAAAAGGGCGGGATAGGTTGCATAGCCTAGTCTGTGTGGGGAGGGGTTAAACTGGCGAGGCTTCTGTGCGAGTTCACATGCCTCTTGTTTATGAAGGGTCAGAGACCGATCAGCGCAGTAAATGATAAGAAAGCAGTCGGTGGTACCTCTTTGGGTGAATGTATTGTGCTTTTCCAGCACTGCAGCTGCGTGAAGTCCCAGAAGAGTTGTCTTCAGTGATCACCTGTGTCTGTGACTTTGCCACTGCGCCGATATGCGCCGAGGTACCTCGAGGGAGCTGTCCATCAAAGTGGGGTACAGGACGGGATAGCTTGCATAGCCTAGTGTGTGTGGGGAGGGGCCAAACTGGCGAGGCTTCTGTGCGTGTGCACTTGCCTCTTGTTTATGAAGGGTCAGAGACCGATTAGCGCAGCAAATGAGGAGAAAGCAGTCGGTGGTACCTCTTTGGGTGAATGTATTGTGCTTTTCAAACACTACAGCTGCGTATAGGCCCAGAAGAGTTGTCTCGAGTGACCACGTGTGTCTGTAACTTTGCCACCGCGCCGTTTGGCGCCAAGGTCCCTTGAGTGAGCTGTCCATCACAGTGGGGGAAAGGGCGGGAAGATGTTGCATAGCCTAGTGTGTGGGGCGGGGCCAAACGGGCGGGGCTTCTGTGCAGTTCACATGCCTCTTGTTTATAAAGGGTCAGAGACCATCAGAGCATCAGATGAGGAGAAATCAGCCTCCTGGTCACTGGAAGTACAGGAGGATTGCGCTCGAGAAACTCGTGGATGCCTAGACTTCCATCATGGATTACAGCTAATTGTAGACTGTAGCCTCGACCTTGCTCACTAGGTTCTTGGGCTGATTATAATGCGTTACTGAAGTTTAGCTTCATCCGGGGCACGTGCTGTTTCTTTTGTATCTGTAAGTGCTTCCTGTTGAGGTTTAATTTTTGAAACAGGAGCATCGTGCCAAAATGAATCCTGCCTGCATATTTATCCACGAAGATGCCACCATGTTGTGCCATACCTCTACTCAACTGGAGTACTTTCTACTGGGTAGTCAGTAAGTGCTACCTCGTTGGGTAAATGTATGGTGCTTTTCCTACACTACAGCTGCGTAAAGGCCCAGAAGAGAAGTCTTCAGTGATCACCTGTGTCTGTGACTTTGCCACTGCGCTGATAGGCGCCTAGGTACCTCGAGTGAGCTGTCCATCACAGTGGGGGAAAGGGCGGGATAGGTTGCATAGCCTAGTCAGTGACTTTGCCACTGCGCTGATCGGCGCCGAGGTACCTCGAGTGAGCTGTCCATCACAGTGGGGGAAAGGGCGGGATAGGTTGCATAGCCTAGTCTGTGTGGGGAGGGGTTAAACTGGCGAGGCTTCTGTGCGAGTTCACATGCCTCTTGTTTATGAAGGGTCAGAGACCGATCAGCTCAGTAAATGATAAGAAAGCAGTCGGTGGTAACTCTTTGGGTGAATGTATTGTGCTTTTCCAGCACTGCAGCTGCGTAAAGGCCCAGAAGAGAAGTCTTCAGTGATCACCTGTGTCTGTGACTTTGCCACTGCGCTGATAGGCGCCTGGGTACCTCGAGTGAGCTGTCCATCACAGTGGGGGAAAGGGCAGAATAGGTTGCATAGCCTAGTCAGTGACTTTGCCACTGCGCTGATAGGCGCCGAGGTACCCCGAGTGAGCTGTCCATCACAGTGGGGGAAAGGGCGGGATAGGTTGCATAGCCTAGTCTGTGTGGGGAGGGGTTAAACTGGCGAGGCTTCTGTGCGAGTTCACATGCCTCTTGTTTATGAAGGGTCAGAGACCGATCAGCTCAGTAAATGATAAGAAAGCAGTCGGTGGTACCTCTTTGGGTGAATGTATTGTGCTTTTCCAGCACTGCAGCTGCGTAAAGGCCAGAAGAGTTGTATTCAGGGATCACCTGTGTCTGTAACGTTGCCACTGCGCCGATAGGCGCCGAGGTACCTCGAGTGAGCTGTCCATCACAGTGGGGGAAAGGGCGGGATAGGTTGCATAGCCTAGTGTGTGGGGAGGGGCCAAATTGGCGAGGCTTCTGTGTGTGTGCACTTGCCTCTTGTTTATGAAGGGTCAGAGACCGATTAGCGCAGCAAATGAGGAGAAAGCAGTCGGTGGTACCTCTTTGGGTGAATGTATTGTGCTTTTCAAACACTACAGCTGCGTATAGGCCCAGAAGAGTTGTCTCGAGTGACCACGTGTGTCTGTAACTTTGCCACCGCGCCGTTTGGCGCCAAGGTCCCTTGAGTGAGCTGTCCATCACAGTGGGGGAAAGGGCGGGAAGATATTGCATAGCCTAGTGTGTGGGGCGGGGCCAAACGGGCGGGGCTTCTGTGCAGTTCACATGCCTCTTGTTTATAAAGGGTCAGAGACCATCAGAGCATCAGATGAGGAGAAATCAGCCTCCTGGTCACTGGAAGTACAGGAGGATTGCGCTCGAGAAACTCGTGGATGCCTAGACTTCCATCATGGATTACAGCTAATTGTAGACTGTAGCCTCGACCTTGCTCACTAGGTTCTTGGGCTGATTATAATGCGTTACTGAAGTTTAGCTTCATCCGGGGCACGTGCTGTTTCTTTTGTATCTGTAAGTGCTTCCTGTTGAGGTTTAATTTTTGAAACAGGAGCATCGTGCCAAAATGAATCCTGCCTGCATATTTATCCACGAAGATGCCACCATGTTGTGCCATACCTCTACTCAACTGGAGTACTTTCTACTGGGTAGTCAGTAAGTGCTACCTCGTTGGGTAAATGTATGGTGCTTTTCCTACACTACAGCTGCGTAAAGGCCCAGAAGAGAAGTCTTCAGTGATCACCTGTGTCTGTGACTTTGCCACTGCGCTGATAGGCGCCTAGGTACCTCGAGTGAGCTGTCCATCACAGTGGGGGAAAGGGCGGGATAGGTTGCATAGCCTAGTCAGTGACTTTGCCACTGCGCTGATCGGCGCCGAGGTACCTCGAGTGAGCTGTCCATCACAGTGGGGGAAAGGGCGGGATAGGTTGCATAGCCTAGTCTGTGTGGGGAGGGGTTAAACTGGCGAGGCTTCTGTGCGAGTTCACATGCCTCTTGTTTATGAAGGGTCAGAGACCGATCAGCGCAGTAAATGATAAGAAAGCAGTCGGTGGTACCTCTTTGGGTGAATGTATTGTGCTTTTCCAGCACTGCAGCTGCGTGAAGTCCCAGAAGAGTTGTCTTCAGTGATCACCTGTGTCTGTGACTTTGCCACTGCGCCGATATGCGCCGAGGTACCTCGAGGGAGCTGTCCATCAAAGTGGGGTACAGGACGGGATAGCTTGCATAGCCTAGTGTGTGTGGGGAGGGGCCAAACTGGCGAGGCTTCTGTGCGTGTGCACTTGCCTCTTGTTTATGAAGGGTCAGAGACCGATTAGCGCAGCAAATGAGGAGAAAGCAGTCGGTGGTACCTCTTTGGGTGAATGTATTGTGCTTTTCAAACACTACAGCTGCGTATAGGCCCAGAAGAGTTGTCTCGAGTGACCACGTGTGTCTGTAACTTTGCCACCGCGCCGTTTGGCGCCAAGGTCCCTTGAGTGAGCTGTCCATCACAGTGGGGGAAAGGGCGGGAAGATGTTGCATAGCCTAGTGTGTGGGGCGGGGCCAAACGGGCGGGGCTTCTGTACAGTTCACATGCCTCTTGTTTATAAAGGGTCAGAGACCATCAGAGCATCAGATGAGGAGAAATCAGCCTCCTGGTCACTGGAAGTACAGGAGGATTGCGCTCGAGAAACTCGTGGATGCCTAGACCTCCATCACGGATTACAGCTAATTGTAGACTGTAGCCTCGACCTTGCTCACTAGGTTCTTGGGCTGATTATAATGTTTTACTGAAGTTTAGCTTCAACCGGGGCACGTGCTGTTTCTTTTGTATCTGTAAGTGCTTCCTGTTGAGGTTTAATTTTTGAAACAGGAGCATCGTGCCAAAATGAATCCTGCCTGCATGTTTATCCACGAAGATGCCACCATGTTGTGCCATACCTCTACTCAACTGGAGTACTTTCTACTGGGTAGTCAGTAAGTGCTACCTCGTTGGGTAAATGTATGGTGCTTTTCCTACACTACAGCTGCGTAAAGGCCCAGAAGAGAAGTCTTCAGTGATCACCTGTGTCTGTGACTTTGCCACTGCGCTGATAGGCGCCTAGGTACCTCGAGTGAGCTGTCCATCACAGTGGGGGAAAGGGCGGGATAGGTTGCATAGCCTAGTCTGTGTGGGGAGGGGTTAAACTGGCGAGGCTTCTGTGCGAGTTCACATGCCTCTTGTTTATGAAGGGTCAGAGACCGATCAGCTCAGTAAATGATAAGAAAGCAGTCGGTGGTACCTCTTTGGGTGAATGTATTGTGCTTTTCCAGCACTGCAGCTGCGTAAAGGCCCAGAAGAGAAGTCTTCAGTGATCACCTGTGTCTGTGACTTTGCCACTGCGCTGATAGGCGCCTGGGTACCTCGAGTGAGCTGTCCATCACAGTGGGGGAAAGGGCGGGATAGGTTGCATAGCCTAGTCAGTGACTTTGCCACTGCGCTGATAGGCGCCGAGGTACCCCGAGTGAGCTGTCCATCACAGTGGGGGAAAGGGCGGGATAGGTTGCATAGCCTAGTCTGTGTGGGGAGGGGTTAAACTGGCGAGGCTTCTGTGCGAGTTCACATGCCTCTTGTTTATGAAGGGTCAGAGACCGATCAGCTCAGTAAATGATAAGAAAGCAGTCGGTGGTACCTCTTTGGGTGAATGTATTGTGCTTTTCCAGCACTGCAGCTGCGTAAAGGCCAGAAGAGTTGTATTCAGGGATCACCTGTGTCTGTAACGTTGCCACTGCGCCGATAGGCGCCGAGGTACCTCGAGTGAGCTGTCCATCACAGTGGGGGAAAGGGCGGGATAGGTTGCATAGCCTAGTGTGTGTGGGGAGGGGCCAAATTGGCGAGGCTTCTGTGTGTGTGCACTTGCCTCTTGTTTATGAAGGGTCAGAGACCGATCAGCTCAGTAAATGATAAGAAAGCAGTCGGTGGTACCTCTTTGGGTGAATGTATTGTGCTTTTCCAGCACTGCAGCTGCGTAAAGGCCAGAAGAGTTGTATTCAGGGATCACCTGTGTCTGTAACGTTGCCACTGCGCCGAAAGGCGCCGAGGTACCTCGAGTGAGCTGTCCATCACAGTGGGGGAAAGGGCGGGATAGGTTGCATAGCCTAGTGTGTGTGGGGAGGGGCCAAATTGGCGAGGCTTCTGTGTGTGTGCACTTGCCTCTTGTTTATGAAGGGTCAGAGACCGATTAGCGCAGCAAATGAGGAGAAAGCAGTCGGTGGTACCTCTTTGGGTGAATGTATTGTGCTTTTCAAACACTACAGCTGCGTATAGGCCCAGAAGAGTTGTCTCGAGTGACCACGTGTGTCTGTAACTTTGCCACCGCGCCGTTTGGCGCCAAGGTCCCTTGAGTGAGCTGTCCATCACAGTGGGGGAAAGGGCGGGAAGATATTGCATAGCCTAGTGTGTGGGGCGGGGCCAAACGGGCGGGGCTTCTGTGCAGTTCACATGCCTCTTGTTTATAAAGGGTCAGAGACCATCAGAGCATCAGATGAGGAGAAATCAGCCTCCTGGTCACTGGAAGTACAGGAGGATTGCGCTCGAGAAACTCGTGGATGCCTAGACTTCCATCATGGATTACAGCTAATTGTAGACTGTAGCCTCGACCTTGCTCACTAGGTTCTTGGGCTGATTATAATGCGTTACTGAAGTTTAGCTTCATCCGGGGCACGTGCTGTTTCTTTTGTATCTGTAAGTGCTTCCTGTTGAGGTTTAATTTTTGAAACAGGAGCATCGTGCCAAAATGAATCCTGCCTGCATATTTATCCACGAAGATGCCACCATGTTGTGCCATACCTCTACTCAACTGGAGTACTTTCTACTGGGTAGTCAGTAAGTGCTACCTCGTTGGGTAAATGTATGGTGCTTTTCCTACACTACAGCTGCGTAAAGGCCCAGAAGAGAAGTCTTCAGTGATCACCTGTGTCTGTGACTTTGCCACTGCGCTGATAGGCGCCTAGGTACCTCGAGTGAGCTGTCCATCACAGTGGGGGAAAGGGCGGGATAGGTTGCATAGCCTAGTCAGTGACTTTGCCACTGCGCTGATCGGCGCCGAGGTACCTCGAGTGAGCTGTCCATCACAGTGGGGAAAAGGGCGGGATAGGTTGCATAGCCTAGTCTGTGTGGGGAGGGGTTAAACTGGCGAGGCTTCTGTGCGAGTTCACATGCCTCTTGTTTATGAAGGGTCAGAGACCGATCAGCGCAGTAAATGATAAGAAAGCAGTCGGTGGTACCTCTTTGGGTGAATGTATTGTGCTTTTCCAGCACTGCAGCTGCGTGAAGTCCCAGAAGAGTTGTCTTCAGTGATCACCTGTGTCTGTGACTTTGCCACTGCGCCGATATGCGCCGAGGTACCTCGAGGGAGCTGTCCATCAAAGTGGGGTACAGGACGGGATAGCTTGCATAGCCTAGTGTGTGTGGGGAGGGGCCAAACTGGCGAGGCTTCTGTGCGTGTGCACTTGCCTCTTGTTTATGAAGGGTCAGAGACCGATTAGCGCAGCAAATGAGGAGAAAGCAGTCGGTGGTACCTCTTTGGGTGAATGTATTGTGCTTTTCCAGCACTGCAGCTGCGTAAAGGCCCAGAAGAGTTGTCTCGAGTGACCACGTGTGTCTGTAACTTTGCCACCGCGCCGTTTGGCGCCAAGGTCCCTCGAGTGAGCTGTCCATCACAGTGGTGGGAAGGGCGGGATAGGTTGCATAGCCTAGTGTGTGTGGGGAGGGGTTAAACTGGCGAGGCTTCTGTGCGAGTTCACATGCCTCTTGTTTATGAAGGGTCAGAGACAGATCAGCGCAGTAAATGATAAGAAAGCAGTAGGTGGTACCTCTTTGGGTGAATGTATTGTGCTTTTCAAACACTACAGCTGCGTATAGGCCCAGAAGAGTTGTCTCGAGTGACCACGTGTGTCTGTAACTTTGCCACCGCGCCGTTTGGCGCCAAGGTCCCTTGAGTGAGCTGTCCATCACAGTGGGGGAAAGGGCGGGAAGATGTTGCATAGCCTAGTGTGTGGGGCGGGGCCAAACGGGCGGGGCTTCTGTACAGTTCACATGCCTCTTGTTTATAAAGGGTCAGAGACCATCAGAGCATCAGATGAGGAGAAATCAGCCTCCTGGTCACTGGAAGTACAGGAGGATTGCGCTCGAGAAACTCGTGGATGCCTAGACCTCCATCACGGATTACAGCTAATTGTAGACTGTAGCCTCGACCTTGCTCACTAGGTTCTTGGGCTGATTATAATGTTTTACTGAAGTTTAGCTTCAACCGGGGCACGTGCTGTTTCTTTTGTATCTGTAAGTGCTTCCTGTTGAGGTTTAATTTTTGAAACAGGAGCATCGTGCCAAAATGAATCCTGCCTGCATATTTATCCACGAAGATGCCACCATGTTGTGCCATACCTCTACTCAACTGGAGTACTTTCTACTGGGTAGTCAGTAAGTGCTACCTCGTTGGGTAAATGTATGGTGCTTTTCCTACACTACAGCTGCGTAAAGGCCCAGAAGAGAAGTCTTCAGTGATCACCTGTGTCTGTGACTTTGCCACTGCGCTGATAGGCGCCTAGGTACCTCGAGTGAGCTGTCCATCACAGTGGGGGAAAGGGCGTGATAGGTTGCATAGCCTAGTCTGTGTGGGGAGGGGTTAAACTGGCGAGGCTTCTGTGCGAGTTCACATGCCTCTTGTTTATGAAGGGTCAGAGACCGATCAGCTCAGTAAATGATAAGAAAGCAGTCGGTGGTACCTCTTTGGGTGAATGTATTGTGCTTTTCCAGCACTGCAGCTGCGTAAAGGCCCAGAAGAGAAGTCTTCAGTGATCACCTGTGTCTGTGACTTCGCCACTGCGCTGATAGGCGCCTGGGTACCTCGAGTGAGCTGTCCATCACAGTGGGGGAAAGGGCAGAATAGGTTGCATAGCCTAGTCAGTGACTTTGCCACTGCGCTGATAGGCGCCGAGGTACCCCGAGTGAGCTGTCCATCACAGTGGGGGAAAGGGCGGGATAGGTTGCATAGCCTAGTCTGTGTGGGGAGGGGTTAAACTGGCGAGGCTTCTGTGCGAGTTCACATGCCTCTTGTTTATGAAGGGTCAGAGACCGATCAGCTCAGTAAATGATAAGAAAGCAGTCGGTGGTACCTCTTTGGGTGAATGTATTGTGCTTTTCCAGCACTGCAGCTGCGTAAAGGCCAGAAGAGTTGTATTCAGGGATCACCTGTGTCTGTAACGTTGCCACTGCGCCGATAGGCGCCGAGGTACCTCGAGTGAGCTGTCCATCACAGTGGGGGAAAGGGCGGGATAGGTTGCATAGCCTAGTGTGTGGGGAGGGGCCAAATTGGCGAGGCTTCTGTGTGTGTGCACTTGCCTCTTGTTTATGAAGGGTCAGAGACCGATTAGCGCAGCAAATGAGGAGAAAGCAGTCGGTGGTACCTCTTTGGGTGAATGTATTGTGCTTTTCAAACACTACAGCTGCATATAGGCCCAGAAGAGTTGTCTCGAGTGACCACGTGTGTCTGTAACTTTGCCACCGCGCCGTTTGGCGCCAAGGTCCCTTGAGTGAGCTGTCCATCACAGTGGGGGAAAGGGCGGGAAGATATTGCATAGCCTAGTGTGTGGGGCGGGGCCAAACGGGCGGGGCTTCTGTGCAGTTCACATGCCTCTTGTTTATAAAGGGTCAGAGACCATCAGAGCATCAGATGAGGAGAAATCAGCCTCCTGGTCACTGGAAGTACAGGAGGATTGCGCTCGAGAAACTCGTGGATGCCTAGGCTTCCATCATGGATTACAGCTAATTGTAGACTGTAGCCTCGACCTTGCTCACTAGGTTCTTGGGCTGATTATAATGCGTTACTGAAGTTTAGCTTCATCCGGGGCACGTGCTGTTTCTTTTGTATCTGTAAGTGCTTCCTGTTGAGGTTTAATTTTTTAAACAGGAGCATCGTGCCAAAATGAATCCTGCCTGCATATTTATCCACGAAGATGCCACCATGTTGTGCCATACCTCTACTCAACTGGAGTACTTTCTACTGGGTAGTCAGTAAGTGCTACCTCGTTGGGTAAATGTATGGTGCTTTTCCTACACTACAGCTGCGTAAAGGCCCAGAAGAGAAGTCTTCAGTGATCACCTGTGTCTGTGACTTTGCCACTGCGCTGATAGGCGCCTAGGTACCTCGAGTGAGCTGTCCATCACAGTGGGGGAAAGGGCGGGATAGGTTGCATAGCCTAGTCAGTGACTTTGCCACTGCGCTGATCGGCGCCGAGGTACCTCGAGTGAGCTGTCCATCACAGTGGGGAAAAGGGCGGGATAGGTTGCATAGCCTAGTCTGTGTGGGGAGGGGTTAAACTGGCGAGGCTTCTGTGCGAGTTCACATGCCTCTTGTTTATGAAGGGTCAGAGACCGATCAGCGCAGTAAATGATAAGAAAGCAGTCGGTGGTACCTCTTTGGGTGAATGTATTGTGCTTTTCCAGCACTGCAGCTGCGTGAAGTCCCAGAAGAGTTGTCTTCAGTGATCACCTGTGTCTGTGACTTTGCCACTGCGCCGATATGCGCCGAGGTACCTCGAGGGAGCTGTCCATCAAAGTGGGGTACAGGACGGGATAGCTTGCATAGCCTAGTGTGTGTGGGGAGGGGCCAAACTGGCGAGGCTTCTGTGCGTGTGCACTTGCCTCTTGTTTATGAAGGGTCAGAGACCGATTAGCGCAGCAAATGAGGAGAAAGCAGTCGGTGGTACCTCTTTGGGTGAATGTATTGTGCTTTTCAAACACTACAGCTGCGTATAGGCCCAGAAGAGTTGTCTCGAGTGACCACGTGTGTCTGTAACTTTGCCACCGCGCCGTTTGGCGCCAAGGTCCCTTGAGTGAGCTGTCCATCACAGTGGGGGAAAGGGCGGGAAGATGTTGCATAGCCTAGTGTGTGGGGCGGGGCCAAACGGGCGGGGCTTCTGTACAGTTCACATGCCTCTTGTTTATAAAGGGTCAGAGACCATCAGAGCATCAGATGAGGAGAAATCAGCCTCCTGGTCACTGGAAGTACAGGAGGATTGCGCTCGAGAAACTCGTGGATGCCTAGACCTCCATCACGGATTACAGCTAATTGTAGACTGTAGCCTCGACCTTGCTCACTAGGTTCTTGGGCTGATTATAATGTTTTACTGAAGTTTAGCTTCAACCGGGGCACGTGCTGTTTCTTTTGTATCTGTAAGTGCTTCCTGTTGAGGTTTAATTTTTGAAACAGGAGCATCGTGCCAAAATGAATCCTGCCTGCATATTTATCCACGAAGATGCCACCATGTTGTGCCATACCTCTACTCAACTGGAGTACTTTCTACTGGGTAGTCAGTAAGTGCTACCTCGTTGGGTAAATGTATGGTGCTTTTCCTACACTACAGCTGCGTAAAGGCCCAGAAGAGAAGTCTTCAGTGATCACCTGTGTCTGTGACTTTGCCACTGCGCTGATAGGCGCCTAGGTACCTCGAGTGAGCTGTCCATCACAGTGGGGGAAAGGGCGTGATAGGTTGCATAGCCTAGTCTGTGTGGGGAGGGGTTAAACTGGCGAGGCTTCTGTGCGAGTTCACATGCCTCTTGTTTATGAAGGGTCAGAGACCGATCAGCTCAGTAAATGATAAGAAAGCAGTCGGTGGTACCTCTTTGGGTGAATGTATTGTGCTTTTCCAGCACTGCAGCTGCGTAAAGGCCCAGAAGAGAAGTCTTCAGTGATCACCTGTGTCTGTGACTTTGCCACTGCGCTGATAGGCGCCTGGGTACCTCGAGTGAGCTGTCCATCACAGTGGGGGAAAGGGCAGAATAGGTTGCATAGCCTAGTCAGTGACTTTGCCACTGCGCTGATAGGCGCCGAGGTACCCCGAGTGAGCTGTCCATCACAGTGGGGGAAAGGGCGGGATAGGTTGCATAGCCTAGTCTGTGTGGGGAGGGGTTAAACTGGCGAGGCTTCTGTGCGAGTTCACATGCCTCTTGTTTATGAAGGGTCAGAGACCGATCAGCTCAGTAAATGATAAGAAAGCAGTCGGTGGTACCTCTTTGGGTGAATGTATTGTGCTTTTCCAGCACTGCAGCTGCGTAAAGGCCAGAAGAGTTGTATTCAGGGATCACCTGTGTCTGTAACGTTGCCACTGCGCCGATAGGCGCCGAGGTACCTCGAGTGAGCTGTCCATCACAGTGGGGGAAAGGGCGGGATAGGTTGCATAGCCTAGTGTGTGGGGAGGGGTTAAACTGGCGAGGCTTCTGTGTGTGTGCACTTGCCTCTTGTTTATGAAGGGTCAGAGACCGATTAGCGCAGCAAATGAGGAGAAAGCAGTCGGTGGTACCTCTTTGGGTGAATGTATTGTGCTTTTCAAACACTACAGCTGCATAAAGGCCCAGAAGAGTTGTCTCGAGTGATCACCTGTGTCTGTGACTTTGCCACTGCGCTGATAGGCGCCTGGGTACCTCGAGTGAGCTGTCCATCACAGTGGGGGAAAGGGCAGAATAGGTTGCATAGCCTAGTCAGTGACTTTGCCACTGCGCTGATAGGCGCCGAGGTACCCCGAGTGAGCTGTCCATCACAGTGGGGGAAAGGGCGGGATAGGTTGCATAGCCTAGTCTGTGTGGGGAGGGGTTAAACTGGCGAGGCTTCTGTGCGAGTTCACATGCCTCTTGTTTATGAAGGGTCAGAGACCGATCAGCTCAGTAAATGATAAGAAAGCAGTCGGTGGTACCTCTTTGGGTGAATGTATTGTGCTTTTCCAGCACTGCAGCTGCGTAAAGGCCAGAAGAGTTGTATTCAGGGATCACCTGTGTCTGTAACGTTGCCACTGCGCCGATAGGCGCCGAGGTACCTCGAGTGAGCTGTCCATCACAGTGGGGGAAAGGGCGGGATAGGTTGCATAGCCTAGTGTGTGTGGGGAGGGGCCAAATTGGCGAGGCTTCTGTGTGTGTGCACTTGCCTCTTGTTTATGAAGGGTCAGAGACCGATTAGCGCAGCAAATGAGGAGAAAGCAGTCGGTGGTACCTCTTTGGGTGAATGTATTGTGCTTTTCAAACACTACAGCTGCGTATAGGCCCAGAAGAGTTGTCTCGAGTGACCACGTGTGTCTGTAACTTTGCCACCGCGCCGTTTGGCGCCACGGTCCCTTGAGTGAGCTGTCCATCACAGTGGGGGAAAGGGCGGGAAGATATTGCATAGCCTAGTGTGTGGGGCGGGGCCAAACGGGCGGGGCTTCTGTGCAGTTCACATGCCTCTTGTTTATAAAGGGTCAGAGACCATCAGAGCATCAGATGAGGAGAAATCAGCCTCCTGGTCACTGGAAGTACAGGAGGATTGCGCTCGAGAAACTCGTGGATGCCTAGACTTCCATCATGGATTACAGCTAATTGTAGACTGTAGCCTCGACCTTGCTCACTAGGTTCTTGGGCTGATTATAATGCGTTACTGAAGTTTAGCTTCATCCGGGGCACGTGCTGTTTCTTTTGTATCTGTAAGTGCTTCCTGTTGAGGTTTAATTTTTGAAACAGGAGCATCGTGCCAAAATGAATCCTGCCTGCATATTTATCCACGAAGATGCCACCATGTTGTGCCATACCTCTACTCAACTGGAGTACTTTCTACTGGGTAGTCAGTAAGTGCTACCTCGTTGGGTAAATGTATGGTGCTTTTCCTACACTACAGCTGCGTAAAGGCCCAGAAGAGAAGTCTTCAGTGGTCACCTGTGTCTGTGACTTTGCCACTGCGCTGATAGGCGCCTAGGTACCTCGAGTGAGCTGTCCATCACAGTGGGGGAAAGGGCGGGATAGGTTGCATAGCCTAGTCAGTGACTTTGCCACTGCGCTGATCGGCGCCGAGGTACCTCGAGTGAGCTGTCCATCACAGTGGGGAAAAGGGCGGGATAGGTTGCATAGCCTAGTCTGTGTGGGGAGGGGTTAAACTGGCGAGGCTTCTGTGCGAGTTCACATGCCTCTTGTTTATGAAGGGTCAGAGACCGATCAGCGCAGTAAATGATAAGAAAGCAGTCGGTGGTACCTCTTTGGGTGAATGTATTGTGCTTTTCCAGCACTGCAGCTGCGTGAAGTCCCAGAAGAGTTGTCTTCAGTGATCACCTGTGTCTGTGACTTTGCCACTGCGCCGATATGCGCCGAGGTACCTCGAGGGAGCTGTCCATCAAAGTGGGGTACAGGACGGGATAGCTTGCATAGCCTAGTGTGTGTGGGGAGGGGCCAAACTGGCGAGGCTTCTGTGCGTGTGCACTTGCCTCTTGTTTATGAAGGGTCAGAGACCGATTAGCGCAGCAAATGAGGAAAAAGCAGTCGGTGGTACCTCTTTGGGTGAATGTATTGTGCTTTTCAAACACTACAGCTGCGTATAGGCCCAGAAGAGTTGTCTCGAGTGACCACGTGTGTCTGTAACTTTGCCACCGCGCCGTTTGGCGCCAAGGTCCCTTGAGTGAGCTGTCCATCACAGTGGGGGAAAGGGCGGGAAGATGTTGCATAGCCTAGTGTGTGGGGCGGGGCCAAACGGGCGGGGCTTCTGTACAGTTCACATGCCTCTTGTTTATAAAGGGTCAGAGACCATCAGAGCATCAGATGAGGAGAAATCAGCCTCCTGGTCACTGGAAGTACAGGAGGATTGCGCTCGAGAAACTCGTGGATGCCTAGACCTCCATCACGGATTACAGCTAATTGTAGACTGTAGCCTCGACCTTGCTCACTAGGTTCTTGGGCTGATTATAATGTTTTACTGAAGTTTAGCTTCAACCGGGGCACGTGCTGTTTCTTTTGTATCTGTAAGTGCTTCCTGTTGAGGTTTAATTTTTGAAACAGGAGCATCGTGCCAAAATGAATCCTGCCTGCATATTTATCCACGAAGATGCCACCATGTTGTGCCATACCTCTACTCAACTGGAGTACTTTCTACTGGGTAGTCAGTAAGTGCTACCTCGTTGGGTAAATGTATGGTGCTTTTCCTACACTACAGCTGCGTAAAGGCCCAGAAGAGAAGTCTTCAGTGATCACCTGTGTCTGTGACTTTGCCACTGCGCTGATAGGCGCCTAGGTACCTCGAGTGAGCTGTCCATCACAGTGGGGGAAAGGGCGTGATAGGTTGCATAGCCTAGTCTGTGTGGGGAGGGGTTAAACTGGCGAGGCTTCTGTGCGAGTTCACATGCCTCTTGTTTATGAAGGGTCAGAGACCGATCAGCTCAGTAAATGATAAGAAAGCAGTCGGTGGTACCTCTTTGGGTGAATGTATTGTGCTTTTCCAGCACTGCAGCTGCGTAAAGGCCCAGAAGAGAAGTCTTCAGTGATCACCTGTGTCTGTGACTTTGCCACTGCGCTGATAGGCGCCTGGGTACCTCGAGTGAGCTGTCCATCACAGTGGGGGAAAGGGCAGAATAGGTTGCATAGCCTAGTCAGTGACTTTGCCACTGCGCTGATAGGCGCCGAGGTACCCCGAGTGAGCTGTCCATCACAGTGGGGGAAAGGGCGGGATAGGTTGCATAGCCTAGTCTGTGTGGGGAGGGGTTAAACTGGCGAGGCTTCTGTGCGAGTTCACATGCCTCTTGTTTATGAAGGGTCAGAGACCGATCAGCTCAGTAAATGATAAGAAAGCAGTCGGTGGTACCTCTTTGGGTGAATGTATTGTGCTTTTCCAGCACTGCAGCTGCGTAAAGGCCAGAAGAGTTGTATTCAGGGATCACCTGTGTCTGTAACGTTGCCACTGCGCCGATAGGCGCCGAGGTACCTCGAGTGAGCTGTCCATCACAGTGGGGGAAAGGGCGGGATAGGTTGCATAGCCTAGTGTGTGTGGGGAGGGGCCAAATTGGCGAGGCTTCTGTGTGTGTGCACTTGCCTCTTGTTTATGAAGGGTCAGAGACCGATTAGCGCAGCAAATGAGGAGAAAGCAGTCGGTGGTACCTCTTTGGGTGAATGTATTGTGCTTTTCAAACACTACAGCTGCGTATAGGCCCAGAAGAGTTGTCTCGAGTGACCACGTGTGTCTGTAACTTTGCCACCGCGCCGTTTGGCGCCAAGGTCCCTTGAGTGAGCTGTCCATCACAGTGGGGGAAAGGGCGGGAAGATATTGCATAGCCTAGTGTGTGGGGCGGGGCCAAACGGGCGGGGCTTCTGTGCAGTTCACATGCCTCTTGTTTATAAAGGGTCAGAGACCATCGGAGCATCAGATGAGGAGAAATCAGCCTCCTGGTCACTGGAAGTACAGGAGGATTGCGCTCGAGAAACTCGTGGATGCCTAGACTTCCATCATGGATTACAGCTAATTGTAGACTGTAGCCTCGACCTTGCTCACTAGGTTCTTGGGCTGATTATAATGCGTTACTGAAGTTTAGCTTCATCCGGGGCACGTGCTGTTTCTTTTGTATCTGTAAGTGCTTCCTGTTGAGGTTTAATTTTTGAAACAGGAGCATCGTGCCAAAATGAATCCTGCCTGCATATTTATCCACGAAGATGCCACCATGTTGTGCCATACCTCTACTCAACTGGAGTACTTTCTACTGGGTAGTCAGTAAGTGCTACCTCGTTGGGTAAATGTATGGTGCTTTTCCTACACTACAGCTGCGTAAAGGCCCAGAAGAGAAGTCTTCAGTGATCACCTGTGTCTGTGACTTTGCCACTGCGCTGATAGGCGCCTAGGTACCTCGAGTGTGCTGTCCATCACAGTGGGGGAAAGGGCGGGATAGGTTGCATAGCCTAGTCAGTGACTTTGCCACTGCGCTGATCGGCGCCGAGGTACCTCGAGTGAGCTGTCCATCACAGTGGGGAAAAGGGCGGGATAGGTTGCATAGCCTAGTCTGTGTGGGGAGGGGTTAAACTGGCGAGGCTTCTGTGCGAGTTCACATGCCTCTTGTTTATGAAGGGTCAGAGACCGATCAGCGCAGTAAATGATAAGAAAGCAGTCGGTGGTACCTCTTTGGGTGAATGTATTGTGCTTTTCCAGCACTGCAGCTGCGTGAAGTCCCAGAAGAGTTGTCTTCAGTGATCACCTGTGTCTGTGACTTTGCCACTGCGCCGATATGCGCCGAGGTACCTCGAGGGAGCTGTCCATCAAAGTGGGGTACAGGACGGGATAGCTTGCATAGCCTAGTGTGTGTGGGGAGGGGCCAAACTGGCGAGGCTTCTGTGCGTGTGCACTTGCCTCTTGTTTATGAAGGGTCAGAGACCGATTAGCGCAGCAAATGAGGAGAAAGCAGTCGGTGGTACCTCTTTGGGTGAATGTATTGTGCTTTTCCAGCACTGCAGCTGCGTAAAGGCCCAGAAGAGTTGTCTCGAGTGACCACGTGTGTCTGTAACTTTGCCACCGCGCCGTTTGGCGCCAAGGTCCCTCGAGTGAGCTGTCCATCACAGTGGTGGGAAGGGCGGGATAGGTTGCATAGCCTAGTGTGTGTGGGGAGGGGTTAAACTGGCGAGGCTTCTGTGCGAGTTCACATGCCTCTTGTTTATGAAGGGTCAGAGACAGATCAGCGCAGAAAATGATAAGAAAGCAGTAGGTGGTACCTCTTTGGGTGAATGTATTGTGCTTTTCAAACACTACAGCTGCGTATAGGCCCAGAAGAGTTGTCTCGAGTGACCACGTGTGTCTGTAACTTTGCCACCGCGCCGTTTGGCGCCAAGGTCCCTTGAGTGAGCTGTCCATCACAGTGGGGGAAAGGGCGGGAAGATGTTGCATAGCCTAGTGTGTGGGGCGGGGCCAAACGGGCGGGGCTTCTGTACAGTTCACATGCCTCTTGTTTATAAAGGGTCAGAGACCATCAGAGCATCAGATGAGGAGAAATCAGCCTCCTGGTCACTGGAAGTACAGGAGGATTGCGCTCGAGAAACTCGTGGATGCCTAGACCTCCATCACGGATTACAGCTAATTGTAGACTGTAGCCTCGACCTTGCTCACTAGGTTCTTGGGCTGATTATAATGTTTTACTGAAGTTTAGCTTCAACCGGGGCACGTGCTGTTTCTTTTGTATCTGTAAGTGCTTCCTGTTGAGGTTTAATTTTTGAAACAGGAGCATCGTGCCAAAATGAATCCTGCCTGCATATTTATCCACGAAGATGCCACCATGTTGTGCCATACCTCTACTCAACTGGAGTACTTTCTACTGGGTAGTCAGTAAGTGCTACCTCGTTGGGTAAATGTATGGTGCTTTTCCTACACTACAGCTGCGTAAAGGCCCAGAAGAGAAGTCTTCAGTGATCACCTGTGTCTGTGACTTTGCCACTGCGCTGATAGGCGCCTAGGTACCTCGAGTGAGCTGTCCATCACAGTGGGGGAAAGGGCGTGATAGGTTGCATAGCCTAGTCTGTGTGGGGAGGGGTTAAACTGGCGAGGCTTCTGTGCGAGTTCACATGCCTCTTGTTTATGAAGGGTCAGAGACCGATCAGCTCAGTAAATGATAAGAAAGCAGTCGGTGGTACCTCTTTGGGTGAATGTATTGTGCTTTTCCAGCACTGCAGCTGCGTAAAGGCCCAGAAGAGAAGTCTTCAGTGATCACCTGTGTCTGTGACTTTGCCACTGCGCTGATAGGCGCCTGGGTACCTCGAGTGAGCTGTCCATCACAGTGGGGGAAAGGGCAGAATAGGTTGCATAGCCTAGTCAGTGACTTTGCCACTGCGCTGATAGGCGCCGAGGTACCCCGAGTGAGCTGTCCATCACAGTGGGGGAAAGGGCGGGATAGGTTGCATAGCCTAGTCTGTGTGGGGAGGGGTTAAACTGGCGAGGCTTCTGTGCGAGTTCACATGCCTCTTGTTTATGAAGGGTCAGAGACCGATCAGCTCAGTAAATGATAAGAAAGCAGTCGGTGGTACCTCTTTGGGTGAATGTATTGTGCTTTTCCAGCACTGCAGCTGCGTAAAGGCCAGAAGAGTTGTATTCAGGGATCACCTGTGTCTGTAACGTTGCCACTGCGCCGATAGGCGCCGAGGTACCTCGAGTGAGCTGTCCATCACAGTGGGGGAAAGGGCGGGATAGGTTGCATAGCCTAGTGTGTGGGGAGGGGCCAAATTGGCGAGGCTTCTGTGTGTGTGCACTTGCCTCTTGTTTATGAAGGGTCAGAGACCGATTAGCGCAGCAAATGAGGAGAAAGCAGTCGGTGGTACCTCTTTGGGTGAATGTATTGTGCTTTTCAAACACTACAGCTGCATATAGGCCCAGAAGAGTTGTCTCGAGTGACCACGTGTGTCTGTAACTTTGCCACCGCGCCGTTTGGCGCCAAGGTCCCTTGAGTGAGCTGTCCATCACAGTGGGGGAAAGGGCGGGAAGATATTGCATAGCCTAGTGTGTGGGGCGGGGCCAAACGGGCGGGGCTTCTGTGCAGTTCACATGCCTCTTGTTTATAAAGGGTCAGAGACCATCAGAGCATCAGATGAGGAGAAATCAGCCTCCTGGTCACTGGAAGTACAGGAGGATTGCGCTCGAGAAACTCGTGGATGCCTAGGCTTCCATCATGGATTACAGCTAATTGTAGACTGTAGCCTCGACCTTGCTCACTAGGTTCTTGGGCTGATTATAATGCGTTACTGAAGTTTAGCTTCATCCGGGGCACGTGCTGTTTCTTTTGTATCTGTAAGTGCTTCCTGTTGAGGTTTAATTTTTTAAACAGGAGCATCGTGCCAAAATGAATCCTGCCTGCATATTTATCCACGAAGATGCCACCATGTTGTGCCATACCTCTACTCAACTGGAGTACTTTCTACTGGGTAGTCAGTAAGTGCTACCTCGTTGGGTAAATGTATGGTGCTTTTCCTACACTACAGCTGCGTAAAGGCCCAGAAGAGAAGTCTTCAGTGGTCACCTGTGTCTGTGACTTTGCCACTGCGCTGATAGGCGCCTAGGTACCTCGAGTGAGCTGTCCATCACAGTGGGGGAAAGGGCGGGATAGGTTGCATAGCCTAGTCAGTGACTTTGCCACTGCGCTGATCGGCGCCGAGGTACCTCGAGTGAGCTGTCCATCACAGTGGGGAAAAGGGCGGGATAGGTTGCATAGCCTAGTCTGTGTGGGGAGGGGTTAAACTGGCGAGGCTTCTGTGCGAGTTCACATGCCTCTTGTTTATGAAGGGTCAGAGACCGATCAGCGCAGTAAATGATAAGAAAGCAGTCGGTGGTACCTCTTTGGGTGAATGTATTGTGCTTTTCCAGCACTGCAGCTGCGTGAAGTCCCAGAAGAGTTGTCTTCAGTGATCACCTGTGTCTGTGACTTTGCCACTGCGCCGATATGCGCCGAGGTACCTCGAGGGAGCTGTCCATCAAAGTGGGGTACAGGACGGGATAGCTTGCATAGCCTAGTGTGTGTGGGGAGGGGCCAAACTGGCGAGGCTTCTGTGCGTGTGCACTTGCCTCTTGTTTATGAAGGGTCAGAGACCGATTAGCGCAGCAAATGAGGAGAAAGCAGTCGGTGGTACCTCTTTGGGTGAATGTATTGTGCTTTTCCAGCACTGCAGCTGCGTAAAGGCCCAGAAGAGTTGTCTCGAGTGACCACGTGTGTCTGTAACTTTGCCACCGCGCCGTTTGGCGCCAAGGTCCCTCGAGTGAGCTGTCCATCACAGTGGTGGGAAGGGCGGGATAGGTTGCATAGCCTAGTGTGTGTGGGGAGGGGTTAAACTGGCGAGGCTTCTGTGCGAGTTCACATGCCTCTTGTTTATGAAGGGTCAGAGACAGATCAGCGCAGTAAATGATAAGAAAGCAGTAGGTGGTACCTCTTTGGGTGAATGTATTGTGCTTTTCAAACACTACAGCTGCGTATAGGCCCAGAAGAGTTGTCTCGAGTGACCACGTGTGTCTGTAACTTTGCCACCGCGCCGTTTGGCGCCAAGGTCCCTTGAGTGAGCTGTCCATCACAGTGGGGGAAAGGGCGGGAAGATGTTGCATAGCCTAGTGTGTGGGGCGGGGCCAAACGGGCGGGGCTTCTGTACAGTTCACATGCCTCTTGTTTATAAAGGGTCAGAGACCATCAGAGCATCAGATGAGGAGAAATCAGCCTCCTGGTCACTGGAAGTACAGGAGGATTGCGCTCGAGAAACTCGTGGATGCCTAGACCTCCATCACGGATTACAGCTAATTGTAGACTGTAGCCTCGACCTTGCTCACTAGGTTCTTGGGCTGATTATAATGTTTTACTGAAGTTTAGCTTCAACCGGGGCACGTGCTGTTTCTTTTGTATCTGTAAGTGCTTCCTGTTGAGGTTTAATTTTTGAAACAGGAGCATCGTGCCAAAATGAATCCTGCCTGCATATTTATCCACGAAGATGCCACCATGTTGTGCCATACCTCTACTCAACTGGAGTACTTTCTACTGGGTAGTCAGTAAGTGCTACCTCGTTGGGTAAATGTATGGTGCTTTTCCTACACTACAGCTGCGTAAAGGCCCAGAAGAGAAGTCTTCAGTGATCACCTGTGTCTGTGACTTTGCCACTGCGCTGATAGGCGCCTAGGTACCTCGAGTGAGCTGTCCATCACAGTGGGGGAAAGGGCGGGATAGGTTGCATAGCCTAGTCTGTGTGGGGAGGGGTTAAACTGGCGAGGCTTCTGTGCGAGTTCACATGCCTCTTGTTTATGAAGGGTCAGAGACCGATCAGCTCAGTAAATGATAAGAAAGCAGTCGGTGGTACCTCTTTGGGTGAATGTATTGTGCTTTTCCAGCACTGCAGCTGCGTAAAGGCCCAGAAGAGAAGTCTTCAGTGATCACCTGTGTCTGTGACTTTGCCACTGCGCTGATAGGCGCCTGGGTACCTCGAGTGAGCTGTCCATCACAGTGGGGGAAAGGGCGGGATAGGTTGCATAGCCTAGTCAGTGACTTTGCCACTGCGCTGATAGGCGCCGAGGTACCCCGAGTGAGCTGTCCATCACAGTGGGGGAAAGGGCGGGATAGGTTGCATAGCCTAGTCTGTGTGGGGAGGGGTTAAACTGGCGAGGCTTCTGTGCGAGTTCACATGCCTCTTGTTTATGAAGGGTCAGAGACCGATCAGCTCAGTAAATGATAAGAAAGCAGTCGGTGGTACCTCTTTGGGTGAATGTATTGTGCTTTTCCAGCACTGCAGCTGCGTAAAGGCCAGAAGAGTTGTATTCAGGGATCACCTGTGTCTGTAACGTTGCCACTGCGCCGATAGGCGCCGAGGTACCTCGAGTGAGCTGTCCATCACAGTGGGGGAAAGGGCGGGATAGGTTGCATAGCCTAGTGTGTGTGGGGAGGGGCCAAATTGGCGAGGCTTCTGTGTGTGTGCACTTGCCTCTTGTTTATGAAGGGTCAGAGACCGATCAGCTCAGTAAATGATAAGAAAGCAGTCGGTGGTACCTCTTTGGGTGAATGTATTGTGCTTTTCCAGCACTGCAGCTGCGTAAAGGCCAGAAGAGTTGTATTCAGGGATCACCTGTGTCTGTAATGTTGCCACTGCGCCGATAGGCGCCGAGGTACCTCGAGTGAGCTGTCCATCACAGTGGGGGAAAGGGCGGGATAGGTTGCATAGCCTAGTGTGTGTGGGGAGGGGCCAAATTGGCGAGGCTTCTGTGTGTGTGCACTTGCCTCTTGTTTATGAAGGGTCAGAGACCGATTAGCGCAGCAAATGAGGAGAAAGCAGTCGGTGGTACCTCTTTGGGTGAATGTATTGTGCTTTTCAAACACTACAGCTGCGTATAGGCCCAGAAGAGTTGTCTCGAGTGACCACGTGTGTCTGTAACTTTGCCACCGCGCCGTTTGGCGCCAAGGTCCCTTGAGTGAGCTGTCCATCACAGTGGGGGAAAGGGCGGGAAGATATTGCATAGCCTAGTGTGTGGGGCGGGGCCAAACGGGCGGGGCTTCTGTGCAGTTCACATGCCTCTTGTTTATAAAGGGTCAGAGACCATCAGAGCATCAGATGAGGAGAAATCAGCCTCCTGGTCACTGGAAGTACAGGAGGATTGCGCTCGAGAAACTCGTGGATGCCTAGACTTCCATCATGGATTACAGCTAATTGTAGACTGTAGCCTCGACCTTGCTCACTAGGTTCTTGGGCTGATTATAATGCGTTACTGAAGTTTAGCTTCATCCGGGGCACGTGCTGTTTCTTTTGTATCTGTAAGTGCTTCCTGTTGAGGTTTAATTTTTGAAACAGGAGCATCGTGCCAAAATGAATCCTGCCTGCATATTTATCCACGAAGATGCCACCATGTTGTGCCATACCTCTACTCAACTGGAGTACTTTCTACTGGGTAGTCAGTAAGTGCTACCTCGTTGGGTAAATGTATGGTGCTTTTCCTACACTACAGCTGCGTAAAGGCCCAGAAGAGAAGTCTTCAGTGATCACCTGTGTCTGTGACTTTGCCACTGCGCTGATAGGCGCCTAGGTACCTCGAGTGAGCTGTCCATCACAGTGGGGGAAAGGGCGGGATAGGTTGCATAGCCTAGTCAGTGACTTTGCCACTGCGCTGATCGGCGCCGAGGTACCTCGAGTGAGCTGTCCATCACAGTGGGGAAAAGGGCGGGATAGGTTGCATAGCCTAGTCTGTGTGGGGAGGGGTTAAACTGGCGAGGCTTCTGTGCGAGTTCACATGCCTCTTGTTTATGAAGGGTCAGAGACCGATCAGCGCAGTAAATGATAAGAAAGCAGTCGGTGGTACCTCTTTGGGTGAATGTATTGTGCTTTTCCAGCACTGCAGCTGCGTGAAGTCCCAGAAGAGTTGTCTTCAGTGATCACCTGTGTCTGTGACTTTGCCACTGCGCCGATATGCGCCGAGGTACCTCGAGGGAGCTGTCCATCAAAGTGGGGTACAGGACGGGATAGCTTGCATAGCCTAGTGTGTGTGGGGAGGGGCCAAACTGGCGAGGCTTCTGTGCGTGTGCACTTGCCTCTTGTTTATGAAGGGTCAGAGACCGATTAGCGCAGCAAATGAGGAGAAAGCAGTCGGTGGTACCTCTTTGGGTGAATGTATTGTGCTTTTCCAGCACTGCAGCTGCGTAAAGGCCCAGAAGAGTTGTCTCGAGTGACCACGTGTGTCTGTAACTTTGCCACCGCGCCGTTTGGCGCCAAGGTCCCTCGAGTGAGCTGTCCATCACAGTGGTGGGAAGGGCGGGATAGGTTGCATAGCCTAGTGTGTGTGGGGAGGGGTTAAACTGGCGAGGCTTCTGTGCGAGTTCACATGCCTCTTGTTTATGAAGGGTCAGAGACAGATCAGCGCAGTAAATGATAAGAAAGCAGTAGGTGGTACCTCTTTGGGTGAATGTATTGTGCTTTTCAAACACTACAGCTGCGTATAGGCCCAGAAGAGTTGTCTCGAGTGACCACGTGTGTCTGTAACTTTGCCACCGCGCCGTTTGGCGCCAAGGTCCCTTGAGTGAGCTGTCCATCACAGTGGGGGAAAGGGCGGGAAGATGTTGCATAGCCTAGTGTGTGGGGCGGGGCCAAACGGGCGGGGCTTCTGTACAGTTCACATGCCTCTTGTTTATAAAGGGTCAGAGACCATCAGAGCATCAGATGAGGAGAAATCAGCCTCCTGGTCACTGGAAGTACAGGAGGATTGCGCTCGAGAAACTCGTGGATGCCTAGACCTCCATCACGGATTACAGCTAATTGTAGACTGTAGCCTCGACCTTGCTCACTAGGTTCTTGGGCTGATTATAATGTTTTACTGAAGTTTAGCTTCAACCGGGGCACGTGCTGTTTCTTTTGTATCTGTAAGTGCTTCCTGTTGAGGTTTAATTTTTGAAACAGGAGCATCGTGCCAAAATGAATCCTGCCTGCATATTTATCCACGAAGATGCCACCATGTTGTGCCATACCTCTACTCAACTGGAGTACTTTCTACTGGGTAGTCAGTAAGTGCTACCTCGTTGGGTAAATGTATGGTGCTTTTCCTACACTACAGCTGCGTAAAGGCCCAGAAGAGAAGTCTTCAGTGATCACCTGTGTCTGTGACTTTGCCACTGCGCTGATAGGCGCCTAGGTACCTCGAGTGAGCTGTCCATCACAGTGGGGGAAAGGGCGGGATAGGTTGCATAGCCTAGTCAGTGACTTTGCCACTGCGCTGATCGGCGCCGAGGTACCTCGAGTGAGCTGTCCATCACAGTGGGGAAAAGGGCGGGATAGGTTGCATAGCCTAGTCTGTGTGGGGAGGGGTTAAACTGGCGAGGCTTCTGTGCGAGTTCACATGCCTCTTGTTTATGAAGGGTCAGAGACCGATCAGCGCAGTAAATGATAAGAAAGCAGTCGGTGGTACCTCTTTGGGTGAATGTATTGTGCTTTTCCAGCACTGCAGCTGCGTGAAGTCCCAGAAGAGTTGTCTTCAGTGATCACCTGTGTCTGTGACTTTGCCAC
This sequence comes from Lissotriton vulgaris, assembly GCF_964263255.1. Taxonomy (NCBI): domain Eukaryota; kingdom Metazoa; phylum Chordata; class Amphibia; order Caudata; family Salamandridae; genus Lissotriton; species Lissotriton vulgaris. The sequence goes on from NC_141696.1 coordinate 1,493,191,693, forward strand.
TGCGCCGATATGCGCCGAGGTACCTCGAGGGAGCTGTCCATCAAAGTGGGGTACAGGACGGGATAGCTTGCATAGCCTAGTGTGTGTGGGGAGGGGCCAAACTGGCGAGGCTTCTGTGCGTGTGCACTTGCCTCTTGTTTATGAAGGGTCAGAGACCGATTAGCGCAGCAAATGAGGAGAAAGCAGTCGGTGGTACCTCTTTGGGTGAATGTATTGTGCTTTTCCAGCACTGCAGCTGCGTAAAGGCCCAGAAGAGTTGTCTCGAGTGACCACGTGTGTCTGTAACTTTGCCACCGCGCCGTTTGGCGCCAAGGTCCCTCGAGTGAGCTGTCCATCACAGTGGTGGGAAGGGCGGGATAGGTTGCATAGCCTAGTGTGTGTGGGGAGGGGTTAAACTGGCGAGGCTTCTGTGCGAGTTCACATGCCTCTTGTTTATGAAGGGTCAGAGACAGATCAGCGCAGTAAATGATAAGAAAGCAGTAGGTGGTACCTCTTTGGGTGAATGTATTGTGCTTTTCAAACACTACAGCTGCGTATAGGCCCAGAAGAGTTGTCTCGAGTGACCACGTGTGTCTGTAACTTTGCCACCGCGCCGTTTGGCGCCAAGGTCCCTTGAGTGAGCTGTCCATCACAGTGGGGGAAAGGGCGGGAAGATGTTGCATAGCCTAGTGTGTGGGGCGGGGCCAAACGGGCGGGGCTTCTGTACAGTTCACATGCCTCTTGTTTATAAAGGGTCAGAGACCATCAGAGCATCAGATGAGGAGAAATCAGCCTCCTGGTCACTGGAAGTACAGGAGGATTGCGCTCGAGAAACTCGTGGATGCCTAGACCTCCATCACGGATTACAGCTAATTGTAGACTGTAGCCTCGACCTTGCTCACTAGGTTCTTGGGCTGATTATAATGTTTTACTGAAGTTTAGCTTCAACCGGGGCACGTGCTGTTTCTTTTGTATCTGTAAGTGCTTCCTGTTGAGGTTTAATTTTTGAAACAGGAGCATCGTGCCAAAATGAATCCTGCCTGCATATTTATCCACGAAGATGCCACCATGTTGTGCCATACCTCTACTCAACTGGAGTACTTTCTACTGGGTAGTCAGTAAGTGCTACCTCGTTGGGTAAATGTATGGTGCTTTTCCTACACTACAGCTGCGTAAAGGCCCAGAAGAGAAGTCTTCAGTGATCACCTGTGTCTGTGACTTTGCCACTGCGCTGATAGGCGCCTAGGTACCTCGAGTGAGCTGTCCATCACAGTGGGGGAAAGGGCGTGATAGGTTGCATAGCCTAGTCTGTGTGGGGAGGGGTTAAACTGGCGAGGCTTCTGTGCGAGTTCACATGCCTCTTGTTTATGAAGGGTCAGAGACCGATCAGCTCAGTAAATGATAAGAAAGCAGTCGGTGGTACCTCTTTGGGTGAATGTATTGTGCTTTTCCAGCACTGCAGCTGCGTAAAGGCCCAGAAGAGAAGTCTTCAGTGATCACCTGTGTCTGTGACTTTGCCACTGCGCTGATAGGCGCCTGGGTACCTCGAGTGAGCTGTCCATCACAGTGGGGGAAAGGGCAGAATAGGTTGCATAGCCTAGTCAGTGACTTTGCCACTGCGCTGATAGGCGCCGAGGTACCCCGAGTGAGCTGTCCATCACAGTGGGGGAAAGGGCGGGATAGGTTGCATAGCCTAGTCTGTGTGGGGAGGGGTTAAACTGGCGAGGCTTCTGTGCGAGTTCACATGCCTCTTGTTTATGAAGGGTCAGAGACCGATCAGCTCAGTAAATGATAAGAAAGCAGTCGGTGGTACCTCTTTGGGTGAATGTATTGTGCTTTTCCAGCACTGCAGCTGCGTAAAGGCCAGAAGAGTTGTATTCAGGGATCACCTGTGTCTGTAACGTTGCCACTGCGCCGATAGGCGCCGAGGTACCTCGAGTGAGCTGTCCATCACAGTGGGGGAAAGGGCGGGATAGGTTGCATAGCCTAGTGTGTGGGGAGGGGCCAAATTGGCGAGGCTTCTGTGTGTGTGCACTTGCCTCTTGTTTATGAAGGGTCAGAGACCGATTAGCGCAGCAAATGAGGAGAAAGCAGTCGGTGGTACCTCTTTGGGTGAATGTATTGTGCTTTTCAAACACTACAGCTGCATATAGGCCCAGAAGAGTTGTCTCGAGTGACCACGTGTGTCTGTAACTTTGCCACCGCGCCGTTTGGCGCCAAGGTCCCTTGAGTGAGCTGTCCATCACAGTGGGGGAAAGGGCGGGAAGATATTGCATAGCCTAGTGTGTGGGGCGGGGCCAAACGGGCGGGGCTTCTGTGCAGTTCACATGCCTCTTGTTTATAAAGGGTCAGAGACCATCAGAGCATCAGATGAGGAGAAATCAGCCTCCTGGTCACTGGAAGTACAGGAGGATTGCGCTCGAGAAACTCGTGGATGCCTAGGCTTCCATCATGGATTACAGCTAATTGTAGACTGTAGCCTCGACCTTGCTCACTAGGTTCTTGGGCTGATTATAATGCGTTACTGAAGTTTAGCTTCATCCGGGGCACGTGCTGTTTCTTTTGTATCTGTAAGTGCTTCCTGTTGAGGTTTAATTTTTTAAACAGGAGCATCGTGCCAAAATGAATCCTGCCTGCATATTTATCCACGAAGATGCCACCATGTTGTGCCATACCTCTACTCAACTGGAGTACTTTCTACTGGGTAGTCAGTAAGTGCTACCTCGTTGGGTAAATGTATGGTGCTTTTCCTACACTACAGCTGCGTAAAGGCCCAGAAGAGAAGTCTTCAGTGATCACCTGTGTCTGTGACTTTGCCACTGCGCTGATAGGCGCCTAGGTACCTCGAGTGAGCTGTCCATCACAGTGGGGGAAAGGGCGGGATAGGTTGCATAGCCTAGTCAGTGACTTTGCCACTGCGCTGATCGGCGCCGAGGTACCTCGAGTGAGCTGTCCATCACAGTGGGGAAAAGGGCGGGATAGGTTGCATAGCCTAGTCTGTGTGGGGAGGGGTTAAACTGGCGAGGCTTCTGTGCGAGTTCACATGCCTCTTGTTTATGAAGGGTCAGAGACCGATCAGCGCAGTAAATGATAAGAAAGCAGTCGGTGGTACCTCTTTGGGTGAATGTATTGTGCTTTTCCAGCACTGCAGCTGCGTGAAGTCCCAGAAGAGTTGTCTTCAGTGATCACCTGTGTCTGTGACTTTGCCACTGCGCCGATATGCGCCGAGGTACCTCGAGGGAGCTGTCCATCAAAGTGGGGTACAGGACGGGATAGCTTGCATAGCCTAGTGTGTGTGGGGAGGGGCCAAACTGGCGAGGCTTCTGTGCGTGTGCACTTGCCTCTTGTTTATGAAGGGTCAGAGACCGATTAGCGCAGCAAATGAGGAGAAAGCAGTCGGTGGTACCTCTTTGGGTGAATGTATTGTGCTTTTCAAACACTACAGCTGCGTATAGGCCCAGAAGAGTTGTCTCGAGTGACCACGTGTGTCTGTAACTTTGCCACCGCGCCGTTTGGCGCCAAGGTCCCTTGAGTGAGCTGTCCATCACAGTGGGGGAAAGGGCGGGAAGATGTTGCATAGCCTAGTGTGTGGGGCGGGGCCAAACGGGCGGGGCTTCTGTACAGTTCACATGCCTCTTGTTTATAAAGGGTCAGAGACCATCAGAGCATCAGATGAGGAGAAATCAGCCTCCTGGTCACTGGAAGTACAGGAGGATTGCGCTCGAGAAACTCGTGGATGCCTAGACCTCCATCACGGATTACAGCTAATTGTAGACTGTAGCCTCGACCTTGCTCACTAGGTTCTTGGGCTGATTATAATGTTTTACTGAAGTTTAGCTTCAACCGGGGCACGTGCTGTTTCTTTTGTATCTGTAAGTGCTTCCTGTTGAGGTTTAATTTTTGAAACAGGAGCATCGTGCCAAAATGAATCCTGCCTGCATATTTATCCACGAAGATGCCACCATGTTGTGCCATACCTCTACTCAACTGGAGTACTTTCTACTGGGTAGTCAGTAAGTGCTACCTCGTTGGGTAAATGTATGGTGCTTTTCCTACACTACAGCTGCGTAAAGGCCCAGAAGAGAAGTCTTCAGTGATCACCTGTGTCTGTGACTTTGCCACTGCGCTGATAGGCGCCTAGGTACCTCGAGTGAGCTGTCCATCACAGTGGGGGAAAGGGCGGGATAGGTTGCATAGCCTAGTCTGTGTGGGGAGGGGTTAAACTGGCGAGGCTTCTGTGCGAGTTCACATGCCTCTTGTTTATGAAGGGTCAGAGACCGATCAGCTCAGTAAATGATAAGAAAGCAGTCGGTGGTACCTCTTTGGGTGAATGTATTGTGCTTTTCCAGCACTGCAGCTGCGTAAAGGCCCAGAAGAGAAGTCTTCAGTGATCACCTGTGTCTGTGACTTTGCCACTGCGCTGATAGGCGCCTGGGTACCTCGAGTGAGCTGTCCATCACAGTGGGGGAAAGGGCGGGATAGGTTGCATAGCCTAGTCAGTGACTTTGCCACTGCGCTGATAGGCGCCGAGGTAACCCGAGTGAGCTGTCCATCACAGTGGGGGAAAGGGCGGGATAGGTTGCATAGCCTAGTCTGTGTGGGGAGGGGTTAAACTGGCGAGGCTTCTGTGCGAGTTCACATGCCTCTTGTTTATGAAGGGTCAGAGACCGATCAGCTCAGTAAATGATAAGAAAGCAGTCGGTGGTACCTCTTTGGGTGAATGTATTGTGCTTTTCCAGCACTGCAGCTGCGTAAAGGCCAGAAGAGTTGTATTCAGGGATCACCTGTGTCTTTAACGTTGCCACTGCGCCGATAGGCGCCGAGGTACCTCGAGTGAGCTGTCCATCACAGTGGGGGAAAGGGCGGGATAGGTTGCATAGCCTAGTGTGTGGGGAGGGGCCAAATTGGCGAGGCTTCTGTGTGTGTGCACTTGCCTCTTGTTTATGAAGGGTCAGAGACCGATTAGCGCAGCAAATGAGGAGAAAGCAGTCGGTGGTACCTCTTTGGGTGAATGTATTGTGCTTTTCAAACACTACAGCTGCGTATAGGCCCAGAAGAGTTGTCTCGAGTGACCACGTGTGTCTGTAACTTTGCCACCGCGCCGTTTGGCGCCAAGGTCCCTTGAGTGAGCTGTCCATCACAGTGGGGGAAAGGGCGGGAAGATATTGCATAGCCTAGTGTGTGGGGCGGGGCCAAACGGGCGGGGCTTCTGTGCAGTTCACATGCCTCTTGTTTATAAAGGGTCAGAGACCATCAGAGCATCAGATGAGGAGAAATCAGCCTCCTGGTCACTGGAAGTACAGGAGGATTGCGCTCGAGAAACTCGTGGATGCCTAGACTTCCATCATGGATTACAGCTAATTGTAGACTGTAGCCTCGACCTTGCTCACTAGGTTCTTGGGCTGATTATAATGCGTTACTGAAGTTTAGCTTCATCCGGGGCACGTGCTGTTTCTTTTGTATCTGTAAGTGCTTCCTGTTGAGGTTTAATTTTTGAAACAGGAGCATCGTGCCAAAATGAATCCTGCCTGCATATTTATCCACGAAGATGCCACCATGTTGTGCCATACCTCTACTCAACTGGAGTACTTTCTACTGGGTAGTCAGTAAGTGCTACCTCGTTGGGTAAATGTATGGTGCTTTTCCTACACTACAGCTGCGTAAAGGCCCAGAAGAGAAGTCTTCAGTGATCACCTGTGTCTGTGACTTTGCCACTGCGCTGATAGGCGCCTAGGTACCTCGAGTGAGCTGTCCATCACAGTGGGGGAAAGGGCGGGATAGGTTGCATAGCCTAGTCAGTGACTTTGCCACTGCGCTGATCGGCGCCGAGGTACCTCGAGTGAGCTGTCCATCACAGTGGGGAAAAGGGCGGGATAGGTTGCATAGCCTAGTCTGTGTGGGGAGGGGTTAAACTGGCGAGGCTTCTGTGCGAGTTCACATGCCTCTTGTTTATGAAGGGTCAGAGACCGATCAGCGCAGTAAATGATAAGAAAGCAGTCGGTGGTACCTCTTTGGGTGAATGTATTGTGCTTTTCCAGCACTGCAGCTGCGTGAAGTCCCAGAAGAGTTGTCTTCAGTGATCACCTGTGTCTGTGACTTTGCCACTGCGCCGATATGCGCCGAGGTACCTCGAGGGAGCTGTCCATCAAAGTGGGGTACAGGACGGGATAGCTTGCATAGCCTAGTGTGTGTGGGGAGGGGCCAAACTGGCGAGGCTTCTGTGCGTGTGCACTTGCCTCTTGTTTATGAAGGGTCAGAGACCGATTAGCGCAGCAAATGAGGAGAAAGCAGTCGGTGGTACCTCTTTGGGTGAATGTATTGTGCTTTTCAAACACTACAGCTGCGTATAGGCCCAGAAGAGTTGTCTCGAGTGACCACGTGTGTCTGTAACTTTGCCACCGCGCCGTTTGGCGCCAAGGTCCCTTGAGTGAGCTGTCCATCACAGTGGGGGAAAGGGCGGGAAGATGTTGCATAGCCTAGTGTGTGGGGCGGGGCCAAACGGGCGGGGCTTCTGTGCAGTTCACATGCCTCTTGTTTATAAAGGGTCAGAGACCATCAGAGCATCAGATGAGGAGAAATCAGCCTCCTGGTCACTGGAAGTACAGGAGGATTGCGCTCGAGAAACTCGTGGATGCCTAGACTTCCATCATGGATTACAGCTAATTGTAGACTGTAGCCTCGACCTTGCTCACTAGGTTCTTGGGCTGATTATAATGCGTTACTGAAGTTTAGCTTCATCCGGGGCACGTGCTGTTTCTTTTGTATCTGTAAGTGCTTCCTGTTGAGGTTTAATTTTTTAAACAGGAGCATCGTGCCAAAATGAATCCTGCCTGCATATTTATCCACGAAGATGCCACCATGTTGTGCCATACCTCTACTCAACTGGAGTACTTTCTACTGGGTAGTCAGTAAGTGCTACCTCGTTGGGTAAATGTATGGTGCTTTTCCTACACTACAGCTGCGTAAAGGCCCAGAAGAGAAGTCTTCAGTGGTCACCTGTGTCTGTGACTTTGCCACTGCGCTGATAGGCGCCTAGGTACCTCGAGTGAGCTGTCCATCACAGTGGGGGAAAGGGCGGGATAGGTTGCATAGCCTAGTCAGTGACTTTGCCACTGCGCTGATCGGCGCCGAGGTACCTCGAGTGAGCTGTCCATCACAGTGGGGAAAAGGGCGGGATAGGTTGCATAGCCTAGTCTGTGTGGGGAGGGGTTAAACTGGCGAGGCTTCTGTGCGAGTTCACATGCCTCTTGTTTATGAAGGGTCAGAGACCGATCAGCGCAGTAAATGATAAGAAAGCAGTCGGTGGTACCTCTTTGGGTGAATGTATTGTGCTTTTCCAGCACTGCAGCTGCGTGAAGTCCCAGAAGAGTTGTCTTCAGTGATCACCTGTGTCTGTGACTTTGCCACTGCGCCGATATGCGCCGAGGTACCTCGAGGGAGCTGTCCATCAAAGTGGGGTACAGGACGGGATAGCTTGCATAGCCTAGTGTGTGTGGGGAGGGGCCAAACTGGCGAGGCTTCTGTGCGTGTGCACTTGCCTCTTGTTTATGAAGGGTCAGAGACCGATTAGCGCAGCAAATGAGGAGAAAGCAGTCGGTGGTACCTCTTTGGGTGAATGTATTGTGCTTTTCCAGCACTGCAGCTGCGTAAAGGCCCAGAAGAGTTGTCTCGAGTGACCACGTGTGTCTGTAACTTTGCCACCGCGCCGTTTGGCGCCAAGGTCCCTCGAGTGAGCTGTCCATCACAGTGGTGGGAAGGGCGGGATAGGTTGCATAGCCTAGTGTGTGTGGGGAGGGGTTAAACTGGCGAGGCTTCTGTGCGAGTTCACATGCCTCTTGTTTATGAAGGGTCAGAGACAGATCAGCGCAGTAAATGATAAGAAAGCAGTAGGTGGTACCTCTTTGGGTGAATGTATTGTGCTTTTCAAACACTACAGCTGCGTATAGGCCCAGAAGAGTTGTCTCGAGTGACCACGTGTGTCTGTAACTTTGCCACCGCGCCGTTTGGCGCCAAGGTCCCTTGAGTGAGCTGTCCATCACAGTGGGGGAAAGGGCGGGAAGATGTTGCATAGCCTAGTGTGTGGGGCGGGGCCAAACGGGCGGGGCTTCTGTACAGTTCACATGCCTCTTGTTTATAAAGGGTCAGAGACCATCAGAGCATCAGATGAGGAGAAATCAGCCTCCTGGTCACTGGAAGTACAGGAGGATTGCGCTCGAGAAACTCGTGGATGCCTAGACCTCCATCACGGATTACAGCTAATTGTAGACTGTAGCCTCGACCTTGCTCACTAGGTTCTTGGGCTGATTATAATGTTTTACTGAAGTTTAGCTTCAACCGGGGCACGTGCTGTTTCTTTTGTATCTGTAAGTGCTTCCTGTTGAGGTTTAATTTTTGAAACAGGAGCATCGTGCCAAAATGAATCCTGCCTGCATATTTATCCACGAAGATGCCACCATGTTGTGCCATACCTCTACTCAACTGGAGTACTTTCTACTGGGTAGTCAGTAAGTGCTACCTCGTTGGGTAAATGTATGGTGCTTTTCCTACACTACAGCTGCGTAAAGGCCCAGAAGAGAAGTCTTCAGTGATCACCTGTGTCTGTGACTTTGCCACTGCGCTGATAGGCGCCTAGGTACCTCGAGTGAGCTGTCCATCACAGTGGGGGAAAGGGCGGGATAGGTTGCATAGCCTAGTCTGTGTGGGGAGGGGTTAAACTGGCGAGGCTTCTGTGCGAGTTCACATGCCTCTTGTTTATGAAGGGTCAGAGACCGATCAGCTCAGTAAATGATAAGAAAGCAGTCGGTGGTACCTCTTTGGGTGAATGTATTGTGCTTTTCCAGCACTGCAGCTGCGTAAAGGCCCAGAAGAGAAGTCTTCAGTGATCACCTGTGTCTGTGACTTTGCCACTGCGCTGATAGGCGCCTGGGTACCTCGAGTGAGCTGTCCATCACAGTGGGGGAAAGGGCGGGATAGGTTGCATAGCCTAGTCAGTGACTTTGCCACTGCGCTGATAGGCGCCGAGGTACCCCGAGTGAGCTGTCCATCACAGTGGGGGAAAGGGCGGGATAGGTTGCATAGCCTAGTCTGTGTGGGGAGGGGTTAAACTGGCGAGGCTTCTGTGCGAGTTCACATGCCTCTTGTTTATGAAGGGTCAGAGACCGATCAGCTCAGTAAATGATAAGAAAGCAGTCGGTGGTACCTCTTTGGGTGAATGTATTGTGCTTTTCCAGCACTGCAGCTGCGTAAAGGCCAGAAGAGTTGTATTCAGGGATCACCTGTGTCTGTAACGTTGCCACTGCGCCGATAGGCGCCGAGGTACCTCGAGTGAGCTGTCCATCACAGTGGGGGAAAGGGCGGGATAGGTTGCATAGCCTAGTGTGTGTGGGGAGGGGCCAAATTGGCGAGGCTTCTGTGTGTGTGCACTTGCCTCTTGTTTATGAAGGGTCAGAGACCGATCAGCTCAGTAAATGATAAGAAAGCAGTCGGTGGTACCTCTTTGGGTGAATGTATTGTGCTTTTCCAGCACTGCAGCTGCGTAAAGGCCAGAAGAGTTGTATTCAGGGATCACCTGTGTCTGTAATGTTGCCACTGCGCCGATAGGCGCCGAGGTACCTCGAGTGAGCTGTCCATCACAGTGGGGGAAAGGGCGGGATAGGTTGCATAGCCTAGTGTGTGTGGGGAGGGGCCAAATTGGCGAGGCTTCTGTGTGTGTGCACTTGCCTCTTGTTTATGAAGGGTCAGAGACCGATTAGCGCAGCAAATGAGGAGAAAGCAGTCGGTGGTACCTCTTTGGGTGAATGTATTGTGCTTTTCAAACACTACAGCTGCGTATAGGCCCAGAAGAGTTGTCTCGAGTGACCACGTGTGTCTGTAACTTTGCCACCGCGCCGTTTGGCGCCAAGGTCCCTTGAGTGAGCTGTCCATCACAGTGGGGGAAAGGGCGGGAAGATATTGCATAGCCTAGTGTGTGGGGCGGGGCCAAACGGGCGGGGCTTCTGTGCAGTTCACATGCCTCTTGTTTATAAAGGGTCAGAGACCATCAGAGCATCAGATGAGGAGAAATCAGCCTCCTGGTCACTGGAAGTACAGGAGGATTGCGCTCGAGAAACTCGTGGATGCCTAGACTTCCATCATGGATTACAGCTAATTGTAGACTGTAGCCTCGACCTTGCTCACTAGGTTCTTGGGCTGATTATAATGCGTTACTGAAGTTTAGCTTCATCCGGGGCACGTGCTGTTTCTTTTGTATCTGTAAGTGCTTCCTGTTGAGGTTTAATTTTTGAAACAGGAGCATCGTGCCAAAATGAATCCTGCCTGCATATTTATCCACGAAGATGCCACCATGTTGTGCCATACCTCTACTCAACTGGAGTACTTTCTACTGGGTAGTCAGTAAGTGCTACCTCGTTGGGTAAATGTATGGTGCTTTTCCTACACTACAGCTGCGTAAAGGCCCAGAAGAGAAGTCTTCAGTGATCACCTGTGTCTGTGACTTTGCCACTGCGCTGATAGGCGCCTAGGTACCTCGAGTGAGCTGTCCATCACAGTGGGGGAAAGGGCGGGATAGGTTGCATAGCCTAGTCAGTGACTTTGCCACTGCGCTGATCGGCGCCGAGGTACCTCGAGTGAGCTGTCCATCACAGTGGGGAAAAGGGCGGGATAGGTTGCATAGCCTAGTCTGTGTGGGGAGGGGTTAAACTGGCGAGGCTTCTGTGCGAGTTCACATGCCTCTTGTTTATGAAGGGTCAGAGACCGATCAGCGCAGTAAATGATAAGAAAGCAGTCGGTGGTACCTCTTTGGGTGAATGTATTGTGCTTTTCCAGCACTGCAGCTGCGTGAAGTCCCAGAAGAGTTGTCTTCAGTGATCACCTGTGTCTGTGACTTTGCCACTGCGCCGATATGCGCCGAGGTACCTCGAGGGAGCTGTCCATCAAAGTGGGGTACAGGACGGGATAGCTTGCATAGCCTAGTGTGTGTGGGGAGGGGCCAAACTGGCGAGGCTTCTGTGCGTGTGCACTTGCCTCTTGTTTATGAAGGGTCAGAGACCGATTAGCGCAGCAAATGAGGAGAAAGCAGTCGGTGGTACCTCTTTGGGTGAATGTATTGTGCTTTTCCAGCACTGCAGCTGCGTAAAGGCCCAGAAGAGTTGTCTCGAGTGACCACGTGTGTCTGTAACTTTGCCACCGCGCCGTTTGGCGCCAAGGTCCCTCGAGTGAGCTGTCCATCACAGTGGTGGGAAGGGCGGGATAGGTTGCATAGCCTAGTGTGTGTGGGGAGGGGTTAAACTGGCGAGGCTTCTGTGCGAGTTCACATGCCTCTTGTTTATGAAGGGTCAGAGACAGATCAGCGCAGTAAATGATAAGAAAGCAGTAGGTGGTACCTCTTTGGGTGAATGTATTGTGCTTTTCAAACACTACAGCTGCGTATAGGCCCAGAAGAGTTGTCTCGAGTGACCACGTGTGTCTGTAACTTTGCCACCGCGCCGTTTGGCGCCAAGGTCCCTTGAGTGAGCTGTCCATCACAGTGGGGGAAAGGGCGGGAAGATGTTGCATAGCCTAGTGTGTGGGGCGGGGCCAAACGGGCGGGGCTTCTGTACAGTTCACATGCCTCTTGTTTATAAAGGGTCAGAGACCATCAGAGCATCAGATGAGGAGAAATCAGCCTCCTGGTCACTGGAAGTACAGGAGGATTGCGCTCGAGAAACTCGTGGATGCCTAGACCTCCATCACGGATTACAGCTAATTGTAGACTGTAGCCTCGACCTTGCTCACTAGGTTCTTGGGCTGATTATAATGTTTTACTGAAGTTTAGCTTCAACCGGGGCACGTGCTGTTTCTTTTGTATCTGTAAGTGCTTCCTGTTGAGGTTTAATTTTTGAAACAGGAGCATCGTGCCAAAATGAATCCTGCCTGCATATTTATCCACGAAGATGCCACCATGTTGTGCCATACCTCTACTCAACTGGAGTACTTTCTACTGGGTAGTCAGTAAGTGCTACCTCGTTGGGTAAATGTATGGTGCTTTTCCTACACTACAGCTGCGTAAAGGCCCAGAAGAGAAGTCTTCAGTGATCACCTGTGTCTGTGACTTTGCCACTGCGCTGATAGGCGCCTAGGTACCTCGAGTGAGCTGTCCATCACAGTGGGGGAAAGGGCGGGATAGGTTGCATAGCCTAGTCAGTGACTTTGCCACTGCGCTGATCGGCGCCGAGGTACCTCGAGTGAGCTGTCCATCACAGTGGGGAAAAGGGCGGGATAGGTTGCATAGCCTAGTCTGTGTGGGGAGGGGTTAAACTGGCGAGGCTTCTGTGCGAGTTCACATGCCTCTTGTTTATGAAGGGTCAGAGACCGATCAGCGCAGTAAATGATAAGAAAGCAGTCGGTGGTACCTCTTTGGGTGAATGTATTGTGCTTTTCCAGCACTGCAGCTGCGTGAAGTCCCAGAAGAGTTGTCTTCAGTGATCACCTGTGTCTGTGACTTTGCCACTGCGCCGATATGCGCCGAGGTACCTCGAGGGAGCTGTCCATCAAAGTGGGGTACAGGACGGGATAGCTTGCATAGCCTAGTGTGTGTGGGGAGGGGCCAAACTGGCGAGGCTTCTGTGCGTGTGCACTTGCCTCTTGTTTATGAAGGGTCAGAGACCGATTAGCGCAGCAAATGAGGAGAAAGCAGTCGGTGGTACCTCTTTGGGTGAATGTATTGTGCTTTTCCAGCACTGCAGCTGCGTAAAGGCCCAGAAGAGTTGTCTCGAGTGACCACGTGTGTCTGTAACTTTGCCACCGCGCCGTTTGGCGCCAAGGTCCCTCGAGTGAGCTGTCCATCACAGTGGTGGGAAGGGCGGGATAGGTTGCATAGCCTAGTGTGTGTGGGGAGGGGTTAAACTGGCGAGGCTTCTGTGCGAGTTCACATGCCTCTTGTTTATGAAGGGTCAGAGACAGATCAGCGCAGTAAATGATAAGAAAGCAGTAGGTGGTACCTCTTTGGGTGAATGTATTGTGCTTTTCAAACACTACAGCTGCGTATAGGCCCAGAAGAGTTGTCTCGAGTGACCACGTGTGTCTGTAACTTTGCCACCGCGCCGTTTGGCGCCAAGGTCCCTTGAGTGAGCTGTCCATCACAGTGGGGGAAAGGGCGGGAAGATGTTGCATAGCCTAGTGTGTGGGGCGGGGCCAAACGGGCGGGGCTTCTGTACAGTTCACATGCCTCTTGTTTATAAAGGGTCAGAGACCATCAGAGCATCAGATGAGGAGAAATCAGCCTCCTGGTCACTGGAAGTACAGGAGGATTGCGCTCGAGAAACTCGTGGATGCCTAGACCTCCATCACGGATTACAGCTAATTGTAGACTGTAGCCTCGACCTTGCTCACTAGGTTCTTGGGCTGATTATAATGTTTTACTGAAGTTTAGCTTCAACCGGGGCACGTGCTGTTTCTTTTGTATCTGTAAGTGCTTCCTGTTGAGGTTTAATTTTTGAAACAGGAGCATCGTGCCAAAATGAATCCTGCCTGCATATTTATCCACGAAGATGCCACCATGTTGTGCCATACCTCTACTCAACTGGAGTACTTTCTACTGGGTAGTCAGTAAGTGCTACCTCGTTGGGTAAATGTATGGTGCTTTTCCTACACTACAGCTGCGTAAAGGCCCAGAAGAGAAGTCTTCAGTGATCACCTGTGTCTGTGACTTTGCCACTGCGCTGATAGGCGCCTAGGTACCTCGAGTGAGCTGTCCATCACAGTGGGGGAAAGGGCGTGATAGGTTGCATAGCCTAGTCTGTGTGGGGAGGGGTTAAACTGGCGAGGCTTCTGTGCGAGTTCACATGCCTCTTGTTTATGAAGGGTCAGAGACCGATCAGCTCAGTAAATGATAAGAAAGCAGTCGGTGGTACCTCTTTGGGTGAATGTATTGTGCTTTTCCAGCACTGCAGCTGCGTAAAGGCCCAGAAGAGAAGTCTTCAGTGATCACCTGTGTCTGTGACTTTGCCACTGCGCTGATAGGCGCCTGGGTACCTCGAGTGAGCTGTCCATCACAGTGGGGGAAAGGGCAGAATAGGTTGCATAGCCTAGTCAGTGACTTTGCCACTGCGCTGATAGGCGCCGAGGTACCCCGAGTGAGCTGTCCATCACAGTGGGGGAAAGGGCGGGATAGGTTGCATAGCCTAGTCTGTGTGGGGAGGGGTTAAACTGGCGAGGCTTCTGTGCGAGTTCACATGCCTCTTGTTTATGAAGGGTCAGAGACCGATCAGCTCAGTAAATGATAAGAAAGCAGTCGGTGGTACCTCTTTGGGTGAATGTATTGTGCTTTTCCAGCACTGCAGCTGCGTAAAGGCCAGAAGAGTTGTATTCAGGGATCACCTGTGTCTGTAACGTTGCCACTGCGCCGATAGGCGCCGAGGTACCTCGAGTGAGCTGTCCATCACAGTGGGGGAAAGGGCGGGATAGGTTGCATAGCCTAGTGTGTGGGGAGGGGCCAAATTGGCGAGGCTTCTGTGTGTGTGCACTTGCCTCTTGTTTATGAAGGGTCAGAGACCGATTAGCGCAGCAAATGAGGAGAAAGCAGTCGGTGGTACCTCTTTGGGTGAATGTATTGTGCTTTTCAAACACTACAGCTGCATATAGGCCCAGAAGAGTTGTCTCGAGTGACCACGTGTGTCTGTAACTTTGCCACCGCGCCGTTTGGCGCCAAGGTCCCTTGAGTGAGCTGTCCATCACAGTGGGGGAAAGGGCGGGAAGATATTGCATAGCCTAGTGTGTGGGGCGGGGCCAAACGGGCGGGGCTTCTGTGCAGTTCACATGCCTCTTGTTTATAAAGGGTCAGAGACCATCAGAGCATCAGATGAGGAGAAATCAGCCTCCTGGTCACTGGAAGTACAGGAGGATTGCGCTCGAGAAACTCGTGGATGCCTAGGCTTCCATCATGGATTACAGCTAATTGTAGACTGTAGCCTCGACCTTGCTCACTAGGTTCTTGGGCTGATTATAATGCGTTACTGAAGTTTAGCTTCATCCGGGGCACGTGCTGTTTCTTTTGTATCTGTAAGTGCTTCCTGTTGAGGTTTAATTTTTTAAACAGGAGCATCGTGCCAAAATGAATCCTGCCTGCATATTTATCCACGAAGATGCCACCATGTTGTGCCATACCTCTACTCAACTGGAGTACTTTCTACTGGGTAGTCAGTAAGTGCTACCTCGTTGGGTAAATGTATGGTGCTTTTCCTACACTACAGCTGCGTAAAGGCCCAGAAGAGAAGTCTTCAGTGATCACCTGTGTCTGTGACTTTGCCACTGCGCTGATAGGCGCCTAGGTACCTCGAGTGAGCTGTCCATCACAGTGGGGGAAAGGGCGGGATAGGTTGCATAGCCTAGTCAGTGACTTTGCCACTGCGCTGATCGGCGCCGAGGTACCTCGAGTGAGCTGTCCATCACAGTGGGGAAAAGGGCGGGATAGGTTGCATAGCCTAGTCTGTGTGGGGAGGGGTTAAACTGGCGAGGCTTCTGTGCGAGTTCACATGCCTCTTGTTTATGAAGGGTCAGAGACCGATCAGCGCAGTAAATGATAAGAAAGCAGTCGGTGGTACCTCTTTGGGTGAATGTATTGTGCTTTTCCAGCACTGCAGCTGCGTGAAGTCCCAGAAGAGTTGTCTTCAGTGATCACCTGTGTCTGTGACTTTGCCACTGCGCCGATATGCGCCGAGGTACCTCGAGGGAGCTGTCCATCAAAGTGGGGTACAGGACGGGATAGCTTGCATAGCCTAGTGTGTGTGGGGAGGGGCCAAACTGGCGAGGCTTCTGTGCGTGTGCACTTGCCTCTTGTTTATGAAGGGTCAGAGACCGATTAGCGCAGCAAATGAGGAGAAAGCAGTCGGTGGTACCTCTTTGGGTGAATGTATTGTGCTTTTCAAACACTACAGCTGCGTATAGGCCCAGAAGAGTTGTCTCGAGTGACCACGTGTGTCTGTAACTTTGCCACCGCGCCGTTTGGCGCCAAGGTCCCTTGAGTGAGCTGTCCATCACAGTGGGGGAAAGGGCGGGAAGATGTTGCATAGCCTAGTGTGTGGGGCGGGGCCAAACGGGCGGGGCTTCTGTACAGTTCACATGCCTCTTGTTTATAAAGGGTCAGAGACCATCAGAGCATCAGATGAGGAGAAATCAGCCTCCTGGTCACTGGAAGTACAGGAGGATTGCGCTCGAGAAACTCGTGGATGCCTAGACCTCCATCACGGATTACAGCTAATTGTAGACTGTAGCCTCGACCTTGCTCACTAGGTTCTTGGGCTGATTATAATGTTTTACTGAAGTTTAGCTTCAACCGGGGCACGTGCTGTTTCTTTTGTATCTGTAAGTGCTTCCTGTTGAGGTTTAATTTTTGAAACAGGAGCATCGTGCCAAAATGAATCCTGCCTGCATATTTATCCACGAAGATGCCACCATGTTGTGCCATACCTCTACTCAACTGGAGTACTTTCTACTGGGTAGTCAGTAAGTGCTACCTCGTTGGGTAAATGTATGGTGCTTTTCCTACACTACAGCTGCGTAAAGGCCCAGAAGAGAAGTCTTCAGTGATCACCTGTGTCTGTGACTTTGCCACTGCGCTGATAGGCGCCTAGGTACCTCGAGTGAGCTGTCCATCACAGTGGGGGAAAGGGCGGGATAGGTTGCATAGCCTAGTCTGTGTGGGGAGGGGTTAAACTGGCGAGGCTTCTGTGCGAGTTCACATGCCTCTTGTTTATGAAGGGTCAGAGACCGATCAGCTCAGTAAATGATAAGAAAGCAGTCGGTGGTACCTCTTTGGGTGAATGTATTGTGCTTTTCCAGCACTGCAGCTGCGTAAAGGCCCAGAAGAGAAGTCTTCAGTGATCACCTGTGTCTGTGACTTTGCCACTGCGCTGATAGGCGCCTGGGTACCTCGAGTGAGCTGTCCATCACAGTGGGGGAAAGGGCGGGATAGGTTGCATAGCCTAGTCAGTGACTTTGCCACTGCGCTGATAGGCGCCGAGGTAACCCGAGTGAGCTGTCCATCACAGTGGGGGAAAGGGCGGGATAGGTTGCATAGCCTAGTCTGTGTGGGGAGGGGTTAAACTGGCGAGGCTTCTGTGCGAGTTCACATGCCTCTTGTTTATGAAGGGTCAGAGACCGATCAGCTCAGTAAATGATAAGAAAGCAGTCGGTGGTACCTCTTTGGGTGAATGTATTGTGCTTTTCCAGCACTGCAGCTGCGTAAAGGCCAGAAGAGTTGTATTCAGGGATCACCTGTGTCTTTAACGTTGCCACTGCGCCGATAGGCGCCGAGGTACCTCGAGTGAGCTGTCCATCACAGTGGGGGAAAGGGCGGGATAGGTTGCATAGCCTAGTGTGTGGGGAGGGGCCAAATTGGCGAGGCTTCTGTGTGTGTGCACTTGCCTCTTGTTTATGAAGGGTCAGAGACCGATTAGCGCAGCAAATGAGGAGAAAGCAGTCGGTGGTACCTCTTTGGGTGAATGTATTGTGCTTTTCAAACACTACAGCTGCGTATAGGCCCAGAAGAGTTGTCTCGAGTGACCACGTGTGTCTGTAACTTTGCCACCGCGCCGTTTGGCGCCAAGGTCCCTTGAGTGAGCTGTCCATCACAGTGGGGGAAAGGGCGGGAAGATATTGCATAGCCTAGTGTGTGGGGCGGGGCCAAACGGGCGGGGCTTCTGTGCAGTTCACATGCCTCTTGTTTATAAAGGGTCAGAGACCATCAGAGCATCAGATGAGGAGAAATCAGCCTCCTGGTCACTGGAAGTACAGGAGGATTGCGCTCGAGAAACTCGTGGATGCCTAGACTTCCATCATGGATTACAGCTAATTGTAGACTGTAGCCTCGACCTTGCTCACTAGGTTCTTGGGCTGATTATAATGCGTTACTGAAGTTTAGCTTCATCCGGGGCACGTGCTGTTTCTTTTGTATCTGTAAGTGCTTCCTGTTGAGGTTTAATTTTTGAAACAGGAGCATCGTGCCAAAATGAATCCTGCCTGCATATTTATCCACGAAGATGCCACCATGTTGTGCCATACCTCTACTCAACTGGAGTACTTTCTACTGGGTAGTCAGTAAGTGCTACCTCGTTGGGTAAATGTATGGTGCTTTTCCTACACTACAGCTGCGTAAAGGCCCAGAAGAGAAGTCTTCAGTGATCACCTGTGTCTGTGACTTTGCCACTGCGCTGATAGGCGCCTAGGTACCTCGAGTGAGCTGTCCATCACAGTGGGGGAAAGGGCGGGATAGGTTGCATAGCCTAGTCAGTGACTTTGCCACTGCGCTGATCGGCGCCGAGGTACCTCGAGTGAGCTGTCCATCACAGTGGGGAAAAGGGCGGGATAGGTTGCATAGCCTAGTCTGTGTGGGGAGGGGTTAAACTGGCGAGGCTTCTGTGCGAGTTCACATGCCTCTTGTTTATGAAGGGTCAGAGACCGATCAGCGCAGTAAATGATAAGAAAGCAGTCGGTGGTACCTCTTTGGGTGAATGTATTGTGCTTTTCCAGCACTGCAGCTGCGTGAAGTCCCAGAAGAGTTGTCTTCAGTGATCACCTGTGTCTGTGACTTTGCCACTGCGCCGATATGCGCCGAGGTACCTCGAGGGAGCTGTCCATCAAAGTGGGGTACAGGACGGGATAGCTTGCATAGCCTAGTGTGTGTGGGGAGGGGCCAAACTGGCGAGGCTTCTGTGCGTGTGCACTTGCCTCTTGTTTATGAAGGGTCAGAGACCGATTAGCGCAGCAAATGAGGAGAAAGCAGTCGGTGGTACCTCTTTGGGTGAATGTATTGTGCTTTTCAAACACTACAGCTGCGTATAGGCCCAGAAGAGTTGTCTCGAGTGACCACGTGTGTCTGTAACTTTGCCACCGCGCCGTTTGGCGCCAAGGTCCCTTGAGTGAGCTGTCCATCACAGTGGGGGAAAGGGCGGGAAGATGTTGCATAGCCTAGTGTGTGGGGCGGGGCCAAACGGGCGGGGCTTCTGTGCAGTTCACATGCCTCTTGTTTATAAAGGGTCAGAGACCATCAGAGCATCAGATGAGGAGAAATCAGCCTCCTGGTCACTGGAAGTACAGGAGGATTGCGCTCGAGAAACTCGTGGATGCCTAGACTTCCATCATGGATTACAGCTAATTGTAGACTGTAGCCTCGACCTTGCTCACTAGGTTCTTGGGCTGATTATAATGCGTTACTGAAGTTTAGCTTCATCCGGGGCACGTGCTGTTTCTTTTGTATCTGTAAGTGCTTCCTGTTGAGGTTTAATTTTTGAAACAGGAGCATCGTGCCAAAATGAATCCTGCCTGCATATTTATCCACGAAGATGCCACCATGTTGTGCCATACCTCTACTCAACTGGAGTACTTTCTACTGGGTAGTCAGTAAGTGCTACCTCGTTGGGTAAATGTATGGTGCTTTTCCTACACTACAGCTGCGTAAAGGCCCAGAAGAGAAGTCTTCAGTGATCACCTGTGTCTGTGACTTTGCCACTGCGCTGATAGGCGCCTAGGTACCTCGAGTGAGCTGTCCATCACAGTGGGGGAAAGGGCGGGATAGGTTGCATAGCCTAGTCAGTGACTTTGCCACTGCGCTGATCGGCGCCGAGGTACCTCGAGTGAGCTGTCCATCACAGTGGGGGAAAGGGCGGGATAGGTTGCATAGCCTAGTCTGTGTGGGGAGGGGTTAAACTGGCGAGGCTTCTGTGCGAGTTCACATGCCTCTTGTTTATGAAGGGTCAGAGACCGATCAGCTCAGTAAATGATAAGAAAGCAGTCGGTGGTAACTCTTTGGGTGAATGTATTGTGCTTTTCCAGCACTGCAGCTGCGTAAAGGCCCAGAAGAGAAGTCTTCAGTGATCACCTGTGTCTGTGACTTTGCCACTGCGCTGATAGGCGCCTGGGTACCTCGAGTGAGCTGTCCATCACAGTGGGGGAAAGGGCAGAATAGGTTGCATAGCCTAGTCAGTGACTTTGCCACTGCGCTGATAGGCGCCGAGGTACCCCGAGTGAGCTGTCCATCACAGTGGGGGAAAGGGCGGGATAGGTTGCATAGCCTAGTCTGTGTGGGGAGGGGTTAAACTGGCGAGGCTTCTGTGCGAGTTCACATGCCTCTTGTTTATGAAGGGTCAGAGACCGATCAGCTCAGTAAATGATAAGAAAGCAGTCGGTGGTACCTCTTTGGGTGAATGTATTGTGCTTTTCCAGCACTGCAGCTGCGTAAAGGCCAGAAGAGTTGTATTCAGGGATCACCTGTGTCTGTAACGTTGCCACTGCGCCGATAGGCGCCGAGGTACCTCGAGTGAGCTGTCCATCACAGTGGGGGAAAGGGCGGGATAGGTTGCATAGCCTAGTGTGTGTGGGGAGGGGCCAAATTGGCGAGGCTTCTGTGTGTGTGCACTTGCCTCTTGTTTATGAAGGGTCAGAGACCGATTAGCGCAGCAAATGAGGAGAAAGCAGTCGGTGGTACCTCTTTGGGTGAATGTATTGTGCTTTTCAAACACTACAGCTGCGTATAGGCCCAGAAGAGTTGTCTCGAGTGACCACGTGTGTCTGTAACTTTGCCACCGCGCCGTTTGGCGCCAAGGTCCCTTGAGTGAGCTGTCCATCACAGTGGGGGAAAGGGCGGGAAGATATTGCATAGCCTAGTGTGTGGGGCGGGGCCAAACGGGCGGGGCTTCTGTGCAGTTCACATGCCTCTTGTTTATAAAGGGTCAGAGACCATCAGAGCATCAGATGAGGAGAAATCAGCCTCCTGGTCACTGGAAGTACAGGAGGATTGCGCTCGAGAAACTCGTGGATGCCTAGACTTCCATCATGGATTACAGCTAATTGTAGACTGTAGCCTCGACCTTGCTCACTAGGTTCTTGGGCTGATTATAATGCGTTACTGAAGTTTAGCTTCATCCGGGGCACGTGCTGTTTCTTTTGTATCTGTAAGTGCTTCCTGTTGAGGTTTAATTTTTGAAACAGGAGCATCGTGCCAAAATGAATCCTGCCTGCATATTTATCCACGAAGATGCCACCATGTTGTGCCATACCTCTACTCAACTGGAGTACTTTCTACTGGGTAGTCAGTAAGTGCTACCTCGTTGGGTAAATGTATGGTGCTTTTCCTACACTACAGCTGCGTAAAGGCCCAGAAGAGAAGTCTTCAGTGATCACCTGTGTCTGTGACTTTGCCACTGCGCTGATAGGCGCCTAGGTACCTCGAGTGAGCTGTCCATCACAGTGGGGGAAAGGGCGGGATAGGTTGCATAGCCTAGTCAGTGACTTTGCCACTGCGCTGATCGGCGCCGAGGTACCTCGAGTGAGCTGTCCATCACAGTGGGGAAAAGGGCGGGATAGGTTGCATAGCCTAGTCTGTGTGGGGAGGGGTTAAACTGGCGAGGCTTCTGTGCGAGTTCACATGCCTCTTGTTTATGAAGGGTCAGAGACCGATCAGCGCAGTAAATGATAAGAAAGCAGTCGGTGGTACCTCTTTGGGTGAATGTATTGTGCTTTTCCAGCACTGCAGCTGCGTGAAGTCCCAGAAGAGTTGTCTTCAGTGATCACCTGTGTCTGTGACTTTGCCACTGCGCCGATATGCGCCGAGGTACCTCGAGGGAGCTGTCCATCAAAGTGGGGTACAGGACGGGATAGCTTGCATAGCCTAGTGTGTGTGGGGAGGGGCCAAACTGGCGAGGCTTCTGTGCGTGTGCACTTGCCTCTTGTTTATGAAGGGTCAGAGACCGATTAGCGCAGCAAATGAGGAGAAAGCAGTCGGTGGTACCTCTTTGGGTGAATGTATTGTGCTTTTCCAGCACTGCAGCTGCGTAAAGGCCCAGAAGAGTTGTCTCGAGTGACCACGTGTGTCTGTAACTTTGCCACCGCGCCGTTTGGCGCCAAGGTCCCTCGAGTGAGCTGTCCATCACAGTGGTGGGAAGGGCGGGATAGGTTGCATAGCCTAGTGTGTGTGGGGAGGGGTTAAACTGGCGAGGCTTCTGTGCGAGTTCACATGCCTCTTGTTTATGAAGGGTCAGAGACAGATCAGCGCAGTAAATGATAAGAAAGCAGTAGGTGGTACCTCTTTGGGTGAATGTATTGTGCTTTTCAAACACTACAGCTGCGTATAGGCCCAGAAGAGTTGTCTCGAGTGACCACGTGTGTCTGTAACTTTGCCACCGCGCCGTTTGGCGCCAAGGTCCCTTGAGTGAGCTGTCCATCACAGTGGGGGAAAGGGCGGGAAGATGTTGCATAGCCTAGTGTGTGGGGCGGGGCCAAACGGGCGGGGCTTCTGTACAGTTCACATGCCTCTTGTTTATAAAGGGTCAGAGACCATCAGAGCATCAGATGAGGAGAAATCAGCCTCCTGGTCACTGGAAGTACAGGAGGATTGCGCTCGAGAAACTCGTGGATGCCTAGACCTCCATCACGGATTACAGCTAATTGTAGACTGTAGCCTCGACCTTGCTCACTAGGTTCTTGGGCTGATTATAATGTTTTACTGAAGTTTAGCTTCAACCGGGGCACGTGCTGTTTCTTTTGTATCTGTAAGTGCTTCCTGTTGAGGTTTAATTTTTGAAACAGGAGCATCGTGCCAAAATGAATCCTGCCTGCATATTTATCCACGAAGATGCCACCATGTTGTGCCATACCTCTACTCAACTGGAGTACTTTCTACTGGGTAGTCAGTAAGTGCTACCTCGTTGGGTAAATGTATGGTGCTTTTCCTACACTACAGCTGCGTAAAGGCCCAGAAGAGAAGTCTTCAGTGATCACCTGTGTCTGTGACTTTGCCACTGCGCTGATAGGCGCCTAGGTACCTCGAGTGAGCTGTCCATCACAGTGGGGGAAAGGGCGTGATAGGTTGCATAGCCTAGTCTGTGTGGGGAGGGGTTAAACTGGCGAGGCTTCTGTGCGAGTTCACATGCCTCTTGTTTATGAAGGGTCAGAGACCGATCAGCTCAGTAAATGATAAGAAAGCAGTCGGTGGTACCTCTTTGGGTGAATGTATTGTGCTTTTCCAGCACTGCAGCTGCGTAAAGGCCCAGAAGAGAAGTCTTCAGTGATCACCTGTGTCTGTGACTTCGCCACTGCGCTGATAGGCGCCTGGGTACCTCGAGTGAGCTGTCCATCACAGTGGGGGAAAGGGCAGAATAGGTTGCATAGCCTAGTCAGTGACTTTGCCACTGCGCTGATAGGCGCCGAGGTACCCCGAGTGAGCTGTCCATCACAGTGGGGGAAAGGGCGGGATAGGTTGCATAGCCTAGTCTGTGTGGGGAGGGGTTAAACTGGCGAGGCTTCTGTGCGAGTTCACATGCCTCTTGTTTATGAAGGGTCAGAGACCGATCAGCTCAGTAAATGATAAGAAAGCAGTCGGTGGTACCTCTTTGGGTGAATGTATTGTGCTTTTCCAGCACTGCAGCTGCGTAAAGGCCAGAAGAGTTGTATTCAGGGATCACCTGTGTCTGTAACGTTGCCACTGCGCCGATAGGCGCCGAGGTACCTCGAGTGAGCTGTCCATCACAGTGGGGGAAAGGGCGGGATAGGTTGCATAGCCTAGTGTGTGGGGAGGGGCCAAATTGGCGAGGCTTCTGTGTGTGTGCACTTGCCTCTTGTTTATGAAGGGTCAGAGACCGATTAGCGCAGCAAATGAGGAGAAAGCAGTCGGTGGTACCTCTTTGGGTGAATGTATTGTGCTTTTCAAACACTACAGCTGCATATAGGCCCAGAAGAGTTGTCTCGAGTGACCACGTGTGTCTGTAACTTTGCCACCGCGCCGTTTGGCGCCAAGGTCCCTTGAGTGAGCTGTCCATCACAGTGGGGGAAAGGGCGGGAAGATATTGCATAGCCTAGTGTGTGGGGCGGGGCCAAACGGGCGGGGCTTCTGTGCAGTTCACATGCCTCTTGTTTATAAAGGGTCAGAGACCATCAGAGCATCAGATGAGGAGAAATCAGCCTCCTGGTCACTGGAAGTACAGGAGGATTGCGCTCGAGAAACTCGTGGATGCCTAGGCTTCCATCATGGATTACAGCTAATTGTAGACTGTAGCCTCGACCTTGCTCACTAGGTTCTTGGGCTGATTATAATGCGTTACTGAAGTTTAGCTTCATCCGGGGCACGTGCTGTTTCTTTTGTATCTGTAAGTGCTTCCTGTTGAGGTTTAATTTTTTAAACAGGAGCATCGTGCCAAAATGAATCCTGCCTGCATATTTATCCACGAAGATGCCACCATGTTGTGCCATACCTCTACTCAACTGGAGTACTTTCTACTGGGTAGTCAGTAAGTGCTACCTCGTTGGGTAAATGTATGGTGCTTTTCCTACACTACAGCTGCGTAAAGGCCCAGAAGAGAAGTCTTCAGTGATCACCTGTGTCTGTGACTTTGCCACTGCGCTGATAGGCGCCTAGGTACCTCGAGTGAGCTGTCCATCACAGTGGGGGAAAGGGCGGGATAGGTTGCATAGCCTAGTCAGTGACTTTGCCACTGCGCTGATCGGCGCCGAGGTACCTCGAGTGAGCTGTCCATCACAGTGGGGAAAAGGGCGGGATAGGTTGCATAGCCTAGTCTGTGTGGGGAGGGGTTAAACTGGCGAGGCTTCTGTGCGAGTTCACATGCCTCTTGTTTATGAAGGGTCAGAGACCGATCAGCGCAGTAAATGATAAGAAAGCAGTCGGTGGTACCTCTTTGGGTGAATGTATTGTGCTTTTCCAGCACTGCAGCTGCGTGAAGTCCCAGAAGAGTTGTCTTCAGTGATCACCTGTGTCTGTGACTTTGCCACTGCGCCGATATGCGCCGAGGTACCTCGAGGGAGCTGTCCATCAAAGTGGGGTACAGGACGGGATAGCTTGCATAGCCTAGTGTGTGTGGGGAGGGGCCAAACTGGCGAGGCTTCTGTGCGTGTGCACTTGCCTCTTGTTTATGAAGGGTCAGAGACCGATTAGCGCAGCAAATGAGGAGAAAGCAGTCGGTGGTACCTCTTTGGGTGAATGTATTGTGCTTTTCAAACACTACAGCTGCGTATAGGCCCAGAAGAGTTGTCTCGAGTGACCACGTGTGTCTGTAACTTTGCCACCGCGCCGTTTGGCGCCAAGGTCCCTTGAGTGAGCTGTCCATCACAGTGGGGGAAAGGGCGGGAAGATGTTGCATAGCCTAGTGTGTGGGGCGGGGCCAAACGGGCGGGGCTTCTGTACAGTTCACATGCCTCTTGTTTATAAAGGGTCAGAGACCATCAGAGCATCAGATGAGGAGAAATCAGCCTCCTGGTCACTGGAAGTACAGGAGGATTGCGCTCGAGAAACTCGTGGATGCCTAGACCTCCATCACGGATTACAGCTAATTGTAGACTGTAGCCTCGACCTTGCTCACTAGGTTCTTGGGCTGATTATAATGTTTTACTGAAGTTTAGCTTCAACCGGGGCACGTGCTGTTTCTTTTGTATCTGTAAGTGCTTCCTGTTGAGGTTTAATTTTTGAAACAGGAGCATCGTGCCAAAATGAATCCTGCCTGCATATTTATCCACGAAGATGCCACCATGTTGTGCCATACCTCTACTCAACTGGAGTACTTTCTACTGGGTAGTCAGTAAGTGCTACCTCGTTGGGTAAATGTATGGTGCTTTTCCTACACTACAGCTGCGTAAAGGCCCAGAAGAGAAGTCTTCAGTGATCACCTGTGTCTGTGACTTTGCCACTGCGCTGATAGGCGCCTAGGTACCTCGAGTGAGCTGTCCATCACAGTGGGGGAAAGGGCGTGATAGGTTGCATAGCCTAGTCTGTGTGGGGAGGGGTTAAACTGGCGAGGCTTCTGTGCGAGTTCACATGCCTCTTGTTTATGAAGGGTCAGAGACCGATCAGCTCAGTAAATGATAAGAAAGCAGTCGGTGGTACCTCTTTGGGTGAATGTATTGTGCTTTTCCAGCACTGCAGCTGCGTAAAGGCCCAGAAGAGAAGTCTTCAGTGATCACCTGTGTCTGTGACTTTGCCACTGCGCTGATAGGCGCCTGGGTACCTCGAGTGAGCTGTCCATCACAGTGGGGGAAAGGGCAGAATAGGTTGCATAGCCTAGTCAGTGACTTTGCCACTGCGCTGATAGGCGCCGAGGTACCCCGAGTGAGCTGTCCATCACAGTGGGGGAAAGGGCGGGATAGGTTGCATAGCCTAGTCTGTGTGGGGAGGGGTTAAACTGGCGAGGCTTCTGTGCGAGTTCACATGCCTCTTGTTTATGAAGGGTCAGAGACCGATCAGCTCAGTAAATGATAAGAAAGCAGTCGGTGGTACCTCTTTGGGTGAATGTATTGTGCTTTTCCAGCACTGCAGCTGCGTAAAGGCCAGAAGAGTTGTATTCAGGGATCACCTGTGTCTGTAACGTTGCCACTGCGCCGATAGGCGCCGAGGTACCTCGAGTGAGCTGTCCATCACAGTGGGGGAAAGGGCGGGATAGGTTGCATAGCCTAGTGTGTGGGGAGGGGTTAAACTGGCGAGGCTTCTGTGTGTGTGCACTTGCCTCTTGTTTATGAAGGGTCAGAGACCGATTAGCGCAGCAAATGAGGAGAAAGCAGTCGGTGGTACCTCTTTGGGTGAATGTATTGTGCTTTTCAAACACTACAGCTGCATAAAGGCCCAGAAGAGTTGTCTCGAGTGATCACCTGTGTCTGTGACTTTGCCACTGCGCTGATAGGCGCCTGGGTACCTCGAGTGAGCTGTCCATCACAGTGGGGGAAAGGGCAGAATAGGTTGCATAGCCTAGTCAGTGACTTTGCCACTGCGCTGATAGGCGCCGAGGTACCCCGAGTGAGCTGTCCATCACAGTGGGGGAAAGGGCGGGATAGGTTGCATAGCCTAGTCTGTGTGGGGAGGGGTTAAACTGGCGAGGCTTCTGTGCGAGTTCACATGCCTCTTGTTTATGAAGGGTCAGAGACCGATCAGCTCAGTAAATGATAAGAAAGCAGTCGGTGGTACCTCTTTGGGTGAATGTATTGTGCTTTTCCAGCACTGCAGCTGCGTAAAGGCCAGAAGAGTTGTATTCAGGGATCACCTGTGTCTGTAACGTTGCCACTGCGCCGATAGGCGCCGAGGTACCTCGAGTGAGCTGTCCATCACAGTGGGGGAAAGGGCGGGATAGGTTGCATAGCCTAGTGTGTGTGGGGAGGGGCCAAATTGGCGAGGCTTCTGTGTGTGTGCACTTGCCTCTTGTTTATGAAGGGTCAGAGACCGATTAGCGCAGCAAATGAGGAGAAAGCAGTCGGTGGTACCTCTTTGGGTGAATGTATTGTGCTTTTCAAACACTACAGCTGCGTATAGGCCCAGAAGAGTTGTCTCGAGTGACCACGTGTGTCTGTAACTTTGCCACCGCGCCGTTTGGCGCCACGGTCCCTTGAGTGAGCTGTCCATCACAGTGGGGGAAAGGGCGGGAAGATATTGCATAGCCTAGTGTGTGGGGCGGGGCCAAACGGGCGGGGCTTCTGTGCAGTTCACATGCCTCTTGTTTATAAAGGGTCAGAGACCATCAGAGCATCAGATGAGGAGAAATCAGCCTCCTGGTCACTGGAAGTACAGGAGGATTGCGCTCGAGAAACTCGTGGATGCCTAGACTTCCATCATGGATTACAGCTAATTGTAGACTGTAGCCTCGACCTTGCTCACTAGGTTCTTGGGCTGATTATAATGCGTTACTGAAGTTTAGCTTCATCCGGGGCACGTGCTGTTTCTTTTGTATCTGTAAGTGCTTCCTGTTGAGGTTTAATTTTTGAAACAGGAGCATCGTGCCAAAATGAATCCTGCCTGCATATTTATCCACGAAGATGCCACCATGTTGTGCCATACCTCTACTCAACTGGAGTACTTTCTACTGGGTAGTCAGTAAGTGCTACCTCGTTGGGTAAATGTATGGTGCTTTTCCTACACTACAGCTGCGTAAAGGCCCAGAAGAGAAGTCTTCAGTGGTCACCTGTGTCTGTGACTTTGCCACTGCGCTGATAGGCGCCTAGGTACCTCGAGTGAGCTGTCCATCACAGTGGGGGAAAGGGCGGGATAGGTTGCATAGCCTAGTCAGTGACTTTGCCACTGCGCTGATCGGCGCCGAGGTACCTCGAGTGAGCTGTCCATCACAGTGGGGAAAAGGGCGGGATAGGTTGCATAGCCTAGTCTGTGTGGGGAGGGGTTAAACTGGCGAGGCTTCTGTGCGAGTTCACATGCCTCTTGTTTATGAAGGGTCAGAGACCGATCAGCGCAGTAAATGATAAGAAAGCAGTCGGTGGTACCTCTTTGGGTGAATGTATTGTGCTTTTCCAGCACTGCAGCTGCGTGAAGTCCCAGAAGAGTTGTCTTCAGTGATCACCTGTGTCTGTGACTTTGCCACTGCGCCGATATGCGCCGAGGTACCTCAAGGGAGCTGTCCATCAAAGTGGGGTACAGGACGGGATAGCTTGCATAGCCTAGTGTGTGTGGGGAGGGGCCAAACTGGCGAGGCTTCTGTGCGTGTGCACTTGCCTCTTGTTTATGAAGGGTCAGAGACCGATTAGCGCAGCAAATGAGGAAAAAGCAGTCGGTGGTACCTCTTTGGGTGAATGTATTGTGCTTTTCAAACACTACAGCTGCGTATAGGCCCAGAAGAGTTGTCTCGAGTGACCACGTGTGTCTGTAACTTTGCCACCGCGCCGTTTGGCGCCAAGGTCCCTTGAGTGAGCTGTCCATCACAGTGGGGGAAAGGGCGGGAAGATGTTGCATAGCCTAGTGTGTGGGGCGGGGCCAAACGGGCGGGGCTTCTGTACAGTTCACATGCCTCTTGTTTATAAAGGGTCAGAGACCATCAGAGCATCAGATGAGGAGAAATCAGCCTCCTGGTCACTGGAAGTACAGGAGGATTGCGCTCGAGAAACTCGTGGATGCCTAGACCTCCATCACGGATTACAGCTAATTGTAGACTGTAGCCTCGACCTTGCTCACTAGGTTCTTGGGCTGATTATAATGTTTTACTGAAGTTTAGCTTCAACCGGGGCACGTGCTGTTTCTTTTGTATCTGTAAGTGCTTCCTGTTGAGGTTTAATTTTTGAAACAGGAGCATCGTGCCAAAATGAATCCTGCCTGCATATTTATCCACGAAGATGCCACCATGTTGTGCCATACCTCTACTCAACTGGAGTACTTTCTACTGGGTAGTCAGTAAGTGCTACCTCGTTGGGTAAATGTATGGTGCTTTTCCTACACTACAGCTGCGTAAAGGCCCAGAAGAGAAGTCTTCAGTGATCACCTGTGTCTGTGACTTTGCCACTGCGCTGATAGGCGCCTAGGTACCTCGAGTGAGCTGTCCATCACAGTGGGGGAAAGGGCGTGATAGGTTGCATAGCCTAGTCTGTGTGGGGAGGGGTTAAACTGGCGAGGCTTCTGTGCGAGTTCACATGCCTCTTGTTTATGAAGGGTCAGAGACCGATCAGCTCAGTAAATGATAAGAAAGCAGTCGGTGGTACCTCTTTGGGTGAATGTATTGTGCTTTTCCAGCACTGCAGCTGCGTAAAGGCCCAGAAGAGAAGTCTTCAGTGATCACCTGTGTCTGTGACTTCGCCACTGCGCTGATAGGCGCCTGGGTACCTCGAGTGAGCTGTCCATCACAGTGGGGGAAAGGGCAGAATAGGTTGCATAGCCTAGTCAGTGACTTTGCCACTGCGCTGATAGGCGCCGAGGTACCCCGAGTGAGCTGTCCATCACAGTGGGGGAAAGGGCGGGATAGGTTGCATAGCCTAGTCTGTGTGGGGAGGGGTTAAACTGGCGAGGCTTCTGTGCGAGTTCACATGCCTCTTGTTTATGAAGGGTCAGAGACCGATCAGCTCAGTAAATGATAAGAAAGCAGTCGGTGGTACCTCTTTGGGTGAATGTATTGTGCTTTTCCAGCACTGCAGCTGCGTAAAGGCCAGAAGAGTTGTATTCAGGGATCACCTGTGTCTGTAACGTTGCCACTGCGCCGATAGGCGCCGAGGTACCTCGAGTGAGCTGTCCATCACAGTGGGGGAAAGGGCGGGATAGGTTGCATAGCCTAGTGTGTGGGGAGGGGCCAAATTGGCGAGGCTTCTGTGTGTGTGCACTTGCCTCTTGTTTATGAAGGGTCAGAGACCGATTAGCGCAGCAAATGAGGAGAAAGCAGTCGGTGGTACCTCTTTGGGTGAATGTATTGTGCTTTTCAAACACTACAGCTGCATATAGGCCCAGAAGAGTTGTCTCGAGTGACCACGTGTGTCTGTAACTTTGCCACCGCGCCGTTTGGCGCCAAGGTCCCTTGAGTGAGCTGTCCATCACAGTGGGGGAAAGGGCGGGAAGATATTGCATAGCCTAGTGTGTGGGGCGGGGCCAAACGGGCGGGGCTTCTGTGCAGTTCACATGCCTCTTGTTTATAAAGGGTCAGAGACCATCAGAGCATCAGATGAGGAGAAATCAGCCTCCTGGTCACTGGAAGTACAGGAGGATTGCGCTCGAGAAACTCGTGGATGCCTAGGCTTCCATCATGGATTACAGCTAATTGTAGACTGTAGCCTCGACCTTGCTCACTAGGTTCTTGGGCTGATTATAATGCGTTACTGAAGTTTAGCTTCATCCGGGGCACGTGCTGTTTCTTTTGTATCTGTAAGTGCTTCCTGTTGAGGTTTAATTTTTTAAACAGGAGCATCGTGCCAAAATGAATCCTGCCTGCATATTTATCCACGAAGATGCCACCATGTTGTGCCATACCTCTACTCAACTGGAGTACTTTCTACTGGGTAGTCAGTAAGTGCTACCTCGTTGGGTAAATGTATGGTGCTTTTCCTACACTACAGCTGCGTAAAGGCCCAGAAGAGAAGTCTTCAGTGATCACCTGTGTCTGTGACTTTGCCACTGCGCTGATAGGCGCCTAGGTACCTCGAGTGAGCTGTCCATCACAGTGGGGGAAAGGGCGGGATAGGTTGCATAGCCTAGTCAGTGACTTTGCCACTGCGCTGATCGGCGCCGAGGTACCTCGAGTGAGCTGTCCATCACAGTGGGGAAAAGGGCGGGATAGGTTGCATAGCCTAGTCTGTGTGGGGAGGGGTTAAACTGGCGAGGCTTCTGTGCGAGTTCACATGCCTCTTGTTTATGAAGGGTCAGAGACCGATCAGCGCAGTAAATGATAAGAAAGCAGTCGGTGGTACCTCTTTGGGTGAATGTATTGTGCTTTTCCAGCACTGCAGCTGCGTGAAGTCCCAGAAGAGTTGTCTTCAGTGATCACCTGTGTCTGTGACTTTGCCACTGCGCCGATATGCGCCGAGGTACCTCGAGGGAGCTGTCCATCAAAGTGGGGTACAGGACGGGATAGCTTGCATAGCCTAGTGTGTGTGGGGAGGGGCCAAACTGGCGAGGCTTCTGTGCGTGTGCACTTGCCTCTTGTTTATGAAGGGTCAGAGACCGATTAGCGCAGCAAATGAGGAGAAAGCAGTCGGTGGTACCTCTTTGGGTGAATGTATTGTGCTTTTCAAACACTACAGCTGCGTATAGGCCCAGAAGAGTTGTCTCGAGTGACCACGTGTGTCTGTAACTTTGCCACCGCGCCGTTTGGCGCCAAGGTCCCTTGAGTGAGCTGTCCATCACAGTGGGGGAAAGGGCGGGAAGATGTTGCATAGCCTAGTGTGTGGGGCGGGGCCAAACGGGCGGGGCTTCTGTACAGTTCACATGCCTCTTGTTTATAAAGGGTCAGAGACCATCAGAGCATCAGATGAGGAGAAATCAGCCTCCTGGTCACTGGAAGTACAGGAGGATTGCGCTCGAGAAACTCGTGGATGCCTAGACCTCCATCACGGATTACAGCTAATTGTAGACTGTAGCCTCGACCTTGCTCACTAGGTTCTTGGGCTGATTATAATGTTTTACTGAAGTTTAGCTTCAACCGGGGCACGTGCTGTTTCTTTTGTATCTGTAAGTGCTTCCTGTTGAGGTTTAATTTTTGAAACAGGAGCATCGTGCCAAAATGAATCCTGCCTGCATATTTATCCACGAAGATGCCACCATGTTGTGCCATACCTCTACTCAACTGGAGTACTTTCTACTGGGTAGTCAGTAAGTGCTACCTCGTTGGGTAAATGTATGGTGCTTTTCCTACACTACAGCTGCGTAAAGGCCCAGAAGAGAAGTCTTCAGTGATCACCTGTGTCTGTGACTTTGCCACTGCGCTGATAGGCGCCTAGGTACCTCGAGTGAGCTGTCCATCACAGTGGGGGAAAGGGCGTGATAGGTTGCATAGCCTAGTCTGTGTGGGGAGGGGTTAAACTGGCGAGGCTTCTGTGCGAGTTCACATGCCTCTTGTTTATGAAGGGTCAGAGACCGATCAGCTCAGTAAATGATAAGAAAGCAGTCGGTGGTACCTCTTTGGGTGAATGTATTGTGCTTTTCCAGCACTGCAGCTGCGTAAAGGCCCAGAAGAGAAGTCTTCAGTGATCACCTGTGTCTGTGACTTTGCCACTGCGCTGATAGGCGCCTGGGTACCTCGAGTGAGCTGTCCATCACAGTGGGGGAAAGGGCAGAATAGGTTGCATAGCCTAGTCAGTGACTTTGCCACTGCGCTGATAGGCGCCGAGGTACCCCGAGTGAGCTGTCCATCACAGTGGGGGAAAGGGCGGGATAGGTTGCATAGCCTAGTCTGTGTGGGGAGGGGTTAAACTGGCGAGGCTTCTGTGCGAGTTCACATGCCTCTTGTTTATGAAGGGTCAGAGACCGATCAGCTCAGTAAATGATAAGAAAGCAGTCGGTGGTACCTCTTTGGGTGAATGTATTGTGCTTTTCCAGCACTGCAGCTGCGTAAAGGCCAGAAGAGTTGTATTCAGGGATCACCTGTGTCTGTAACGTTGCCACTGCGCCGATAGGCGCCGAGGTACCTCGAGTGAGCTGTCCATCACAGTGGGGGAAAGGGCGGGATAGGTTGCATAGCCTAGTGTGTGGGGAGGGGTTAAACTGGCGAGGCTTCTGTGTGTGTGCACTTGCCTCTTGTTTATGAAGGGTCAGAGACCGATTAGCGCAGCAAATGAGGAGAAAGCAGTCGGTGGTACCTCTTTGGGTGAATGTATTGTGCTTTTCAAACACTACAGCTGCATAAAGGCCCAGAAGAGTTGTCTCGAGTGATCACCTGTGTCTGTGACTTTGCCACTGCGCTGATAGGCGCCTGGGTACCTCGAGTGAGCTGTCCATCACAGTGGGGGAAAGGGCAGAATAGGTTGCATAGCCTAGTCAGTGACTTTGCCACTGCGCTGATAGGCGCCGAGGTACCCCGAGTGAGCTGTCCATCACAGTGGGGGAAAGGGCGGGATAGGTTGCATAGCCTAGTCTGTGTGGGGAGGGGTTAAACTGGCGAGGCTTCTGTGCGAGTTCACATGCCTCTTGTTTATGAAGGGTCAGAGACCGATCAGCTCAGTAAATGATAAGAAAGCAGTCGGTGGTACCTCTTTGGGTGAATGTATTGTGCTTTTCCAGCACTGCAGCTGCGTAAAGGCCAGAAGAGTTGTATTCAGGGATCACCTGTGTCTGTAACGTTGCCACTGCGCCGATAGGCGCCGAGGTACCTCGAGTGAGCTGTCCATCACAGTGGGGGAAAGGGCGGGATAGGTTGCATAGCCTAGTGTGTGTGGGGAGGGGCCAAATTGGCGAGGCTTCTGTGTGTGTGCACTTGCCTCTTGTTTATGAAGGGTCAGAGACCGATTAGCGCAGCAAATGAGGAGAAAGCAGTCGGTGGTACCTCTTTGGGTGAATGTATTGTGCTTTTCAAACACTACAGCTGCGTATAGGCCCAGAAGAGTTGTCTCGAGTGACCACGTGTGTCTGTAACTTTGCCACCGCGCCGTTTGGCGCCACGGTCCCTTGAGTGAGCTGTCCATCACAGTGGGGGAAAGGGCGGGAAGATATTGCATAGCCTAGTGTGTGGGGCGGGGCCAAACGGGCGGGGCTTCTGTGCAGTTCACATGCCTCTTGTTTATAAAGGGTCAGAGACCATCAGAGCATCAGATGAGGAGAAATCAGCCTCCTGGTCACTGGAAGTACAGGAGGATTGCGCTCGAGAAACTCGTGGATGCCTAGACTTCCATCATGGATTACAGCTAATTGTAGACTGTAGCCTCGACCTTGCTCACTAGGTTCTTGGGCTGATTATAATGCGTTACTGAAGTTTAGCTTCATCCGGGGCACGTGCTGTTTCTTTTGTATCTGTAAGTGCTTCCTGTTGAGGTTTAATTTTTGAAACAGGAGCATCGTGCCAAAATGAATCCTGCCTGCATATTTATCCACGAAGATGCCACCATGTTGTGCCATACCTCTACTCAACTGGAGTACTTTCTACTGGGTAGTCAGTAAGTGCTACCTCGTTGGGTAAATGTATGGTGCTTTTCCTACACTACAGCTGCGTAAAGGCCCAGAAGAGAAGTCTTCAGTGGTCACCTGTGTCTGTGACTTTGCCACTGCGCTGATAGGCGCCTAGGTACCTCGAGTGAGCTGTCCATCACAGTGGGGGAAAGGGCGGGATAGGTTGCATAGCCTAGTCAGTGACTTTGCCACTGCGCTGATCGGCGCCGAGGTACCTCGAGTGAGCTGTCCATCACAGTGGGGAAAAGGGCGGGATAGGTTGCATAGCCTAGTCTGTGTGGGGAGGGGTTAAACTGGCGAGGCTTCTGTGCGAGTTCACATGCCTCTTGTTTATGAAGGGTCAGAGACCGATCAGCGCAGTAAATGATAAGAAAGCAGTCGGTGGTACCTCTTTGGGTGAATGTATTGTGCTTTTCCAGCACTGCAGCTGCGTGAAGTCCCAGAAGAGTTGTCTTCAGTGATCACCTGTGTCTGTGACTTTGCCACTGCGCCGATATGCGCCGAGGTACCTCGAGGGAGCTGTCCATCAAAGTGGGGTACAGGACGGGATAGCTTGCATAGCCTAGTGTGTGTGGGGAGGGGCCAAACTGGCGAGGCTTCTGTGCGTGTGCACTTGCCTCTTGTTTATGAAGGGTCAGAGACCGATTAGCGCAGCAAATGAGGAAAAAGCAGTCGGTGGTACCTCTTTGGGTGAATGTATTGTGCTTTTCAAACACTACAGCTGCGTATAGGCCCAGAAGAGTTGTCTCGAGTGACCACGTGTGTCTGTAACTTTGCCACCGCGCCGTTTGGCGCCAAGGTCCCTTGAGTGAGCTGTCCATCACAGTGGGGGAAAGGGCGGGAAGATGTTGCATAGCCTAGTGTGTGGGGCGGGGCCAAACGGGCGGGGCTTCTGTACAGTTCACATGCCTCTTGTTTATAAAGGGTCAGAGACCATCAGAGCATCAGATGAGGAGAAATCAGCCTCCTGGTCACTGGAAGTACAGGAGGATTGCGCTCGAGAAACTCGTGGATGCCTAGACCTCCATCACGGATTACAGCTAATTGTAGACTGTAGCCTCGACCTTGCTCACTAGGTTCTTGGGCTGATTATAATGTTTTACTGAAGTTTAGCTTCAACCGGGGCACGTGCTGTTTCTTTTGTATCTGTAAGTGCTTCCTGTTGAGGTTTAATTTTTGAAACAGGAGCATCGTGCCAAAATGAATCCTGCCTGCATATTTATCCACGAAGATGCCACCATGTTGTGCCATACCTCTACTCAACTGGAGTACTTTCTACTGGGTAGTCAGTAAGTGCTACCTCGTTGGGTAAATGTATGGTGCTTTTCCTACACTACAGCTGCGTAAAGGCCCAGAAGAGAAGTCTTCAGTGATCACCTGTGTCTGTGACTTTGCCACTGCGCTGATAGGCGCCTAGGTACCTCGAGTGAGCTGTCCATCACAGTGGGGGAAAGGGCGTGATAGGTTGCATAGCCTAGTCTGTGTGGGGAGGGGTTAAACTGGCGAGGCTTCTGTGCGAGTTCACATGCCTCTTGTTTATGAAGGGTCAGAGACCGATCAGCTCAGTAAATGATAAGAAAGCAGTCGGTGGTACCTCTTTGGGTGAATGTATTGTGCTTTTCCAGCACTGCAGCTGCGTAAAGGCCCAGAAGAGAAGTCTTCAGTGATCACCTGTGTCTGTGACTTTGCCACTGCGCTGATAGGCGCCTGGGTACCTCGAGTGAGCTGTCCATCACAGTGGGGGAAAGGGCAGAATAGGTTGCATAGCCTAGTCAGTGACTTTGCCACTGCGCTGATAGGCGCCGAGGTACCCCGAGTGAGCTGTCCATCACAGTGGGGGAAAGGGCGGGATAGGTTGCATAGCCTAGTCTGTGTGGGGAGGGGTTAAACTGGCGAGGCTTCTGTGCGAGTTCACATGCCTCTTGTTTATGAAGGGTCAGAGACCGATCAGCTCAGTAAATGATAAGAAAGCAGTCGGTGGTACCTCTTTGGGTGAATGTATTGTGCTTTTCCAGCACTGCAGCTGCGTAAAGGCCAGAAGAGTTGTATTCAGGGATCACCTGTGTCTGTAACGTTGCCACTGCGCCGATAGGCGCCGAGGTACCTCGAGTGAGCTGTCCATCACAGTGGGGGAAAGGGCGGGATAGGTTGCATAGCCTAGTGTGTGTGGGGAGGGGCCAAATTGGCGAGGCTTCTGTGTGTGTGCACTTGCCTCTTGTTTATGAAGGGTCAGAGACCGATTAGCGCAGCAAATGAGGAGAAAGCAGTCGGTGGTACCTCTTTGGGTGAATGTATTGTGCTTTTCAAACACTACAGCTGCGTATAGGCCCAGAAGAGTTGTCTCGAGTGACCACGTGTGTCTGTAACTTTGCCACCGCGCCGTTTGGCGCCAAGGTCCCTTGAGTGAGCTGTCCATCACAGTGGGGGAAAGGGCGGGAAGATATTGCATAGCCTAGTGTGTGGGGCGGGGCCAAACGGGCGGGGCTTCTGTGCAGTTCACATGCCTCTTGTTTATAAAGGGTCAGAGACCATCGGAGCATCAGATGAGGAGAAATCAGCCTCCTGGTCACTGGAAGTACAGGAGGATTGCGCTCGAGAAACTCGTGGATGCCTAGACTTCCATCATGGATTACAGCTAATTGTAGACTGTAGCCTCGACCTTGCTCACTAGGTTCTTGGGCTGATTATAATGCGTTACTGAAGTTTAGCTTCATCCGGGGCACGTGCTGTTTCTTTTGTATCTGTAAGTGCTTCCTGTTGAGGTTTAATTTTTGAAACAGGAGCATCGTGCCAAAATGAATCCTGCCTGCATATTTATCCACGAAGATGCCACCATGTTGTGCCATACCTCTACTCAACTGGAGTACTTTCTACTGGGTAGTCAGTAAGTGCTACCTCGTTGGGTAAATGTATGGTGCTTTTCCTACACTACAGCTGCGTAAAGGCCCAGAAGAGAAGTCTTCAGTGATCACCTGTGTCTGTGACTTTGCCACTGCGCTGATAGGCGCCTAGGTACCTCGAGTGTGCTGTCCATCACAGTGGGGGAAAGGGCGGGATAGGTTGCATAGCCTAGTCAGTGACTTTGCCACTGCGCTGATCGGCGCCGAGGTACCTCGAGTGAGCTGTCCATCACAGTGGGGAAAAGGGCGGGATAGGTTGCATAGCCTAGTCTGTGTGGGGAGGGGTTAAACTGGCGAGGCTTCTGTGCGAGTTCACATGCCTCTTGTTTATGAAGGGTCAGAGACCGATCAGCGCAGTAAATGATAAGAAAGCAGTCGGTGGTACCTCTTTGGGTGAATGTATTGTGCTTTTCCAGCACTGCAGCTGCGTGAAGTCCCAGAAGAGTTGTCTTCAGTGATCACCTGTGTCTGTGACTTTGCCACTGCGCCGATATGCGCCGAGGTACCTCGAGGGAGCTGTCCATCAAAGTGGGGTACAGGACGGGATAGCTTGCATAGCCTAGTGTGTGTGGGGAGGGGCCAAACTGGCGAGGCTTCTGTGCGTGTGCACTTGCCTCTTGTTTATGAAGGGTCAGAGACCGATTAGCGCAGCAAATGAGGAGAAAGCAGTCGGTGGTACCTCTTTGGGTGAATGTATTGTGCTTTTCCAGCACTGCAGCTGCGTAAAGGCCCAGAAGAGTTGTCTCGAGTGACCACGTGTGTCTGTAACTTTGCCACCGCGCCGTTTGGCGCCAAGGTCCCTCGAGTGAGCTGTCCATCACAGTGGTGGGAAGGGCGGGATAGGTTGCATAGCCTAGTGTGTGTGGGGAGGGGTTAAACTGGCGAGGCTTCTGTGCGAGTTCACATGCCTCTTGTTTATGAAGGGTCAGAGACAGATCAGCGCAGAAAATGATAAGAAAGCAGTAGGTGGTACCTCTTTGGGTGAATGTATTGTGCTTTTCAAACACTACAGCTGCGTATAGGCCCAGAAGAGTTGTCTCGAGTGACCACGTGTGTCTGTAACTTTGCCACCGCGCCGTTTGGCGCCAAGGTCCCTTGAGTGAGCTGTCCATCACAGTGGGGGAAAGGGCGGGAAGATGTTGCATAGCCTAGTGTGTGGGGCGGGGCCAAACGGGCGGGGCTTCTGTACAGTTCACATGCCTCTTGTTTATAAAGGGTCAGAGACCATCAGAGCATCAGATGAGGAGAAATCAGCCTCCTGGTCACTGGAAGTACAGGAGGATTGCGCTCGAGAAACTCGTGGATGCCTAGACCTCCATCACGGATTACAGCTAATTGTAGACTGTAGCCTCGACCTTGCTCACTAGGTTCTTGGGCTGATTATAATGTTTTACTGAAGTTTAGCTTCAACCGGGGCACGTGCTGTTTCTTTTGTATCTGTAAGTGCTTCCTGTTGAGGTTTAATTTTTGAAACAGGAGCATCGTGCCAAAATGAATCCTGCCTGCATATTTATCCACGAAGATGCCACCATGTTGTGCCATACCTCTACTCAACTGGAGTACTTTCTACTGGGTAGTCAGTAAGTGCTACCTCGTTGGGTAAATGTATGGTGCTTTTCCTACACTACAGCTGCGTAAAGGCCCAGAAGAGAAGTCTTCAGTGATCACCTGTGTCTGTGACTTTGCCACTGCGCTGATAGGCGCCTAGGTA
The DNA here is from genome assembly GCF_964263255.1 of Lissotriton vulgaris. NCBI lineage: Eukaryota > Metazoa > Chordata > Amphibia > Caudata > Salamandridae > Lissotriton > Lissotriton vulgaris. Next base: position 1,493,230,601 of record NC_141696.1, read on the forward strand.
CCTCGAGTGAGCTGTCCATCACAGTGGGGGAAAGGGCGTGATAGGTTGCATAGCCTAGTCTGTGTGGGGAGGGGTTAAACTGGCGAGGCTTCTGTGCGAGTTCACATGCCTCTTGTTTATGAAGGGTCAGAGACCGATCAGCTCAGTAAATGATAAGAAAGCAGTCGGTGGTACCTCTTTGGGTGAATGTATTGTGCTTTTCCAGCACTGCAGCTGCGTAAAGGCCCAGAAGAGAAGTCTTCAGTGATCACCTGTGTCTGTGACTTTGCCACTGCGCTGATAGGCGCCTGGGTACCTCGAGTGAGCTGTCCATCACAGTGGGGGAAAGGGCAGAATAGGTTGCATAGCCTAGTCAGTGACTTTGCCACTGCGCTGATAGGCGCCGAGGTACCCCGAGTGAGCTGTCCATCACAGTGGGGGAAAGGGCGGGATAGGTTGCATAGCCTAGTCTGTGTGGGGAGGGGTTAAACTGGCGAGGCTTCTGTGCGAGTTCACATGCCTCTTGTTTATGAAGGGTCAGAGACCGATCAGCTCAGTAAATGATAAGAAAGCAGTCGGTGGTACCTCTTTGGGTGAATGTATTGTGCTTTTCCAGCACTGCAGCTGCGTAAAGGCCCAGAAGAGAAGTCTTCAGTGATCACCTGTGTCTGTGACTTTGCCACTGCGCTGATAGGCGCCTGGGTACCTCGAGTGAGCTGTCCATCACAGTGGGGGAAAGGGCAGAATAGGTTGCATAGCCTAGTCAGTGACTTTGCCACTGCGCTGATAGGCGCCGAGGTACCCCGAGTGAGCTGTCCATCACAGTGGGGGAAAGGGCGGGATAGGTTGCATAGCCTAGTCTGTGTGGGGAGGGGTTAAACTGGCGAGGCTTCTGTGCGAGTTCACATGCCTCTTGTTTATGAAGGGTCAGAGACCGATCAGCTCAGTAAATGATAAGAAAGCAGTCGGTGGTACCTCTTTGGGTGAATGTATTGTGCTTTTCCAGCACTGCAGCTGCGTAAAGGCCAGAAGAGTTGTATTCAGGGATCACCTGTGTCTGTAACGTTGCCACTGCGCCGATAGGCGCCGAGGTACCTCGAGTGAGCTGTCCATCACAGTGGGGGAAAGGGCGGGATAGGTTGCATAGCCTAGTGTGTGGGGAGGGGCCAAATTGGCGAGGCTTCTGTGTGTGTGCACTTGCCTCTTGTTTATGAAGGGTCAGAGACCGATTAGCGCAGCAAATGAGGAGAAAGCAGTCGGTGGTACCTCTTTGGGTGAATGTATTGTGCTTTTCAAACACTACAGCTGCATATAGGCCCAGAAGAGTTGTCTCGAGTGACCACGTGTGTCTGTAACTTTGCCACCGCGCCGTTTGGCGCCAAGGTCCCTTGAGTGAGCTGTCCATCACAGTGGGGGAAAGGGCGGGAAGATATTGCATAGCCTAGTGTGTGGGGCGGGGCCAAACGGGCGGGGCTTCTGTGCAGTTCACATGCCTCTTGTTTATAAAGGGTCAGAGACCATCAGAGCATCAGATGAGGAGAAATCAGCCTCCTGGTCACTGGAAGTACAGGAGGATTGCGCTCGAGAAACTCGTGGATGCCTAGGCTTCCATCATGGATTACAGCTAATTGTAGACTGTAGCCTCGACCTTGCTCACTAGGTTCTTGGGCTGATTATAATGCGTTACTGAAGTTTAGCTTCATCCGGGGCACGTGCTGTTTCTTTTGTATCTGTAAGTGCTTCCTGTTGAGGTTTAATTTTTTAAACAGGAGCATCGTGCCAAAATGAATCCTGCCTGCATATTTATCCACGAAGATGCCACCATGTTGTGCCATACCTCTACTCAACTGGAGTACTTTCTACTGGGTAGTCAGTAAGTGCTACCTCGTTGGGTAAATGTATGGTGCTTTTCCTACACTACAGCTGCGTAAAGGCCCAGAAGAGAAGTCTTCAGTGGTCACCTGTGTCTGTGACTTTGCCACTGCGCTGATAGGCGCCTAGGTACCTCGAGTGAGCTGTCCATCACAGTGGGGGAAAGGGCGGGATAGGTTGCATAGCCTAGTCAGTGACTTTGCCACTGCGCTGATCGGCGCCGAGGTACCTCGAGTGAGCTGTCCATCACAGTGGGGAAAAGGGCGGGATAGGTTGCATAGCCTAGTCTGTGTGGGGAGGGGTTAAACTGGCGAGGCTTCTGTGCGAGTTCACATGCCTCTTGTTTATGAAGGGTCAGAGACCGATCAGCGCAGTAAATGATAAGAAAGCAGTCGGTGGTACCTCTTTGGGTGAATGCATTGTGCTTTTCCAGCACTGCAGCTGCGTGAAGTCCCAGAAGAGTTGTCTTCAGTGATCACCTGTGTCTGTGACTTTGCCACTGCGCCGATATGCGCCGAGGTACCTCGAGGGAGCTGTCCATCAAAGTGGGGTACAGGACGGGATAGCTTGCATAGCCTAGTGTGTGTGGGGAGGGGCCAAACTGGCGAGGCTTCTGTGCGTGTGCACTTGCCTCTTGTTTATGAAGGGTCAGAGACCGATTAGCGCAGCAAATGAGGAGAAAGCAGTCGGTGGTACCTCTTTGGGTGAATGTATTGTGCTTTTCCAGCACTGCAGCTGCGTAAAGGCCCAGAAGAGTTGTCTCGAGTGACCACGTGTGTCTGTAACTTTGCCACCGCGCCGTTTGGCGCCAAGGTCCCTCGAGTGAGCTGTCCATCACAGTGGTGGGAAGGGCGGGATAGGTTGCATAGCCTAGTGTGTGTGGGGAGGGGTTAAACTGGCGAGGCTTCTGTGCGAGTTCACATGCCTCTTGTTTATGAAGGGTCAGAGACAGATCAGCGCAGAAAATGATAAGAAAGCAGTAGGTGGTACCTCTTTGGGTGAATGTATTGTGCTTTTCAAACACTACAGCTGCGTATAGGCCCAGAAGAGTTGTCTCGAGTGACCACGTGTGTCTGTAACTTTGCCACCGCGCCGTTTGGCGCCAAGGTCCCTTGAGTGAGCTGTCCATCACAGTGGGGGAAAGGGCGGGAAGATGTTGCATAGCCTAGTTTGTGGGGCGGGGCCAAACGGGCGGGGCTTCTGTACAGTTCACATGCCTCTTGTTTATAAAGGGTCAGAGACCATCAGAGCATCAGATGAGGAGAAATCAGCCTCCTGGTCACTGGAAGTACAGGAGGATTGCGCTCGAGAAACTCGTGGATGCCTAGACCTCCATCACGGATTACAGCTAATTGTAGACTGTAGCCTCGACCTTGCTCACTAGGTTCTTGGGCTGATTATAATGTTTTACTGAAGTTTAGCTTCAACCGGGGCACGTGCTGTTTCTTTTGTATCTGTAAGTGCTTCCTGTTGAGGTTTAATTTTTGAAACAGGAGCATCGTGCCAAAATGAATCCTGCCTGCATATTTATCCACGAAGATGCCACCATGTTGTGCCATACCTCTACTCAACTGGAGTACTTTCTACTGGGTAGTCAGTAAGTGCTACCTCGTTGGGTAAATGTATGGTGCTTTTCCTACACTACAGCTGCGTAAAGGCCCAGAAGAGAAGTCTTCAGTGATCACCTGTGTCTGTGACTTTGCCACTGCGCTGATAGGCGCCTAGGTACCTCGAGTGAGCTGTCCATCACAGTGGGGGAAAGGGCGTGATAGGTTGCATAGCCTAGTCTGTGTGGGGAGGGGTTAAACTGGCGAGGCTTCTGTGCGAGTTCACATGCCTCTTGTTTATGAAGGGTCAGAGACCGATCAGCTCAGTAAATGATAAGAAAGCAGTCGGTGGTACCTCTTTGGGTGAATGTATTGTGCTTTTCCAGCACTGCAGCTGCGTAAAGGCCCAGAAGAGAAGTCTTCAGTGATCACCTGTGTCTGTGACTTTGCCACTGCGCTGATAGGCGCCTGGGTACCTCGAGTGAGCTGTCCATCACAGTGGGGGAAAGGGCGGGATAGGTTGCATAGCCTAGTCAGTGACTTTGCCACTGCGCTGATAGGCGCCGAGGTACCCCGAGTGAGCTGTCCATCACAGTGGGGGAAAGGGCGGGATAGGTTGCATAGCCTAGTCTGTGTGGGGAGGGGTTAAACTGGCGAGGCTTCTGTGCGAGTTCACATGCCTCTTGTTTATGAAGGGTCAGAGACCGATCAGCTCAGTAAATGATAAGAAAGCAGTCGGTGGTACCTCTTTGGGTGAATGTATTGTGCTTTTCCAGCACTGCAGCTGCGTAAAGGCCAGAAGAGTTGTATTCAGGGATCACCTGTGTCTTTAACGTTGCCACTGCGCCGATAGGCGCCGAGGTACCTCGAGTGAGCTGTCCATCACAGTGGGGGAAAGGGCGGGATAGGTTGCATAGCCTAGTGTGTGGGGAGGGGCCAAATTGGCGAGGCTTCTGTGTGTGTGCACTTGCCTCTTGTTTATGAAGGGTCAGAGACCGATTAGCGCAGCAAATGAGGAGAAAGCAGTCGGTGGTACCTCTTTGGGTGAATGTATTGTGCTTTTCAAACACTACAGCTGCGTATAGGCCCAGAAGAGTTGTCTCGAGTGACCACGTGTGTCTGTAACTTTGCCACCGCGCCGTTTGGCGCCAAGGTCCCTTGAGTGAGCTGTCCATCACAGTGGGGGAAAGGGCGGGAAGATATTGCATAGCCTAGTGTGTGGGGCGGGGCCAAACGGGCGGGGCTTCTGTGCAGTTCACATGCCTCTTGTTTATAAAGGGTCAGAGACCATCAGAGCATCAGATGAGGAGAAATCAGCCTCCTGGTCACTGGAAGTACAGGAGGATTGCGCTCGAGAAACTCGTGGATGCCTAGACTTCCATCATGGATTACAGCTAATTGTAGACTGTAGCCTCGACCTTGCTCACTAGGTTCTTGGGCTGATTATAATGCGTTACTGAAGTTTAGCTTCATCCGGGGCACGTGCTGTTTCTTTTGTATCTGTAAGTGCTTCCTGTTGAGGTTTAATTTTTGAAACAGGAGCATCGTGCCAAAATGAATCCTGCCTGCATATTTATCCACGAAGATGCCACCATGTTGTGCCATACCTCTACTCAACTGGAGTACTTTCTACTGGGTAGTCAGTAAGTGCTACCTCGTTGGGTAAATGTATGGTGCTTTTCCTACACTACAGCTGCGTAAAGGCCCAGAAGAGAAGTCTTCAGTGATCACCTGTGTCTGTGACTTTGCCACTGCGCTGATAGGCGCCTAGGTACCTCGAGTGTGCTGTCCATCACAGTGGGGGAAAGGGCGGGATAGGTTGCATAGCCTAGTCAGTGACTTTGCCACTGCGCTGATCGGCGCCGAGGTACCTCGAGTGAGCTGTCCATCACAGTGGGGAAAAGGGCGGGATAGGTTGCATAGCCTAGTCTGTGTGGGGAGGGGTTAAACTGGCGAGGCTTCTGTGCGAGTTCACATGCCTCTTGTTTATGAAGGGTCAGAGACCGATCAGCGCAGTAAATGATAAGAAAGCAGTCGGTGGTACCTCTTTGGGTGAATGTATTGTGCTTTTCCAGCACTGCAGCTGCGTGAAGTCCCAGAAGAGTTGTCTTCAGTGATCACCTGTGTCTGTGACTTTGCCACTGCGCCGATATGCGCCGAGGTACCTCGAGGGAGCTGTCCATCAAAGTGGGGTACAGGACGGGATAGCTTGCATAGCCTAGTGTGTGTGGGGAGGGGCCAAACTGGCGAGGCTTCTGTGCGTGTGCACTTGCCTCTTGTTTATGAAGGGTCAGAGACCGATTAGCGCAGCAAATGAGGAGAAAGCAGTCGGTGGTACCTCTTTGGGTGAATGTATTGTGCTTTTCCAGCACTGCAGCTGCGTAAAGGCCCAGAAGAGTTGTCTCGAGTGACCACGTGTGTCTGTAACTTTGCCACCGCGCCGTTTGGCGCCAAGGTCCCTTGAGTGAGCTGTCCATCACAGTGGTGGGAAGGGCGGGATAGGTTGCATAGCCTAGTGTGTGTGGGGAGGGGTTAAACTGGCGAGACTTCTGTGCGAGTTCACATGCCTCTTGTTTATGAAGGGTCAGAGACAGATCAGCGCAGAAAATGATAAGAAAGCAGTAGGTGGTACCTCTTTGGGTGAATGTATTGTGCTTTTCAAACACTACAGCTGCGTATAGGCCCAGAAGAGTTGTCTCGCGTGACCACGTGTGTCTGTAACTTTGCCACCGCGCCGTTTGGCGCCAAGGTCCCTTGAGTGAGCTGTCCATCACAGTGGGGGAAAGGGCGGGAAGATGTTGCATAGCCTAGTGTGTGGGGTGGGGCCAAACGGGCGGGGCTTCTGTACAGTTCACATGCCTCTTGTTTATAAAGGGTCAGAGACCATCAGAGCATCAGATGAGGAGAAATCAGCCTCCTGGTCACTGGAAGTACAGGAGGATTGCGCTCGAGAAACTCGTGGATGCCTAGACCTCCATCACGGATTACAGCTAATTGTAGACTGTAGCCTCGACCTTGCTCACTAGGTTCTTGGGCTGATTATAATGTTTTACTGAAGTTTAGCTTCAACCGGGGCACGTGCTGTTTCTTTTGTATCTGTAAGTGCTTCCTGTTGAGGTTTAATTTTTGAAACAGGAGCATCGTGCCAAAATGAATCCTGCCTGCATATTTATCCACGAAGATGCCACCATGTTGTGCCATACCTCTACTCAACTGGAGTACTTTCTACTGGGTAGTCAGTAAGTGCTACCTCGTTGGGTAAATGTATGGTGCTTTTCCTACACTACAGCTGCGTAAAGGCCCAGAAGAGAAGTCTTCAGTGATCACCTGTGTCTGTGACTTTGCCACTGCGCTGATAGGCGCCTAGGTACCTCGAGTGAGCTGTCCATCACAGTGGGGGAAAGGGCGTGATAGGTTGCATAGCCTAGTCTGTGTGGGGAGGGGTTAAACTGGCGAGGCTTCTGTGCGAGTTCACATGCCTCTTGTTTATGAAGGGTCAGAGACCGATCAGCTCAGTAAATGATAAGAAAGCAGTCGGTGGTACCTCTTTGGGTGAATGTATTGTGCTTTTCCAGCACTGCAGCTGCGTAAAGGCCCAGAAGAGAAGTCTTCAGTGATCACCTGTGTCTGTGACTTTGCCACTGCGCTGATAGGCGCCTGGGTACCTCGAGTGAGCTGTCCATCACAGTGGGGGAAAGGGCAGAATAGGTTGCATAGCCTAGTCAGTGACTTTGCCACTGCGCTGATAGGCGCCGAGGTACCCCGAGTGAGCTGTCCATCACAGTGGGGGAAAGGGCGGGATAGGTTGCATAGCCTAGTCTGTGTGGGGAGGGGTTAAACTGGCGAGGCTTCTGTGCGAGTTCACATGCCTCTTGTTTATGAAGGGTCAGAGACCGATCAGCTCAGTAAATGATAAGAAAGCAGTCGGTGGTACCTCTTTGGGTGAATGTATTGTGCTTTTCCAGCACTGCAGCTGCGTAAAGGCCAGAAGAGTTGTATTCAGGGATCACCTGTGTCTGTAACGTTGCCACTGCGCCGATAGGCGCCGAGGTACCCCGAGTGAGCTGTCCATCACAGTGGGGGAAAGGGCGGGATAGGTTGCATAGCCTAGTCTGTGTGGGGAGGGGTTAAACTGGCGAGGCTTCTGTGCGAGTTCACATGCCTCTTGTTTATGAAGGGTCAGAGACCGATCAGCGCAGCAAATGAGGAGAAAGCAGTCGGTGGTACCTCTTTGGGTGAATGTATTGTGCTTTTCAAACACTACAGCTGCGTATAGGCCCAGAAGAGTTGTCTCGAGTGACCACGTGTGTCTGTAACTTTGCCACCGCGCCGTTTGGCGCCAAGGTCCCTTGAGTGAGCTGTCCATCACAGTGGGGGAAAGGGCGGGAAGATATTGCATAGCCTAGTGTGTGGGGCGGGGCCAAACGGGCGGGGCTTCTGTGCAGTTCACATGCCTCTTGTTTATAAAGGGTCAGAGACCATCAGAGCATCAGATGAGGAGAAATCAGCCTCCTGGTCACTGGAAGTACAGGAGGATTGCGCTCGAGAAACTCGTGGATGCCTAGACTTCCATCATGGATTACAGCTAATTGTAGACTGTAGCCTCGACCTTGCTCACTAGGTTCTTGGGCTGATTATAATGCGTTACTGAAGTTTAGCTTCATCCGGGGCACGTGCTGTTTCTTTTGTATCTGTAAGTGCTTCCTGTTGAGGTTTAATTTTTGAAACAGGAGCATCGTGCCAAAATGAATCCTGCCTGCATATTTATCCACGAAGATGCCACCATGTTGTGCCATACCTCTACTCAACTGGAGTACTTTCTACTGGGTAGTCAGTAAGTGCTACCTCGTTGGGTAAATGTATGGTGCTTTTCCTACACTACAGCTGCGTAAAGGCCCAGAAGAGAAGTCTTCAGTGATCACCTGTGTCTGTGACTTTGCCACTGCGCTGATAGGCGCCTAGGTACCTCGAGTGAGCTGTCCATCACAGTGGGGGAAAGGGCGTGATAGGTTGCATAGCCTAGTCTGTGTGGGGAGGGGTTAAACTGGCGAGGCTTCTGTGCGAGTTCACATGCCTCTTGTTTATGAAGGGTCAGAGACCGATCAGCTCAGTAAATGATAAGAAAGCAGTCGGTGGTACCTCTTTGGGTGAATGTATTGTGCTTTTCCAGCACTGCAGCTGCGTAAAGGCCCAGAAGAGAAGTCTTCAGTGATCACCTGTGTCTGTGACTTTGCCACTGCGCTGATAGGCGCCTGGGTACCTCGAGTGAGCTGTCCATCACAGTGGGGGAAAGGGCAGAATAGGTTGCATAGCCTAGTCAGTGACTTTGCCACTGCGCTGATAGGCGCCGAGGTACCCCGAGTGAGCTGTCCATCACAGTGGGGGAAAGGGCGGGATAGGTTGCATAGCCTAGTCTGTGTGGGGAGGGGTTAAACTGGCGAGGCTTCTGTGCGAGTTCACATGCCTCTTGTTTATGAAGGGTCAGAGACCGATCAGCTCAGTAAATGATAAGAAAGCAGTCGGTGGTACCTCTTTGGGTGAATGTATTGTGCTTTTCCAGCACTGCAGCTGCGTAAAGGCCAGAAGAGTTGTATTCAGGGATCACCTGTGTCTGTAACGTTGCCACTGCGCCGATAGGCGCCGAGGTACCTCGAGTGAGCTGTCCATCACAGTGGGGGAAAGGGCGGGATAGGTTGCATAGCCTAGTGTGTGGGGAGGGGCCAAATTGGCGAGGCTTCTGTGTGTGTGCACTTGCCTCTTGTTTATGAAGGGTCAGAGACCGATTAGCGCAGCAAATGAGGAGAAAGCAGTCGGTGGTACCTCTTTGGGTGAATGTATTGTGCTTTTCAAACACTACAGCTGCGTATAGGCCCAGAAGAGTTGTCTCGAGTGACCACGTGTGTCTGTAACTTTGCCACCGCGCCGTTTGGCGCCAAGGTCCCTTGAGTGAGCTGTCCATCACAGTGGGGGAAAGGGCGGGAAGATATTGCATAGCCTAGTGTGTGGGGCGGGGCCAAACGGGCGGGGCTTCTGTGCAGTTCACATGCCTCTTGTTTATAAAGGGTCAGAGACCATCAGAGCATCAGATGAGGAGAAATCAGCCTCCTGGTCACTGGAAGTACAGGAGGATTGCGCTCGAGAAACTCGTGGATGCCTAGACTTCCATCATGGATTACAGCTAATTGTAGACTGTAGCCTCGACCTTGCTCACTAGGTTCTTGGGCTGATTATAATGCGTTACTGAAGTTTAGCTTCATCCGGGGCACGTGCTGTTTCTTTTGTATCTGTAAGTGCTTCCTGTTGAGGTTTAATTTTTGAAACAGGAGCATCGTGCCAAAATGAATCCTGCCTGCATATTTATCCACGAAGATGCCACCATGTTGTGCCATACCTCTACTCAACTGGAGTACTTTCTACTGGGTAGTCAGTAAGTGCTACCTCGTTGGGTAAATGTATGGTGCTTTTCCTACACTACAGCTGCGTAAAGGCCCAGAAGAGAAGTCTTCAGTGATCACCTGTGTCTGTGACTTTGCCACTGCGCTGATAGGCGCCTAGGTACCTCGAGTGAGCTGTCCATCACAGTGGGGGAAAGGGCGGGATAGGTTGCATAGCCTAGTCAGTGACTTTGCCACTGCGCTGATCGGCGCCGAGGTACCTCGAGTGAGCTGTCCATCACAGTGGGGGAAAGGGCGGGATAGGTTGCATAGCCTAGTCTGTGTGGGGAGGGGTTAAACTGGCGAGGCTTCTGTGCGAGTTCACATGCCTCTTGTTTATGAAGGGTCAGAGACCGATCAACGCAGTAAATGATAAGAAAGCAGTCGGTGGTACCTCTTTGGGTGAATGTATTGTGCTTTTCCAGCACTGCAGCTGCGTGAAGTCCCAGAAGAGTTGTCTTCAGTGATCACCTGTGTCTGTGACTTTGCCACTGCGCCGATATGCGCCGAGGTACCTCGAGGGAGCTGTCCATCAAAGTGGGGTACAGGACGGGATAGCTTGCATAGCCTAGTGTGTGTGGGGAGGGGCCAAACTGGCGAGGCTTCTGTGCGTGTGCACTTGCCTCTTGTTTATGAAGGGTCAGAGACCGATTAGCGCAGCAAATGAGGAGAAAGCAGTCGGTGGTACCTCTTTGGGTGAATGTATTGTGCTTTTCCAGCACTGCAGCTGCATAAAGGCCCAGAAGAGTTGTCTCGAGTGACCACGTGTGTCTGTAACTTTGCCACCGCGCCGTTTGGCGCCAAGGTCCCTTGAGTGAGCTGTCCATCACAGTGGGGGAAAGGGCGGGAAGATGTTGCATAGCCTAGTGTGTGGGGCGGGGCCAAACGGGCGGGGCTTCTGTACAGTTCACATGCCTCTTGTTTATAAAGGGTCAGAGACCATCAGAGCATCAGATGAGGAGAAATCAGCCTCCTGGTCACTGGAAGTACAGGAGGATTGCACTCGAGAAACTCGTGGATGCCTAGACCTCCATCACGGATTACAGCTAATTGTAGACTGTAGCCTCGACCTTGCTCACTAGGTTCTTGGGCTGATTATAATGTTTTACTGAAGTTTAGCTTCAACCGGGGCACGTGCTGTTTCTTTTGTATCTGTAAGTGCTTCCTGTTGAGGTTTAATTTTTGAAACAGGAGCATCGTGCCAAAATGAATCCTGCCTGCATATTTATCCACGAAGATGCCACCATGTTGTGCCATACCTCTACTCAACTGGAGTACTTTCTACTGGGTAGTCAGTAAGTGCTACCTCGTTGGGTAAATGTATGGTGCTTTTCCTACACTACAGCTGCGTAAAGGCCCAGAAGAGAAGTCTTCAGTGATCACCTGTGTCTGTGACTTTGCCACTGCGCTGATAGGCGCCTAGGTACCTCGAGTGAGCTGTCCATCACAGTGGGGGAAAGGGCGGGATAGGTTGCATAGCCTAGTCTGTGTGGGGAGGGGTTAAACTGGCGAGGCTTCTGTGCGAGTTCACATGCCTCTTGTTTATGAAGGGTCAGAGACCGATCAGCTCAGTAAATGATAAGAAAGCAGTCGGTGGTACCTCTTTGGGTGAATGTATTGTGCTTTTTCAGCACTGCAGCTGCGTAAAGGCCAGAAGAGTTGTATTCAGGGATCACCTGTGTCTGTAACGTTGCCACTGCGCCGATAGGCGCCGAGGTACCTCGAGTGAGCTGTCCATCACAGTGGGGGAAAGGGCGGGATAGGTTGCATAGCCTAGTGTGTGTGGGGAGGGGCCAAATTGGCGAGGCTTCTGTGTGTGTGCACTTGCCTCTTGTTTATGAAGGGTCAGAGACCGATTAGCGCAGCAAATGAGGAGAAAGCAGTCGGTGGTACCTCTTTGGGTGAATGTATTGTGCTTTTCAAACACTACAGCTGCGTATAGGCCCAGAAGAGTTGTCTCGAGTGACCACGTGTGTCTGTAACTTTGCCACCGCGCCGTTTGGCGCCAAGGTCCCTTGAGTGAGCTGTCCATCACAGTGGGGGAAAGGGCGGGAATATATTGCATAGCCTAGTGTGTGGGGCGGGGCCAAACGGGCGGGGCTTCTGTGCAGTTCACATGCCTCTTGTTTATAAAGGGTCAGAGACCATCAGAGCATCAGATGAGGAGAAATCAGCCTCCTGGTCACTGGAAGTACAGGAGGATTGCGCTCGAGAAACTCGTGGATGCCTAGACTTCCATCATGGATTACAGCTAATTGTAGACTGTAGCCTCGACCTTGCTCACTAGGTTCTTGGGCTGATTATAATGCGTTACTGAAGTTTAGCTTCATCCGGGGCACGTGCTGTTTCTTTTGTATCTGTAAGTGCTTCCTGTTGAGGTTTAATTTTTGAAACAGGAGCATCGTGCCAAAATGAATCCTGCCTGCATATTTATCCACGAAGATGCCACCATGTTGTGCCATACCTCTACTCAACTGGAGTACTTTCTACTGGGTAGTCAGTAAGTGCTACCTCGTTGGGTAAATGTATGGTGCTTTTCCTACACTACAGCTGCGTAAAGGCCCAGAAGAGAAGTCTTCAGTGATCACCTGTGTCTGTGACTTTGCCACTGCGCTGATAGGCGCCTAGGTACCTCGAGTGTGCTGTCCATCACAGTGGGGGAAAGGGCGGGATAGGTTGCATAGCCTAGTCAGTGACTTTGCCACTGCGCTGATCGGCGCCGAGGTACCTCGAGTGAGCTGTCCATCACAGTGGGGAAAAGGGCGGGATAGGTTGCATAGCCTAGTCTGTGTGGGGAGGGGTTAAACTGGCGAGGCTTCTGTGCGAGTTCACATGCCTCTTGTTTATGAAGGGTGAGAGATCGATCAGCGCAGTAAATGATAAGAAAGCAGTCGGTGGTACCTCTTTGGGTGAATGTATTGTGCTTTTCCAGCACTGCAGCTGCGTGAAGTCCCAGAAGAGTTGTCTTCAGTGATCACCTGTGTCTGTGACTTTGCCACTGCGCCGATATGCGCCGAGGTACCTCGAGGGAGCTGTCCATCAAAGTGGGGTACAGGACGGGATAGCTTGCATAGCCTAGTGTGTGTGGGGAGGGGCCAAACTGGCGAGGCTTCTGTGCGTGTGCACTTGCCTCTTGTTTATGAAGGGTCAGAGACCGATTAGCGCAGCAAATGAGGAGAAAGCAGTCGGTGGTACCTCTTTGGGTGAATGTATTGTGCTTTTCCAGCACTGCAGCTGCGTAAAGGCCCAGAAGAGTTGTCTCGAGTGACCACGTGTGTCTGTAACTTTGCCACCGCGCCGTTTGGCGCCAAGGTCCCTCGAGTGAGCTGTCCATCACAGTGGTGGGAAGGGCGGGATAGGTTGCATAGCCTAGTGTGTGTGGGGAGGGGTTAAACTGGCGAGGCTTCTGTGCGAGTTCACATGCCTCTTGTTTATGAAGGGTCAGAGACAGATCAGCGCAGAAAATGATAAGAAAGCAGTAGGTGGTACCTCTTTGGGTGAATGTATTGTGCTTTTCAAACACTACAGCTGCGTATAGGCCCAGAAGAGTTGTCTCGAGTGACCACGTGTGTCTGTAACTTTGCCACCGCGCCGTTTGGCGCCAAGGTCCCTTGAGTGAGCTGTCCATCACAGTGGGGGAAAGGGCGGGAAGATGTTGCATAGCCTAGTGTGTGGGGCGGGGCCAAACGGGCGGGGCTTCTGTACAGTTCACATGCCTCTTGTTTATAAAGGGTCAGAGACCATCAGAGCATCAGATGAGGAGAAATCAGCCTCCTGGTCACTGGAAGTACAGGAGGATTGCGCTCGAGAAACTCGTGGATGCCTAGACCTCCATCACGGATTACAGCTAATTGTAGACTGTAGCCTCGACCTTGCTCACTAGGTTCTTGGGCTGATTATAATGTTTTACTGAAGTTTAGCTTCAACCGGGGCACGTGCTGTTTCTTTTGTATCTGTAAGTGCTTCCTGTTGAGGTTTAATTTTTGAAACAGGAGCATCGTGCCAAAATGAATCCTGCCTGCATATTTATCCACGAAGATGCCACCATGTTGTGCCATACCTCTACTCAACTGGAGTACTTTCTACTGGGTAGTCAGTAAGTGCTACCTCGTTGGGTAAATGTATGGTGCTTTTCCTACACTACAGCTGCGTAAAGGCCCAGAAGAGAAGTCTTCAGTGATCACCTGTGTCTGTGACTTTGCCACTGCGCTGATAGGCGCCTAGGTACCTCGAGTGAGCTGTCCATCACAGTGGGGGAAAGGGCGTGATAGGTTGCATAGCCTAGTCTGTGTGGGGAGGGGTTAAACTGGCGAGGCTTCTGTGCGAGTTCACATGCCTCTTGTTTATGAAGGGTCAGAGACCGATCAGCTCAGTAAATGATAAGAAAGCAGTCGGTGGTACCTCTTTGGGTGAATGTATTGTGCTTTTCCAGCACTGCAGCTGCGTAAAGGCCCAGAAGAGAAGTCTTCAGTGATCACCTGTGTCTGTGACTTTGCCACTGCGCTGATAGGCGCCTGGGTACCTCGAGTGAGCTGTCCATCACAGTGGGGGAAAGGGCGGGATAGGTTGCATAGCCTAGTCAGTGACTTTGCCACTGCGCTGATAGGCGCCGAGGTACCCCGAGTGAGCTGTCCATCACAGTGGGGGAAAGGGCGGGATAGGTTGCATAGCCTAGTCTGTGTGGGGAGGGGTTAAACTGGCGAGGCTTCTGTGCGAGTTCACATGCCTCTTGTTTATGAAGGGTCAGAGACCGATCAGCTCAGTAAATGATAAGAAAGCAGTCGGTGGTACCTCTTTGGGTGAATGTATTGTGCTTTTCCAGCACTGCAGCTGCGTAAAGGCCAGAAGAGTTGTATTCAGGGATCACCTGTGTCTTTAACGTTGCCACTGCGCCGATAGGCGCCGAGGTACCTCGAGTGAGCTGTCCATCACAGTGGGGGAAAGGGCGGGATAGGTTGCATAGCCTAGTGTGTGGGGAGGGGCCAAATTGGCGAGGCTTCTGTGTGTGTGCACTTGCCTCTTGTTTATGAAGGGTCAGAGACCGATTAGCGCAGCAAATGAGGAGAAAGCAGTCGGTGGTACCTCTTTGGGTGAATGTATTGTGCTTTTCAAACACTACAGCTGCGTATAGGCCCAGAAGAGTTGTCTCGAGTGACCACGTGTGTCTGTAACTTTGCCACCGCGCCGTTTGGCGCCAAGGTCCCTTGAGTGAGCTGTCCATCACAGTGGGGGAAAGGGCGGGAAGATATTGCATAGCCTAGTGTGTGGGGCGGGGCCAAACGGGCGGGGCTTCTGTGCAGTTCACATGCCTCTTGTTTATAAAGGGTCAGAGACCATCAGAGCATCAGATGAGGAGAAATCAGCCTCCTGGTCACTGGAAGTACAGGAGGATTGCGCTCGAGAAACTCGTGGATGCCTAGACTTCCATCATGGATTACAGCTAATTGTAGACTGTAGCCTCGACCTTGCTCACTAGGTTCTTGGGCTGATTATAATGCGTTACTGAAGTTTAGCTTCATCCGGGGCACGTGCTGTTTCTTTTGTATCTGTAAGTGCTTCCTGTTGAGGTTTAATTTTTGAAACAGGAGCATCGTGCCAAAATGAATCCTGCCTGCATATTTATCCACGAAGATGCCACCATGTTGTGCCATACCTCTACTCAACTGGAGTACTTTCTACTGGGTAGTCAGTAAGTGCTACCTCGTTGGGTAAATGTATGGTGCTTTTCCTACACTACAGCTGCGTAAAGGCCCAGAAGAGAAGTCTTCAGTGATCACCTGTGTCTGTGACTTTGCCACTGCGCTGATAGGCGCCTAGGTACCTCGAGTGAGCTGTCCATCACAGTGGGGGAAAGGGCGGGATAGGTTGCATAGCCTAGTCAGTGACTTTGCCACTGCGCTGATCGGCGCCGAGGTACCTCGAGTGAGCTGTCCATCACAGTGGGGGAAAGGGCGGGATAGGTTGCATAGCCTAGTCTGTGTGGGGAGGGGTTAAACTGGCGAGGCTTCTGTGCGAGTTCACATGCCTCTTGTTTATGAAGGGTCAGAGACCGATCAGCGCAGTAAATGATAAGAAAGCAGTCGGTGGTACCTCTTTGGGTGAATGTATTGTGCTTTTCCAGCACTGCAGCTGCGTGAAGTCCCAGAAGAGTTGTCTTCAGTGATCACCTGTGTCTGTGACTTTGCCACTGCGCCGATATGCGCCGAGGTACCTCGAGGGAGCTGTCCATCAAAGTGGGGTACAGGACGGGATAGCTTGCATAGCCTAGTGTGTGTGGGGAGGGGCCAAACTGGCGAGGCTTCTGTGCGTGTGCACTTGCCTCTTGTTTATGAAGGGTCAGAGACCGATTAGCGCAGCAAATGAGGAGAAAGCAGTCGGTGGTACCTCTTTGGGTGAATGTATTGTGCTTTTCAAACACTACAGCTGCGTATAGGCCCAGAAGAGTTGTCTCGAGTGACCACGTGTGTCTGTAACTTTGCCACCGCGCCGTTTGGCGCCAAGGTCCCTTGAGTGAGCTGTCCATCACAGTGGGGGAAAGGGCGGGAAGATGTTGCATAGCCTAGTGTGTGGGGCGGGGCCAAACGGGCGGGGCTTCTGTACAGTTCACATGCCTCTTGTTTATAAAGGGTCAGAGACCATCAGAGCATCAGATGAGGAGAAATCAGCCTCCTGGTCACTGGAAGTACAGGAGGATTGCGCTCGAGAAACTCGTGGATGCCTAGACCTCCATCACGGATTACAGCTAATTGTAGACTGTAGCCTCGACCTTGCTCACTAGGTTCTTGGGCTGATTATAATGTTTTACTGAAGTTTAGCTTCAACCGGGGCACGTGCTGTTTCTTTTGTATCTGTAAGTGCTTCCTGTTGAGGTTTAATTTTTGAAACAGGAGCATCGTGCCAAAATGAATCCTGCCTGCATGTTTATCCACGAAGATGCCACCATGTTGTGCCATACCTCTACTCAACTGGAGTACTTTCTACTGGGTAGTCAGTAAGTGCTACCTCGTTGGGTAAATGTATGGTGCTTTTCCTACACTACAGCTGCGTAAAGGCCCAGAAGAGAAGTCTTCAGTGATCACCTGTGTCTGTGACTTTGCCACTGCGCTGATAGGCGCCTAGGTACCTCGAGTGAGCTGTCCATCACAGTGGGGGAAAGGGCGTGATAGGTTGCATAGCCTAGTCTGTGTGGGGAGGGGTTAAACTGGCGAGGCTTCTGTGCGAGTTCACATGCCTCTTGTTTATGAAGGGTCAGAGACCGATCAGCTCAGTAAATGATAAGAAAGCAGTCGGTGGTACCTCTTTGGGTGAATGTATTGTGCTTTTCCAGCACTGCAGCTGCGTAAAGGCCCAGAAGAGAAGTCTTCAGTGATCACCTGTGTCTGTGACTTTGCCACTGCGCTGATAGGCGCCTGGGTACCTCGAGTGAGCTGTCCATCACAGTGGGGGAAAGGGCGGGATAGGTTGCATAGCCTAGTCAGTGACTTTGCCACTGCGCTGATAGGCGCCGAGGTACCCCGAGTGAGCTGTCCATCACAGTGGGGGAAAGGGCGGGATAGGTTGCATAGCCTAGTCTGTGTGGGGAGGGGTTAAACTGGCGAGGCTTCTGTGCGAGTTCACATGCCTCTTGTTTATGAAGGGTCAGAGACCGATCAGCTCAGTAAATGATAAGAAAGCAGTCGGTGGTACCTCTTTGGGTGAATGTATTGTGCTTTTCCAGCACTGCAGCTGCGTAAAGGCCAGAAGAGTTGTATTCAGGGATCACCTGTGTCTGTAACGTTGCCACTGCGCCGATAGGCGCCGAGGTACCTCGAGTGAGCTGTCCATCACAGTGGGGGAAAGGGCGGGATAGGTTGCATAGCCTAGTGTGTGTGGGGAGGGGCAAAATTGGCGAGGCTTCTGTGTGTGTGCACTTGCCTCTTGTTTATGAAGGGTCAGAGACCGATCAGCTCAGTAAATGATAAGAAAGCAGTCGGTGGTACCTCTTTGGGTGAATGTATTGTGCTTTTCCAGCACTGCAGCTGCGTAAAGGCCAGAAGAGTTGTATTCAGGGATCACCTGTGTCTGTAACGTTGCCACTGCGCCGATAGGCGCCGAGGTACCTCGAGTGAGCTGTCCATCACAGTGGGGGAAAGGGCGGGATAGGTTGCATAGCCTAGTGTGTGTGGGGAGGGGCCAAATTGGCGAGGCTTCTGTGTGTGTGCACTTGCCTCTTGTTTATGAAGGGTCAGAGACCGATTAGCGCAGCAAATGAGGAGAAAGCAGTCGGTGGTACCTCTTTGGGTGAATGTATTGTGCTTTTCAAACACTACAGCTGCGTATAGGCCCAGAAGAGTTGTCTCGAGTGACCACGTGTGTCTGTAACTTTGCCACCGCGCCGTTTGGCGCCAAGGTCCCTTGAGTGAGCTGTCCATCACAGTGGGGGAAAGGGCGGGAAGATATTGCATAGCCTAGTGTGTGGGGCGGGGCCAAACGGGCGGGGCTTCTGTGCAGTTCACATGCCTCTTGTTTATAAAGGGTCAGAGACCATCAGAGCATCAGATGAGGAGAAATCAGCCTCCTGGTCACTGGAAGTACAGGAGGATTGCGCTCGAGAAACTCGTGGATGCCTAGACTTCCATCATGGATTACAGCTAATTGTAGACTGTAGCCTCGACCTTGCTCACTAGGTTCTTGGGCTGATTATAATGCGTTACTGAAGTTTAGCTTCATCCGGGGCACGTGCTGTTTCTTTTGTATCTGTAAGTGCTTCCTGTTGAGGTTTAATTTTTGAAACAGGAGCATCGTGCCAAAATGAATCCTGCCTGCATATTTATCCACGAAGATGCCACCATGTTGTGCCATACCTCTACTCAACTGGAGTACTTTCTACTGGGTAGTCAGTAAGTGCTACCTCGTTGGGTAAATGTATGGTGCTTTTCCTACACTACAGCTGCGTAAAGGCCCAGAAGAGAAGTCTTCAGTGATCACCTGTGTCTGTGACTTTGCCACTGCGCTGATAGGCGCCTAGGTACCTCGAGTGAGCTGTCCATCACAGTGGGGGAAAGGGCGGGATAGGTTGCATAGCCTAGTCAGTGACTTTGCCACTGCGCTGATCGGCGCCGAGGTACCTCGAGTGAGCTGTCCATCACAGTGGGGAAAAGGGCGGGATAGGTTGCATAGCCTAGTCTGTGTGGGGAGGGGTTAAACTGGCGAGGCTTCTGTGCGAGTTCACATGCCTCTTGTTTATGAAGGGTCAGAGACCGATCAGCGCAGTAAATGATAAGAAAGCAGTCGGTGGTACCTCTTTGGGTGAATGTATTGTGCTTTTCCAGCACTGCAGCTGCGTGAAGTCCCAGAAGAGTTGTCTTCAGTGATCACCTGTGTCTGTGACTTTGCCACTGCGCCGATATGCGCCGAGGTACCTCGAGGGAGCTGTCCATCAAAGTGGGGTACAGGACGGGATAGCTTGCATAGCCTAGTGTGTGTGGGGAGGGGCCAAACTGGCGAGGCTTCTGTGCGTGTGCACTTGCCTCTTGTTTATGAAGGGTCAGAGACCGATTAGCGCAGCAAATGAGGAGAAAGCAGTCGGTGGTACCTCTTTGGGTGAATGTATTGTGCTTTTCCAGCACTGCAGCTGCGTAAAGGCCCAGAAGAGTTGTCTCGAGTGACCACGTGTGTCTGTAACTTTGCCACCGCGCCGTTTGGCGCCAAGGTCCCTCGAGTGAGCTGTCCATCACAGTGGTGGGAAGGGCGGGATAGGTTGCATAGCCTAGTGTGTGTGGGGAGGGGTTAAACTGGCGAGGCTTCTGTGCGAGTTCACATGCCTCTTGTTTATGAAGGGTCAGAGACAGATCAGCGCAGTAAATGATAAGAAAGCAGTAGGTGGTACCTCTTTGGGTGAATGTATTGTGCTTTTCAAACACTACAGCTGCGTATAGGCCCAGAAGAGTTGTCTCGAGTGACCACGTGTGTCTGTAACTTTGCCACCGCGCCGTTTGGCGCCAAGGTCCCTTGAGTGAGCTGTCCATCACAGTGGGGGAAAGGGCGGGAAGATGTTGCATAGCCTAGTGTGTGGGGCGGGGCCAAACGGGCGGGGCTTCTGTACAGTTCACATGCCTCTTGTTTATAAAGGGTCAGAGACCATCAGAGCATCAGATGAGGAGAAATCAGCCTCCTGGTCACTGGAAGTACAGGAGGATTGCGCTCGAGAAACTCGTGGATGCCTAGACCTCCATCACGGATTACAGCTAATTGTAGACTGTAGCCTCGACCTTGCTCACTAGGTTCTTGGGCTGATTATAATGTTTTACTGAAGTTTAGCTTCAACCGGGGCACGTGCTGTTTCTTTTGTATCTGTAAGTGCTTCCTGTTGAGGTTTAATTTTTGAAACAGGAGCATCGTGCCAAAATGAATCCTGCCTGCATATTTATCCACGAAGATGCCACCATGTTGTGCCATACCTCTACTCAACTGGAGTACTTTCTACTGGGTAGTCAGTAAGTGCTACCTCGTTGGGTAAATGTATGGTGCTTTTCCTACACTACAGCTGCGTAAAGGCCCAGAAGAGAAGTCTTCAGTGATCACCTGTGTCTGTGACTTTGCCACTGCGCTGATAGGCGCCTAGGTACCTCGAGTGAGCTGTCCATCACAGTGGGGGAAAGGGCGTGATAGGTTGCATAGCCTAGTCTGTGTGGGGAGGGGTTAAACTGGCGAGGCTTCTGTGCGAGTTCACATGCCTCTTGTTTATGAAGGGTCAGAGACCGATCAGCTCAGTAAATGATAAGAAAGCAGTCGGTGGTACCTCTTTGGGTGAATGTATTGTGCTTTTCCAGCACTGCAGCTGCGTAAAGGCCCAGAAGAGAAGTCTTCAGTGATCACCTGTGTCTGTGACTTTGCCACTGCGCTGATAGGCGCCTGGGTACCTCGAGTGAGCTGTCCATCACAGTGGGGGAAAGGGCAGAATAGGTTGCATAGCCTAGTCAGTGACTTTGCCACTGCGCTGATAGGCGCCGAGGTACCCCGAGTGAGCTGTCCATCACAGTGGGGGAAAGGGCGGGATAGGTTGCATAGCCTAGTCTGTGTGGGGAGGGGTTAAACTGGCGAGGCTTCTGTGCGAGTTCACATGCCTCTTGTTTATGAAGGGTCAGAGACCGATCAGCTCAGTAAATGATAAGAAAGCAGTCGGTGGTACCTCTTTGGGTGAATGTATTGTGCTTTTCCAGCACTGCAGCTGCGTAAAGGCCAGAAGAGTTGTATTCAGGGATCACCTGTGTCTGTAACGTTGCCACTGCGCCGATAGGCGCCGAGGTACCTCGAGTGAGCTGTCCATCACAGTGGGGGAAAGGGCGGGATAGGTTGCATAGCCTAGTGTGTGGGGAGGGGCCAAATTGGCGAGGCTTCTGTGTGTGTGCACTTGCCTCTTGTTTATGAAGGGTCAGAGACCGATTAGCGCAGCAAATGAGGAGAAAGCAGTCGGTGGTACCTCTTTGGGTGAATGTATTGTGCTTTTCAAACACTACAGCTGCATATAGGCCCAGAAGAGTTGTCTCGAGTGACCACGTGTGTCTGTAACTTTGCCACCGCGCCGTTTGGCGCCAAGGTCCCTTGAGTGAGCTGTCCATCACAGTGGGGGAAAGGGCGGGAAGATATTGCATAGCCTAGTGTGTGGGGCGGGGCCAAACGGGCGGGGCTTCTGTGCAGTTCACATGCCTCTTGTTTATAAAGGGTCAGAGACCATCAGAGCATCAGATGAGGAGAAATCAGCCTCCTGGTCACTGGAAGTACAGGAGGATTGCGCTCGAGAAACTCGTGGATGCCTAGGCTTCCATCATGGATTACAGCTAATTGTAGACTGTAGCCTCGACCTTGCTCACTAGGTTCTTGGGCTGATTATAATGCGTTACTGAAGTTTAGCTTCATCCGGGGCACGTGCTGTTTCTTTTGTATCTGTAAGTGCTTCCTGTTGAGGTTTAATTTTTTAAACAGGAGCATCGTGCCAAAATGAATCCTGCCTGCATATTTATCCACGAAGATGCCACCATGTTGTGCCATACCTCTACTCAACTGGAGTACTTTCTACTGGGTAGTCAGTAAGTGCTACCTCGTTGGGTAAATGTATGGTGCTTTTCCTACACTACAGCTGCGTAAAGGCCCAGAAGAGAAGTCTTCAGTGATCACCTGTGTCTGTGACTTTGCCACTGCGCTGATAGGCGCCTAGGTACCTCGAGTGAGCTGTCCATCACAGTGGGGGAAAGGGCGGGATAGGTTGCATAGCCTAGTCAGTGACTTTGCCACTGCGCTGATCGGCGCCGAGGTACCTCGAGTGAGCTGTCCATCACAGTGGGGAAAAGGGCGGGATAGGTTGCATAGCCTAGTCTGTGTGGGGAGGGGTTAAACTGGCGAGGCTTCTGTGCGAGTTCACATGCCTCTTGTTTATGAAGGGTCAGAGACCGATCAGCGCAGTAAATGATAAGAAAGCAGTCGGTGGTACCTCTTTGGGTGAATGTATTGTGCTTTTCCAGCACTGCAGCTGCGTGAAGTCCCAGAAGAGTTGTCTTCAGTGATCACCTGTGTCTGTGACTTTGCCACTGCGCCGATATGCGCCGAGGTACCTCGAGGGAGCTGTCCATCAAAGTGGGGTACAGGACGGGATAGCTTGCATAGCCTAGTGTGTGTGGGGAGGGGCCAAACTGGCGAGGCTTCTGTGCGTGTGCACTTGCCTCTTGTTTATGAAGGGTCAGAGACCGATTAGCGCAGCAAATGAGGAGAAAGCAGTCGGTGGTACCTCTTTGGGTGAATGTATTGTGCTTTTCAAACACTACAGCTGCGTATAGGCCCAGAAGAGTTGTCTCGAGTGACCACGTGTGTCTGTAACTTTGCCACCGCGCCGTTTGGCGCCAAGGTCCCTTGAGTGAGCTGTCCATCACAGTGGGGGAAAGGGCGGGAAGATGTTGCATAGCCTAGTGTGTGGGGCGGGGCCAAACGGGCGGGGCTTCTGTACAGTTCACATGCCTCTTGTTTATAAAGGGTCAGAGACCATCAGAGCATCAGATGAGGAGAAATCAGCCTCCTGGTCACTGGAAGTACAGGAGGATTGCGCTCGAGAAACTCGTGGATGCCTAGACCTCCATCACGGATTACAGCTAATTGTAGACTGTAGCCTCGACCTTGCTCACTAGGTTCTTGGGCTGATTATAATGTTTTACTGAAGTTTAGCTTCAACCGGGGCACGTGCTGTTTCTTTTGTATCTGTAAGTGCTTCCTGTTGAGGTTTAATTTTTGAAACAGGAGCATCGTGCCAAAATGAATCCTGCCTGCATATTTATCCACGAAGATGCCACCATGTTGTGCCATACCTCTACTCAACTGGAGTACTTTCTACTGGGTAGTCAGTAAGTGCTACCTCGTTGGGTAAATGTATGGTGCTTTTCCTACACTACAGCTGCGTAAAGGCCCAGAAGAGAAGTCTTCAGTGATCACCTGTGTCTGTGACTTTGCCACTGCGCTGATAGGCGCCTAGGTACCTCGAGTGAGCTGTCCATCACAGTGGGGGAAAGGGCGTGATAGGTTGCATAGCCTAGTCTGTGTGGGGAGGGGTTAAACTGGCGAGGCTTCTGTGCGAGTTCACATGCCTCTTGTTTATGAAGGGTCAGAGACCGATCAGCTCAGTAAATGATAAGAAAGCAGTCGGTGGTACCTCTTTGGGTGAATGTATTGTGCTTTTCCAGCACTGCAGCTGCGTAAAGGCCCAGAAGAGAAGTCTTCAGTGATCACCTGTGTCTGTGACTTTGCCACTGCGCTGATAGGCGCCTGGGTACCTCGAGTGAGCTGTCCATCACAGTGGGGGAAAGGGCAGAATAGGTTGCATAGCCTAGTCAGTGACTTTGCCACTGCGCTGATAGGCGCCGAGGTACCCCGAGTGAGCTGTCCATCACAGTGGGGGAAAGGGCGGGATAGGTTGCATAGCCTAGTCTGTGTGGGGAGGGGTTAAACTGGCGAGGCTTCTGTGCGAGTTCACATGCCTCTTGTTTATGAAGGGTCAGAGACCGATCAGCTCAGTAAATGATAAGAAAGCAGTCGGTGGTACCTCTTTGGGTGAATGTATTGTGCTTTTCCAGCACTGCAGCTGCGTAAAGGCCAGAAGAGTTGTATTCAGGGATCACCTGTGTCTGTAACGTTGCCACTGCGCCGATAGGCGCCGAGGTACCTCGAGTGAGCTGTCCATCACAGTGGGGGAAAGGGCGGGATAGGTTGCATAGCCTAGTGTGTGGGGAGGGGTTAAACTGGCGAGGCTTCTGTGTGTGTGCACTTGCCTCTTGTTTATGAAGGGTCAGAGACCGATTAGCGCAGCAAATGAGGAGAAAGCAGTCGGTGGTACCTCTTTGGGTGAATGTATTGTGCTTTTCAAACACTACAGCTGCATAAAGGCCCAGAAGAGTTGTCTCGAGTGATCACCTGTGTCTGTGACTTTGCCACTGCGCTGATAGGCGCCTGGGTACCTCGAGTGAGCTGTCCATCACAGTGGGGGAAAGGGCAGAATAGGTTGCATAGCCTAGTCAGTGACTTTGCCACTGCGCTGATAGGCGCCGAGGTACCCCGAGTGAGCTGTCCATCACAGTGGGGGAAAGGGCGGGATAGGTTGCATAGCCTAGTCTGTGTGGGGAGGGGTTAAACTGGCGAGGCTTCTGTGCGAGTTCACATGCCTCTTGTTTATGAAGGGTCAGAGACCGATCAGCTCAGTAAATGATAAGAAAGCAGTCGGTGGTACCTCTTTGGGTGAATGTATTGTGCTTTTCCAGCACTGCAGCTGCGTAAAGGCCAGAAGAGTTGTATTCAGGGATCACCTGTGTCTGTAACGTTGCCACTGCGCCGATAGGCGCCGAGGTACCTCGAGTGAGCTGTCCATCACAGTGGGGGAAAGGGCGGGATAGGTTGCATAGCCTAGTGTGTGTGGGGAGGGGCCAAATTGGCGAGGCTTCTGTGTGTGTGCACTTGCCTCTTGTTTATGAAGGGTCAGAGACCGATTAGCGCAGCAAATGAGGAGAAAGCAGTCGGTGGTACCTCTTTGGGTGAATGTATTGTGCTTTTCAAACACTACAGCTGCGTATAGGCCCAGAAGAGTTGTCTCGAGTGACCACGTGTGTCTGTAACTTTGCCACCGCGCCGTTTGGCGCCACGGTCCCTTGAGTGAGCTGTCCATCACAGTGGGGGAAAGGGCGGGAAGATATTGCATAGCCTAGTGTGTGGGGCGGGGCCAAACGGGCGGGGCTTCTGTGCAGTTCACATGCCTCTTGTTTATAAAGGGTCAGAGACCATCAGAGCATCAGATGAGGAGAAATCAGCCTCCTGGTCACTGGAAGTACAGGAGGATTGCGCTCGAGAAACTCGTGGATGCCTAGACTTCCATCATGGATTACAGCTAATTGTAGACTGTAGCCTCGACCTTGCTCACTAGGTTCTTGGGCTGATTATAATGCGTTACTGAAGTTTAGCTTCATCCGGGGCACGTGCTGTTTCTTTTGTATCTGTAAGTGCTTCCTGTTGAGGTTTAATTTTTGAAACAGGAGCATCGTGCCAAAATGAATCCTGCCTGCATATTTATCCACGAAGATGCCACCATGTTGTGCCATACCTCTACTCAACTGGAGTACTTTCTACTGGGTAGTCAGTAAGTGCTACCTCGTTGGGTAAATGTATGGTGCTTTTCCTACACTACAGCTGCGTAAAGGCCCAGAAGAGAAGTCTTCAGTGGTCACCTGTGTCTGTGACTTTGCCACTGCGCTGATAGGCGCCTAGGTACCTCGAGTGAGCTGTCCATCACAGTGGGGGAAAGGGCGGGATAGGTTGCATAGCCTAGTCAGTGACTTTGCCACTGCGCTGATCGGCGCCGAGGTACCTCGAGTGAGCTGTCCATCACAGTGGGGAAAAGGGCGGGATAGGTTGCATAGCCTAGTCTGTGTGGGGAGGGGTTAAACTGGCGAGGCTTCTGTGCGAGTTCACATGCCTCTTGTTTATGAAGGGTCAGAGACCGATCAGCGCAGTAAATGATAAGAAAGCAGTCGGTGGTACCTCTTTGGGTGAATGTATTGTGCTTTTCCAGCACTGCAGCTGCGTGAAGTCCCAGAAGAGTTGTCTTCAGTGATCACCTGTGTCTGTGACTTTGCCACTGCGCCGATATGCGCCGAGGTACCTCGAGGGAGCTGTCCATCAAAGTGGGGTACAGGACGGGATAGCTTGCATAGCCTAGTGTGTGTGGGGAGGGGCCAAACTGGCGAGGCTTCTGTGCGTGTGCACTTGCCTCTTGTTTATGAAGGGTCAGAGACCGATTAGCGCAGCAAATGAGGAAAAAGCAGTCGGTGGTACCTCTTTGGGTGAATGTATTGTGCTTTTCAAACACTACAGCTGCGTATA
Source organism: Lissotriton vulgaris (assembly GCF_964263255.1). Taxonomy (NCBI): domain Eukaryota; kingdom Metazoa; phylum Chordata; class Amphibia; order Caudata; family Salamandridae; genus Lissotriton; species Lissotriton vulgaris. The sequence goes on from NC_141696.1 coordinate 1,493,256,822, forward strand.
GGCCCAGAAGAGTTGTCTCGAGTGACCACGTGTGTCTGTAACTTTGCCACCGCGCCGTTTGGCGCCAAGGTCCCTTGAGTGAGCTGTCCATCACAGTGGGGGAAAGGGCGGGAAGATGTTGCATAGCCTAGTGTGTGGGGCGGGGCCAAACGGGCGGGGCTTCTGTACAGTTCACATGCCTCTTGTTTATAAAGGGTCAGAGACCATCAGAGCATCAGATGAGGAGAAATCAGCCTCCTGGTCACTGGAAGTACAGGAGGATTGCGCTCGAGAAACTCGTGGATGCCTAGACCTCCATCACGGATTACAGCTAATTGTAGACTGTAGCCTCGACCTTGCTCACTAGGTTCTTGGGCTGATTATAATGTTTTACTGAAGTTTAGCTTCAACCGGGGCACGTGCTGTTTCTTTTGTATCTGTAAGTGCTTCCTGTTGAGGTTTAATTTTTGAAACAGGAGCATCGTGCCAAAATGAATCCTGCCTGCATATTTATCCACGAAGATGCCACCATGTTGTGCCATACCTCTACTCAACTGGAGTACTTTCTACTGGGTAGTCAGTAAGTGCTACCTCGTTGGGTAAATGTATGGTGCTTTTCCTACACTACAGCTGCGTAAAGGCCCAGAAGAGAAGTCTTCAGTGATCACCTGTGTCTGTGACTTTGCCACTGCGCTGATAGGCGCCTAGGTACCTCGAGTGAGCTGTCCATCACAGTGGGGGAAAGGGCGTGATAGGTTGCATAGCCTAGTCTGTGTGGGGAGGGGTTAAACTGGCGAGGCTTCTGTGCGAGTTCACATGCCTCTTGTTTATGAAGGGTCAGAGACCGATCAGCTCAGTAAATGATAAGAAAGCAGTCGGTGGTACCTCTTTGGGTGAATGTATTGTGCTTTTCCAGCACTGCAGCTGCGTAAAGGCCCAGAAGAGAAGTCTTCAGTGATCACCTGTGTCTGTGACTTTGCCACTGCGCTGATAGGCGCCTGGGTACCTCGAGTGAGCTGTCCATCACAGTGGGGGAAAGGGCAGAATAGGTTGCATAGCCTAGTCAGTGACTTTGCCACTGCGCTGATAGGCGCCGAGGTACCCCGAGTGAGCTGTCCATCACAGTGGGGGAAAGGGCGGGATAGGTTGCATAGCCTAGTCTGTGTGGGGAGGGGTTAAACTGGCGAGGCTTCTGTGCGAGTTCACATGCCTCTTGTTTATGAAGGGTCAGAGACCGATCAGCTCAGTAAATGATAAGAAAGCAGTCGGTGGTACCTCTTTGGGTGAATGTATTGTGCTTTTCCAGCACTGCAGCTGCGTAAAGGCCAGAAGAGTTGTATTCAGGGATCACCTGTGTCTGTAACGTTGCCACTGCGCCGATAGGCGCCGAGGTACCTCGAGTGAGCTGTCCATCACAGTGGGGGAAAGGGCGGGATAGGTTGCATAGCCTAGTGTGTGTGGGGAGGGGCCAAATTGGCGAGGCTTCTGTGTGTGTGCACTTGCCTCTTGTTTATGAAGGGTCAGAGACCGATTAGCGCAGCAAATGAGGAGAAAGCAGTCGGTGGTACCTCTTTGGGTGAATGTATTGTGCTTTTCAAACACTACAGCTGCGTATAGGCCCAGAAGAGTTGTCTCGAGTGACCACGTGTGTCTGTAACTTTGCCACCGCGCCGTTTGGCGCCAAGGTCCCTTGAGTGAGCTGTCCATCACAGTGGGGGAAAGGGCGGGAAGATATTGCATAGCCTAGTGTGTGGGGCGGGGCCAAACGGGCGGGGCTTCTGTGCAGTTCACATGCCTCTTGTTTATAAAGGGTCAGAGACCATCGGAGCATCAGATGAGGAGAAATCAGCCTCCTGGTCACTGGAAGTACAGGAGGATTGCGCTCGAGAAACTCGTGGATGCCTAGACTTCCATCATGGATTACAGCTAATTGTAGACTGTAGCCTCGACCTTGCTCACTAGGTTCTTGGGCTGATTATAATGCGTTACTGAAGTTTAGCTTCATCCGGGGCACGTGCTGTTTCTTTTGTATCTGTAAGTGCTTCCTGTTGAGGTTTAATTTTTGAAACAGGAGCATCGTGCCAAAATGAATCCTGCCTGCATATTTATCCACGAAGATGCCACCATGTTGTGCCATACCTCTACTCAACTGGAGTACTTTCTACTGGGTAGTCAGTAAGTGCTACCTCGTTGGGTAAATGTATGGTGCTTTTCCTACACTACAGCTGCGTAAAGGCCCAGAAGAGAAGTCTTCAGTGATCACCTGTGTCTGTGACTTTGCCACTGCGCTGATAGGCGCCTAGGTACCTCGAGTGTGCTGTCCATCACAGTGGGGGAAAGGGCGGGATAGGTTGCATAGCCTAGTCAGTGACTTTGCCACTGCGCTGATCGGCGCCGAGGTACCTCGAGTGAGCTGTCCATCACAGTGGGGAAAAGGGCGGGATAGGTTGCATAGCCTAGTCTGTGTGGGGAGGGGTTAAACTGGCGAGGCTTCTGTGCGAGTTCACATGCCTCTTGTTTATGAAGGGTCAGAGACCGATCAGCGCAGTAAATGATAAGAAAGCAGTCGGTGGTACCTCTTTGGGTGAATGTATTGTGCTTTTCCAGCACTGCAGCTGCGTGAAGTCCCAGAAGAGTTGTCTTCAGTGATCACCTGTGTCTGTGACTTTGCCACTGCGCCGATATGCGCCGAGGTACCTCGAGGGAGCTGTCCATCAAAGTGGGGTACAGGACGGGATAGCTTGCATAGCCTAGTGTGTGTGGGGAGGGGCCAAACTGGCGAGGCTTCTGTGCGTGTGCACTTGCCTCTTGTTTATGAAGGGTCAGAGACCGATTAGCGCAGCAAATGAGGAGAAAGCAGTCGGTGGTACCTCTTTGGGTGAATGTATTGTGCTTTTCCAGCACTGCAGCTGCGTAAAGGCCCAGAAGAGTTGTCTCGAGTGACCACGTGTGTCTGTAACTTTGCCACCGCGCCGTTTGGCGCCAAGGTCCCTCGAGTGAGCTGTCCATCACAGTGGTGGGAAGGGCGGGATAGGTTGCATAGCCTAGTGTGTGTGGGGAGGGGTTAAACTGGCGAGGCTTCTGTGCGAGTTCACATGCCTCTTGTTTATGAAGGGTCAGAGACAGATCAGCGCAGAAAATGATAAGAAAGCAGTAGGTGGTACCTCTTTGGGTGAATGTATTGTGCTTTTCAAACACTACAGCTGCGTATAGGCCCAGAAGAGTTGTCTCGAGTGACCACGTGTGTCTGTAACTTTGCCACCGCGCCGTTTGGCGCCAAGGTCCCTTGAGTGAGCTGTCCATCACAGTGGGGGAAAGGGCGGGAAGATGTTGCATAGCCTAGTGTGTGGGGCGGGGCCAAACGGGCGGGGCTTCTGTACAGTTCACATGCCTCTTGTTTATAAAGGGTCAGAGACCATCAGAGCATCAGATGAGGAGAAATCAGCCTCCTGGTCACTGGAAGTACAGGAGGATTGCGCTCGAGAAACTCGTGGATGCCTAGACCTCCATCACGGATTACAGCTAATTGTAGACTGTAGCCTCGACCTTGCTCACTAGGTTCTTGGGCTGATTATAATGTTTTACTGAAGTTTAGCTTCAACCGGGGCACGTGCTGTTTCTTTTGTATCTGTAAGTGCTTCCTGTTGAGGTTTAATTTTTGAAACAGGAGCATCGTGCCAAAATGAATCCTGCCTGCATATTTATCCACGAAGATGCCACCATGTTGTGCCATACCTCTACTCAACTGGAGTACTTTCTACTGGGTAGTCAGTAAGTGCTACCTCGTTGGGTAAATGTATGGTGCTTTTCCTACACTACAGCTGCGTAAAGGCCCAGAAGAGAAGTCTTCAGTGATCACCTGTGTCTGTGACTTTGCCACTGCGCTGATAGGCGCCTAGGTACCTCGAGTGAGCTGTCCATCACAGTGGGGGAAAGGGCGTGATAGGTTGCATAGCCTAGTCTGTGTGGGGAGGGGTTAAACTGGCGAGGCTTCTGTGCGAGTTCACATGCCTCTTGTTTATGAAGGGTCAGAGACCGATCAGCTCAGTAAATGATAAGAAAGCAGTCGGTGGTACCTCTTTGGGTGAATGTATTGTGCTTTTCCAGCACTGCAGCTGCGTAAAGGCCCAGAAGAGAAGTCTTCAGTGATCACCTGTGTCTGTGACTTTGCCACTGCGCTGATAGGCGCCTGGGTACCTCGAGTGAGCTGTCCATCACAGTGGGGGAAAGGGCAGAATAGGTTGCATAGCCTAGTCAGTGACTTTGCCACTGCGCTGATAGGCGCCGAGGTACCCCGAGTGAGCTGTCCATCACAGTGGGGGAAAGGGCGGGATAGGTTGCATAGCCTAGTCTGTGTGGGGAGGGGTTAAACTGGCGAGGCTTCTGTGCGAGTTCACATGCCTCTTGTTTATGAAGGGTCAGAGACCGATCAGCTCAGTAAATGATAAGAAAGCAGTCGGTGGTACCTCTTTGGGTGAATGTATTGTGCTTTTCCAGCACTGCAGCTGCGTAAAGGCCAGAAGAGTTGTATTCAGGGATCACCTGTGTCTGTAACGTTGCCACTGCGCCGATAGGCGCCGAGGTACCTCGAGTGAGCTGTCCATCACAGTGGGGGAAAGGGCGGGATAGGTTGCATAGCCTAGTGTGTGGGGAGGGGCCAAATTGGCGAGGCTTCTGTGTGTGTGCACTTGCCTCTTGTTTATGAAGGGTCAGAGACCGATTAGCGCAGCAAATGAGGAGAAAGCAGTCGGTGGTACCTCTTTGGGTGAATGTATTGTGCTTTTCAAACACTACAGCTGCATATAGGCCCAGAAGAGTTGTCTCGAGTGACCACGTGTGTCTGTAACTTTGCCACCGCGCCGTTTGGCGCCAAGGTCCCTTGAGTGAGCTGTCCATCACAGTGGGGGAAAGGGCGGGAAGATATTGCATAGCCTAGTGTGTGGGGCGGGGCCAAACGGGCGGGGCTTCTGTGCAGTTCACATGCCTCTTGTTTATAAAGGGTCAGAGACCATCAGAGCATCAGATGAGGAGAAATCAGCCTCCTGGTCACTGGAAGTACAGGAGGATTGCGCTCGAGAAACTCGTGGATGCCTAGGCTTCCATCATGGATTACAGCTAATTGTAGACTGTAGCCTCGACCTTGCTCACTAGGTTCTTGGGCTGATTATAATGCGTTACTGAAGTTTAGCTTCATCCGGGGCACGTGCTGTTTCTTTTGTATCTGTAAGTGCTTCCTGTTGAGGTTTAATTTTTTAAACAGGAGCATCGTGCCAAAATGAATCCTGCCTGCATATTTATCCACGAAGATGCCACCATGTTGTGCCATACCTCTACTCAACTGGAGTACTTTCTACTGGGTAGTCAGTAAGTGCTACCTCGTTGGGTAAATGTATGGTGCTTTTCCTACACTACAGCTGCGTAAAGGCCCAGAAGAGAAGTCTTCAGTGGTCACCTGTGTCTGTGACTTTGCCACTGCGCTGATAGGCGCCTAGGTACCTCGAGTGAGCTGTCCATCACAGTGGGGGAAAGGGCGGGATAGGTTGCATAGCCTAGTCAGTGACTTTGCCACTGCGCTGATCGGCGCCGAGGTACCTCGAGTGAGCTGTCCATCACAGTAGGGAAAAGGGCGGGATAGGTTGCATAGCCTAGTCTGTGTGGGGAGGGGTTAAACTGGCGAGGCTTCTGTGCGAGTTCACATGCCTCTTGTTTATGAAGGGTCAGAGACCGATCAGCGCAGTAAATGATAAGAAAGCAGTCGGTGGTACCTCTTTGGGTGAATGCATTGTGCTTTTCCAGCACTGCAGCTGCGTGAAGTCCCAGAAGAGTTGTCTTCAGTGATCACCTGTGTCTGTGACTTTGCCACTGCGCCGATATGCGCCGAGGTACCTCGAGGGAGCTGTCCATCAAAGTGGGGTACAGGACGGGATAGCTTGCATAGCCTAGTGTGTGTGGGGAGGGGCCAAACTGGCGAGGCTTCTGTGCGTGTGCACTTGCCTCTTGTTTATGAAGGGTCAGAGACCGATTAGCGCAGCAAATGAGGAGAAAGCAGTCGGTGGTACCTCTTTGGGTGAATGTATTGTGCTTTTCCAGCACTGCAGCTGCGTAAAGGCCCAGAAGAGTTGTCTCGAGTGACCACGTGTGTCTGTAACTTTGCCACCGCGCCGTTTGGCGCCAAGGTCCCTCGAGTGAGCTGTCCATCACAGTGGTGGGAAGGGCGGGATAGGTTGCATAGCCTAGTGTGTGTGGGGAGGGGTTAAACTGGCGAGGCTTCTGTGCGAGTTCACATGCCTCTTGTTTATGAAGGGTCAGAGACAGATCAGCGCAGAAAATGATAAGAAAGCAGTAGGTGGTACCTCTTTGGGTGAATGTATTGTGCTTTTCAAACACTACAGCTGCGTATAGGCCCAGAAGAGTTGTCTCGAGTGACCACGTGTGTCTGTAACTTTGCCACCGCGCCGTTTGGCGCCAAGGTCCCTTGAGTGAGCTGTCCATCACAGTGGGGGAAAGGGCGGGAAGATGTTGCATAGCCTAGTTTGTGGGGCGGGGCCAAACGGGCGGGGCTTCTGTACAGTTCACATGCCTCTTGTTTATAAAGGGTCAGAGACCATCAGAGCATCAGATGAGGAGAAATCAGCCTCCTGGTCACTGGAAGTACAGGAGGATTGCGCTCGAGAAACTCGTGGATGCCTAGACCTCCATCACGGATTACAGCTAATTGTAGACTGTAGCCTCGACCTTGCTCACTAGGTTCTTGGGCTGATTATAATGTTTTACTGAAGTTTAGCTTCAACCGGGGCACGTGCTGTTTCTTTTGTATCTGTAAGTGCTTCCTGTTGAGGTTTAATTTTTGAAACAGGAGCATCGTGCCAAAATGAATCCTGCCTGCATATTTATCCACGAAGATGCCACCATGTTGTGCCATACCTCTACTCAACTGGAGTACTTTCTACTGGGTAGTCAGTAAGTGCTACCTCGTTGGGTAAATGTATGGTGCTTTTCCTACACTACAGCTGCGTAAAGGCCCAGAAGAGAAGTCTTCAGTGATCACCTGTGTCTGTGACTTTGCCACTGCGCTGATAGGCGCCTAGGTACCTCGAGTGAGCTGTCCATCACAGTGGGGGAAAGGGCGTGATAGGTTGCATAGCCTAGTCTGTGTGGGGAGGGGTTAAACTGGCGAGGCTTCTGTGCGAGTTCACATGCCTCTTGTTTATGAAGGGTCAGAGACCGATCAGCTCAGTAAATGATAAGAAAGCAGTCGGTGGTACCTCTTTGGGTGAATGTATTGTGCTTTTCCAGCACTGCAGCTGCGTAAAGGCCCAGAAGAGAAGTCTTCAGTGATCACCTGTGTCTGTGACTTTGCCACTGCGCTGATAGGCGCCTGGGTACCTCGAGTGAGCTGTCCATCACAGTGGGGGAAAGGGCGGGATAGGTTGCATAGCCTAGTCAGTGACTTTGCCACTGCGCTGATAGGCGCCGAGGTACCCCGAGTGAGCTGTCCATCACAGTGGGGGAAAGGGCGGGATAGGTTGCATAGCCTAGTCTGTGTGGGGAGGGGTTAAACTGGCGAGGCTTCTGTGCGAGTTCACATGCCTCTTGTTTATGAAGGGTCAGAGACCGATCAGCTCAGTAAATGATAAGAAAGCAGTCGGTGGTACCTCTTTGGGTGAATGTATTGTGCTTTTCCAGCACTGCAGCTGCGTAAAGGCCAGAAGAGTTGTATTCAGGGATCACCTGTGTCTTTAACGTTGCCACTGCGCCGATAGGCGCCGAGGTACCTCGAGTGAGCTGTCCATCACAGTGGGGGAAAGGGCGGGATAGGTTGCATAGCCTAGTGTGTGGGGAGGGGCCAAATTGGCGAGGCTTCTGTGTGTGTGCACTTGCCTCTTGTTTATGAAGGGTCAGAGACCGATTAGCGCAGCAAATGAGGAGAAAGCAGTCGGTGGTACCTCTTTGGGTGAATGTATTGTGCTTTTCAAACACTACAGCTGCGTATAGGCCCAGAAGAGTTGTCTCGAGTGACCACGTGTGTCTGTAACTTTGCCACCGCGCCGTTTGGCGCCAAGGTCCCTTGAGTGAGCTGTCCATCACAGTGGGGGAAAGGGCGGGAAGATATTGCATAGCCTAGTGTGTGGGGCGGGGCCAAACGGGCGGGGCTTCTGTGCAGTTCACATGCCTCTTGTTTATAAAGGGTCAGAGACCATCAGAGCATCAGATGAGGAGAAATCAGCCTCCTGGTCACTGGAAGTACAGGAGGATTGCGCTCGAGAAACTCGTGGATGCCTAGACTTCCATCATGGATTACAGCTAATTGTAGACTGTAGCCTCGACCTTGCTCACTAGGTTCTTGGGCTGATTATAATGCGTTACTGAAGTTTAGCTTCATCCGGGGCACGTGCTGTTTCTTTTGTATCTGTAAGTGCTTCCTGTTGAGGTTTAATTTTTGAAACAGGAGCATCGTGCCAAAATGAATCCTGCCTGCATATTTATCCACGAAGATGCCACCATGTTGTGCCATACCTCTACTCAACTGGAGTACTTTCTACTGGGTAGTCAGTAAGTGCTACCTCGTTGGGTAAATGTATGGTGCTTTTCCTACACTACAGCTGCGTAAAGGCCCAGAAGAGAAGTCTTCAGTGATCACCTGTGTCTGTGACTTTGCCACTGCGCTGATAGGCGCCTAGGTACCTCGAGTGTGCTGTCCATCACAGTGGGGGAAAGGGCGGGATAGGTTGCATAGCCTAGTCAGTGACTTTGCCACTGCGCTGATCGGCGCCGAGGTACCTCGAGTGAGCTGTCCATCACAGTGGGGAAAAGGGCGGGATAGGTTGCATAGCCTAGTCTGTGTGGGGAGGGGTTAAACTGGCGAGGCTTCTGTGCGAGTTCACATGCCTCTTGTTTATGAAGGGTCAGAGACCGATCAGCGCAGTAAATGATAAGAAAGCAGTCGGTGGTACCTCTTTGGGTGAATGTATTGTGCTTTTCCAGCACTGCAGCTGCGTGAAGTCCCAGAAGAGTTGTCTTCAGTGATCACCTGTGTCTGTGACTTTGCCACTGCGCCGATATGCGCCGAGGTACCTCGAGGGAGCTGTCCATCAAAGTGGGGTACAGGACGGGATAGCTTGCATAGCCTAGTGTGTGTGGGGAGGGGCCAAACTGGCGAGGCTTCTGTGCGTGTGCACTTGCCTCTTGTTTATGAAGGGTCAGAGACCGATTAGCGCAGCAAATGAGGAGAAAGCAGTCGGTGGTACCTCTTTGGGTGAATGTATTGTGCTTTTCCAGCACTGCAGCTGCGTAAAGGCCCAGAAGAGTTGTCTCGAGTGACCACGTGTGTCTGTAACTTTGCCACCGCGCCGTTTGGCGCCAAGGTCCCTTGAGTGAGCTGTCCATCACAGTGGTGGGAAGGGCGGGATAGGTTGCATAGCCTAGTGTGTGTGGGGAGGGGTTAAACTGGCGAGGCTTCTGTGCGAGTTCACATGCCTCTTGTTTATGAAGGGTCAGAGACAGATCAGCGCAGAAAATGATAAGAAAGCAGTAGGTGGTACCTCTTTGGGTGAATGTATTGTGCTTTTCAAACACTACAGCTGCGTATAGGCCCAGAAGAGTTGTCTCGCGTGACCACGTGTGTCTGTAACTTTGCCACCGCGCCGTTTGGCGCCAAGGTCCCTTGAGTGAGCTGTCCATCACAGTGGGGGAAAGGGCGGGAAGATGTTGCATAGCCTAGTGTGTGGGGTGGGGCCAAACGGGCGGGGCTTCTGTACAGTTCACATGCCTCTTGTTTATAAAGGGTCAGAGACCATCAGAGCATCAGATGAGGAGAAATCAGCCTCCTGGTCACTGGAAGTACAGGAGGATTGCGCTCGAGAAACTCGTGGATGCCTAGACCTCCATCACGGATTACAGCTAATTGTAGACTGTAGCCTCGACCTTGCTCACTAGGTTCTTGGGCTGATTATAATGTTTTACTGAAGTTTAGCTTCAACCGGGGCACGTGCTGTTTCTTTTGTATCTGTAAGTGCTTCCTGTTGAGGTTTAATTTTTGAAACAGGAGCATCGTGCCAAAATGAATCCTGCCTGCATATTTATCCACGAAGATGCCACCATGTTGTGCCATACCTCTACTCAACTGGAGTACTTTCTACTGGGTAGTCAGTAAGTGCTACCTCGTTGGGTAAATGTATGGTGCTTTTCCTACACTACAGCTGCGTAAAGGCCCAGAAGAGAAGTCTTCAGTGATCACCTGTGTCTGTGACTTTGCCACTGCGCTGATAGGCGCCTAGGTACCTCGAGTGAGCTGTCCATCACAGTGGGGGAAAGGGCGTGATAGGTTGCATAGCCTAGTCTGTGTGGGGAGGGGTTAAACTGGCGAGGCTTCTGTGCGAGTTCACATGCCTCTTGTTTATGAAGGGTCAGAGACCGATCAGCTCAGTAAATGATAAGAAAGCAGTCGGTGGTACCTCTTTGGGTGAATGTATTGTGCTTTTCCAGCACTGCAGCTGCGTAAAGGCCCAGAAGAGAAGTCTTCAGTGATCACCTGTGTCTGTGACTTTGCCACTGCGCTGATAGGCGCCTGGGTACCTCGAGTGAGCTGTCCATCACAGTGGGGGAAAGGGCAGAATAGGTTGCATAGCCTAGTCAGTGACTTTGCCACTGCGCTGATAGGCGCCGAGGTACCCCGAGTGAGCTGTCCATCACAGTGGGGGAAAGGGCGGGATAGGTTGCATAGCCTAGTCTGTGTGGGGAGGGGTTAAACTGGCGAGGCTTCTGTGCGAGTTCACATGCCTCTTGTTTATGAAGGGTCAGAGACCGATCAGCTCAGTAAATGATAAGAAAGCAGTCGGTGGTACCTCTTTGGGTGAATGTATTGTGCTTTTCCAGCACTGCAGCTGCGTAAAGGCCAGAAGAGTTGTATTCAGGGATCACCTGTGTCTGTAACGTTGCCACTGCGCCGATAGGCGCCGAGGTACCCCGAGTGAGCTGTCCATCACAGTGGGGGAAAGGGCGGGATAGGTTGCATAGCCTAGTCTGTGTGGGGAGGGGTTAAACTGGCGAGGCTTCTGTGCGAGTTCACATGCCTCTTGTTTATGAAGGGTCAGAGACCGATCAGCGCAGCAAATGAGGAGAAAGCAGTCGGTGGTACCTCTTTGGGTGAATGTATTGTGCTTTTCAAACACTACAGCTGCGTATAGGCCCAGAAGAGTTGTCTCGAGTGACCACGTGTGTCTGTAACTTTGCCACCGCGCCGTTTGGCGCCAAGGTCCCTTGAGTGAGCTGTCCATCACAGTGGGGGAAAGGGCGGGAAGATATTGCATAGCCTAGTGTGTGGGGCGGGGCCAAACGGGCGGGGCTTCTGTGCAGTTCACATGCCTCTTGTTTATAAAGGGTCAGAGACCATCAGAGCATCAGATGAGGAGAAATCAGCCTCCTGGTCACTGGAAGTACAGGAGGATTGCGCTCGAGAAACTCGTGGATGCCTAGACTTCCATCATGGATTACAGCTAATTGTAGACTGTAGCCTCGACCTTGCTCACTAGGTTCTTGGGCTGATTATAATGCGTTACTGAAGTTTAGCTTCATCCGGGGCACGTGCTGTTTCTTTTGTATCTGTAAGTGCTTCCTGTTGAGGTTTAATTTTTGAAACAGGAGCATCGTGCCAAAATGAATCCTGCCTGCATATTTATCCACGAAGATGCCACCATGTTGTGCCATACCTCTACTCAACTGGAGTACTTTCTACTGGGTAGTCAGTAAGTGCTACCTCGTTGGGTAAATGTATGGTGCTTTTCCTACACTACAGCTGCGTAAAGGCCCAGAAGAGAAGTCTTCAGTGATCACCTGTGTCTGTGACTTTGCCACTGCGCTGATAGGCGCCTAGGTACCTCGAGTGAGCTGTCCATCACAGTGGGGGAAAGGGCGTGATAGGTTGCATAGCCTAGTCTGTGTGGGGAGGGGTTAAACTGGCGAGGCTTCTGTGCGAGTTCACATGCCTCTTGTTTATGAAGGGTCAGAGACCGATCAGCTCAGTAAATGATAAGAAAGCAGTCGGTGGTACCTCTTTGGGTGAATGTATTGTGCTTTTCCAGCACTGCAGCTGCGTAAAGGCCCAGAAGAGAAGTCTTCAGTGATCACCTGTGTCTGTGACTTTGCCACTGCGCTGATAGGCGCCTGGGTACCTCGAGTGAGCTGTCCATCACAGTGGGGGAAAGGGCAGAATAGGTTGCATAGCCTAGTCAGTGACTTTGCCACTGCGCTGATAGGCGCCGAGGTACCCCGAGTGAGCTGTCCATCACAGTGGGGGAAAGGGCGGGATAGGTTGCATAGCCTAGTCTGTGTGGGGAGGGGTTAAACTGGCGAGGCTTCTGTGCGAGTTCACATGCCTCTTGTTTATGAAGGGTCAGAGACCGATCAGCTCAGTAAATGATAAGAAAGCAGTCGGTGGTACCTCTTTGGGTGAATGTATTGTGCTTTTCCAGCACTGCAGCTGCGTAAAGGCCAGAAGAGTTGTATTCAGGGATCACCTGTGTCTGTAACGTTGCCACTGTGCCGATAGGCGCCGAGGTACCTCGAGTGAGCTGTCCATCACAGTGGGGGAAAGGGCGGGATAGGTTGCATAGCCTAGTGTGTGGGGAGGGGCCAAATTGGCGAGGCTTCTGTGTGTGTGCACTTGCCTCTTGTTTATGAAGGGTCAGAGACCGATTAGCGCAGCAAATGAGGAGAAAGCAGTCGGTGGTACCTCTTTGGGTGAATGTATTGTGCTTTTCAAACACTACAGCTGCGTATAGGCCCAGAAGAGTTGTCTCGAGTGACCACGTGTGTCTGTAACTTTGCCACCGCGCCGTTTGGCGCCAAGGTCCCTTGAGTGAGCTGTCCATCACAGTGGGGGAAAGGGCGGGAAGATATTGCATAGCCTAGTGTGTGGGGCGGGGCCAAACGGGCGGGGCTTCTGTGCAGTTCACATGCCTCTTGTTTATAAAGGGTCAGAGACCATCAGAGCATCAGATGAGGAGAAATCAGCCTCCTGGTCACTGGAAGTACAGGAGGATTGCGCTCGAGAAACTCGTGGATGCCTAGACTTCCATCATGGATTACAGCTAATTGTAGACTGTAGCCTCGACCTTGCTCACTAGGTTCTTGGGCTGATTATAATGCGTTACTGAAGTTTAGCTTCATCCGGGGCACGTGCTGTTTCTTTTGTATCTGTAAGTGCTTCCTGTTGAGGTTTAATTTTTGAAACAGGAGCATCGTGCCAAAATGAATCCTGCCTGCATATTTATCCACGAAGATGCCACCATGTTGTGCCATACCTCTACTCAACTGGAGTACTTTCTACTGGGTAGTCAGTAAGTGCTACCTCGTTGGGTAAATGTATGGTGCTTTTCCTACACTACAGCTGCGTAAAGGCCCAGAAGAGAAGTCTTCAGTGATCACCTGTGTCTGTGACTTTGCCACTGCGCTGATAGGCGCCTAGGTACCTCGAGTGAGCTGTCCATCACAGTGGGGGAAAGGGCGGGATAGGTTGCATAGCCTAGTCAGTGACTTTGCCACTGCGCTGATCGGCGCCGAGGTACCTCGAGTGAGCTGTCCATCACAGTGGGGGAAAGGGCGGGATAGGTTGCATAGCCTAGTCTGTGTGGGGAGGGGTTAAACTGGCGAGGCTTCTGTGCGAGTTCACATGCCTCTTGTTTATGAAGGGTCAGAGACCGATCAACGCAGTAAATGATAAGAAAGCAGTCGGTGGTACCTCTTTGGGTGAATGTATTGTGCTTTTCCAGCACTGCAGCTGCGTGAAGTCCCAGAAGAGTTGTCTTCAGTGATCACCTGTGTCTGTGACTTTGCCACTGCGCCGATATGCGCCGAGGTACCTCGAGGGAGCTGTCCATCAAAGTGGGGTACAGGACGGGATAGCTTGCATAGCCTAGTGTGTGTGGGGAGGGGCCAAACTCGCGAGGCTTCTGTGCGTGTGCACTTGCCTCTTGTTTATGAAGGGTCAGAGACCGATTAGCGCAGCAAATGAGGAGAAAGCAGTCGGTGGTACCTCTTTGGGTGAATGTATTGTGCTTTTCCAGCACTGCAGCTGCATAAAGGCCCAGAAGAGTTGTCTCGAGTGACCACGTGTGTCTGTAACTTTGCCACCGCGCCGTTTGGCGCCAAGGTCCCTTGAGTGAGCTGTCCATCACAGTGGGGGAAAGGGCGGGAAGATGTTGCATAGCCTAGTGTGTGGGGCGGGGCCAAACGGGCGGGGCTTCTGTACAGTTCACATGCCTCTTGTTTATAAAGGGTCAGAGACCATCAGAGCATCAGATGAGGAGAAATCAGCCTCCTGGTCACTGGAAGTACAGGAGGATTGCGCTCGAGAAACTCGTGGATGCCTAGACCTCCATCACGGATTACAGCTAATTGTAGACTGTAGCCTCGACCTTGCTCACTAGGTTCTTGGGCTGATTATAATGTTTTACTGAAGTTTAGCTTCAACCGGGGCACGTGCTGTTTCTTTTGTATCTGTAAGTGCTTCCTGTTGAGGTTTAATTTTTGAAACAGGAGCATCGTGCCAAAATGAATCCTGCCTGCATATTTATCCACGAAGATGCCACCATGTTGTGCCATACCTCTACTCAACTGGAGTACTTTCTACTGGGTAGTCAGTAAGTGCTACCTCGTTGGGTAAATGTATGGTGCTTTTCCTACACTACAGCTGCGTAAAGGCCCAGAAGAGAAGTCTTCAGTGATCACCTGTGTCTGTGACTTTGCCACTGCGCTGATAGGCGCCTAGGTACCTCGAGTGAGCTGTCCATCACAGTGGGGGAAAGGGCGGGATAGGTTGCATAGCCTAGTCTGTGTGGGGAGGGGTTAAACTGGCGAGGCTTCTGTGCGAGTTCACATGCCTCTTGTTTATGAAGGGTCAGAGACCGATCAGCTCAGTAAATGATAAGAAAGCAGTCGGTGGTACCTCTTTGGGTGAATGTATTGTGCTTTTTCAGCACTGCAGCTGCGTAAAGGCCAGAAGAGTTGTATTCAGGGATCACCTGTGTCTGTAACGTTGCCACTGCGCCGATAGGCGCCGAGGTACCTCGAGTGAGCTGTCCATCACAGTGGGGGAAAGGGCGGGATAGGTTGCATAGCCTAGTGTGTGTGGGGAGGGGCCAAATTGGCGAGGCTTCTGTGTGTGTGCACTTGCCTCTTGTTTATGAAGGGTCAGAGACCGATTAGCGCAGCAAATGAGGAGAAAGCAGTCGGTGGTACCTCTTTGGGTGAATGTATTGTGCTTTTCAAACACTACAGCTGCGTATAGGCCCAGAAGAGTTGTCTCGAGTGACCACGTGTGTCTGTAACTTTGCCACCGCGCCGTTTGGCGCCAAGGTCCCTTGAGTGAGCTGTCCATCACAGTGGGGGAAAGGGCGGGAATATATTGCATAGCCTAGTGTGTGGGGCGGGGCCAAACGGGCGGGGCTTCTGTGCAGTTCACATGCCTCTTGTTTATAAAGGGTCAGAGACCATCAGAGCATCAGATGAGGAGAAATCAGCCTCCTGGTCACTGGAAGTACAGGAGGATTGCGCTCGAGAAACTCGTGGATGCCTAGACTTCCATCATGGATTACAGCTAATTGTAGACTGTAGCCTCGACCTTGCTCACTAGGTTCTTGGGCTGATTATAATGCGTTACTGAAGTTTAGCTTCATCCGGGGCACGTGCTGTTTCTTTTGTATCTGTAAGTGCTTCCTGTTGAGGTTTAATTTTTGAAACAGGAGCATCGTGCCAAAATGAATCCTGCCTGCATATTTATCCACGAAGATGCCACCATGTTGTGCCATACCTCTACTCAACTGGAGTACTTTCTACTGGGTAGTCAGTAAGTGCTACCTCGTTGGGTAAATGTATGGTGCTTTTCCTACACTACAGCTGCGTAAAGGCCCAGAAGAGAAGTCTTCAGTGATCACCTGTGTCTGTGACTTTGCCACTGCGCTGATAGGCGCCTAGGTACCTCGAGTGTGCTGTCCATCACAGTGGGGGAAAGGGCGGGATAGGTTGCATAGCCTAGTCAGTGACTTTGCCACTGCGCTGATCGGCGCCGAGGTACCTCGAGTGAGCTGTCCATCACAGTGGGGAAAAGGGCGGGATAGGTTGCATAGCCTAGTCTGTGTGGGGAGGGGTTAAACTGGCGAGGCTTCTGTGCGAGTTCACATGCCTCTTGTTTATGAAGGGTCAGAGACCGATCAGCGCAGTAAATGATAAGAAAGCAGTCGGTGGTACCTCTTTGGGTGAATGTATTGTGCTTTTCCAGCACTGCAGCTGCGTGAAGTCCCAGAAGAGTTGTCTTCAGTGATCACCTGTGTCTGTGACTTTGCCACTGCGCCGATATGCGCCGAGGTACCTCGAGGGAGCTGTCCATCAAAGTGGGGTACAGGACGGGATAGCTTGCATAGCCTAGTGTGTGTGGGGAGGGGCCAAACTGGCGAGGCTTCTGTGCGTGTGCACTTGCCTCTTGTTTATGAAGGGTCAGAGACCGATTAGCGCAGCAAATGAGGAGAAAGCAGTCGGTGGTACCTCTTTGGGTGAATGTATTGTGCTTTTCCAGCACTGCAGCTGCGTAAAGGCCCAGAAGAGTTGTCTCGAGTGACCACGTGTGTCTGTAACTTTGCCACCGCGCCGTTTGGCGCCAAGGTCCCTCGAGTGAGCTGTCCATCACAGTGGTGGGAAGGGCGGGATAGGTTGCATAGCCTAGTGTGTGTGGGGAGGGGTTAAACTGGCGAGGCTTCTGTGCGAGTTCACATGCCTCTTGTTTATGAAGGGTCAGAGACAGATCAGCGCAGAAAATGATAAGAAAGCAGTAGGTGGTACCTCTTTGGGTGAATGTATTGTGCTTTTCAAACACTACAGCTGCGTATAGGCCCAGAAGAGTTGTCTCGAGTGACCACGTGTGTCTGTAACTTTGCCACCGCGCCGTTTGGCGCCAAGGTCCCTTGAGTGAGCTGTCCATCACAGTGGGGGAAAGGGCGGGAAGATGTTGCATAGCCTAGTGTGTGGGGCGGGGCCAAACGGGCGGGGCTTCTGTACAGTTCACATGCCTCTTGTTTATAAAGGGTCAGAGACCATCAGAGCATCAGATGAGGAGAAATCAGCCTCCTGGTCACTGGAAGTACAGGAGGATTGCGCTCGAGAAACTCGTGGATGCCTAGACCTCCATCACGGATTACAGCTAATTGTAGACTGTAGCCTCGACCTTGCTCACTAGGTTCTTGGGCTGATTATAATGTTTTACTGAAGTTTAGCTTCAACCGGGGCACGTGCTGTTTCTTTTGTATCTGTAAGTGCTTCCTGTTGAGGTTTAATTTTTGAAACAGGAGCATCGTGCCAAAATGAATCCTGCCTGCATATTTATCCACGAAGATGCCACCATGTTGTGCCATACCTCTACTCAACTGGAGTACTTTCTACTGGGTAGTCAGTAAGTGCTACCTCGTTGGGTAAATGTATGGTGCTTTTCCTACACTACAGCTGCGTAAAGGCCCAGAAGAGAAGTCTTCAGTGATCACCTGTGTCTGTGACTTTGCCACTGCGCTGATAGGCGCCTAGGTACCTCGAGTGAGCTGTCCATCACAGTGGGGGAAAGGGCGTGATAGGTTGCATAGCCTAGTCTGTGTGGGGAGGGGTTAAACTGGCGAGGCTTCTGTGCGAGTTCACATGCCTCTTGTTTATGAAGGGTCAGAGACCGATCAGCTCAGTAAATGATAAGAAAGCAGTCGGTGGTACCTCTTTGGGTGAATGTATTGTGCTTTTCCAGCACTGCAGCTGCGTAAAGGCCCAGAAGAGAAGTCTTCAGTGATCACCTGTGTCTGTGACTTTGCCACTGCGCTGATAGGCGCCTGGGTACCTCGAGTGAGCTGTCCATCACAGTGGGGGAAAGGGCGGGATAGGTTGCATAGCCTAGTCAGTGACTTTGCCACTGCGCTGATAGGCGCCGAGGTACCCCGAGTGAGCTGTCCATCACAGTGGGGGAAAGGGCGGGATAGGTTGCATAGCCTAGTCTGTGTGGGGAGGGGTTAAACTGGCGAGGCTTCTGTGCGAGTTCACATGCCTCTTGTTTATGAAGGGTCAGAGACCGATCAGCTCAGTAAATGATAAGAAAGCAGTCGGTGGTACCTCTTTGGGTGAATGTATTGTGCTTTTCCAGCACTGCAGCTGCGTAAAGGCCAGAAGAGTTGTATTCAGGGATCACCTGTGTCTTTAACGTTGCCACTGCGCCGATAGGCGCCGAGGTACCTCGAGTGAGCTGTCCATCACAGTGGGGGAAAGGGCGGGATAGGTTGCATAGCCTAGTGTGTGGGGAGGGGCCAAATTGGCGAGGCTTCTGTGTGTGTGCACTTGCCTCTTGTTTATGAAGGGTCAGAGACCGATTAGCGCAGCAAATGAGGAGAAAGCAGTCGGTGGTACCTCTTTGGGTGAATGTATTGTGCTTTTCAAACACTACAGCTGCGTATAGGCCCAGAAGAGTTGTCTCGAGTGACCACGTGTGTCTGTAACTTTGCCACCGCGCCGTTTGGCGCCAAGGTCCCTTGAGTGAGCTGTCCATCACAGTGGGGGAAAGGGCGGGAAGATATTGCATAGCCTAGTGTGTGGGGCGGGGCCAAACGGGCGGGGCTTCTGTGCAGTTCACATGCCTCTTGTTTATAAAGGGTCAGAGACCATCAGAGCATCAGATGAGGAGAAATCAGCCTCCTGGTCACTGGAAGTACAGGAGGATTGCGCTCGAGAAACTCGTGGATGCCTAGACTTCCATCATGGATTACAGCTAATTGTAGACTGTAGCCTCGACCTTGCTCACTAGGTTCTTGGGCTGATTATAATGCGTTACTGAAGTTTAGCTTCATCCGGGGCACGTGCTGTTTCTTTTGTATCTGTAAGTGCTTCCTGTTGAGGTTTAATTTTTGAAACAGGAGCATCGTGCCAAAATGAATCCTGCCTGCATATTTATCCACGAAGATGCCACCATGTTGTGCCATACCTCTACTCAACTGGAGTACTTTCTACTGGGTAGTCAGTAAGTGCTACCTCGTTGGGTAAATGTATGGTGCTTTTCCTACACTACAGCTGCGTAAAGGCCCAGAAGAGAAGTCTTCAGTGATCACCTGTGTCTGTGACTTTGCCACTGCGCTGATAGGCGCCTAGGTACCTCGAGTGAGCTGTCCATCACAGTGGGGGAAAGGGCGGGATAGGTTGCATAGCCTAGTCAGTGACTTTGCCATTGCGCTGATCGGCGCCGAGGTACCTCGAGTGAGCTGTCCATCACAGTGGGGAAAAGGGCGGGATAGGTTGCATAGCCTAGTCTGTGTGGGGAGGGGTTAAACTGGCGAGGCTTCTGTGCGAGTTCACATGCCTCTTGTTTATGAAGGGTCAGAGACCGATCAGCGCAGTAAATGATAAGAAAGCAGTCGGTGGTACCTCTTTGGGTGAATGTATTGTGCTTTTCCAGCACTGCAGCTGCGTGAAGTCCCAGAAGAGTTGTCTTCAGTGATCACCTGTGTCTGTGACTTTGCCACTGCGCCGATATGCGCCGAGGTACCTCGAGGGAGCTGTCCATCAAAGTGGGGTACAGGACGGGATAGCTTGCATAGCCTAGTGTGTGTGGGGAGGGGCCAAACTGGCGAGGCTTCTGTGCGTGTGCACTTGCCTCTTGTTTATGAAGGGTCAGAGACCGATTAGCGCAGCAAATGAGGAGAAAGCAGTCGGTGGTACCTCTTTGGGTGAATGTATTGTGCTTTTCAAACACTACAGCTGCGTATAGGCCCAGAAGAGTTGTCTCGAGTGACCACGTGTGTCTGTAACTTTGCCACCGCGCCGTTTGGCGCCAAGGTCCCTTGAGTGAGCTGTCCATCACAGTGGGGGAAAGGGCGGGAAGATGTTGCATAGCCTAGTGTGTGGGGCGGGGCCAAACGGGCGGGGCTTCTGTACAGTTCACATGCCTCTTGTTTATAAAGGGTCAGAGACCATCAGAGCATCAGATGAGGAGAAATCAGCCTCCTGGTCACTGGAAGTACAGGAGGATTGCGCTCGAGAAACTCGTGGATGCCTAGACCTCCATCACGGATTACAGCTAATTGTAGACTGTAGCCTCGACCTTGCTCACTAGGTTCTTGGGCTGATTATAATGTTTTACTGAAGTTTAGCTTCAACCGGGGCACGTGCTGTTTCTTTTGTATCTGTAAGTGCTTCCTGTTGAGGTTTAATTTTTGAAACAGGAGCATCGTGCCAAAATGAATCCTGCCTGCATATTTATCCACGAAGATGCCACCATGTTGTGCCATACCTCTACTCAACTGGAGTACTTTCTACTGGGTAGTCAGTAAGTGCTACCTCGTTGGGTAAATGTATGGTGCTTTTCCTACACTACAGCTGCGTAAAGGCCCAGAAGAGAAGTCTTCAGTGATCACCTGTGTCTGTGACTTTGCCACTGCGCTGATAGGCGCCTAGGTACCTCGAGTGAGCTGTCCATCACAGTGGGGGAAAGGGCGTGATAGGTTGCATAGCCTAGTCTGTGTGGGGAGGGGTTAAACTGGCGAGGCTTCTGTGCGAGTTCACATGCCTCTTGTTTATGAAGGGTCAGAGACCGATCAGCTCAGTAAATGATAAGAAAGCAGTCGGTGGTACCTCTTTGGGTGAATGTATTGTGCTTTTCCAGCACTGCAGCTGCGTAAAGGCCCAGAAGAGAAGTCTTCAGTGATCACCTGTGTCTGTGACTTTGCCACTGCGCTGATAGGCGCCTGGGTACCTCGAGTGAGCTGTCCATCACAGTGGGGGAAAGGGCAGAATAGGTTGCATAGCCTAGTCAGTGACTTTGCCACTGCGCTGATAGGCGCCGAGGTACCCCGAGTGAGCTGTCCATCACAGTGGGGGAAAGGGCGGGATAGGTTGCATAGCCTAGTCTGTGTGGGGAGGGGTTAAACTGGCGAGGCTTCTGTGCGAGTTCACATGCCTCTTGTTTATGAAGGGTCAGAGACCGATCAGCTCAGTAAATGATAAGAAAGCAGTCGGTGGTACCTCTTTGGGTGAATGTATTGTGCTTTTCCAGCACTGCAGCTGCGTAAAGGCCAGAAGAGTTGTATTCAGGGATCACCTGTGTCTGTAACGTTGCCACTGCGCCGATAGGCGCCGAGGTACCCCGAGTGAGCTGTCCATCACAGTGGGGGAAAGGGCGGGATAGGTTGCATAGCCTAGTCTGTGTGGGGAGGGGTTAAACTGGCGAGGCTTCTGTGCGAGTTCACATGCCTCTTGTTTATGAAGGGTCAGAGACCGATCAGCGCAGCAAATGAGGAGAAAGCAGTCGGTGGTACCTCTTTGGGTGAATGTATTGTGCTTTTCAAACACTACAGCTGCGTATAGGCCCAGAAGAGTTGTCTCGAGTGACCACGTGTGTCTGTAACTTTGCCACCGCGCCGCTTGGCGCCAAGGTCCCTTGAGTGAGCTGTCCATCACAGTGGGGGAAAGGGCGGGAAGATATTGCATAGCCTAGTGTGTGGGGCGGGGCCAAACGGGCGGGGCTTCTGTGCAGTTCACATGCCTCTTGTTTATAAAGGGTCAGAGACCATCAGAGCATCAGATGAGGAGAAATCAGCCTCCTGGTCACTGGAAGTACAGGAGGATTGCGCTCGAGAAACTCGTGGATGCCTAGACTTCCATCATGGATTACAGCTAATTGTAGACTGTAGCCTCGACCTTGCTCACTAGGTTCTTGGGCTGATTATAATGCGTTACTGAAGTTTAGCTTCATCCGGGGCACGTGCTGTTTCTTTTGTATCTGTAAGTGCTTCCTGTTGAGGTTTAATTTTTGAAACAGGAGCATCGTGCCAAAATGAATCCTGCCTGCATATTTATCCACGAAGATGCCACCATGTTGTGCCATACCTCTACTCAACTGGAGTACTTTCTACTGGGTAGTCAGTAAGTGCTACCTCGTTGGGTAAATGTATGGTGCTTTTCCTACACTACAGCTGCGTAAAGGCCCAGAAGAGAAGTCTTCAGTGATCACCTGTGTCTGTGACTTTGCCACTGCGCTGATAGGCGCCTAGGTACCTCGAGTGAGCTGTCCATCACAGTGGGGGAAAGGGCGTGATAGGTTGCATAGCCTAGTCTGTGTGGGGAGGGGTTAAACTGGCGAGGCTTCTGTGCGAGTTCACATGCCTCTTGTTTATGAAGGGTCAGAGACCGATCAGCTCAGTAAATGATAAGAAAGCAGTCGGTGGTACCTCTTTGGGTGAATGTATTGTGCTTTTCCAGCACTGCAGCTGCGTAAAGGCCCAGAAGAGAAGTCTTCAGTGATCACCTGTGTCTGTGACTTTGCCACTGCGCTGATAGGCGCCTGGGTACCTCGAGTGAGCTGTCCATCACAGTGGGGGAAAGGGCAGAATAGGTTGCATAGCCTAGTCAGTGACTTTGCCACTGCGCTGATAGGCGCCGAGGTACCCCGAGTGAGCTGTCCATCACAGTGGGGGAAAGGGCGGGATAGGTTGCATAGCCTAGTCTGTGTGGGGAGGGGTTAAACTGGCGAGGCTTCTGTGCGAGTTCACATGCCTCTTGTTTATGAAGGGTCAGAGACCGATCAGCTCAGTAAATGATAAGAAAGCAGTCGGTGGTACCTCTTTGGGTGAATGTATTGTGCTTTTCCAGCACTGCAGCTGCGTAAAGGCCAGAAGAGTTGTATTCAGGGATCACCTGTGTCTGTAACGTTGCCACTGCGCCGATAGGCGCCGAGGTACCTCGAGTGAGCTGTCCATCACAGTGGGGGAAAGGGCGGGATAGGTTGCATAGCCTAGTGTGTGGGGAGGGGCCAAATTGGCGAGGCTTCTGTGTGTGTGCACTTGCCTCTTGTTTATGAAGGGTCAGAGACCGATTAGCGCAGCAAATGAGGAGAAAGCAGTCGGTGGTACCTCTTTGGGTGAATGTATTGTGCTTTTCAAACACTACAGCTGCGTATAGGCCCAGAAGAGTTGTCTCGAGTGACCACGTGTGTCTGTAACTTTGCCACCGCGCCGTTTGGCGCCAAGGTCCCTTGAGTGAGCTGTCCATCACAGTGGGGGAAAGGGCGGGAAGATATTGCATAGCCTAGTGTGTGGGGCGGGGCCAAACGGGCGGGGCTTCTGTGCAGTTCACATGCCTCTTGTTTATAAAGGGTCAGAGACCATCAGAGCATCAGATGAGGAGAAATCAGCCTCCTGGTCACTGGAAGTACAGGAGGATTGCGCTCGAGAAACTCGTGGATGCCTAGACTTCCATCATGGATTACAGCTAATTGTAGACTGTAGCCTCGACCTTGCTCACTAGGTTCTTGGGCTGATTATAATGCGTTACTGAAGTTTAGCTTCATCCGGGGCACGTGCTGTTTCTTTTGTATCTGTAAGTGCTTCCTGTTGAGGTTTAATTTTTGAAACAGGAGCATCGTGCCAAAATGAATCCTGCCTGCATATTTATCCACGAAGATGCCACCATGTTGTGCCATACCTCTACTCAACTGGAGTACTTTCTACTGGGTAGTCAGTAAGTGCTACCTCGTTGGGTAAATGTATGGTGCTTTTCCTACACTACAGCTGCGTAAAGGCCCAGAAGAGAAGTCTTCAGTGATCACCTGTGTCTGTGACTTTGCCACTGCGCTGATAGGCGCCTAGGTACCTCGAGTGAGCTGTCCATCACAGTGGGGGAAAGGGCGGGATAGGTTGCATAGCCTAGTCAGTGACTTTGCCACTGCGCTGATCGGCGCCGAGGTACCTCGAGTGAGCTGTCCATCACAGTGGGGGAAAGGGCGGGATAGGTTGCATAGCCTAGTCTGTGTGGGGAGGGGTTAAACTGGCGAGGCTTCTGTGCGAGTTCACATGCCTCTTGTTTATGAAGGGTCAGAGACCGATCAACGCAGTAAATGATAAGAAAGCAGTCGGTGGTACCTCTTTGGGTGAATGTATTGTGCTTTTCCAGCACTGCAGCTGCGTGAAGTCCCAGAAGAGTTGTCTTCAGTGATCACCTGTGTCTGTGACTTTGCCACTGCGCCGATATGCGCCGAGGTACCTCGAGGGAGCTGTCCATCAAAGTGGGGTACAGGACGGGATAGCTTGCATAGCCTAGTGTGTGTGGGGAGGGGCCAAACTGGCGAGGCTTCTGTGCGTGTGCACTTGCCTCTTGTTTATGAAGGGTCAGAGACCGATTAGCGCAGCAAATGAGGAGAAAGCAGTCGGTGGTACCTCTTTGGGTGAATGTATTGTGCTTTTCCAGCACTGCAGCTGCATAAAGGCCCAGAAGAGTTGTCTCGAGTGACCACGTGTGTCTGTAACTTTGCCACCGCGCCGTTTGGCGCCAAGGTCCCTTGAGTGAGCTGTCCATCACAGTGGGGGAAAGGGCGGGAAGATGTTGCATAGCCTAGTGTGTGGGGCGGGGCCAAACGGGCGGGGCTTCTGTACAGTTCACATGCCTCTTGTTTATAAAGGGTCAGAGACCATCAGAGCATCAGATGAGGAGAAATCAGCCTCCTGGTCACTGGAAGTACAGGAGGATTGCGCTCGAGAAACTCGTGGATGCCTAGACCTCCATCACGGATTACAGCTAATTGTAGACTGTAGCCTCGACCTTGCTCACTAGGTTCTTGGGCTGATTATAATGTTTTACTGAAGTTTAGCTTCAACCGGGGCACGTGCTGTTTCTTTTGTATCTGTAAGTGCTTCCTGTTGAGGTTTAATTTTTGAAACAGGAGCATCGTGCCAAAATGAATCCTGCCTGCATATTTATCCACGAAGATGCCACCATGTTGTGCCATACCTCTACTCAACTGGAGTACTTTCTACTGGGTAGTCAGTAAGTGCTACCTCGTTGGGTAAATGTATGGTGCTTTTCCTACACTACAGCTGCGTAAAGGCCCAGAAGAGAAGTCTTCAGTGATCACCTGTGTCTGTGACTTTGCCACTGCGCTGATAGGCGCCTAGGTACCTCGAGTGAGCTGTCCATCACAGTGGGGGAAAGGGCGGGATAGGTTGCATAGCCTAGTCTGTGTGGGGAGGGGTTAAACTGGCGAGGCTTCTGTGCGAGTTCACATGCCTCTTGTTTATGAAGGGTCAGAGACCGATCAGCTCAGTAAATGATAAGAAAGCAGTCGGTGGTACCTCTTTGGGTGAATGTATTGTGCTTTTCCAGCACTGCAGCTGCGTAAAGGCCAGAAGAGTTGTATTCAGGGATCACCTGTGTCTGTAACGTTGCCACTGCGCCGATAGGCGCCGAGGTACCTCGAGTGAGCTGTCCATCACAGTGGGGGAAAGGGCGGGATAGGTTGCATAGCCTAGTGTGTGTGGGGAGGGGCCAAATTGGCGAGGCTTTTGTGTGTGTGCACTTGCCTCTTGTTTATGAAGGGTCAGAGACCGATTAGCGCAGCAAATGAGGAGAAAGCAGTCGGTGGTACCTCTTTGGGTGAATGTATTGTGCTTTTCAAACACTACAGCTGCGTATAGGCCCAGAAGAGTTGTCTCGAGTGACCACGTGTGTCTGTAACTTTGCCACCGCGCCGTTTGGCGCCAAGGTCCCTTGAGTGAGCTGTCCATCACAGTGGGGGAAAGGGCGGGAAGATATTGCATAGCCTAGTGTGTGGGGCGGGGCCAAACGGGCGGGGCTTCTGTGCAGTTCACATGCCTCTTGTTTATAAAGGGTCAGAGACCATCAGAGCATCAGATGAGGAGAAATCAGCCTCCTGGTCACTGGAAGTACAGGAGGATTGCGCTCGAGAAACTCGTGGATGCCTAGACTTCCATCATGGATTACAGCTAATTGTAGACTGTAGCCTCGACCTTGCTCACTAGGTTCTTGGGCTGATTATAATGCGTTACTGAAGTTTAGCTTCATCCGGGGCACGTGCTGTTTCTTTTGTATCTGTAAGTGCTTCCTGTTGAGGTTTAATTTTTGAAACAGGAGCATCGTGCCAAAATGAATCCTGCCTGCATATTTATCCACGAAGATGCCACCATGTTGTGCCATACCTCTACTCAACTGGAGTACTTTCTACTGGGTAGTCAGTAAGTGCTACCTCGTTGGGTAAATGTATGGTGCTTTTCCTACACTACAGCTGCGTAAAGGCCCAGAAGAGAAGTCTTCAGTGATCACCTGTGTCTGTGACTTTGCCACTGCGCTGATAGGCGCCTAGGTACCTCGAGTGAGCTGTCCATCACAGTGGGGGAAAGGGCGGGATAGGTTGCATAGCCTAGTCAGTGACTTTGCCACTGCGCTGATCGGCGCCGAGGTACCTCGAGTGAGCTGTCCATCACAGTGGGGAAAAGGGCGGGATAGGTTGCATAGCCTAGTCTGTGTGGGGAGGGGTTAAACTGGCGAGGCTTCTGTGCGAGTTCACATGCCTCTTGTTTATGAAGGGTCAGAGACCGATCAGCGCAGTAAATGATAAGAAAGCAGTCGGTGGTACCTCTTTGGGTGAATGTATTGTGCTTTTCCAGCACTGCAGCTGCGTGAAGTCCCAGAAGAGTTGTCTTCAGTGATCACCTGTGTCTGTGACTTTGCCACTGCGCCGATATGCGCCGAGGTACCTCGAGGGAGCTGTCCATCAAAGTGGGGTACAGGACGGGATAGCTTGCATAGCCTAGTGTGTGTGGGGAGGGGCCAAACTGGCGAGGCTTCTGTGCGTGTGCACTTGCCTCTTGTTTATGAAGGGTCAGAGACCGATTAGCGCAGCAAATGAGGAGAAAGCAGTCGGTGGTACCTCTTTGGGTGAATGTATTGTGCTTTTCCAGCACTGCAGCTGCATAAAGGCCCAGAAGAGTTGTCTCGAGTGACCACGTGTGTCTGTAACTTTGCCACCGTGCCGTTTGGCGCCAAGGTCCCTTGAGTGAGCTGTCCATCACAGTGGGGGAAAGGGCGGAAAGATGTTGCATAGCCTAGTGTGTGGGGCGGGGCCAAACGGGCGGGGCTTCTGTACAGTTCACATGCCTCTTGTTTATAAAGGGTCAGAGACCAGCAGAGATAGGTTGCATAGCCTAGTCTGTGTGGGGAGGGGTTAAACTGGCGAGGCTTCTGTGCGAGTTCACATGCCTCTTGTTTATGAAGGGTCAGAGACCGATCAGCTCAGTAAATGATAAGAAAGCAGTCGGTGGTACCTCTTTGGGTGAATGTATTGTGCTTTTCCAGCACTGCAGCTGCGTAAAGGCCAGAAGAGTTGTATTCAGGGATCACCTGTGTCTGTAACGTTGCCACTGCGCCGATAGGCGCCGAGGTACCTCGAGTGAGCTGTCCATCACAGTGGGGGAAAGGGCGGGATAGGTTGCATAGCCTAGTGTGTGGGGAGGGGCCAAATTGGCGAGGCTTCTGTGTGTGTGCACTTGCCTCTTGTTTATGAAGGGTCAGAGACCGATTAGCGCAGCAAATGAGGAGAAAGCAGTCGGTGGTACCTCTTTGGGTGAATGTATTGTGCTTTTCAAACACTACAGCTGCGTATAGGCCCAGAAGAGTTGTCTCGAGTGACCACGTGTGTCTGTAACTTTGCCACCGCGCCGTTTGGCGCCAAGGTCCCTTGAGTGAGCTGTCCATCACAGTGGGGGAAAGGGCGGGAAGATATTGCATAGCCTAGTGTGTGGGGCGGGGCCAAACGGGCGGGGCTTCTGTGCAGTTCACATGCCTCTTGTTTATAAAGGGTCAGAGACCATCAGAGCATCAGATGAGGAGAAATCAGCCTCCTGGTCACTGGAAGTACAGGAGGATTGCGCTCGAGAAACTCGTGGATGCCTAGACTTCCATCATGGATTACAGCTAATTGTAGACTGTAGCCTCGACCTTGCTCACTAGGTTCTTGGGCTGATTATAATGCGTTACTGAAGTTTAGCTTCATCCGGGGCACGTGCTGTTTCTTTTGTATCTGTAAGTGCTTCCTGTTGAGGTTTAATTTTTGAAACAGGAGCATCGTGCCAAAATGAATCCTGCCTGCATATTTATCCACGAAGATGCCACCATGTTGTGCCATACCTCTACTCAACTGGAGTACTTTCTACTGGGTAGTCAGTAAGTGCTACCTCGTTGGGTAAATGTATGGTGCTTTTCCTACACTACAGCTGCGTAAAGGCCCAGAAGAGAAGTCTTCAGTGATCACCTGTGTCTGTGACTTTGCCACTGCGCTGATAGGCGCCTAGGTACCTCGAGTGAGCTGTCCATCACAGTGGGGGAAAGGGCGGGATAGGTTGCATAGCCTAGTCTGTGTGGGGAGGGGTTAAACTGGCGAGGCTTCTGTGCGAGTTCACATGCCTCTTGTTTATGAAGGGTCAGAGACCGATCAGCTCAGTAAATGATAAGAAAGCAGTCGGTGGTACCTCTTTGGGTGAATGTATTGTGCTTTTCCAGCACTGCAGCTGCGTAAAGGCCCAGAAGAGAAGTCTTCAGTGATCACCTGTGTCTGTGACTTTGCCACTGCGCTGATAGGCGCCTGGGTACCTCGAGTGAGCTGTCCATCACAGTGGGGGAAAGGGCGGGATAGGTTGCATAGCCTAGTCAGTGACTTTGCCACTGCGCTGATCGGCGCCGAGGTACCTCAAGTGAGCTGTCCATCACAGTGGGGGAAAGGGCGGGATAGGTTGCATAGCCTAGTCTGTGTGGGGAGGGGTTAAACTGGCGAGGCTTCTGTGCGAGTTCACATGCCTCTTGTTTATGAAGGGTCAGAGACCGATCAACGCAGTAAATGATAAGAAAGCAGTCGGTGGTACCTCTTTGGGTGAATGTATTGTGCTTTTCCAGCACTGCAGCTGCGTGAAGTCCCAGAAGAGTTGTCTTCAGTGATCACCTGTGTCTGTGACTTTGCCACTGCGCCGATATGCGCCGAGGTACCTCGAGGGAGCTGTCCATCAAAGTGGGGTACAGGACGGGATAGCTTGCATAGCCTAGTGTGTGTGGGGAGGGGCCAAACTGGCGAGGCTTCTGTGCGTGTGCACTTGCCTCTTGTTTATGAAGGGTCAGAGACCGATTAGCGCAGCAAATGAGGAGAAAGCAGTCGGTGGTACCTCTTTGGGTGAATGTATTGTGCTTTTCCAGCACTGCAGCTGCATAAAGGCCCAGAAGAGTTGTCTCGAGTGACCACGTGTGTCTGTAACTTTGCCACCGCGCCGTTTGGCGCCAAGGTCCCTTGAGTGAGCTGTCCATCACAGTGGGGGAAAGGGCGGGAAGATGTTGCATAGCCTAGTGTGTGGGGCGGGGCCAAACGGGCGGGGCTTCTGTACAGTTCACATGCCTCTTGTTTATAAAGGGTCAGAGACCATCAGAGCATCAGATGAGGAGAAATCAGCCTCCTGGTCACTGGAAGTACAGGAGGATTGCGCTCGAGAAACTCGTGGATGCCTAGACCTCCATCACGGATTACAGCTAATTGTAGACTGTAGCCTCGACCTTGCTCAATAGGTTCTTGGGCTGATTATAATGTTTTACTGAAGTTTAGCTTCAACCGGGGCACGTGCTGTTTCTTTTGTATCTGTAAGTGCTTCCTGTTGAGGTTTAATTTTTGAAACAGGAGCATCGTGCCAAAATGAATCCTGCCAGCATATTTATCCACGAAGATGCCACCATGTTGTGCCATACCTCTACTCAACTGGAGTACTTTCTACTGGGTAGTCAGTAAGTGCTACCTCGTTGGGTAAATGTATGGTGCTTTTCCTACACTACAGCTGCGTAAAGGCCCAGAAGAGAAGTCTTCAGTGATCACCTGTGTCTGTGACTTTGCCACTGCGCTGATAGGCGCCTAGGTACCTCGAGTGAGCTGTCCATCACAGTGGGGGAAAGGGCGGGATAGGTTGCATAGCCTAGTCTGTGTGGGGAGGGGTTAAACTGGCGAGGCTTCTGTGCGAGTTCACATGCCTCTTGTTTATGAATGGTCAGAGACCGATCAGCTCAGTAAATGATAAGAAAGCAGTCGGTGGTACCTCTTTGGGTGAATGTATTGTGCTTTTCCAGCACTGCAGCTGCGTAAAGGCCAGAAGAGTTGTATTCAGGGATCACCTGTGTCTGTAACGTTGCCACTGCGCCGATAGGCGCCGAGGTACCTCGAGTGAGCTGTCCATCACAGTGGGGGAAAGGGCGGGATAGGTTGCATAGCCTAGTGTGTGTGGGGAGGGGCCAAATTGGCGAGGCTTCTGTGTGTGTGCACTTGCCTCTTGTTTATGAAGGGTCAGAGACCGATTAGCGCAGCAAATGAGGAGAAAGCAGTCGGTGGTACCTCTTTGGGTGAATGTATTGTGCTTTTCAAACACTACAGCTGCGTATAGGCCCAGAAGAGTTGTCTCGAGTGACCACGTGTGTCTGTAACTTTGCCACCGCGCCGTTTGGCGCCAAGGTCCCTTGAGTGAGCTGTCCATCACAGTGGGGGAAAGGGCGGGAAGATATTGCATAGCCTAGTGTGTGGGGCGGGGCCAAACGGGCGGGGCTTCTGTGCAGTTCACATGCCTCTTGTTTATAAAGGGTCAGAGACCATCAGAGCATCAGATGAGGAGAAATCAGCCTCCTGGTCACTGGAAGTACAGGAGGATTGCGCTCGAGAAACTCGTGGATGCCTAGACTTCCATCATGGATTACAGCTAATTGTAGACTGTAGCCTCGACCTTGCTCACTAGGTTCTTGGGCTGATTATAATGCGTTACTGAAGTTTAGCTTCATCCGGGGCACGTGCTGTTTCTTTTGTATCTGTAAGTGCTTCCTGTTGAGGTTTAATTTTTGAAACAGGAGCATCGTGCCAAAATGAATCCTGCCTGCATATTTATCCACGAAGATACCACCATGTTGTGCCATACCTCTACTCAACTGGAGTACTTTCTACTGGGTAGTCAGTAAGTGCTACCTCGTTGGGTAAATGTATGGTGCTTTTCCTACACTACAGCTGCGTAAAGGCCCAGAAGAGAAGTCTACAGTGATCACCTGTGTCTGTGACTTTGCCACTGCGCTGATAGGCGCCTAGGTACCTCGAGTGTGCTGTCCATCACAGTGGGGGAAAGGGCGGGATAGGTTGCATAGCCTAGTCAGTGACTTTGCCACTGCGCTGATCGGCGCCGAGGTACCTCGAGTGAGCTGTCCATCACAGTGGGGAAAAGGGCGGGATAGGTTGCATAGCCTAGTCTGTGTGGGGAGGGGTTAAACTGGCGAGGCTTCTGTGCGAGTTCACATGCCTCTTGTTTATGAAGGGTCAGAGACCGATCAGCGCAGTAAATGATAAGAAAGCAGTCGGTGGTACCTCTTTGGGTGAATGTATTGTGCTTTTCCAGCACTGCAGCTGCGTGAAGTCCCAGAAGAGTTGTCTTCAGTGATCACCTGTGTCTGTGACTTTGCCACTGCGCCGATATGCGCCGAGGTACCTCGAGGGAGCTGTCCATCAAAGTGGGGTACAGGACGGGATAGCTTGCATAGCCTAGTGTGTGTGGGGAGGGGCCAAACTGGCGAGGCTTCTGTGCGTGTGCACTTGCCTCTTGTTTATGAAGGGTCAGAGACCGATTAGCGCAGCAAATGAGGAGAAAGCAGTCGGTGGTACCTCTTTGGGTGAATGTATTGTGCTTTTCCAGCACTGCAGCTGCGTAAAGGCCCAGAAGAGTTGTCTCGAGTGACCACGTGTGTCTGTAACTTTGCCACCGCGCCGTTTGGCGCCAAGGTCCCTCGAGTGAGCTGTCCATCACAGTGGTGGGAAGGGCGGGATAGGTTGCATAGCCTAGTGTGTGTGGGGAGGGGTTAAACTGGCGAGGCTTCTGTGCGAGTTCACATGCCTCTTGTTTATGAAGGGTCAGAGACAGATCAGCGCAGAAAATGATAAGAAAGCAGTAGGTGGTACCTCTTTGGGTGAATGTATTGTGCTTTTGAAACACTACAGCTGCGTATAGGCCCAGAAGAGTTGTCTCGAGTGACCACGTGTGTCTGTAACTTTGCCACCGCGCCGTTTGGCGCCAAGGTCCCTTGAGTGAGCTGTCCATCACAGTGGGGGAAAGGGCGGGAAGATGTTGCATAGCCTAGTGTGTGGGGCGGGGCCAAACGGGCGGGGCTTCTGTACAGTTCACATGCCTCTTGTTTATAAAGGGTCAGAGACCATCAGAGCATCAGATGAGGAGAAATCAGCCTCCTGGTCACTGGAAGTACAGGAGGATTGCGCTCGAGAAACTCGTGGATGCCTAGACCTCCATCACAGATTACAGCTAATTGTAGACTGTAGCCTCGACCTTGCTCACTAGGTTCTTGGGCTGATTATAATGTTTTACTGAAGTTTAGCTTCAACCGGGGCACGTGCTGTTTCTTTTGTATCTGTAAGTGCTTCCTGTTGAGGTTTAATTTTTGAAACAGGAGCATCGTGCCAAAATGAATCCTGCCTGCATATTTATCCACGAAGATGCCACCATGTTGTGCCATACCTCTACTCAACTGGAGTACTTTCTACTGGGTAGTCAGTAAGTGCTACCTCGTTGGGTAAATGTATGGTGCTTTTCCTACACTACAGCTGCGTAAAGGCCCAGAAGAGAAGTCTTCAGTGATCACCTGTGTCTGTGACTTTGCCACTGCGCTGATAGGCGCCTAGGTACCTCGAGTGAGCTGTCCATCACAGTGGGGGAAAGGGCGTGATAGGTTGCATAGCCTAGTCTGTGTGGGGAGGGGTTAAACTGGCGAGGCTTCTGTGCGAGTTCACATGCCTCTTGTTTATGAAGGGTCAGAGACCGATCAGCTCAGTAAATGATAAGAAAGCAGTCGGTGGTACCTCTTTGGGTGAATGTATTGTGCTTTTCCAGCACTGCAGCTGCGTAAAGGCCCAGAAGAGAAGTCTTCAGTGATCACCTGTGTCTGTGACTTTGCCACTGCGCTGATAGGCGCCTGGGTACCTCGAGTGAGCTGTCCATCACAGTGGGGGAAAGGGCAGAATAGGTTGCATAGCCTAGTCAGTGACTTTGCCACTGCGCTGATAGGCGCCGAGGTACCCCGAGTGAGCTGTCCATCACAGTGGGGGAAAGGGCGGGATAGGTTGCATAGCCTAGTCTGTGTGGGGAGGGGTTAAACTGGCGAGGCTTCTGTGCGAGTTCACATGCCTCTTGTTTATGAAGGGTCAGAGACCGATCAGCTCAGTAAATGATAAGAAAGCAGTCGGTGGTACCTCTTTGGGTGAATGTATTGTGCTTTTCCAGCACTGCAGCTGCGTAAAGGCCAGAAGAGTTGTATTCAGGGATCACCTGTGTCTGTAACGTTGCCACTGCGCCGATAGGCGCCGAGGTACCTCGAGTGAGCTGTCCATCACAGTGGGGGAAAGGGCGGGATAGGTTGCATAGCCTAGTGTGTGGGGAGGGGCCAAATTGGCGAGGCTTCTGTGTGTGTGCACTTGCCTCTTGTTTATGAAGGGTCAGAGACCGATTAGCGCAGCAAATGAGGAGAAAGCAGTCGGTGGTACCTCTTTGGGTGAATGTATTGTGCTTTTCAAACACTACAGCTGCGTATAGGCCCAGAAGAGTTGTCTCGAGTGACCACGTGTGTCTGTAACTTTGCCACCGCGCCGTTTGGCGCCAAGGTCCCTTGAGTGAGCTGTCCATCACAGTGGGGGAAGGGCGGGAATATATTGCATAGCCTAGTGTGTGGGGCGGGGCCAAACGGGCGGGGCTTCTGTGCAGTTCACATGCCTCTTGTTTATAAAGGGTCAGAGACCATCAGAGCATCAGATGAGGAGAAATCAGCCTCCTGGTCACTGGAAGTACAGGAGGATTGCGCTCGAGAAACTCGTGGATGCCTAGACTTCCATCATGGATTACAGCTAATTGTAGACTGTAGCCTCGACCTTGCTCACTAGGTTCTTGGGCTGATTATAATGTGTTACTGAAGTTTAGCTTCATCCGGGGCACGTGCTGTTTCTTTTGTATCTGTAAGTGCTTCCTGTTGAGGTTTAATTTTTGAAACAGGAGCATCGTGCCAAAATGAATCCTGCCTGCATATTTATCCACGAAGATGCCACCATGTTGTGCCATACCTCTACTCAACTGGAGTACTTTCTACTGGGTAGTCAGTAAGTGCTACCTCGTTGGGTAAATGTATGGTGCTTTTCCTACACTACAGCTGCGTAAAGGCCCAGAAGAGAAGTCTTCAGTGATCACCTGTGTCTGTGACTTTGCCACTGCGCTGATAGGCGCCTAGGTACCTCGAGTGTGCTGTCCATCACAGTGGGGGAAAGGGCGGGATAGGTTGCATAGCCTAGTCAGTGACTTTGCCACTGCGCTGATCGGCGCCGAGGTACCTCGAGTGAGCTGTCCATCACAGTGGGGAAAAGGGCGGGATAGGTTGCATAGCCTAGTCTGTGTGGGGAGGGGTTAAACTGGCGAGGCTTCTGTGCGAGTTCACATGCCTCTTGTTTATGAAGGGTCAGAGACCGATCAGCGCAGTAAATGATAAGAAAGCAGTCGGTGGTACCTCTTTGGGTGAATGTATTGTGCTTTTCCAGCACTGCAGCTGCGTGAAGTCCCAGAAGAGTTGTCTTCAGTGATCACCTGTGTCTGTGACTTTGCCACTGCGCCGATATGCGC
The DNA here is from genome assembly GCF_964263255.1 of Lissotriton vulgaris. Lineage (NCBI taxonomy): Eukaryota > Metazoa > Chordata > Amphibia > Caudata > Salamandridae > Lissotriton > Lissotriton vulgaris. The sequence continues at coordinate 1,493,291,321 of NC_141696.1, forward strand.
CGAGGTACCTCGAGGGAGCTGTCCATCAAAGTGGGGTACAGGACGGGATAGCTTGCATAGCCTAGTGTGTGTGGGGAGGGGCCAAACTGGCGAGGCTTCTGTGCGTGTGCACTTGCCTCTTGTTTATGAAGGGTCAGAGACCGATTAGCGCAGCAAATGAGGAGAAAGCAGTCGGTGGTACCTCTTTGGGTGAATGTATTGTGCTTTTCCAGCACTGCAGCTGCGTAAAGGCCCAGAAGAGTTGTCTCGAGTGACCACGTGTGTCTGTAACTTTGCCACCGCGCCGTTTGGCGCCAAGGTCCCTTGAGTGAGCTGTCCATCACAGTGGGGGAAAGGGCGGGAAGATGTTGCATAGCCTAGTGTGTGGGGCGGGGCCAAACGGGCGGGGCTTCTGTACAGTTCACATGCCTCTTGTTTATAAAGGGTCAGAGACCATCAGAGCATCAGATGAGGAGAAATCAGCCTCCTGGTCACTGGAAGTACAGGAGGATTGCGCTCGAGAAACTCGTGGATGCCTAGACTTCCATCATGGATTACAGCTAATTGTAGACTGTAGCCTCGACCTTGCTCACTAGGTTCTTGGGCTGATTATAATGCGTTACTGAAGTTTAGCTTCATCCGGGGCACGTGCTGTTTCTTTTGTATCTGTAAGTGCTTCCTGTTGAGGTTTAATTTTTGAAACAGGAGCATCGTGCCAAAATGAATCCTGCCTGCATATTTATCCACGAAGATGCCACCATGTTGTGCCATACCTCTACTCAACTGGAGTACTTTCTACTGGGTAGTCAGTAAGTGCTACCTCGTTGGGTAAATGTATGGTGCTTTTCCTACACTACAGCTGCGTAAAGGCCCAGAAGAGAAGTCTTCAGTGATCACCTGTGTCTGTGACTTTGCCACTGCGCTGATAGGCGCCTAGGTACCTCGAGTGTGCTGTCCATCACAGTGGGGAAAAGGGCGGGATAGGTTGCATAGCCTAGTCAGTGACTTTGCCACTGCGCTGATCGGCGCCGAGGTACCTCGAGTGAGCTGTCCATCACAGTGGGGAAAAGGGCGGGATAGGTTGCATAGCCTAGTCTGTGTGGGGAGGGGTTAAACTGGCGAGGCTTCTGTGCGAGTTCACATGCCTCTTGTTTATGAAGGGTCAGAGACCGATCAGCGCAGTAAATGATAAGAAAGCAGTCGGTGGTACCTCTTTGGGTGAATGTATTGTGCTTTTCCAGCACTGCAGCTGCGTGAAGTCCCAGAAGAGTTGTCTTCAGTGATCACCTGTGTCTGTGACTTTGCCACTGCGCCGATATGCGCCGAGGTACCTCGAGGAAGCTGTCCATCAAAGTGGGGTACAGGACGGGATAGCTTGCATAGCCTAGTGTGTGTGGGGAGGGGCCAAACTGGCGAGGCTTCTGTGCGTGTGCACTTGCCTCTTGTTTATGAAGGGTCAGAGACCGATTAGCGCAGCAAATGAGGAGAAAGCAGTCGGTGGTACCTCTTTGGGTGAATGTATTGTGCTTTTCCAGCACTGCAGCTGCGTAAAGGCCCAGAAGAGTTGTCTCGAGTGACCACGTGTGTCTGTAACTTTGCCACCGCGCCGTTTGGCGCCAAGGTCCCTCGAGTGAGCTGTCCATCACAGTGGTGGGAAGGGCGGGATAGGTTGCATAGCCTAGTGTGTGTGGGGAGGGGTTAAACTGGCGAGGCTTCTGTGCGAGTTCACATGCCTCTTGTTTATGAAGGGTCAGAGACAGATCAGCGCAGAAAATGATAAGAAAGCAGTAGGTGGTACCTCTTTGGGTGAATGTATTGTGCTTTTCAAACACTACAGCTGCGTATAGGCCCAGAAGAGTTGTCTCGAGTGACCACGTGTGTCTGTAACTTTGCCACCGCGCCGTTTGGCGCCAAGGTCCCTTGAGTGAGCTGTCCATCACAGTGGGGGAAAGGGCGGGAAGATGTTGCATAGCCTAGTGTGTGGGGCGGGGCCAAACGGGCGGGGCTTCTGTACAGTTCACATGCCTCTTGTTTATAAAGGGTCAGAGACCATCAGAGCATCAGATGAGGAGAAATCAGCCTCCTGGTCACTGGAAGTACAGGAGGATTGCGCTCGAGAAACTCGTGGATGCCTAGACCTCCATCACGGATTACAGCTAATTGTAGACTGTAGCCTCGACCTTGCTCACTAGGTTCTTGGGCTGATTATAATGTTTTACTGAAGTTTAGCTTCAACCGGGGCACGTGCTGTTTCTTTTGTATCTGTAAGTGCTTCCTGTTGAGGTTTAATTTTTGAAACAGGAGCATCGTGCCAAAATGAATCCTGCCTGCATATTTATCCACGAAGATGCCACCATGTTGTGCCATACCTCTACTCAACTGGAGTACTTTCTACTGGGTAGTCAGTAAGTGCTACCTCGTTGGGTAAATGTATGGTGCTTTTCCTACACTACAGCTGCGTAAAGGCCCAGAAGAGAAGTCTTCAGTGATCACCTGTGTCTGTGACTTTGCCACTGCGCTGATAGGCGCCTAGGTACCTCGAGTGAGCTGTCCATCACAGTGGGGGAAAGGGCGTGATAGGTTGCATAGCCTAGTCTGTGTGGGGAGGGGTTAAACTGGCGAGGCTTCTGTGCGAGTTCACATGCCTCTTGTTTATGAAGGGTCAGAGACCGATCAGCTCAGTAAATGATAAGAAAGCAGTCGGTGGTACCTCTTTGGGTGAATGTATTGTGCTTTTCCAGCACTGCAGCTGCGTAAAGGCCCAGAAGAGAAGTCTTCAGTGATCACCTGTGTCTGTGACTTTGCCACTGCGCTGATAGGCGCCTGGGTACCTCGAGTGAGCTGTCCATCACAGTGGGGGAAAGGGCAGAATAGGTTGCATAGCCTAGTCAGTGACTTTGCCACTGCGCTGATAGGCGCCGAGGTACCCCGAGTGAGCTGTCCATCACAGTGGGGGAAAGGGCGGGATAGGTTGCATAGCCTAGTGTGTGTGGGGAGGGGTTAAACTGGCGAGGCTTCTGTGCGAGTTCACATGCCTCTTGTTTATGAAGGGTCAGAGACCGATCAGCTCAGTAAATGATAAGAAAGCAGTCGGTGGTACCTCTTTGGGTGAATGTATTGTGCTTTTCCAGCACTGCAGCTGCGTAAAGGCCCAGAAGAGAAGTCTTCAGTGATCACCTGTGTCTGTGACTTTGCCACTGCGCTAATAGGCGCCTGGGTACCTCGAGTGAGCTGTCCATCACAGTGGGGGAAAGGGCAGAATAGGTTGCATAGCCTAGTCAGTGACTTTGCCACTGCGCTGATAGGCGCCGAGGTACCCCGAGTGAGCTGTCCATCACAGTGGGGGAAAGGGCGGGATAGGTTGCATAGCCTAGTCTGTGTGGGGAGGGGTTAAACTGGCGAGGCTTCTGTGCGAGTTCACATGCCTCTTGTTTATGAAGGGTCAGAGACCGATCAGCTCAGTAAATGATAAGAAAGCAGTCGGTGGTACCTCTTTGGGTGAATGTATTGTGCTTTTCCAGCACTGCAGCTGCGTAAAGGCCAGAAGAGTTGTATTCAGGGATCACCTGTGTCTGTAACGTTGCCACTGCGCCGATAGGTGCCGAGGTACCTCGAGTGAGCTGTCCATCACAGTGGGGGAAAGGGCGGGATAGGTTGCATAGCCTAGTGTGTGTGGGGAGGGGCCAAATTGGCGAGGCTTCTGTGTGTGTGCACTTGCCTCTTGTTTATGAAGGGTCAGAGACCGATTAGCGCAGCAAATGAGGAGAAAGCAGTCGGTGGTACCTCTTTGGGTGAATGTATTGTGCTTTTCAAACACTACAGCTGCGTATAGGCCCAGAAGAGTTGTCTCGAGTGACCACGTGTGTCTGTAACTTTGCCACCGCGCCGTTTGGCGCCAAGGTCCCTTGAGTGAGCTGTCCATCACAGTGGGGGAAAGGGCGGGAAGATATTGCATAGCCTAGTGTGTGGGGCGGGGCCAAACGGGCGGGGCTTCTGTGCAGTTCACATGCCTCTTGTTTATAAAGGGTCAGAGACCATCAGAGCATCAGATGAGGAGAAATCAGCCTCCTGGTCACTGGAAGTACAGGAGGATTGCGCTCGAGAAACTCGTGGATGCCTAGACTTCCATCATGGATTACAGCTAATTGTAGACTGTAGCCTCGACCTTGCTCACTAGGTTCTTGGGCTGATTATAATGCGTTACTGAAGTTTAGCTTCATCCGGGGCAGGTGCTGTTTCTTTTGTATCTGTAAGTGCTTCATGTTGAGGTTTAATTTTTGAAACAGGAGCATCGTGCCAAAATGAATCCTGCCTGCATATTTATCCACGAAGATGCCACCATGTTGTGCCATACCTCTACTCAACTGGAGTACTTTCTACTGGGTAGTCAGTAAGTGCTACCTCGTTGGGTAAATGTATGGTGCTTTTCCTACACTACAGCTGCGTAAAGGCCCAGAAGAGAAGTCTTCAGTGATCACCTGTGTCTGTGACTTTGCCACTGCGCTGATAGGCGCCTAGCAGGGTCGGATTGGGATCACAATTTGGCCCGGGCACTGACGAAAAAGTGGCCCACATTAAGGGGGCGTGGCCTACATTTAAGGGGCGTGGCCTACATTTAAGGGGCGTGGTCTATATTTAAGGGGCGTGGCCCACATTCGAGGGGCATGCCCTTTCATGAAACACCATTTGGTTACTCTTTGAGGTCTAATTTGTAGACAAATATTTAGTAAATTAAGCCTTTTAAAGCTTACAGAGCAAGTAACATTGGTAAAGACTAGGAGCACTGCAGTTCAGATAACTGAATACTTACTTGCAGTCTTAACGCCCTGCACAATGTCGTTGGATACTCTTTCCTAACCAGCTATGTCCTAGACTCTAATCATCACATAAACCAGAAATCTAGTACAAAGTCAAGGAGAAAGGGTAAGACTGGAATCTCTGGTAATAGAACATGTAATAACAAAAGTAAGAATTCACAAACGAGGAAAAGGCAGTCTGGGGTGTAAAGAATGCTGAAAAAATGTATCTGTACAATCTAGTCATACATTTATTTCACAGTCAGCAGGTGATGTCTATATACAAAAAACACAGTTTTATTCATATCTGTTGCTGCCTTAAAGTCTGGGCCATGGGGAGTGAAATAAAACAATTGCCTAGGATCACATGATCTGATTAAGATACGAAACCAGTATTAATGCCAAGTTGTTGGTATCACATTGTGCAATTCAGAAACTAGATGTATATGCCTCACTTCCCTTACACTCACCTTACCCCCAACTGCAACTCATCTGGTATCAACATAGCTCTTGGTCATAACTCAGACCAGATGTTGTTGCTCCTGGCAAAATGTTTGTGAGCACCTATGTTCAGGCCTATATCATAATGTAATACAATCTGGAATAATGCTGCAAAATCATTCCTTGGGTAAATTGTGTACATTAAATTGCAACAACATTTGACGTGGAATTCTGTGTGCAACCTGCCTATTTCTCACATTTTTAGTGGTAAGGGTGATTTGGTTGTTGTTTTGTGAGCTAGCACACAATATCACAATAAACCATACGGGCATTGTGTTTGCAATTGTAGCTTTAGTTATGTTTACTTATGCCATTCTTTCAGCAACAATGAAAACCAATGCGATGTTCTGAGGATTTTCACCATTCCATTGGAGGAAATCTAATAATTTCCTCCATATATAGAAGAAGCAATACACACACTCTGTTCTCTGAATCATGGTACAAGAGACCTGCAAACAACTAGTGCTATTGGTTTTAAATATTCCAACCGTGTAACAATCCCTCACAATTTTTCGCATGTCCTCCATGTGTAAGACACATTATGTAGCACCAACTCTGAAGCACGTTCTGGGGCCCACATGCATGATAACAAAACACAACCAACCAGAAAAAGTTGTGCAATACCCTAAAAACTAATCCCACCATGGTCCCTTTAAATACCCCTGCACCCCATAATCATAACCCATCCTAACCCTAAAAATACACCCTGCACCCTAAAACCCAAGCCTATCCCTGAACCCTAAAAATACCCCTTTACCCCAAACCCCAAACCTATCCCTGAACCCTAAAAATACCCCTGTACCTCAAAACCCAAACCTATCCCTGAATCCCAAAAATACCCCTGTACCTCAAAACCCAAACCTATCCCTGAATCCCAAAAATACCCCTGTACCCCCAAACCTATCCCTGAACCCTACAAATACCCTGTACCCCAAAACCCAAACCTATCCCTGAACCCTAAAAATACCCCTGTACCCCAAAACCCAAACCTATCCCTGAACCCTAAAAATACCCCTGTACCCCAAAACCCAAACCTATCCCTTCACCCTAAAAATACCCCTGTACCCCAAAACCAAAACCTAGTCCTGAAACCTAAAAATACCCCAGTACCCCAAAACTATCCCTGAACCCTTAAAATACCCAATCACCCTAAAACATATACCTCAGAACCCCAAAACATATACCCTATATACCCATACTTACCTTATCCTAACATATACAAAAAAACATGCCATTTGACAGTTTTATGTAGTGTAGATTCAGCCCAAGACAAAGGCTATTTGAGTTCTATTCATGAGTACCAATTACAGTACACATGATCTGATTTTTTATTTAAGGGCCTGGGCGAGGAAGTGATCTGCCCAGAATCACAGGCTGTTGAGCAGACCCTGGGATTCAAACTTGAATCCCCATCTCTGCAACTCTGGCGTTAGGCCACCTATGCCTATGCAAAGATAAGGAATGAAAGTGGGAGGATACTGTTCTTGCGCAGGACACAGGCCCAAGGTGACAATGGCCTACATGCTGAGCAACTAAAAAAACAGCAAGGCCCCTTTCTGTCACAGAATTATTCAAGAACTTCAGTGCAGGAGCACCTGAAAAGAAGGGAAGCCCCTGCTATTACTAACCTACTTAGCTCAAGAGCACATGAACAGCAGTATGGCCCCTGCAATTAGTAAATTAATCAACCCTCCCCAGCCCTCCAGGCCCCAGGGCAATGTCTTGGCAGGGGAGCACAATGGTAGACAGGGGAAGGCTGAGGTGACGATGGTGGGAGTTCAAAACATCACCTAGCCCCCACAGCCAGACCCATTCTTCCTCGCCCACTGTGCCCTGAATCTGAGGGGCTGTGGGCGAGGTGTTAAGATTAACACCGTTTCTCGGCTGCGTGGGCCCCAGGGGGGCCGAGGTGGAAATGGCTCAAAGGCCTGAGCAACACCTGGCCCCCAGGGAGGCCGATTTTCGCAGACAATCACCGCTCCCCAGCCCACCCTTGGCGTGATTGCTTTTCAGGGGCAGGGGGTGAAGTGAGGCCACAGCTAATAATCACTGCATGGCACACAGTGAAGCGCTTTCATTTCTGTCTCTGTTTCCGTGCGCTCTGTGGGCCGTTTTTTTTTCTCCCCTTCCCAAGTTCACAGAGAGCAGATAGCAGAGAGCACTCTCTGTGAACTGAAAAAGGGGAGAAAAAAACCGGCCCACAGAGGGCACTGAGACAACGGCCCTTCGGCCGTTTCCCGAATGCCCGCCTTGCCAATCCGACCCTGGCGCCTAGGTACCTCGAGTGTGCTGTCCATCACAGTGGGGGAAAGGGCGGGATAGGTTGCATAGCCTAGTCAGTGACTTTGCCACTGCGCTGATCGGCGCCGAGGTACCTCGAGTGAGCTGTCCATCACAGTGGGGAAAAGGGCGGGATAGGTTGCATAGCCTAGTCTGTGTGGGGAGGGGTTAAACTGGCGAGGCTTCTGTGCGAGTTCACATGCCTCTTGTTTATGAAGGGTCAGAGACCGATCAGCGCAGTAAATGATAAGAAAGCAGTCGGTGGTACCTCTTTGGGTGAATGTATTGTGCTTTTCCAGCACTGCAGCTGCGTGAAGTCCCAGAAGAGTTGTCTTCAGTGATCACCTGTGTCTGTGACTTTGCCACTGCGCCGATATGCGCCGAGGTACCTCGAGGGAGCTGTCCATCAAAGTGGGGTACAGGACGGGATAGCTTGCATAGCCTAGTGTGTGTGGGGAGGGGCCAAACTGGCGAGGCTTCTGTGCGTGTGCACTTGCCTCTTGTTTATGAAGGGTCAGAGACCGATTAGCGCAGCAAATGAGGAGAAAGCAGTCGGTGGTACCTCTTTGGGTGAATGTATTGTGCTTTTCCAGCACTGCAGCTGCGTAAAGGCCCAGAAGAGTTGTCTCGAGTGACCACGTGTGTCTGTAACTTTGCCACCGCGCCGTTTGGCGCCAAGGTCCCTCGAGTGAGCTGTCCATCACAGTGGTGGGAAGGGCGGGATAGGTTGCATAGCCTAGTGTGTGTGGGGAGGGGTTAAACTGGCGAGGCTTCTGTGCGAGTTCACATGCCTCTTGTTTATGAAGGGTCAGAGACAGATCAGCGCAGAACATGATAAGAAAGCAGTAGGTGGTACCTCTTTGGGTGAATGTATTGTGCTTTTCAAACACTACAGCTGCGTATAGGCCCAGAAGAGTTGTCTCGAGTGACCACGTGTGTCTGTAACTTTGCCACCGCGCCGTTTGGCGCCAAGGTCCCTTGAGTGAGCTGTCCATCACAGTGGGGGAAAGGGCGGGAAGATGTTGCATAGCCTAGTGTGTGGGGCGGGGCCAAACGGGCGGGGCTTCTGTACAGTTCACATGCCTCTTGTTTATAAAGGGTCAGAGACCATCAGAGCATCAGATGAGGAGAAATCAGCCTCCTGGTCACTGGAAGTACAGGAGGATTGCGCTCGAGAAACTCGTGGATGCCTAGACCTCCATCACGGATTACAGCTAATTGTAGACTGTAGCCTCGACCTTGCTCACTAGGTTCTTGGGCTGATTATAATGTTTTACTGAAGTTTAGCTTCAACCGGGGCACGTGCTGTTTCTTTTGTATCTGTAAGTGCTTCCTGTTGAGGTTTAATTTTTGAAACAGGAGCATCGTGCCAAAATGAATCCTGCCTGCATATTTATCCACGAAGATGCCACCATGTTGTGCCATACCTCTACTCAACTGGAGTACTTTCTACTGGGTAGTCAGTAAGTGCTACCTCGTTGGGTAAATGTATGGTGCTTTTCCTACACTACAGCTGCGTAAAGGCCCAGAAGAGAAGTCTTCAGTGATCACCTGTGTCTGTGACTTTGCCACTGCGCTGATAGGCGCCTAGGTACCTCGAGTGAGCTGTCCATCACAGTGGGGGAAAGGGCGTGATAGGTTGCATAGCCTAGTCTGTGTGGGGAGGGGTTAAACTGGCGAGGCTTCTGTGCGAGTTCACATGCCTCTTGTTTATGAAGGGTCAGAGACCGATCAGCTCAGTAAATGATAAGAAAGCAGTCGGTGGTACCTCTTTGGGTGAATGTATTGTGCTTTTCCAGCACTGCAGCTGCGTAAAGGCCCAGAAGAGAAGTCTTCAGTGATCACCTGTGTCTGTGACTTTGCCACTGCGCTGATAGGCGCCTGGGTACCTCGAGTGAGCTGTCCATCACAGTGGGGGAAAGGGCAGAATAGGTTGCATAGCCTAGTCTGTGTGGGGAGGGGTTAAACTGGCGAGGCTTCTGTGCGAGTTCACATGCCTCTTGTTTATGAAGGGTCAGAGACCGATCAGCTCAGTAAATGATAAGAAAGCAGTCGGTGGTACCTCTTTGGGTGAATGTATTGTGCTTTTCCAGCACTGCAGCTGCGTAAAGGCCCAGAAGAGAAGTCTTCAGTGATCACCTGTGTCTGTGACTTTGCCACTGCGCTGATAGGCGCCTGGGTACCTCGAGTGAGCTGTCCATCACAATGGGGGAAAGGGCAGAATAGGTTGCATAGCCTAGTCAGTGACTTTGCCACTGCGCTGATAGGCGCCGAGGTACCCCGAGTGAGCTGTCCATCACAGTGGGGGAAAGGGCGGGATAGGTTGCATAGCCTAGTCTGTGTGGGGAGGGGTTAAACTGGCGAGGCTTCTGTGCGAGTTCACATGCCTCTTGTTTATGAAGGGTCAGAGACCGATCAGCTCAGTAAATGATAAGAAAGCAGTCGGTGGTACCTCTTTGGGTGAATGTATTGTGCTTTTCCAGCACTGCAGCTGCGTAAAGGCCAGAAGAGTTGTATTCAGGGATCACCTGTGTCTGTAACGTTGCCACTGCGCCGATAGGCGCCGAGGTACCTCGAGTGAGCTGTCCATCACAGTGGGGGAAAGGGCGGGATAGGTTGCATAGCCTAGTGTGTGTGGGGAGGGGCCAAATTGGCGAGGCTTCTGTGTGTGTGCACTTGCCTCTTGTTTATGAAGGGTCAGAGACCGATTAGCGCAGCAAATGAGGAGAAAGCAGTCGGTGGTACCTCTTTGGGTGAATGTATTGTGCTTTTCAAACACTACAGCTGCGTATAGGCCCAGAAGAGTTGTCTCGAGTGACCACGTGTGTCTGTAACTTTGCCACCGCGCCGTTTGGCGCCAAGGTCCCTTGAGTGAGCTGTCCATCACAGTGGGGGAAAGGGCGGGAAGATATTGCATAGCCTAGTGTGTGGGGCGGGGCCAAACGGGCGGGGCTTCTGTGCAGTTCACATGCCTCTTGTTTATAAAGGGTCAGAGACCATCAGAGCATCAGATGAGGAGAAATCAGCCTCCTGGTCACTGGAAGTACAGGAGGATTGCGCTCGAGAAACTCGTGGATGCCTAGACTTCCATCATGGATTACAGCTAATTGTAGACTGTAGCCTCGACCTTGCTCACTAGGTTCTTGGGCTGATTATAATGCGTTACTGAAGTTTAGCTTCATCCGGGGCACGTGCTGTTTCTTTTGTATCTGTAAGTGCTTCCTGTTGAGGTTTAATTTTTGAAACAGGAGCATCGTGCCAAAATGAATCCTGCCTGCATATTTATCCACGAAGATGCCACCATGTTGTGCCATACCTCTACTCAACTGGAGTACTTTCTACTGGGTAGTCAGTAAGTGCTACCTCGTTGGGTAAATGTATGGTGCTTTTCCTACACTACAGCTGCGTAAAGGCCCAGAAGAGAAGTCTTCAGTGATCACCTGTGTCTGTGACTTTGCCACTGCGCTGATAGGCGCCTAGGTACCTCGAGTGAGCTGTCCATCACAGTGGGGGAAAGGGCGGGATAGGTTGCATAGCCTAGTCAGTGACTTTGCCACTGCGCTGATCGGCGCCGAGGTACCTCGAGTGAGCTGTCCATCACAGTGGGGAAAAGGGCGGGATAGGTTGCATAGCCTAGTCTGTGTGGGGAGGGGTTAAACTGGCGAGGCTTCTGTGCGAGTTCACATGCCTCTTGTTTATGAAGGGTCAGAGACCGATCAGCGCAGTAAATGATAAGAAAGCAGTCGGTGGTACCTCTTTGGGTGAATGTATTGTGCTTTTCCAGCACTGCAGCTGCGTGAAGTCCCAGAAGAGTTGTCTTCAGTGATCACCTGTGTCTGTGACTTTGCCACTGCGCCGATATGCGCCGAGGTACCTCGAGGGAGCTGTCCATCAAAGTGGGGTACAGGACGGGATAGCTTGCATAGCCTAGTGTGTGTGGGGAGGGGCCAAACTGGCGAGGCTTCTGTGCGTGTGCACTTGCCTCTTGTTTATGAAGGGTCAGAGACCGATTAGCGCAGCAAATGAGGAGAAAGCAGTCGGTGGTACCTCTTTGGGTGAATGTATTGTGCTTTTCCAGCACTGCAGCTGCGTAAAGGCCCAGAAGAGTTGTCTCGAGTGACCACGTGTGTCTGTAACTTTGCCACCGCGCCGTTTGGCGCCAAGGTCCCTCGAGTGAGCTGTCCATCACAGTGGTGGGAAGGGCGGGATAGGTTGCATAGCCTAGTGTGTGTGGGGAGGGGTTAAACTGGCGAGGCTTCTGTGCGAGTTCACATGCCTCTTGTTTATGAAGGGTCAGAGACAGATCAGCGCAGAAAATGATAAGAAAGCAGTAGGTGGTACCTCTTTGGGTGAATGTATTGTGCTTTTCAAACACTACAGCTGCGTATAGGCCCAGAAGAGTTGTCTCGAGTGACCACGTGTGTCTGTAACTTTGCCACCGCGCCGTTTGGCGCCAAGGTCCCTTGAGTGAGCTGTCCATCACAGTGGGGGAAAGGGCGGGAAGATGTTGCATAGCCTAGTGTGTGGGGCGGGGCCAAACGGGCGGGGCTTCTGTACAGTTCACATGCCTCTTGTTTATAAAGGGTCAGAGACCATCAGAGCATCAGATGAGGAGAAATCAGCCTCCTGGTCACTGGAAGTACAGGAGGATTGCGCTCGAGAAACTCGTGGATGCCTAGACCTCCATCACGGATTACAGCTAATTGTAGACTGTAGCCTCGACCTTGCTCACTAGGTTCTTGGGCTGATTATAATGTTTTACTGAAGTTTAGCTTCAACCGGGGCACGTGCTGTTTCTTTTGTATCTGTAAGTGCTTCCTGTTGAGGTTTAATTTTTGAAACAGGAGCATCGTGCCAAAATGAATCCTGCCTGCATATTTATCCACGAAGATGCCACCATGTTGTGCCATACCTCTACTCAACTGGAGTACTTTCTACTGGGTAGTCAGTAAGTGCTACCTCGTTGGGTAAATGTATGGTGCTTTTCCTACACTACAGCTGCGTAAAGGCCCAGAAGAGAAGTCTTCAGTGATCACCTGTGTCTGTGACTTTGCCACTGCGCTGATAGGCGCCTAGGTACCTCGAGTGAGCTGTCCATCACAGTGGGGGAAAGGGCGTGATAGGTTGCATAGCCTAGTCTGTGTGGGGAGGGGTTAAACTGGCGAGGCTTCTGTGCGAGTTCACATGCCTCTTGTTTATGAAGGGTCAGAGACCGATCAGCTCAGTAAATGATAAGAAAGCAGTCGGTGGTACCTCTTTGGGTGAATGTATTGTGCTTTTCCAGCACTGCAGCTGCGTAAAGGCCCAGAAGAGAAGTCTTCAGTGATCACCTGTGTCTGTGACTTTGCCACTGCGCTGATAGGCGCCTGGGTACCTCGAGTGAGCTGTCCATCACAGTGGGGGAAAGGGCAGAATAGGTTGCATAGCCTAGTCAGTGACTTTGCCACTGCGCTGATAGGCGCCGAGGTACCCCGAGTGAGCTGTCCATCACAATGGGGGAAAGGGCGGGATAGGTTGCATAGCCTAGTCTGTGTGGGGAGGGGTTAAACTGGCGAGGCTTCTGTGCGAGTTCACATGCCTCTTGTTTATGAAGGGTCAGAGACCGATCAGCTCAGTAAATGATAAGAAAGCAGTCGGTGGTACCTCTTTGGGTGAATGTATTGTGCTTTTCCAGCACTGCAGCTGCGTAAAGGCCCAGAAGAGAAGTCTTCAGTGATCACCTGTGTCTGTGACTTTGCCACTGCGCTGATAGGCGCCTGGGTACCTCGAGTGAGCTGTCCATCACAATGGGGGAAAGGGCAGAATAGGTTGCATAGCCTAGTCAGTGACTTTGCCACTGCGCTGATAGGCGCCGAGGTACCCCGAGTGAGCTGTCCATCACAGTGGGGGAAAGGGCGGGATAGGTTGCATAGCCTAGTCTGTGTGGGGAGGGGTTAAACTGGCGAGGCTTCTGTGCGAGTTCACATGCCTCTTGTTTATGAAGGGTCAGAGACCGATCAGCTCAGTAAATGATAAGAAAGCAGTCGGTGGTACCTCTTTGGGTGAATGTATTGTGCTTTTCCAGCACTGCAGCTGCGTAAAGGCCAGAAGAGTTGTATTCAGGGATCACCTGTGTCTGTAACGTTGCCACTGCGCCGATAGGCGCCGAGGTACCTCGAGTGAGCTGTCCATCACAGTGGGGGAAAGGGCGGGATAGGTTGCATAGCCTAGTGTGTGTGGGGAGGGGCCAAATTGGCGAGGCTTCTGTGTGTGTGCACTTGCCTCTTGTTTATGAAGGGTCAGAGACCGATTAGCGCAGCAAATGAGGAGAAAGCAGTCGGTGGTACCTCTTTGGGTGAATGTATTGTGCTTTTCAAACACTACAGCTGCGTATAGGCCCAGAAGAGTTGTCTCGAGTGACCACGTGTGTCTGTAACTTTGCCACCGCGCCGTTTGGCGCCAAGGTCCCTTGAGTGAGCTGTCCATCACAGTGGGGGAAAGGGCGGGAAGATATTGCATAGCCTAGTGTGTGGGGCGGGGCCAAACGGGCGGGGCTTCTGTGCAGTTCACATGCCTCTTGTTTATAAAGGGTCAGAGACCATCAGAGCATCAGATGAGGAGAAATCAGCCTCCTGGTCACTGGAAGTACAGGAGGATTGCGCTCGAGAAACTCGTGGATGCCTAGACTTCCATCATGGATTACAGCTAATTGTAGACTGTAGCCTCGACCTTGCTCACTAGGTTCTTGGGCTGATTATAATGCGTTACTGAAGTTTAGCTTCATCCGGGGCACGTGCTGTTTCTTTTGTATCTGTAAGTGCTTCCTGTTGAGGTTTAATTTTTGAAACAGGAGCATCGTGCCAAAATGAATCCTGCCTGCATATTTATCCACGAAGATGCCACCATGTTGTGCCATACCTCTACTCAACTGGAGTACTTTCTACTGGGTAGTCAGTAAGTGCTACCTCGTTGGGTAAATGTATGGTGCTTTTCCTACACTACAGCTGCGTAAAGGCCCAGAAGAGAAGTCTTCAGTGATCACCTGTGTCTGTGACTTTGCCACTGCGCTGATAGGCGCCTAGGTACCTCGAGTGAGCTGTCCATCACAGTGGGGGAAAGGGCGGGATAGGTTGCATAGCCTAGTCAGTGACTTTGCCACTGCGCTGATCGGCGCCGAGGTACCTCGAGTGAGCTGTCCATCACAGTGGGGAAAAGGGCGGGATAGGTTGCATAGCCTAGTCTGTGTGGGGAGGGGTTAAACTGGCGAGGCTTCTGTGCGAGTTCACATGCCTCTTGTTTATGAAGGGTCAGAGACCGATCAGCGCAGTAAATGATAAGAAAGCAGTCGGTGGTACCTCTTTGGGTGAATGTATTGTGCTTTTCCAGCACTGCAGCTGCGTGAAGTCCCAGAAGAGTTGTCTTCAGTGATCACCTGTGTCTGTGACTTTGCCACTGCGCCGATATGCGCCGAGGTACCTCGAGGGAGCTGTCCATCAAAGTGGGGTACAGGACGGGATAGCTTGCATAGCCTAGTGTGTGTGGGGAGGGGCCAAACTGGCGAGGCTTCTGTGCGTGTGCACTTGCCTCTTGTTTATGAAGGGTCAGAGACCGATTAGCGCAGCAAATGAGGAGAAAGCAGTCGGTGGTACCTCTTTGGGTGAATGTATTGTGCTTTTCCAGCACTGCAGCTGCGTAAAGGCCCAGAAGAGTTGTCTCGAGTGACCACGTGTGTCTGTAACTTTGCCACCGCGCCGTTTGGCGCCAAGGTCCCTCGAGTGAGCTGTCCATCACAGTGGTGGGAAGGGCGGGATAGGTTGCATAGCCTAGTGTGTGTGGGGAGGGGTTAAACTGGCGAGGCTTCTGTGCGAGTTCACATGCCTCTTGTTTATGAAGGGTCAGAGACAGATCAGCGCAGAAAATGATAAGAAAGCAGTAGGTGGTACCTCTTTGGGTGAATGTATTGTGCTTTTCAAACACTACAGCTGCGTATAGGCCCAGAAGAGTTGTCTCGAGTGACCACGTGTGTCTGTAACTTTGCCACCGCGCCGTTTGGCGCCAAGGTCCCTTGAGTGAGCTGTCCATCACAGTGGGGGAAAGGGCGGGAAGATGTTGCATAGCCTAGTGTGTGGGGCGGGGCCAAACGGGCGGGGCTTCTGTACAGTTCACATGCCTCTTGTTTATAAAGGGTCAGAGACCATCAGAGCATCAGATGAGGAGAAATCAGCCTCCTGGTCACTGGAAGTACAGGAGGATTGCGCTCGAGAAACTCGTGGATGCCTAGACCTCCATCACGGATTACAGCTAATTGTAGACTGTAGCCTCGACCTTGCTCACTAGGTTCTTGGGCTGATTATAATGTTTTACTGAAGTTTAGCTTCAACCGGGGCACGTGCTGTTTCTTTTGTATCTGTAAGTGCTTCCTGTTGAGGTTTAATTTTTGAAACAGGAGCATCGTGCCAAAATGAATCCTGCCTGCATATTTATCCACGAAGATGCCACCATGTTGTGCCATACCTCTACTCAACTGGAGTACTTTCTACTGGGTAGTCAGTAAGTGCTACCTCGTTGGGTAAATGTATGGTGCTTTTCCTACACTACAGCTGCGTAAAGGCCCAGAAGAGAAGTCTTCAGTGATCACCTGTGTCTGTGACTTTGCCACTGCGCTGATAGGCGCCTAGGTACCTCGAGTGAGCTGTCCATCACAGTGGGGGAAAGGGCGGGATAGGTTGCATAGCCTAGTCTGTGTGGGGAGGGGTTAAACTGGCGAGGCTTCTGTGCGAGTTCACATGCCTCTTGTTTATGAAGGGTCAGAGACCGATCAGCTCAGTAAATGATAAGAAAGCAGTCGGTGGTACCTCTTTGGGTGAATGTATTGTGCTTTTCCAGCACTGCAGCTGCGTAAAGGCCCAGAAGAGAAGTCTTCAGTGATCACCTGTGTCTGTGACTTTGCCACTGCGCTGATAGGCGCCTGGGTACCTCGAGTGAGCTGTCCATCACAGTGGGGGAAAGGGCAGAATAGGTTGCATAGCCTAGTCAGTGACTTTGCCACTGCGCTGATAGGCGCCGAGGTACCCCGAGTGAGCTGTCCATCACAGTGGGGGAAAGGGCGGGATAGGTTGCATAGCCTAGTCTGTGTGGGGAGGGGTTAAACTGGCGAGGCTTCTGTGCGAGTTCACATGCCTCTTGTTTATGAAGGGTCAGAGACCGATCAGCTCAGTAAATGATAAGAAAGCAGTCGGTGGTACCTCTTTGGGTGAATGTATTGTGCTTTTCCAGCACTGCAGCTGCGTAAAGGCCCAGAAGAGAAGTCTTCAGTGATCACCTGTGTCTGTGACTTTGCCACTGCGCTGATAGGCGCCTGGGTACCTCGAGTGAGCTGTCCATCACAGTGGGGGAAAGGGCAGAATAGGTTGCATAGCCTAGTCAGTGACTTTGCCACTGCGCTGATAGGTGCCGAGGTACCCCGAGTGAGCTGTCCATCACAGTGGGGGAAAGGGCGGGATAGGTTGCATAGCCTAGTCTGTGTGGGGAGGGGTTAAACTGGCGAGGCTTCTGTGCGAGTTCACATGCCTCTTGTTTATGAAGGGTCAGAGACCGATCAGCTCAGTAAATGATAAGAAAGCAGTCGGTGGTACCTCTTTGGGTGAATGTATTGTGCTTTTCCAGCACTGCAGCTGCGTAAAGGCCAGAAGAGTTGTATTCAGGGATCACCTGTGTCTGTAACGTTGCCACTGCGCCGATAGGCGCCGAGGTACCTCGAGTGAGCTGTCCATCACAGTGGGGGAAAGGGCGGGATAGGTTGCATAGCCTAGTGTGTGTGGGGAGGGGCCAAATTGGCGAGGCTTCTGTGTGTGTGCACTTGCCTCTTGTTTATGAAGGGTCAGAGACCGATTAGCGCAGCAAATGAGGAGAAAGCAGTCGGTGGTACCTCTTTGGGTGAATGTATTGTGCTTTTCAAACACTACAGCTGCGTATAGGCCCAGAAGAGTTGTCTCGAGTGACCACGTGTGTCTGTAACTTTGCCACCGCGCCGTTTGGCGCCAAGGTCCCTTGAGTGAGCTGTCCATCACAGTGGGGGAAAGGGCGGGAAGATATTGCATAGCCTAGTGTGTGGGGCGGGGCCAAACGGGCGGGGCTTCTGTGCAGTTCACATGCCTCTTGTTTATAAAGGGTCAGAGACCATCAGAGCATCAGATGAGGAGAAATCAGCCTCCTGGTCACTGGAAGTACAGGAGGATTGCGCTCGAGAAACTCGTGGATGCCTAGACTTCCATCATGGATTACAGCTAATTGTAGACTGTAGCCTCGACCTTGCTCACTAGGTTCTTGGGCTGATTATAATGCGTTACTGAAGTTTAGCTTCATCCGGGGCACGTGCTGTTTCTTTTGTATCTGTAAGTGCTTCCTGTTGAGGTTTAATTTTTGAAACAGGAGCATCGTGCCAAAATGAATCCTGCCTGCATATTTATCCACGAAGATGCCACCATGTTGTGCCATACCTCTACTCAACTGGAGTACTTTCTACTGGGTAGTCAGTAAGTGCTACCTCGTTGGGTAAATGTATGGTGCTTTTCCTACACTACAGCTGCGTAAAGGCCCAGAAGAGAAGTCTTCAGTGATCACCTGTGTCTGTGACTTTGCCACTGCGCTGATAGGCGCCTAGGTACCTCGAGTGTGCTGTCCATCACAGTGGGGGAAAGGGCGGGATAGGTTGCATAGCCTAGTCAGTGACTTTGCCACTGCGCTGATCGGCGCCGAGGTACCTCGAGTGAGCTGTCCATCACAGTGGGGAAAAGGGCGGGATAGGGTGCATAGCCTAGTCTGTGTGGGGAGGGGTTAAACTGGCGAGGCTTCTGTGCGAGTTCACATGCCTCTTGTTTATGAAGGGTCAGAGACCGATCAGCGCAGTAAATGATAAGAAAGCAGTCGGTGGTACCTCTTTGGGTGAATGTATTGTGCTTTTCCAGCACTGCAGCTGCGTGAAGTCCCAGAAGAGTTGTCTTCAGTGATCACCTGTGTCTGTGACTTTGCCACTGCGCCGATATGCGCCGAGGTACCTCGAGGGAGCTGTCCATCAAAGTGGGGTACAGGACGGGATAGCTTGCATAGCCTAGTGTGTGTGGGGAGGGGCCAAACTGGCGAGGCTTCTGTGCGTGTGCACTTGCCTCTTGTTTATGAAGGGTCAGAGACCGATTAGCGCAGCAAATGAGGAGAAAGCAGTCGGTGGTACCTCTTTGGGTGAATGTATTGTGCTTTTCCAGCACTGCAGCTGCGTAAAGGCCCAGAAGAGTTGTCTCGAGTGACCACGTGTGTCTGTAACTTTGCCACCGCGCCGTTTGGCGCCAAGGTCCCTCGAGTGAGCTGTCCATCACAGTGGTGGGAAGGGCGGGATAGGTTGCATAGCCTAGTGTGTGTGGGGAGGGGTTAAACTGGCGAGGCTTCTGTGCGAGTTCACATGCCTCTTGTTTATGAAGGGTCAGAGACAGATCAGCGCAGAAAATGATAAGAAAGCAGTAGGTGGTACCTCTTTGGGTGAATGTATTGTGCTTTTCAAACACTACAGCTGCGTATAGGCCCAGAAGAGTTGTCTCGAGTGACCACGTGTGTCTGTAACTTTGCCACCGCGCCGTTTGGCGCCAAGGTCCCTTGAGTGAGCTGTCCATCACAGTGGGGGAAAGGGCGGGAAGATGTTGCATAGCCTAGTGTGTGGGGCGGGGCCAAACGGGCGGGGCTTCTGTACAGTTCACATGCCTCTTGTTTATAAAGGGTCAGAGACCATCAGAGCATCAGATGAGGAGAAATCAGCCTCCTGGTCACTGGAAGTACAGGAGGATTGCGCTCGAGAAACTCGTGGATGCCTAGACCTCCATCACGGATTACAGCTAATTGTAGACTGTAGCCTCGACCTTGCTCACTAGGTTCTTGGGCTGATTATAATGTTTTACTGAAGTTTAGCTTCAACCGGGGCACGTGCTGTTTCTTTTGTATCTGTAAGTGCTTCCTGTTGAGGTTTAATTTTTGAAACAGGAGCATCGTGCCAAAATGAATCCTGCCTGCATATTTATCCACGAAGATGCCGCCATGTTGTGCCATACCTCTACTCAACTGGAGTACTTTCTACTGGGTAGTCAGTAAGTGCTACCTCGTTGGGTAAATGTATGGTGCTTTTCCTACACTACAGCTGCGTAAAGGCCCAGAAGAGAAGTCTTCAGTGATCACCTGTGTCTGTGACTTTGCCACTGCGCTGATAGGCGCCTAGGTACCTCGAGTGAGCTGTCCATCACAGTGGGGGAAAGGGCGTGATAGGTTGCATAGCCTAGTCTGTGTGGGGAGGGGTTAAACTGGCGAGGCTTCTGTGCGAGTTCACATGCCTCTTGTTTATGAAGGGTCAGAGACCGATCAGCTCAGTAAATGATAAGAAAGCAGTCGGTGGTACCTCTTTGGGTGAATGTATTGTGCTTTTCCAGCACTGCAGCTGCGTAAAGGCCCAGAAGAGAAGTCTTCAGTGATCACCTGTGTCTGTGACTTTGCCACTGCGCTGATAGGCGCCTGGGTACCTCGAGTGAGCTGTCCATCACAGTGGGGGAAAGGGCAGAATAGGTTGCATAGCCTAGTCAGTGACTTTGCCACTGCGCTGATAGGCGCCGAGGTACCCCGAGTGAGCTGTCCATCACAGTGGGGGAAAGGGCGGGATAGGTTGCATAGCCTAGTCTGTGTGGGGAGGGGTTAAACTGGCGAGGCTTCTGTGCGAGTTCACATGCCTCTTGTTTATGAAGGGTCAGAGACCGATCAGCTCAGTAAATGATAAGAAAGCAGTCGGTGGTACCTCTTTGGGTGAATGTATTGTGCTTTTCCAGCACTGCAGCTGCGTAAAGGCCAGAAGAGTTGTATTCAGGGATCACCTGTGTCTGTAACGTTGCCACTGCGCCGATAGGCGCCGAGGTACCTCGAGTGAGCTGTCCATCACAGTGGGGAAAGGGCGGGATAGGTTGCATAGCCTAGTGTGTGGGGAGGGGCCAAATTGGCGAGGCTTCTGTGTGTGTGCACTTGCCTCTTGTTTATGAAGGGTCAGAGACCGATTAGCGCAGCAAATGAGGAGAAAGCAGTCGGTGGTACCTCTTTGGGTGAATGTATTGTGCTTTTCAAACACTACAGCTGCGTATAGGCCCAGAAGAGTTGTCTCGAGTGACCACGTGTGTCTGTAACTTTGCCACCGCGCCGTTTGGCGCCAAGGTCCCTTGAGTGAGCTGTCCATCACAGTGGGGGAAAGGGCGGGAAGATATTGCATAGCCTAGTGTGTGGGGCGGGGCCAAACGGGCGGGGCTTCTGTGCAGTTCACATGCCTCTTGTTTATAAAGGGTCAGAGACCATCAGAGCATCAGATGAGGAGAAATCAGCCTCCTGGTCACTGGAAGTACAGGAGGATTGCGCTCGAGAAACTCGTGGATGCCTAGACTTCCATCATGGATTACAGCTAATTGTAGACTGTAGCCTCGACCTTGCTCACTAGGTTCTTGGGCTGATTATAATGTTTTACTGAAGTTTAGCTTCAACCGGGGCACGTGCTGTTTCTTTTGTATCTGTAAGTGCTTCCTGTTGAGGTTTAATTTTTGAAACAGGAGCATCGTGCCAAAATGAATCCTGCCTGCATATTTATCCACGAAGATGCCACCATGTTGTGCCATACCTCTACTCAACTGGAGTACTTTCTACTGGGTAGTCAGTAAGTGCTACCTCGTTGGGTAAATGTATGGTGCTTTTCCTACACTACAGCTGCGTAAAGGCCCAGAAGAGAAGTCTTCAGTGATCACCTGTGTCTGTGACTTTGCCACTGCGCTGATAGGCGCCTAGGTACCTCGAGTGTGCTGTCCATCACAGTGGGGGAAAGGGCGGGATAGGTTGCATAGCCTAGTCAGTGACTTTGCCACTGCGCTGATCGGCGCCGAGGTACCTCGAGTGAGCTGTCCATCACAGTGGGGAAAAGGGCGGGATAGGTTGCATAGCCTAGTCTGTGTGGGGAGGGGTTAAACTGGCGAGGCTTCTGTGCGAGTTCACATGCCTCTTGTTTATGAAGGGTCAGAGACCGATCAGCGCAGTAAATGATAAGAAAGCAGTCGGTGGTACCTCTTTGGGTGAATGTATTGTGCTTTTCCAGCACTGCAGCTGCGTGAAGTCCCAGAAGAGTTGTCTTCAGTGATCACCTGTGTCTGTGACTTTGCCACTGCGCCGATATGCGCCGAGGTACCTCGAGGGAGCTGTCCATCAAAGTGGGGTACAGGACGGGATAGCTTGCATAGCCTAGTGTGTGTGGGGAGGGGCCAAACTGGCGAGGCTTCTGTGCGTGTGCACTTGCCTCTTGTTTATGAAGGGTCAGAGACCGATTAGCGCAGCAAATGAGGAGAAAGCAGTCGGTGGTACCTCTTTGGGTGAATGTATTGTGCTTTTCCAGCACTGCAGCTGCGTAAAGGCCCAGAAGAGTTGTCTCGAGTGACCACGTGTGTCTGTAACTTTGCCACCGCGCCGTTTGGCGCCAAGGTCCCTCGAGTGAGCTGTCCATCACAGTGGTGGGAAGGGCGGGATAGGTTGCATAGCCTAGTGTGTGTGGGGAGGGGTTAAACTGGCGAGGCTTCTGTGCGAGTTCACATGCCTCTTGTTTATGAAGGGTCAGAGACAGATCAGCGCAGAAAATGATAAGAAAGCAGTAGGTGGTACCTCTTTGGGTGAATGTATTGTGCTTTTCAAACACTACAGCTGCGTATAGGCCCAGAAGAGTTGTCTCGAGTGACCACGTGTGTCTGTAACTTTGCCACCGCGCCGTTTGGCGCCAAGGTCCCTTGAGTGAGCTGTCCATCACAGTGGGGGAAAGGGCGGGAAGATGTTGCATAGCCTAGTGTGTGGGGCGGGGCCAAACGGGCGGGGCTTCTGTACAGTTCACATGCCTCTTGTTTATAAAGGGTCAGAGACCATCAGAGCATCAGATGAGGAGAAATCAGCCTCCTGGTCACTGGAAGTACAGGAGGATTGCGCTCGAGAAACTCGTGGATGCCTAGACCTCCATCACGGATTACAGCTAATTGTAGACTGTAGCCTCGACCTTGCTCACTAGGTTCTTGGGCTGATTATAATGTTTTACTGAAGTTTAGCTTCAACCGGGGCACGTGCTGTTTCTTTTGTATCTGTAAGTGCTTCCTGTTGAGGTTTAATTTTTGAAACAGGAGCATCGTGCCAAAATGAATCCTGCCTGCATATTTATCCACGAAGATGCCACCATGTTGTGCCATACCTCTACTCAACTGGAGTACTTTCTACTGGGTAGTCAGTAAGTGCTACCTCGTTGGGTAAATGTATGGTGCTTTTCCTACACTACAGCTGCGTAAAGGCCCAGAAGAGAAGTCTTCAGTGATCACCTGTGTCTGTGACTTTGCCACTGCGCTGATAGGCGCCTAGGTACCTCGAGTGAGCTGTCCATCACAGTGGGGGAAAGGGCGTGATAGGTTGCATAGCCTAGTCTGTGTGGGGAGGGGTTAAACTGGCGAGGCTTCTGTGCGAGTTCACATGCCTCTTGTTTATGAAGGGTCAGAGACCGATCAGCTCAGTAAATGATAAGAAAGCAGTCGGTGGTACCTCTTTGGGTGAATGTATTGTGCTTTTCCAGCACTGCAGCTGCGTAAAGGCCCAGAAGAGAAGTCTTCAGTGATCACCTGTGTCTGTGACTTTGCCACTGCGCTGATAGGCGCCTGGGTACCTCGAGTGAGCTGTCCATCACAGTGGGGGAAAGGGCAGAATAGGTTGCATAGCCTAGTCAGTGACTTTGCCACTGCGCTGATAGGCGCCGAGGTACCCCGAGTGAGCTGTCCATCACAATGGGGGAAAGGGCGGGATAGGTTGCATAGCCTAGTCTGTGTGGGGAGGGGTTAAACTGGCGAGGCTTCTGTGCGAGTTCACATGCCTCTTGTTTATGAAGGGTCAGAGACCGATCAGCTCAGTAAATGATAAGAAAGCAGTCGGTGGTACCTCTTTGGGTGAATGTATTGTGCTTTTCCAGCACTGCAGCTGCGTAAAGGCCCAGAAGAGAAGTCTTCAGTGATCACCTGTGTCTGTGACTTTGCCACTGCGCTGATAGGCGCCTGGGTACCTCGAGTGAGCTGTCCATCACAATGGGGGAAAGGGCAGAATAGGTTGCATAGCCTAGTCAGTGACTTTGCCACTGCGCTGATAGGCGCCGAGGTACCCCGAGTGAGCTGTCCATCACAGTGGGGGAAAGGGCGGGATAGGTTGCATAGCCTAGTCTGTGTGGGGAGGGGTTAAACTGGCGAGGCTTCTGTGCGAGTTCACATGCCTCTTGTTTATGAAGGGTCAGAGACCGATCAGCTCAGTAAATGATAAGAAAGCAGTCGGTGGTACCTCTTTGGGTGAATGTATTGTGCTTTTCCAGCACTGCAGCTGCGTAAAGGCCAGAAGAGTTGTATTCAGGGATCACCTGTGTCTGTAACGTTGCCACTGCGCCGATAGGCGCCGAGGTACCTCGAGTGAGCTGTCCATCACAGTGGGGGAAAGGGCGGGATAGGTTGCATAGCCTAGTGTGTGTGGGGAGGGGCCAAATTGGCGAGGCTTCTGTGTGTGTGCACTTGCCTCTTGTTTATGAAGGGTCAGAGACCGATTAGCGCAGCAAATGAGGAGAAAGCAGTCGGTGGTACCTCTTTGGGTGAATGTATTGTGCTTTTCAAACACTACAGCTGCGTATAGGCCCAGAAGAGTTGTCTCGAGTGACCACGTGTGTCTGTAACTTTGCCACCGCGCCGTTTGGCGCCAAGGTCCCTTGAGTGAGCTGTCCATCACAGTGGGGGAAAGGGCGGGAAGATATTGCATAGCCTAGTGTGTGGGGCGGGGCCAAACGGGCGGGGCTTCTGTGCAGTTCACATGCCTCTTGTTTATAAAGGGTCAGAGACCATCAGAGCATCAGATGAGGAGAAATCAGCCTCCTGGTCACTGGAAGTACAGGAGGATTGCGCTCGAGAAACTCGTGGATGCCTAGACTTCCATCATGGATTACAGCTAATTGTAGACTGTAGCCTCGACCTTGCTCACTAGGTTCTTGGGCTGATTATAATGCGTTACTGAAGTTTAGCTTCATCCGGGGCACGTGCTGTTTCTTTTGTATCTGTAAGTGCTTCCTGTTGAGGTTTAATTTTTGAAACAGGAGCATCGTGCCAAAATGAATCCTGCCTGCATATTTATCCACGAAGATGCCACCATGTTGTGCCATACCTCTACTCAACTGGAGTACTTTCTACTGGGTAGTCAGTAAGTGCTACCTCGTTGGGTAAATGTATGGTGCTTTTCCTACACTACAGCTGCGTAAAGGCCCAGAAGAGAAGTCTTCAGTGATCACCTGTGTCTGTGACTTTGCCACTGCGCTGATAGGCGCCTAGGTACCTCGAGTGAGCTGTCCATCACAGTGGGGGAAAGGGCGGGATAGGTTGCATAGCCTAGTCAGTGACTTTGCCACTGCGCTGATCGGCGCCGAGGTACCTCGAGTGAGCTGTCCATCACAGTGGGGAAAAGGGCGGGATAGGTTGCATAGCCTAGTCTGTGTGGGGAGGGGTTAAACTGGCGAGGCTTCTGTGCGAGTTCACATGCCTCTTGTTTATGAAGGGTCAGAGACCGATCAGCGCAGTAAATGATAAGAAAGCAGTCGGTGGTACCTCTTTGGGTGAATGTATTGTGCTTTTCCAGCACTGCAGCTGCGTGAAGTCCCAGAAGAGTTGTCTTCAGTGATCACCTGTGTCTGTGACTTTGCCACTGCGCCGATATGCGCCGAGGTACCTCGAGGGAGCTGTCCATCAAAGTGGGGTACAGGACGGGATAGCTTGCATAGCCTAGTGTGTGTGGGGAGGGGCCAAACTGGCGAGGCTTCTGTGCGTGTGCACTTGCCTCTTGTTTATGAAGGGTCAGAGACCGATTAGCGCAGCAAATGAGGAGAAAGCAGTCGGTGGTACCTCTTTGGGTGAATGTATTGTGCTTTTCCAGCACTGCAGCTGCGTAAAGGCCCAGAAGAGTTGTCTCGAGTGACCACGTGTGTCTGTAACTTTGCCACCGCGCCGTTTGGCGCCAAGGTCCCTCGAGTGAGCTGTCCATCACAGTGGTGGGAAGGGCGGGATAGGTTGCATAGCCTAGTGTGTGTGGGGAGGGGTTAAACTGGCGAGGCTTCTGTGCGAGTTCACATGCCTCTTGTTTATGAAGGGTCAGAGACAGATCAGCGCAGAAAATGATAAGAAAGCAGTAGGTGGTACCTCTTTGGGTGAATGTATTGTGCTTTTCAAACACTACAGCTGCGTATAGGCCCAGAAGAGTTGTCTCGAGTGACCACGTGTGTCTGTAACTTTGCCACCGCGCCGTTTGGCGCCAAGGTCCCTTGAGTGAGCTGTCCATCACAGTGGGGGAAAGGGCGGGAAGATGTTGCATAGCCTAGTGTGTGGGGCGGGGCCAAACGGGCGGGGCTTCTGTACAGTTCACATGCCTCTTGTTTATAAAGGGTCAGAGACCATCAGAGCATCAGATGAGGAGAAATCAGCCTCCTGGTCACTGGAAGTACAGGAGGATTGCGCTCGAGAAACTCGTGGATGCCTAGACCTCCATCACGGATTACAGCTAATTGTAGACTGTAGCCTCGACCTTGCTCACTAGGTTCTTGGGCTGATTATAATGTTTTACTGAAGTTTAGCTTCAACCGGGGCACGTGCTGTTTCTTTTGTATCTGTAAGTGCTTCCTGTTGAGGTTTAATTTTTGAAACAGGAGCATCGTGCCAAAATGAATCCTGCCTGCATATTTATCCACGAAGATGCCACCATGTTGTGCCATACCTCTACTCAACTGGAGTACTTTCTACTGGGTAGTCAGTAAGTGCTACCTCGTTGGGTAAATGTATGGTGCTTTTCCTACACTACAGCTGCGTAAAGGCCCAGAAGAGAAGTCTTCAGTGATCACCTGTGTCTGTGACTTTGCCACTGCGCTGATAGGCGCCTAGGTACCTCGAGTGAGCTGTCCATCACAGTGGGGGAAAGGGCGGGATAGGTTGCATAGCCTAGTCTGTGTGGGGAGGGGTTAAACTGGCGAGGCTTCTGTGCGAGTTCACATGCCTCTTGTTTATGAAGGGTCAGAGACCGATCAGCTCAGTAAATGATAAGAAAGCAGTCGGTGGTACCTCTTTGGGTGAATGTATTGTGCTTTTCCAGCACTGCAGCTGCGTAAAGGCCCAGAAGAGAAGTCTTCAGTGATCACCTGTGTCTGTGACTTTGCCACTGCGCTGATAGGCGCCTGGGTACCTCGAGTGAGCTGTCCATCACAGTGGGGGAAAGGGCAGAATAGGTTGCATAGCCTAGTCAGTGACTTTGCCACTGCGCTGATAGGCGCCGAGGTACCCCGAGTGAGCTGTCCATCACAGTGGGGGAAAGGGCGGGATAGGTTGCATAGCCTAGTCTGTGTGGGGAGGGGTTAAACTGGCGAGGCTTCTGTGCGAGTTCACATGCCTCTTGTTTATGAAGGGTCAGAGACCGATCAGCTCAGTAAATGATAAGAAAGCAGTCGGTGGTACCTCTTTGGGTGAATGTATTGTGCTTTTCCAGCACTGCAGCTGCGTAAAGGCCCAGAAGAGAAGTCTTCAGTGATCACCTGTGTCTGTGACTTTGCCACTGCGCTGATAGGCGCCTGGGTACCTCGAGTGAGCTGTCCATCACAGTGGGGGAAAGGGCAGAATAGGTTGCATAGCCTAGTCAGTGACTTTGCCACTGCGCTGATAGGTGCCGAGGTACCCCGAGTGAGCTGTCCATCACAGTGGGGGAAAGGGCGGGATAGGTTGCATAGCCTAGTCTGTGTGGGGAGGGGTTAAACTGGCGAGGCTTCTGTGCGAGTTCACATGCCTCTTGTTTATGAAGGGTCAGAGACCGATCAGCTCAGTAAATGATAAGAAAGCAGTCGGTGGTACCTCTTTGGGTGAATGTATTGTGCTTTTCCAGCACTGCAGCTGCGTAAAGGCCAGAAGAGTTGTATTCAGGGATCACCTGTGTCTGTAACGTTGCCACTGCGCCGATAGGCGCCGAGGTACCTCGAGTGAGCTGTCCATCACAGTGGGGGAAAGGGCGGGATAGGTTGCATAGCCTAGTGTGTGTGGGGAGGGGCCAAATTGGCGAGGCTTCTGTGTGTGTGCACTTGCCTCTTGTTTATGAAGGGTCAGAGACCGATTAGCGCAGCAAATGAGGAGAAAGCAGTCGGTGGTACCTCTTTGGGTGAATGTATTGTGCTTTTCAAACACTACAGCTGCGTATAGGCCCAGAAGAGTTGTCTCGAGTGACCACGTGTGTCTGTAACTTTGCCACCGCGCCGTTTGGCGCCAAGGTCCCTTGAGTGAGCTGTCCATCACAGTGGGGGAAAGGGCGGGAAGATATTGCATAGCCTAGTGTGTGGGGCGGGGCCAAACGGGCGGGGCTTCTGTGCAGTTCACATGCCTCTTGTTTATAAAGGGTCAGAGACCATCAGAGCATCAGATGAGGAGAAATCAGCCTCCTGGTCACTGGAAGTACAGGAGGATTGCGCTCGAGAAACTCGTGGATGCCTAGACTTCCATCATGGATTACAGCTAATTGTAGACTGTAGCCTCGACCTTGCTCACTAGGTTCTTGGGCTGATTATAATGCGTTACTGAAGTTTAGCTTCATCCGGGGCACGTGCTGTTTCTTTTGTATCTGTAAGTGCTTCCTGTTGAGGTTTAATTTTTGAAACAGGAGCATCGTGCCAAAATGAATCCTGCCTGCATATTTATCCACGAAGATGCCACCATGTTGTGCCATACCTCTACTCAACTGGAGTACTTTCTACTGGGTAGTCAGTAAGTGCTACCTCGTTGGGTAAATGTATGGTGCTTTTCCTACACTACAGCTGCGTAAAGGCCCAGAAGAGAAGTCTTCAGTGATCACCTGTGTCTGTGACTTTGCCACTGCGCTGATAGGCGCCTAGGTACCTCGAGTGTGCTGTCCATCACAGTGGGGGAAAGGGCGGGATAGGTTGCATAGCCTAGTCAGTGACTTTGCCACTGCGCTGATCGGCGCCGAGGTACCTCGAGTGAGCTGTCCATCACAGTGGGGAAAAGGGCGGGATAGGGTGCATAGCCTAGTCTGTGTGGGGAGGGGTTAAACTGGCGAGGCTTCTGTGCGAGTTCACATGCCTCTTGTTTATGAAGGGTCAGAGACCGATCAGCGCAGTAAATGATAAGAAAGCAGTCGGTGGTACCTCTTTGGGTGAATGTATTGTGCTTTTCCAGCACTGCAGCTGCGTGAAGTCCCAGAAGAGTTGTCTTCAGTGATCACCTGTGTCTGTGACTTTGCCACTGCGCCGATATGCGCCGAGGTACCTCGAGGGAGCTGTCCATCAAAGTGGGGTACAGGACGGGATAGCTTGCATAGCCTAGTGTGTGTGGGGAGGGGCCAAACTGGCGAGGCTTCTGTGCGTGTGCACTTGCCTCTTGTTTATGAAGGGTCAGAGACCGATTAGCGCAGCAAATGAGGAGAAAGCAGTCGGTGGTACCTCTTTGGGTGAATGTATTGTGCTTTTCCAGCACTGCAGCTGCGTAAAGGCCCAGAAGAGTTGTCTCGAGTGACCACGTGTGTCTGTAACTTTGCCACCGCGCCGTTTGGCGCCAAGGTCCCTCGAGTGAGCTGTCCATCACAGTGGTGGGAAGGGCGGGATAGGTTGCATAGCCTAGTGTGTGTGGGGAGGGGTTAAACTGGCGAGGCTTCTGTGCGAGTTCACATGCCTCTTGTTTATGAAGGGTCAGAGACAGATCAGCGCAGAAAATGATAAGAAAGCAGTAGGTGGTACCTCTTTGGGTGAATGTATTGTGCTTTTCAAACACTACAGCTGCGTATAGGCCCAGAAGAGTTGTCTCGAGTGACCACGTGTGTCTGTAACTTTGCCACCGCGCCGTTTGGCGCCAAGGTCCCTTGAGTGAGCTGTCCATCACAGTGGGGGAAAGGGCGGGAAGATGTTGCATAGCCTAGTGTGTGGGGCGGGGCCAAACGGGCGGGGCTTCTGTACAGTTCACATGCCTCTTGTTTATAAAGGGTCAGAGACCATCAGAGCATCAGATGAGGAGAAATCAGCCTCCTGGTCACTGGAAGTACAGGAGGATTGCGCTCGAGAAACTCGTGGATGCCTAGACCTCCATCACGGATTACAGCTAATTGTAGACTGTAGCCTCGACCTTGCTCACTAGGTTCTTGGGCTGATTATAATGTTTTACTGAAGTTTAGCTTCAACCGGGGCACGTGCTGTTTCTTTTGTATCTGTAAGTGCTTCCTGTTGAGGTTTAATTTTTGAAACAGGAGCATCGTGCCAAAATGAATCCTGCCTGCATATTTATCCACGAAGATGCCGCCATGTTGTGCCATACCTCTACTCAACTGGAGTACTTTCTACTGGGTAGTCAGTAAGTGCTACCTCGTTGGGTAAATGTATGGTGCTTTTCCTACACTACAGCTGCGTAAAGGCCCAGAAGAGAAGTCTTCAGTGATCACCTGTGTCTGTGACTTTGCCACTGCGCTGATAGGCGCCTAGGTACCTCGAGTGAGCTGTCCATCACAGTGGGGGAAAGGGCGTGATAGGTTGCATAGCCTAGTCTGTGTGGGGAGGGGTTAAACTGGCGAGGCTTCTGTGCGAGTTCACATGCCTCTTGTTTATGAAGGGTCAGAGACCGATCAGCTCAGTAAATGATAAGAAAGCAGTCGGTGGTACCTCTTTGGGTGAATGTATTGTGCTTTTCCAGCACTGCAGCTGCGTAAAGGCCCAGAAGAGAAGTCTTCAGTGATCACCTGTGTCTGTGACTTTGCCACTGCGCTGATAGGCGCCTGGGTACCTCGAGTGAGCTGTCCATCACAGTGGGGGAAAGGGCAGAATAGGTTGCATAGCCTAGTCAGTGACTTTGCCACTGCGCTGATAGGCGCCGAGGTACCCCGAGTGAGCTGTCCATCACAGTGGGGGAAAGGGCGGGATAGGTTGCATAGCCTAGTCTGTGTGGGGAGGGGTTAAACTGGCGAGGCTTCTGTGCGAGTTCACATGCCTCTTGTTTATGAAGGGTCAGAGACCGATCAGCTCAGTAAATGATAAGAAAGCAGTCGGTGGTACCTCTTTGGGTGAATGTATTGTGCTTTTCCAGCACTGCAGCTGCGTAAAGGCCAGAAGAGTTGTATTCAGGGATCACCTGTGTCTGTAACGTTGCCACTGCGCCGATAGGCGCCGAGGTACCTCGAGTGAGCTGTCCATCACAGTGGGGAAAGGGCGGGATAGGTTGCATAGCCTAGTGTGTGGGGAGGGGCCAAATTGGCGAGGCTTCTGTGTGTGTGCACTTGCCTCTTGTTTATGAAGGGTCAGAGACCGATTAGCGCAGCAAATGAGGAGAAAGCAGTCGGTGGTACCTCTTTGGGTGAATGTATTGTGCTTTTCAAACACTACAGCTGCGTATAGGCCCAGAAGAGTTGTCTCGAGTGACCACGTGTGTCTGTAACTTTGCCACCGCGCCGTTTGGCGCCAAGGTCCCTTGAGTGAGCTGTCCATCACAGTGGGGGAAAGGGCGGGAAGATATTGCATAGCCTAGTGTGTGGGGCGGGGCCAAACGGGCGGGGCTTCTGTGCAGTTCACATGCCTCTTGTTTATAAAGGGTCAGAGACCATCAGAGCATCAGATGAGGAGAAATCAGCCTCCTGGTCACTGGAAGTACAGGAGGATTGCGCTCGAGAAACTCGTGGATGCCTAGACTTCCATCATGGATTACAGCTAATTGTAGACTGTAGCCTCGACCTTGCTCACTAGGTTCTTGGGCTGATTATAATGTTTTACTGAAGTTTAGCTTCAACCGGGGCACGTGCTGTTTCTTTTGTATCTGTAAGTGCTTCCTGTTGAGGTTTAATTTTTGAAACAGGAGCATCGTGCCAAAATGAATCCTGCCTGCATATTTATCCACGAAGATGCCACCATGTTGTGCCATACCTCTACTCAACTGGAGTACTTTCTACTGGGTAGTCAGTAAGTGCTACCTCGTTGGGTAAATGTATGGTGCTTTTCCTACACTACAGCTGCGTAAAGGCCCAGAAGAGAAGTCTTCAGTGATCACCTGTGTCTGTGACTTTGCCACTGCGCTGATAGGCGCCTAGGTACCTCGAGTGTGCTGTCCATCACAGTGGGGGAAAGGGCGGGATAGGTTGCATAGCCTAGTCAGTGACTTTGCCACTGCGCTGATCGGCGCCGAGGTACCTCGAGTGAGCTGTCCATCACAGTGGGGAAAAGGGCGGGATAGGTTGCATAGCCTAGTCTGTGTGGGGAGGGGTTAAACTGGCGAGGCTTCTGTGCGAGTTCACATGCCTCTTGTTTATGAAGGGTCAGAGACCGATCAGCGCAGTAAATGATAAGAAAGCAGTCGGTGGTACCTCTTTGGGTGAATGTATTGTGCTTTTCCAGCACTGCAGCTGCGTGAAGTCCCAGAAGAGTTGTCTTCAGTGATCACCTGTGTCTGTGACTTTGCCACTGCGCCGATATGCGCCGAGGTACCTCGAGGGAGCTGTCCATCACAGTGGGGGAAAGGGCGGGAAGATGTTGCATAGCCTAGTGTGTGGGGCGGGGCCAAACGGGCGGGGCTTCTGTGCAGTTCACATGCCTCTTGTTTATAAAGGGTCAGAGACCATCAGAGCATCAGATGAGGAGAAATCAGCCTCCTGGTCACTGGAAGTACAGGAGGATTGCGCTCGAGAAACTCGTGGATGCCTAGACCTCCATCACGGATTACAGCTAATTGTAGACTGTAGCCTCGACCTTGCTCACTAGGTTCTTGGGCTGATTATAATGTTTTACTGAAGTTTAGCTTCAACCGGGGCACGTGCTGTTTCTTTTGTATCTGTAAGTGCTTCCTGTTGAGGTTTAATTTTTGAAACAGGAGCATCGTGCCAAAATGAATCCTGCCTGCATATTTATCCACGAAGATGCCACCATGTTGTGCCATACCTCTACTCAACTGGAGTACTTTCTACTGGGTAGTCAGTAAGTGCTACCTCGTTGGGTAAATGTATGGTGCTTTTCCTACACTACAGCTGCGTAAAGGCCCAGAAGAGAAGTCTTCAGTGATCACCTGTGTCTGTGACTTTGCCACTGCGCTGATAGGCGCCTAGGTACCTCGAGTGAGCTGTCCATCACAGTGGGGGAAAGGGCGTGATAGGTTGCATAGCCTAGTCTGTGTGGGGAGGGGTTAAACTGGCGAGGCTTCTGTGCGAGTTCACATGCCTCTTGTTTATGAAGGGTCAGAGACCGATCAGCTCAGTAAATGATAAGAAAGCAGTCGGTGGTACCTCTTTGGGTGAATGTATTGTGCTTTTCCAGCACTGCAGCTGCGTAAAGGCCCAGAAGAGAAGTCTTCAGTGATCACCTGTGTCTGTGACTTTGCCACTGCGCTGATAGGCGCCTGGGTACCTCGAGTGAGCTGTCCATCACAGTGGGGGAAAGGGCAGAATAGGTTGCATAGCCTAGTCAGTGACTTTGCCACTGCGCTGATAGGCGCCGAGGTACCCCGAGTGAGCTGTCCATCACAGTGGGGGAAAGGGCGGGATAGGTTGCATAGCCTAGTCTGTGTGGGGAGGGGTTAAACTGGCGAGGCTTCTGTGCGAGTTCACATGCCTCTTGTTTATGAAGGGTCAGAGACCGATCAGCTCAGTAAATGATAAGAAAGCAGTCGGTGGTACCTCTTTGGGTGAATGTATTGTGCTTTTCCAGCACTGCAGCTGCGTAAAGGCCAGAAGAGTTGTATTCAGGGATCACCTGTGTCTGTAACTTTGCCACCGCGCCGTTTGGCGCCGAGGTACCTCGAGTGAGCTGTCCATCACAGTGGGGGAAAGGGCGGGATAGGTTGCATAGCCTAGTGTGTGTGGGGAGGGGCCAAATTGGCGAGGCTTCTGTGTGTGTGCACTTGCCTCTTGTTTATGAAGGGTCAGAGACCGATTAGCGCAGCAAATGAGGAGAAAGCAGTCGGTGGTACCTCTTTGGGTGAATGTATTGTGCTTTTCAAACACTACAGCTGCGTATAGGCCCAGAAGAGTTGTCTCGAGTGACCACGTGTGTCTGTAACTTTGCCACCGCGCCGTTTGGCGCCAAGGTCCCTTGAGGGAGCTGTCCATCACAGTGGGGCAAAGGGCGGGAAGATATTGCATAGCCTAGTGTGTGGGGCGGGGCCAAACGGGCGGGGCTTCTGTGCAGTTCACATGCCTCTTGTTTATAAAGGGTCAGAGACCATCAGAGCATCAGATGAGGAGAAATCAGCCTCCTGGTCACTGGAAGTACAGGAGGATTGCGCTCGAGAAACTCGTGGATGCCTAGACTTCCATCATGGATTACAGCTAATTGTAGACTGTAGCCTCGACCTTGCTCACTAGGTTCTTGGGCTGATTATAATGTTTTACTGAAGTTTAGCTTCAACCGGGGCACGTGCTGTTTCTTTTGTATCTGTAAGTGCTTCCTGTTGAGGTTTAATTTTTGAAACAGGAGCATCGTGCCAAAATGAATCCTGCCTGCATATTTATCCACGAAGATGCCACCATGTTGTGCCATACCTCTACTCAACTGGAGTACTTTCTACTGGGTAGTCAGTAAGTGCTACCTCGTTGGGTAAATGTATGGTGCTTTTCCTACACTACAGCTGCGTAAAGGCCCAGAAGAGAAGTCTTCAGTGATCACCTGTGTCTGTGACTTTGCCACTGCGCTGATAGGCGCCTAGGTACCTCGAGTGTGCTGTCCATCACAGTGGGGGAAAGGGCGGGATAGGTTGCATAGCCTAGTCAGTGACTTTGCCACTGCGCTGATCGGCGCCGAGGTACCTCGAGTGAGCTGTCCATCACAGTGGGGAAAAGGGCGGGATAGGTTGCATAGCCTAGTCTGTGTGGGGAGGGGTTAAACTGGCGAGGCTTCTGTGCGAGTTCACATGCCTCTTGTTTATGAAGGGTCAGAGACCGATCAGCGCAGTAAATGATAAGAAAGCAGTCGGTGGTACCTCTTTGGGTGAATGTATTGTGCTTTTCCAGCACTGCAGCTGCGTGAAGTCCCAGAAGAGTTGTCTTCAGTGATCACCTGTGTCTGTGACTTTGCCACTGCGCCGATATGCGCCGAGGTACCTCGAGGGAGCTGTCCATCAAAGTGGGGTACAGGACGGGATAGCTTGCATAGCCTAGTGTGTGTGGGGAGGGGCCAAACTGGCGAGGCTTCTGTGCGTGTGCACTTGCCTCTTGTTTATGAAGGGTCAGAGACCGATTAGCGCAGCAAATGAGGAGAAAGCAGTCGGTGGTACCTCTTTGGGTGAATGTATTGTGCTTTTCCAGCACTGCAGCTGCGTAAAGGCCCAGAAGAGTTGTCTCGAGTGACCACGTGTGTCTGTAACTTTGCCACCGCGCCGTTTGGCGCCAAGGTCCCTCGAGTGAGCTGTCCATCACAGTGGTGGGAAGGGCGGGATAGGTTGCATAGCCTAGTGTGTGTGGGGAGGGGTTAAACTGGCGAGGCTTCTGTGCGAGTTCACATGCCTCTTGTTTATGAAGGGTCAGAGACAGATCAGCGCAGAACATGATAAGAAAGCAGTAGGTGGTACCTCTTTGGGTGAATGTATTGTGCTTTTCAAACACTACAGCTGCGTATAGGCCCAGAAGAGTTGTCTCGAGTGACCACGTGTGTCTGTAACTTTGCCACCGCGCCGTTTGGCGCCAAGGTCCCTTGAGTGAGCTGTCCATCACAGTGGGGGAAAGGGCGGGAAGATGTTGCATAGCCTAGTGTGTGGGGCGGGGCCAAACGGGCGGGGCTTCTGTACAGTTCACATGCCTCTTGTTTATAAAGGGTCAGAGACCATCAGAGCATCAGATGAGGAGAAATCAGCCTCCTGGTCACTGGAAGTACAGGAGGATTGCGCTCGAGAAACTCGTGGATGCCTAGACCTCCATCACGGATTACAGCTAATTGTAGACTGTAGCCTCGACCTTGCTCACTAGGTTCTTGGGCTGATTATAATGTTTTACTGAAGTTTAGCTTCAACCGGGGCACGTGCTGTTTCTTTTGTATCTGTAAGTGCTTCCTGTTGAGGTTTAATTTTTGAAACAGGAGCATCGTGCCAAAATGAATCCTGCCTGCATATTTATCCACGAAGATGCCACCATGTTGTGCCATACCTCTACTCAACTGGAGTACTTTCTACTGGGTAGTCAGTAAGTGCTACCTCGTTGGGTAAATGTATGGTGCTTTTCCTACACTACAGCTGCGTAAAGGCCCAGAAGAGAAGTCTTCAGTGATCACCTGTGTCTGTGACTTTGCCACTGCGCTGATAGGCGCCTAGGTACCTCGAGTGAGCTGTCCATCACAGTGGGGGAAAGGGCGTGATAGGTTGCATAGCCTAGTCTGTGTGGGGAGGGGTTAAACTGGCGAGGCTTCTGTGCGAGTTCACATGCCTCTTGTTTATGAAGGGTCAGAGACCGATCAGCTCAGTAAATGATAAGAAAGCAGTCGGTGGTACCTCTTTGGGTGAATGTATTGTGCTTTTCCAGCACTGCAGCTGCGTAAAGGCCCAGAAGAGAAGTCTTCAGTGATCACCTGTGTCTGTGACTTTGCCACTGCGCTGATAGGCGCCTGGGTACCTCGAGTGAGCTGTCCATCACAGTGGGGGAAAGGGCAGAATAGGTTGCATAGCCTAGTCTGTGTGGGGAGGGGTTAAACTGGCGAGGCTTCTGTGCGAGTTCACATGCCTCTTGTTTATGAAGGGTCAGAGACCGATCAGCTCAGTAAATGATAAGAAAGCAGTCGGTGGTACCTCTTTGGGTGAATGTATTGTGCTTTTCCAGCACTGCAGCTGCGTAAAGGCCCAGAAGAGAAGTCTTCAGTGATCACCTGTGTCTGTGACTTTGCCACTGCGCTGATAGGCGCCTGGGTACCACGAGTGAGCTGTCCATCACAATGGGGGAAAGGGCAGAATAGGTTGCATAGCCTAGTCAGTGACTTTGCCACTGCGCTGATAGGCGCCGAGGTACCCCGAGTGAGCTGTCCATCACAGTGGGGGAAAGGGCGGGATAGGTTGCATAGCCTAGTCTGTGTGGGGAGGGGTTAAACTGGCGAGGCTTCTGTGCGAGTTCACATGCCTCTTGTTTATGAAGGGTCAGAGACCGATCAGCTCAGTAAATGATAAGAAAGCAGTCGGTGGTACCTCTTTGGGTGAATGTATTGTGCTTTTCCAGCACTGCAGCTGCGTAAAGGCCAGAAGAGTTGTATTCAGGGATCACCTGTGTCTGTAACGTTGCCACTGCGCCGATAGGCGCCGAGGTACCTCGAGTGAGCTGTCCATCACAGTGGGGGAAAGGGCGGGATAGGTTGCATAGCCTAGTGTGTGTGGGGAGGGGCCAAATTGGCGAGGCTTCTGTGTGTGTGCACTTGCCTCTTGTTTATGAAGGGTCAGAGACCGATTAGCGCAGCAAATGAGGAGAAAGCAGTCGGTGGTACCTCTTTGGGTGAATGTATTGTGCTTTTCAAACACTACAGCTGCGTATAGGCCCAGAAGAGTTGTCTCGAGTGACCACGTGTGTCTGTAACTTTGCCACCGCGCCGTTTGGCGCCAAGGTCCCTTGAGTGAGCTGTCCATCACAGTGGGGGAAAGGGCGGGAAGATATTGCATAGCCTAGTGTGTGGGGCGGGGCCAAACGGGCGGGGCTTCTGTGCAGTTCACATGCCTCTTGTTTATAAAGGGTCAGAGACCATCAGAGCATCAGATGAGGAGAAATCAGCCTCCTGGTCACTGGAAGTACAGGAGGATTGCGCTCGAGAAACTCGTGGATGCCTAGACTTCCATCATGGATTACAGCTAATTGTAGACTGTAGCCTCGACCTTGCTCACTAGGTTCTTGGGC
Organism: Lissotriton vulgaris; assembly: GCF_964263255.1. Classification (NCBI taxonomy): domain Eukaryota; kingdom Metazoa; phylum Chordata; class Amphibia; order Caudata; family Salamandridae; genus Lissotriton; species Lissotriton vulgaris. The sequence goes on from NC_141696.1 coordinate 1,493,328,814, forward strand.
TGATTATAATGCGTTACTGAAGTTTAGCTTCATCCGGGGCACGTGCTGTTTCTTTTGTATCTGTAAGTGCTTCCTGTTGAGGTTTAATTTTTGAAACAGGAGCATCGTGCCAAAATGAATCCTGCCTGCATATTTATCCACGAAGATGCCACCATGTTGTGCCATACCTCTACTCAACTGGAGTACTTTCTACTGGGTAGTCAGTAAGTGCTACCTCGTTGGGTAAATGTATGGTGCTTTTCCTACACTACAGCTGCGTAAAGGCCCAGAAGAGAAGTCTTCAGTGATCACCTGTGTCTGTGACTTTGCCACTGCGCTGATAGGCGCCTAGGTACCTCGAGTGAGCTGTCCATCACAGTGGGGGAAAGGGCGGGATAGGTTGCATAGCCTAGTCAGTGACTTTGCCACTGCGCTGATCGGCGCCGAGGTACCTCGAGTGAGCTGTCCATCACAGTGGGGAAAAGGGCGGGATAGGTTGCATAGCCTAGTCTGTGTGGGGAGGGGTTAAACTGGCGAGGCTTCTGTGCGAGTTCACATGCCTCTTGTTTATGAAGGGTCAGAGACCGATCAGCGCAGTAAATGATAAGAAAGCAGTCGGTGGTACCTCTTTGGGTGAATGTATTGTGCTTTTCCAGCACTGCAGCTGCGTGAAGTCCCAGAAGAGTTGTCTTCAGTGATCACCTGTGTCTGTGACTTTGCCACTGCGCCGATATGCGCCGAGGTACCTCGAGGGAGCTGTCCATCAAAGTGGGGTACAGGACGGGATAGCTTGCATAGCCTAGTGTGTGTGGGGAGGGGCCAAACTGGCGAGGCTTCTGTGCGTGTGCACTTGCCTCTTGTTTATGAAGGGTCAGAGACCGATTAGCGCAGCAAATGAGGAGAAAGCAGTCGGTGGTACCTCTTTGGGTGAATGTATTGTGCTTTTCCAGCACTGCAGCTGCGTAAAGGCCCAGAAGAGTTGTCTCGAGTGACCACGTGTGTCTGTAACTTTGCCACCGCGCCGTTTGGCGCCAAGGTCCCTCGAGTGAGCTGTCCATCACAGTGGTGGGAAGGGCGGGATAGGTTGCATAGCCTAGTGTGTGTGGGGAGGGGTTAAACTGGCGAGGCTTCTGTGCGAGTTCACATGCCTCTTGTTTATGAAGGGTCAGAGACAGATCAGCGCAGAAAATGATAAGAAAGCAGTAGGTGGTACCTCTCTGGGTGAATGTATTGTGCTTTTCAAACACTACAGCTGCGTATAGGCCCAGAAGAGTTGTCTCGAGTGACCACGTGTGTCTGTAACTTTGCCACCGCGCCGTTTGGCGCCAAGGTCCCTTGAGTGAGCTGTCCATCACAGTGGGGGAAAGGGCGGGAAGATGTTGCATAGCCTAGTGTGTGGGGCGGGGCCAAACGGGCGGGGCTTCTGTACAGTTCACATGCCTCTTGTTTATAAAGGGTCAGAGACCATCAGAGCATCAGATGAGGAGAAATCAGCCTCCTGGTCACTGGAAGTACAGGAGGATTGCGCTCGAGAAACTCGTGGATGCCTAGACCTCCATCACGGATTACAGCTAATTGTAGACTGTAGCCTCGACCTTGCTCACTAGGTTCTTGGGCTGATTATAATGTTTTACTGAAGTTTAGCTTCAACCGGGGCACGTGCTGTTTCTTTTGTATCTGTAAGTGCTTCCTGTTGAGGTTTAATTTTTGAAACAGGAGCATCGTGCCAAAATGAATCCTGCCTGCATATTTATCCACGAAGATGCCACCATGTTGTGCCATACCTCTACTCAACTGGAGTACTTTCTACTGGGTAGTCAGTAAGTGCTACCTCGTTGGGTAAATGTATGGTGCTTTTCCTACACTACAGCTGCGTAAAGGCCCAGAAGAGAAGTCTTCAGTGATCACCTGTGTCTGTGACTTTGCCACTGCGCTGATAGGCGCCTAGGTACCTCGAGTGAGCTGTCCATCACAGTGGGGGAAAGGGCGTGATAGGTTGCATAGCCTAGTCTGTGTGGGGAGGGGTTAAACTGGCGAGGCTTCTGTGCGAGTTCACATGCCTCTTGTTTATGAAGGGTCAGAGACCGATCAGCTCAGTAAATGATAAGAAAGCAGTCGGTGGTACCTCTTTGGGTGAATGTATTGTGCTTTTCCAGCACTGCAGCTGCGTAAAGGCCCAGAAGAGAAGTCTTCAGTGATCACCTGTGTCTGTGACTTTGCCACTGCGCTGATAGGCGCCTGGGTACCTCGAGTGAGCTGTCCATCACAGTGGGGGAAAGGGCAGAATAGGTTGCATAGCCTAGTCAGTGACTTTGCCACTGCGCTGATAGGCGCCGAGGTACCCCGAGTGAGCTGTCCATCACAATGGGGGAAAGGGCGGGATAGGTTGCATAGCCTAGTCTGTGTGGGGAGGGGTTAAACTGGCGAGGCTTCTGTGCGAGTTCACATGCCTCTTGTTTATGAAGGGTCAGAGACCGATCAGCTCAGTAAATGATAAGAAAGCAGTCGGTGGTACCTCTTTGGGTGAATGTATTGTGCTTTTCCAGCACTGCAGCTGCGTAAAGGCCCAGAAGAGAAGTCTTCAGTGATCACCTGTGTCTGTGACTTTGCCACTGCGCTGATAGGCGCCTGGGTACCTCGAGTGAGCTGTCCATCACAATGGGGGAAAGGGCAGAATAGGTTGCATAGCCTAGTCAGTGACTTTGCCACTGCGCTGATAGGCGCCGAGGTACCCCGAGTGAGCTGTCCATCACAGTGGGGGAAAGGGCGGGATAGGTTGCATAGCCTAGTCTGTGTGGGGAGGGGTTAAACTGGCGAGGCTTCTGTGCGAGTTCACATGCCTCTTGTTTATGAAGGGTCAGAGACCGATCAGCTCAGTAAATGATAAGAAAGCAGTCGGTGGTACCTCTTTGGGTGAATGTATTGTGCTTTTCCAGCACTGCAGCTGCGTAAAGGCCAGAAGAGTTGTATTCAGGGATCACCTGTGTCTGTAACGTTGCCACTGCGCCGATAGGCGCCGAGGTACCTCGAGTGAGCTGTCCATCACAGTGGGGGAAAGGGCGGGATAGGTTGCATAGCCTAGTGTGTGTGGGGAGGGGCCAAATTGGCGAGGCTTCTGTGTGTGTGCACTTGCCTCTTGTTTATGAAGGGTCAGAGACCGATTAGCGCAGCAAATGAGGAGAAAGCAGTCGGTGGTACCTCTTTGGGTGAATGTATTGTGCTTTTCAAACACTACAGCTGCGTATAGGCCCAGAAGAGTTGTCTCGAGTGACCACGTGTGTCTGTAACTTTGCCACCGCGCCGTTTGGCGCCAAGGTCCCTTGAGTGAGCTGTCCATCACAGTGGGGGAAAGGGCGGGAAGATATTGCATAGCCTAGTGTGTGGGGCGGGGCCAAACGGGCGGGGCTTCTGTGCAGTTCACATGCCTCTTGTTTATAAAGGGTCAGAGACCATCAGAGCATCAGATGAGGAGAAATCAGCCTCCTGGTCACTGGAAGTACAGGAGGATTGCGCTCGAGAAACTCGTGGATGCCTAGACTTCCATCATGGATTACAGCTAATTGTAGACTGTAGCCTCGACCTTGCTCACTAGGTTCTTGGGCTGATTATAATGCGTTACTGAAGTTTAGCTTCATCCGGGGCACGTGCTGTTTCTTTTGTATCTGTAAGTGCTTCCTGTTGAGGTTTAATTTTTGAAACAGGAGCATCGTGCCAAAATGAATCCTGCCTGCATATTTATCCACGAAGATGCCACCATGTTGTGCCATACCTCTACTCAACTGGAGTACTTTCTACTGGGTAGTCAGTAAGTGCTACCTCGTTGGGTAAATGTATGGTGCTTTTCCTACACTACAGCTGCGTAAAGGCCCAGAAGAGAAGTCTTCAGTGATCACCTGTGTCTGTGACTTTGCCACTGCGCTGATAGGCGCCTAGGTACCTCGAGTGAGCTGTCCATCACAGTGGGGGAAAGGGCGGGATAGGTTGCATAGCCTAGTCAGTGACTTTGCCACTGCGCTGATCGGCGCCGAGGTACCTCGAGTGAGCTGTCCATCACAGTGGGGAAAAGGGCGGGATAGGTTGCATAGCCTAGTCTGTGTGGGGAGGGGTTAAACTGGCGAGGCTTCTGTGCGAGTTCACATGCCTCTTGTTTATGAAGGGTCAGAGACCGATCAGCGCAGTAAATGATAAGAAAGCAGTCGGTGGTACCTCTTTGGGTGAATGTATTGTGCTTTTCCAGCACTGCAGCTGCGTGAAGTCCCAGAAGAGTTGTCTTCAGTGATCACCTGTGTCTGTGACTTTGCCACTGCGCCGATATGCGCCGAGGTACCTCGAGGGAGCTGTCCATCAAAGTGGGGTACAGGACGGGATAGCTTGCATAGCCTAGTGTGTGTGGGGAGGGGCCAAACTGGCGAGGCTTCTGTGCGTGTGCACTTGCCTCTTGTTTATGAAGGGTCAGAGACCGATTAGCGCAGCAAATGAGGAGAAAGCAGTCGGTGGTACCTCTTTGGGTGAATGTATTGTGCTTTTCCAGCACTGCAGCTGCGTAAAGGCCCAGAAGAGTTGTCTCGAGTGACCACGTGTGTCTGTAACTTTGCCACCGCGCCGTTTGGCGCCAAGGTCCCTCGAGTGAGCTGTCCATCACAGTGGTGGGAAGGGCGGGATAGGTTGCATAGCCTAGTGTGTGTGGGGAGGGGTTAAACTGGCGAGGCTTCTGTGCGAGTTCACATGCCTCTTGTTTATGAAGGGTCAGAGACAGATCAGCGCAGAAAATGATAAGAAAGCAGTAGGTGGTACCTCTTTGGGTGAATGTATTGTGCTTTTCAAACACTACAGCTGCGTATAGGCCCAGAAGAGTTGTCTCGAGTGACCACGTGTGTCTGTAACTTTGCCACCGCGCCGTTTGGCGCCAAGGTCCCTTGAGTGAGCTGTCCATCACAGTGGGGGAAAGGGCGGGAAGATGTTGCATAGCCTAGTGTGTGGGGCGGGGCCAAACGGGCGGGGCTTCTGTACAGTTCACATGCCTCTTGTTTATAAAGGGTCAGAGACCATCAGAGCATCAGATGAGGAGAAATCAGCCTCCTGGTCACTGGAAGTACAGGAGGATTGCGCTCGAGAAACTCGTGGATGCCTAGACCTCCATCACGGATTACAGCTAATTGTAGACTGTAGCCTCGACCTTGCTCACTAGGTTCTTGGGCTGATTATAATGTTTTACTGAAGTTTAGCTTCAACCGGGGCACGTGCTGTTTCTTTTGTATCTGTAAGTGCTTCCTGTTGAGGTTTAATTTTTGAAACAGGAGCATCGTGCCAAAATGAATCCTGCCTGCATATTTATCCACGAAGATGCCACCATGTTGTGCCATACCTCTACTCAACTGGAGTACTTTCTACTGGGTAGTCAGTAAGTGCTACCTCGTTGGGTAAATGTATGGTGCTTTTCCTACACTACAGCTGCGTAAAGGCCCAGAAGAGAAGTCTTCAGTGATCACCTGTGTCTGTGACTTTGCCACTGCGCTGATAGGCGCCTAGGTACCTCGAGTGAGCTGTCCATCACAGTGGGGGAAAGGGCGGGATAGGTTGCATAGCCTAGTCTGTGTGGGGAGGGGTTAAACTGGCGAGGCTTCTGTGCGAGTTCACATGCCTCTTGTTTATGAAGGGTCAGAGACCGATCAGCTCAGTAAATGATAAGAAAGCAGTCGGTGGTACCTCTTTGGGTGAATGTATTGTGCTTTTCCAGCACTGCAGCTGCGTAAAGGCCCAGAAGAGAAGTCTTCAGTGATCACCTGTGTCTGTGACTTTGCCACTGCGCTGATAGGCGCCTGGGTACCTCGAGTGAGCTGTCCATCACAGTGGGGGAAAGGGCAGAATAGGTTGCATAGCCTAGTCAGTGACTTTGCCACTGCGCTGATAGGCGCCGAGGTACCCCGAGTGAGCTGTCCATCACAGTGGGGGAAAGGGCGGGATAGGTTGCATAGCCTAGTCTGTGTGGGGAGGGGTTAAACTGGCGAGGCTTCTGTGCGAGTTCACATGCCTCTTGTTTATGAAGGGTCAGAGACCGATCAGCTCAGTAAATGATAAGAAAGCAGTCGGTGGTACCTCTTTGGGTGAATGTATTGTGCTTTTCCAGCACTGCAGCTGCGTAAAGGCCCAGAAGAGAAGTCTTCAGTGATCACCTGTGTCTGTGACTTTGCCACTGCGCTGATAGGCGCCTGGGTACCTCGAGTGAGCTGTCCATCACAGTGGGGGAAAGGGCAGAATAGGTTGCATAGCCTAGTCAGTGACTTTGCCACTGCGCTGATAGGTGCCGAGGTACCCCGAGTGAGCTGTCCATCACAGTGGGGGAAAGGGCGGGATAGGTTGCATAGCCTAGTCTGTGTGGGGAGGGGTTAAACTGGCGAGGCTTCTGTGCGAGTTCACATGCCTCTTGTTTATGAAGGGTCAGAGACCGATCAGCTCAGTAAATGATAAGAAAGCAGTCGGTGGTACCTCTTTGGGTGAATGTATTGTGCTTTTCCAGCACTGCAGCTGCGTAAAGGCCAGAAGAGTTGTATTCAGGGATCACCTGTGTCTGTAACGTTGCCACTGCGCCGATAGGCGCCGAGGTACCTCGAGTGAGCTGTCCATCACAGTGGGGGAAAGGGCGGGATAGGTTGCATAGCCTAGTGTGTGTGGGGAGGGGCCAAATTGGCGAGGCTTCTGTGTGTGTGCACTTGCCTCTTGTTTATGAAGGGTCAGAGACCGATTAGCGCAGCAAATGAGGAGAAAGCAGTCGGTGGTACCTCTTTGGGTGAATGTATTGTGCTTTTCAAACACTACAGCTGCGTATAGGCCCAGAAGAGTTGTCTCGAGTGACCACGTGTGTCTGTAACTTTGCCACCGCGCCGTTTGGCGCCAAGGTCCCTTGAGTGAGCTGTCCATCACAGTGGGGGAAAGGGCGGGAAGATATTGCATAGCCTAGTGTGTGGGGCGGGGCCAAACGGGCGGGGCTTCTGTGCAGTTCACATGCCTCTTGTTTATAAAGGGTCAGAGACCATCAGAGCATCAGATGAGGAGAAATCAGCCTCCTGGTCACTGGAAGTACAGGAGGATTGCGCTCGAGAAACTCGTGGATGCCTAGACTTCCATCATGGATTACAGCTAATTGTAGACTGTAGCCTCGACCTTGCTCACTAGGTTCTTGGGCTGATTATAATGCGTTACTGAAGTTTAGCTTCATCCGGGGCACGTGCTGTTTCTTTTGTATCTGTAAGTGCTTCCTGTTGAGGTTTAATTTTTGAAACAGGAGCATCGTGCCAAAATGAATCCTGCCTGCATATTTATCCACGAAGATGCCACCATGTTGTGCCATACCTCTACTCAACTGGAGTACTTTCTACTGGGTAGTCAGTAAGTGCTACCTCGTTGGGTAAATGTATGGTGCTTTTCCTACACTACAGCTGCGTAAAGGCCCAGAAGAGAAGTCTTCAGTGATCACCTGTGTCTGTGACTTTGCCACTGCGCTGATAGGCGCCTAGGTACCTCGAGTGTGCTGTCCATCACAGTGGGGGAAAGGGCGGGATAGGTTGCATAGCCTAGTCAGTGACTTTGCCACTGCGCTGATCGGCGCCGAGGTACCTCGAGTGAGCTGTCCATCACAGTGGGGAAAAGGGCGGGATAGGGTGCATAGCCTAGTCTGTGTGGGGAGGGGTTAAACTGGCGAGGCTTCTGTGCGAGTTCACATGCCTCTTGTTTATGAAGGGTCAGAGACCGATCAGCGCAGTAAATGATAAGAAAGCAGTCGGTGGTACCTCTTTGGGTGAATGTATTGTGCTTTTCCAGCACTGCAGCTGCGTGAAGTCCCAGAAGAGTTGTCTTCAGTGATCACCTGTGTCTGTGACTTTGCCACTGCGCCGATATGCGCCGAGGTACCTCGAGGGAGCTGTCCATCAAAGTGGGGTACAGGACGGGATAGCTTGCATAGCCTAGTGTGTGTGGGGAGGGGCCAAACTGGCGAGGCTTCTGTGCGTGTGCACTTGCCTCTTGTTTATGAAGGGTCAGAGACCGATTAGCGCAGCAAATGAGGAGAAAGCAGTCGGTGGTACCTCTTTGGGTGAATGTATTGTGCTTTTCCAGCACTGCAGCTGCGTAAAGGCCCAGAAGAGTTGTCTCGAGTGACCACGTGTGTCTGTAACTTTGCCACCGCGCCGTTTGGCGCCAAGGTCCCTCGAGTGAGCTGTCCATCACAGTGGTGGGAAGGGCGGGATAGGTTGCATAGCCTAGTGTGTGTGGGGAGGGGTTAAACTGGCGAGGCTTCTGTGCGAGTTCACATGCCTCTTGTTTATGAAGGGTCAGAGACAGATCAGCGCAGAAAATGATAAGAAAGCAGTAGGTGGTACCTCTTTGGGTGAATGTATTGTGCTTTTCAAACACTACAGCTGCGTATAGGCCCAGAAGAGTTGTCTCGAGTGACCACGTGTGTCTGTAACTTTGCCACCGCGCCGTTTGGCGCCAAGGTCCCTTGAGTGAGCTGTCCATCACAGTGGGGGAAAGGGCGGGAAGATGTTGCATAGCCTAGTGTGTGGGGCGGGGCCAAACGGGCGGGGCTTCTGTACAGTTCACATGCCTCTTGTTTATAAAGGGTCAGAGACCATCAGAGCATCAGATGAGGAGAAATCAGCCTCCTGGTCACTGGAAGTACAGGAGGATTGCGCTCGAGAAACTCGTGGATGCCTAGACCTCCATCACGGATTACAGCTAATTGTAGACTGTAGCCTCGACCTTGCTCACTAGGTTCTTGGGCTGATTATAATGTTTTACTGAAGTTTAGCTTCAACCGGGGCACGTGCTGTTTCTTTTGTATCTGTAAGTGCTTCCTGTTGAGGTTTAATTTTTGAAACAGGAGCATCGTGCCAAAATGAATCCTGCCTGCATATTTATCCACGAAGATGCCGCCATGTTGTGCCATACCTCTACTCAACTGGAGTACTTTCTACTGGGTAGTCAGTAAGTGCTACCTCGTTGGGTAAATGTATGGTGCTTTTCCTACACTACAGCTGCGTAAAGGCCCAGAAGAGAAGTCTTCAGTGATCACCTGTGTCTGTGACTTTGCCACTGCGCTGATAGGCGCCTAGGTACCTCGAGTGAGCTGTCCATCACAGTGGGGGAAAGGGCGTGATAGGTTGCATAGCCTAGTCTGTGTGGGGAGGGGTTAAACTGGCGAGGCTTCTGTGCGAGTTCACATGCCTCTTGTTTATGAAGGGTCAGAGACCGATCAGCTCAGTAAATGATAAGAAAGCAGTCGGTGGTACCTCTTTGGGTGAATGTATTGTGCTTTTCCAGCACTGCAGCTGCGTAAAGGCCCAGAAGAGAAGTCTTCAGTGATCACCTGTGTCTGTGACTTTGCCACTGCGCTGATAGGCGCCTGGGTACCTCGAGTGAGCTGTCCATCACAGTGGGGGAAAGGGCAGAATAGGTTGCATAGCCTAGTCAGTGACTTTGCCACTGCGCTGATAGGCGCCGAGGTACCCCGAGTGAGCTGTCCATCACAGTGGGGGAAAGGGCGGGATAGGTTGCATAGCCTAGTCTGTGTGGGGAGGGGTTAAACTGGCGAGGCTTCTGTGCGAGTTCACATGCCTCTTGTTTATGAAGGGTCAGAGACCGATCAGCTCAGTAAATGATAAGAAAGCAGTCGGTGGTACCTCTTTGGGTGAATGTATTGTGCTTTTCCAGCACTGCAGCTGCGTAAAGGCCAGAAGAGTTGTATTCAGGGATCACCTGTGTCTGTAAGGTTGCCACTGCGCCGATAGGCGCCGAGGTACCTCGAGTGAGCTGTCCATCACAGTGGGGAAAGGGCGGGATAGGTTGCATAGCCTAGTGTGTGGGGAGGGGCCAAATTGGCGAGGCTTCTGTGTGTGTGCACTTGCCTCTTGTTTATGAAGGGTCAGAGACCGATTAGCGCAGCAAATGAGGAGAAAGCAGTCGGTGGTACCTCTTTGGGTGAATGTATTGTGCTTTTCAAACACTACAGCTGCGTATAGGCCCAGAAGAGTTGTCTCGAGTGACCACGTGTGTCTGTAACTTTGCCACCGCGCCGTTTGGCGCCAAGGTCCCTTGAGTGAGCTGTCCATCACAGTGGGGGAAAGGGCGGGAAGATATTGCATAGCCTAGTGTGTGGGGCGGGGCCAAACGGGCGGGGCTTCTGTGCAGTTCACATGCCTCTTGTTTATAAAGGGTCAGAGACCATCAGAGCATCAGATGAGGAGAAATCAGCCTCCTGGTCACTGGAAGTACAGGAGGATTGCGCTCGAGAAACTCGTGGATGCCTAGACTTCCATCATGGATTACAGCTAATTGTAGACTGTAGCCTCGACCTTGCTCACTAGGTTCTTGGGCTGATTATAATGTTTTACTGAAGTTTAGCTTCAACCGGGGCACGTGCTGTTTCTTTTGTATCTGTAAGTGCTTCCTGTTGAGGTTTAATTTTTGAAACAGGAGCATCGTGCCAAAATGAATCCTGCCTGCATATTTATCCACGAAGATGCCACCATGTTGTGCCATACCTCTACTCAACTGGAGTACTTTCTACTGGGTAGTCAGTAAGTGCTACCTCGTTGGGTAAATGTATGGTGCTTTTCCTACACTACAGCTGCGTAAAGGCCCAGAAGAGAAGTCTTCAGTGATCACCTGTGTCTGTGACTTTGCCACTGCGCTGATAGGCGCCTAGGTACCTCGAGTGTGCTGTCCATCACAGTGGGGGAAAGGGCGGGATAGGTTGCATAGCCTAGTCAGTGACTTTGCCACTGCGCTGATCGGCGCCGAGGTACCTCGAGTGAGCTGTCCATCACAGTGGGGAAAAGGGCGGGATAGGTTGCATAGCCTAGTCTGTGTGGGGAGGGGTTAAACTGGCGAGGCTTCTGTGCGAGTTCACATGCCTCTTGTTTATGAAGGGTCAGAGACCGATCAGCGCAGTAAATGATAAGAAAGCAGTCGGTGGTACCTCTTTGGGTGAATGTATTGTGCTTTTCCAGCACTGCAGCTGCGTGAAGTCCCAGAAGAGTTGTCTTCAGTGATCACCTGTGTCTGTGACTTTGCCACTGCGCCGATATGCGCCGAGGTACCTCGAGGGAGCTGTCCATCACAGTGGGGGAAAGGGCGGGAAGATGTTGCATAGCCTAGTGTGTGGGGCGGGGCCAAACGGGCGGGGCTTCTGTGCAGTTCACATGCCTCTTGTTTATAAAGGGTCAGAGACCATCAGAGCATCAGATGAGGAGAAATCAGCCTCCTGGTCACTGGAAGTACAGGAGGATTGCGCTCGAGAAACTCGTGGATGCCTAGACCTCCATCACGGATTACAGCTAATTGTAGACTGTAGCCTCGACCTTGCTCACTAGGTTCTTGGGCTGATTATAATGTTTTACTGAAGTTTAGCTTCAACCGGGGCACGTGCTGTTTCTTTTGTATCTGTAAGTGCTTCCTGTTGAGGTTTAATTTTTGAAACAGGAGCATCGTGCCAAAATGAATCCTGCCTGCATATTTATCCACGAAGATGCCACCATGTTGTGCCATACCTCTACTCAACTGGAGTACTTTCTACTGGGTAGTCAGTAAGTGCTACCTCGTTGGGTAAATGTATGGTGCTTTTCCTACACTACAGCTGCGTAAAGGCCCAGAAGAGAAGTCTTCAGTGATCACCTGTGTCTGTGACTTTGCCACTGCGCTGATAGGCGCCTAGGTACCTCGAGTGAGCTGTCCATCACAGTGGGGGAAAGGGCGTGATAGGTTGCATAGCCTAGTCTGTGTGGGGAGGGGTTAAACTGGCGAGGCTTCTGTGCGAGTTCACATGCCTCTTGTTTATGAAGGGTCAGAGACCGATCAGCTCAGTAAATGATAAGAAAGCAGTCGGTGGTACCTCTTTGGGTGAATGTATTGTGCTTTTCCAGCACTGCAGCTGCGTAAAGGCCCAGAAGAGAAGTCTTCAGTGATCACCTGTGTCTGTGACTTTGCCACTGCGCTGATAGGCGCCTGGGTACCTCGAGTGAGCTGTCCATCACAGTGGGGGAAAGGGCAGAATAGGTTGCATAGCCTAGTCAGTGACTTTGCCACTGCGCTGATAGGCGCCGAGGTACCCCGAGTGAGCTGTCCATCACAGTGGGGGAAAGGGCGGGATAGGTTGCATAGCCTAGTCTGTGTGGGGAGGGGTTAAACTGGCGAGGCTTCTGTGCGAGTTCACATGCCTCTTGTTTATGAAGGGTCAGAGACCGATCAGCTCAGTAAATGATAAGAAAGCAGTCGGTGGTACCTCTTTGGGTGAATGTATTGTGCTTTTCCAGCACTGCAGCTGCGTAAAGGCCAGAAGAGTTGTATTCAGGGATCACCTGTGTCTGTAACTTTGCCACCGCGCCGTTTGGCGCCGAGGTACCTCGAGTGAGCTGTCCATCACAGTGGGGGAAAGGGCGGGATAGGTTGCATAGCCTAGTGTGTGTGGGGAGGGGCCAAATTGGCGAGGCTTCTGTGTGTGTGCACTTGCCTCTTGTTTATGAAGGGTCAGAGACCGATTAGCGCAGCAAATGAGGAGAAAGCAGTCGGTGGTACCTCTTTGGGTGAATGTATTGTGCTTTTCAAACACTACAGCTGCGTATAGGCCCAGAAGAGTTGTCTCGAGTGACCACGTGTGTCTGTAACTTTGCCACCGCGCCGTTTGGCGCCAAGGTCCCTTGAGGGAGCTGTCCATCACAGTGGGGCAAAGGGCGGGAAGATATTGCATAGCCTAGTGTGTGGGGCGGGGCCAAACGGGCGGGGCTTCTGTGCAGTTCACATGCCTCTTGTTTATAAAGGGTCAGAGACCATCAGAGCATCAGATGAGGAGAAATCAGCCTCCTGGTCACTGGAAGTACAGGAGGATTGCGCTCGAGAAACTCGTGGATGCCTAGACTTCCATCATGGATTACAGCTAATTGTAGACTGTAGCCTCGACCTTGCTCACTAGGTTCTTGGGCTGATTATAATGTTTTACTGAAGTTTAGCTTCAACCGGGGCACGTGCTGTTTCTTTTGTATCTGTAAGTGCTTCCTGTTGAGGTTTAATTTTTGAAACAGGAGCATCGTGCCAAAATGAATCCTGCCTGCATATTTATCCACGAAGATGCCACCATGTTGTGCCATACCTCTACTCAACTGGAGTACTTTCTACTGGGTAGTCAGTAAGTGCTACCTCGTTGGGTAAATGTATGGTGCTTTTCCTACACTACAGCTGCGTAAAGGCCCAGAAGAGAAGTCTTCAGTGATCACCTGTGTCTGTGACTTTGCCACTGCGCTGATAGGCGCCTAGGTACCTCGAGTGAGCTGTCCATCACAGTGGGGGAAAGGGCGGGATAGGTTGCATAGCCTAGTCTGTGTGGGGAGGGGTTAAACTGGCGAGGCTTCTGTGCGAGTTCACATGCCTCTTGTTTATGAAGGGTCAGAGACCGATCAGCTCAGTAAATGATAAGAAAGCAGTCGGTGGTACCTCTTTGGGTGAATGTATTGTGCTTTTCCAGCACTGCAGCTGCGTAAAGGCCAGAAGAGTTGTATTCAGGGATCACCTGTGTCTGTAACGTTGCCACTGCGCCGATAGGCGCCGAGGTACCTCGAGTGAGCTGTCCATCACAGTGGGGGAAAGGGCGGGATAGGTTGCATAGCCTAGTGTGTGTGGGGAGGGGCCAAATTGGCGAGGCTTCTGTGTGTGTGCACTTGCCTCTTGTTTATGAAGGGTCAGAGACCGATTAGCGCAGCAAATGAGGAGAAAGCAGTCGGTGGTACCTCTTTGGGTGAATGTATTGTGCTTTTCAAACACTACAGCTGCGTATAGGCCCAGAAGAGTTGTCTCGAGTGACCACGTGTGTCTGTAACTTTGCCACCGCGCCGTTTGGCGCCAAGGTCCCTTGAGTGAGCTGTCCATCACAGTGGGGGAAAGGGCGGGAAGATATTGCATAGCCTAGTGTGTGGGGCGGGGCCAAACGGGCGGGGCTTCTGTGCAGTTCACATGCCTCTTGTTTATAAAGGGTCAGAGACCATCAGAGCATCAGATGAGGAGAAATCAGCCTCCTGGTCACTGGAAGTACAGGAGGATTGCGCTCGAGAAACTCGTGGATGCCTAGACTTCCATCATGGATTACAGCTAATTGTAGACTGTAGCCTCGACCTTGCTCACTAGGTTCTTGGGCTGATTATAATGCGTTACTGAAGTTTAGCTTCATCCGGGGCACGTGCTGTTTCTTTTGTATCTGTAAGTGCTTCCTGTTGAGGTTTAATTTTTGAAACAGGAGCATCGTGCCAAAATGAATCCTGCCTGCATATTTATCCACGAAGATGCCACCATGTTGTGCCATACCTCTACTCAACTGGAGTACTTTCTACTGGGTAGTCAGTAAGTGCTACCTCGTTGGGTAAATGTATGGTGCTTTTCCTACACTACAGCTGCGTAAAGGCCCAGAAGAGAAGTCTTCAGTGATCACCTGTGTCTGTGACTTTGCCACTGCGCTGATAGGCGCCTAGGTACCTCGAGTGTGCTGTCCATCACAGTGGGGGAAAGGGCGGGATAGGTTGCATAGCCTAGTCAGTGACTTTGCCACTGCGCTGATCGGCGCCGAGGTACCTCGAGTGAGCTGTCCATCACAGTGGGGAAAAGGGCGGGATAGGTTGCATAGCCTAGTCTGTGTGGGGAGGGGTTAAACTGGCGAGGCTTCTGTGCGAGTTCACATGCCTCTTGTTTATGAAGGGTCAGAGACCGATCAGCGCAGTAAATGATAAGAAAGCAGTCGGTGGTACCTCTTTGGGTGAATGTATTGTGCTTTTCCAGCACTGCAGCTGCGTGAAGTCCCAGAAGAGTTGTCTTCAGTGATCACCTGTGTCTGTGACTTTGCCACTGCGCCGATATGCGCCGAGGTACCTCGAGGGAGCTGTCCATCAAAGTGGGGTACAGGACGGGATAGCTTGCATAGCCTAGTGTGTGTGGGGAGGGGCCAAACTGGCGAGGCTTCTGTGCGTGTGCACTTGCCTCTTGTTTATGAAGGGTCAGAGACCGATTAGCGCAGCAAATGAGGAGAAAGCAGTCGGTGGTACCTCTTTGGGTGAATGTATTGTGCTTTTCCAGCACTGCAGCTGCGTAAAGGCCCAGAAGAGTTGTCTCGAGTGACCACGTGTGTCTGTAACTTTGCCACCGCGCCGTTTGGCGCCAAGGTCCCTCGAGTGAGCTGTCCATCACAGTGGTGGGAAGGGCGGGATAGGTTGCATAGCCTAGTGTGTGTGGGGAGGGGTTAAACTGGCGAGGCTTCTGTGCGAGTTCACATGCCTCTTGTTTATGAAGGGCCAGAGACAGATCAGCGCAGAAAATGATAAGAAAGCAGTAGGTGGTACCTCTTTGGGTGAATGTATTGTGCTTTTCAAACACTACAGCTGCGTATAGGCCCAGAAGAGTTGTCTCGAGTGACCACGTGTGTCTGTAACTTTGCCACCGCGCCGTTTGGCGCCAAGGTCCCTTGAGTGAGCTGTCCATCACAGTGGGGGAAAGGGCGGGAAGATGTTGCATAGCCTAGTGTGTGGGGCGGGGCCAAACGGGCGGGGCTTCTGTACAGTTCACATGCCTCTTGTTTATAAAGGGTCAGAGACCATCAGAGCATCAGATGAGGAGAAATCAGCCTCCTGGTCACTGGAAGTACAGGAGGATTGCGCTCGAGAAACTCGTGGATGCCTAGACCTCCATCACGGATTACAGCTAATTGTAGACTGTAGCCTCGACCTTGCTCACTAGGTTCTTGGGCTGATTATAATGCGTTACTGAAGTTTAGCTTCATCCGGGGCACGTGCTGTTTCTTTTGTATCTGTAAGTGCTTCCTGTTGAGGTTTAATTTTTGAAACAGGAGCATCGTGCCAAAATGAATCCTGCCTGCATATTTATCCACGAAGATGCCACCATGTTGTGCCATACCTCTACTCAACTGGAGTACTTTCTACTGGGTAGTCAGTAAGTGCTACCTCGTTGGGTAAATGTATGGTGCTTTTCCTACACTACAGCTGCGTAAAGGCCCAGAAGAGAAGTCTTCAGTGATCACCTGTGTCTGTGACTTTGCCACTGCGCTGATAGGCGCCTAGGTACCTCGAGTGTGCTGTCCATCACAGTGGGGGAAAGGGCGGGATAGGTTGCATAGCCTAGTCAGTGACTTTGCCACTGCGCTGATCGGCGCCGAGGTACCTCGAGTGAGCTGTCCATCACAGTGGGGAAAAGGGCGGGATAGGTTGCATAGCCTAGTCTGTGTGGGGAGGGGTTAAACTGGCGAGGCTTCTGTGCGAGTTCACATGCCTCTTGTTTATGAAGGGTCAGAGACCGATCAGCGCAGTAAATGATAAGAAAGCAGTCGGTGGTACCTCTTTGGGTGAATGTATTGTGCTTTTCCAGCACTGCAGCTGCGTGAAGTCCCAGAAGAGTTGTCTTCAGTGATCACCTGTGTCTGTGACTTTGCCACTGCGCCGATATGCGCCGAGGTACCTCGAGGGAGCTGTCCATCAAAGTGGGGTACAGGACGGGATAGCTTGCATAGCCTAGTGTGTGTGGGGAGGGGCCAAACTGGCGAGGCTTCTGTGCGTGTGCACTTGCCTTCTGTTTATGAAGGGTCAGAGACCGATTAGCGCAGCAAATGAGGAGAAAGCAGTCGGTGGTACCTCTTTGGGTGAATGTATTGTGCTTTTCCAGCACTGCAGCTGCGTAAAGGCCCAGAAGAGTTGTCTCGAGTGACCACGTGTGTCTGTAACTTTGCCACCGCGCCGTTTGGCGCCAAGGTCCCTCGAGTGAGCTGTCCATCACAGTGGTGGGAAGGGCGGGATAGGTTGCATAGCCTAGTGTGTGTGGGGAGGGGTTAAACTGGCGAGGCTTCTGTGCGAGTTCACATGCCTCTTGTTTATGAAGGGTCAGAGACAGATCAGCGCAGAAAATGATAAGAAAGCAGTAGGTGGTACCTCTTTGGGTGAATGTATTGTGCTTTTCAAACACTACAGCTGCGTATAGGCCCAGAAGAGTTGTCTCGAGTGAACACGTGTGTCTGTAACTTTGCCACCGCGCCGTTTGGCGCCAAGGTCCCTTGAGTGAGCTGTCCATCACAGTGGGGGAAAGGGCGGGAAGATGTTGCATAGCCTAGTGTGTGGGGCGGGGCCAAACGGGCGGGGCTTCTGTACAGTTCACATGCCTCTTGTTTATAAAGGGTCAGAGACCATCAGAGCATCAGATGAGGAGAAATCAGCCTCCTGGTCACTGGAAGTACAGGAGGATTGCGCTCGAGAAACTCGTGGATGCCTAGACCTCCATCACGGATTACAGCTAATTGTAGACTGTAGCCTCGACCTTGCTCACTAGGTTCTTGGGCTGATTATAATGTTTTACTGAAGTTTAGCTTCAACCGGGGCACGTGCTGTTTCTTTTGTATCTGTAAGTGCTTCCTGTTGAGGTTTAATTTTTGAAACAGGAGCATCGTGCCAAAATGAATCCTGCCTGCATATTTATCCACGAAGATGCCGCCATGTTGTGCCATACCTCTACTCAACTGGAGTACTTTCTACTGGGTAGTCAGTAAGTGCTACCTCGTTGGGTAAATGTATGGTGCTTTTCCTACACTACAGCTGCGTAAAGGCCCAGAAGAGAAGTCTTCAGTGATCACCTGTGTCTGTGACTTTGCCACTGCGCTGATAGGCGCCTAGGTACCTCGAGTGAGCTGTCCATCACAGTGGGGGAAAGGGCGTGATAGGTTGCATAGCCTAGTCTGTGTGGGGAGGGGTTAAACTGGCGAGGCTTCTGTGCGAGTTCACATGCCTCTTGTTTATGAAGGGTCAGAGACCGATCAGCTCAGTAAATGATAAGAAAGCAGTCGGTGGTACCTCTTTGGGTGAATGTATTGTGCTTTTCCAGCACTGCAGCTGCGTAAAGGCCCAGAAGAGAAGTCTTCAGTGATCACCTGTGTCTGTGACTTTGCCACTGCGCTGATAGGCGCCTGGGTACCTCGAGTGAGCTGTCCATCACAGTGGGGGAAAGGGCAGAATAGGTTGCATAGCCTAGTCAGTGACTTTGCCACTGCGCTGATAGGCGCCGAGGTACCCCGAGTGAGCTGTCCATCACAGTGGGGGAAAGGGCGGGATAGGTTGCATAGCCTAGTCTGTGTGGGGAGGGGTTAAACTGGCGAGGCTTCTGTGCGAGTTCACATGCCTCTTGTTTATGAAGGGTCAGAGACCGATCAGCTCAGTAAATGATAAGAAAGCAGTCGGTGGTACCTCTTTGGGTGAATGTATTGTGCTTTTCCAGCACTGCAGCTGCGTAAAGGCCAGAAGAGTTGTATTCAGGGATCACCTGTGTCTGTAACGTTGCCACTGCGCCGATAGGCGCCGAGGTACCTCGAGTGAGCTGTCCATCACAGTGGGGAAAGGGCGGGATAGGTTGCATAGCCTAGTGTGTGGGGAGGGGCCAAATTGGCGAGGCTTCTGTGTGTGTGCACTTGCCTCTTGTTTATGAAGGGTCAGAGACCGATTAGCGCAGCAAATGAGGAGAAAGCAGTCGGTGGTACCTCTTTGGGTGAATGTATTGTGCTTTTCAAACACTACAGCTGCGTATAGGCCCAGAAGAGTTGTCTCGAGTGACCACGTGTGTCTGTAACTTTGCCACCGCGCCGTTTGGCGCCAAGGTCCCTTGAGTGAGCTGTCCATCACAGTGGGGGAAAGGGCGGGAAGATATTGCATAGCCTAGTGTGTGGGGCGGGGCCAAACGGGCGGGGCTTCTGTGCAGTTCACATGCCTCTTGTTTATAAAGGGTCAGAGACCATCAGAGCATCAGATGAGGAGAAATCAGCCTCCTGGTCACTGGAAGTACAGGAGGATTGCGCTCGAGAAACTCGTGGATGCCTAGACTTCCATCATGGATTACAGCTAATTGTAGACTGTAGCCTCGACCTTGCTCACTAGGTTCTTGGGCTGATTATAATGCGTTACTGAAGTTTAGCTTCATCCGGGGCACGTGCTGTTTCTTTTGTATCTGTAAGTGCTTCCTGTTGAGGTTTAATTTTTGAAACAGGAGCATCGTGCCAAAATGAATCCTGCCTGCATATTTATCCACGAAGATGCCACCATGTTGTGCCATACCTCTACTCAACTGGAGTACTTTCTACTGGGTAGTCAGTAAGTGCTACCTCGTTGGGTAAATGTATGGTGCTTTTCCTACACTACAGCTGCGTAAAGGCCCAGAAGAGAAGTCTTCAGTGATCACCTGTGTCTGTGACTTTGCCACTGCGCTGATAGGCGCCTAGGTACCTCGAGTGTGCTGTCCATCACAGTGGGGGAAACGGCGGGATAGGTTGCATAGCCTAGTCAGTGACTTTGCCACTGCGCTGATCGGCGCCGAGGTACCTCGAGTGAGCTGTCCATCACAGTGGGGAAAAGGGCGGGATAGGTTGCATAGCCTAGTCTGTGTGGGGAGGGGTTAAACTGGCGAGGCTTCTGTGCGAGTTCACATGCCTCTTGTTTATGAAGGGTCAGAGACCGATCAGCGCAGTAAATGATAAGAAAGCAGTCGGTGGTACCTCTTTGGGTGAATGTATTGTGCTTTTCCAGCACTGCAGCTGCGTGAAGTCCCAGAAGAGTTGTCTTCAGTGATCACCTGTGTCTGTGACTTTGCCACTGCGCCGATATGCGCCGAGGTACCTCGAGGGAGCTGTCCATCAAAGTGGGGTACAGGACGGGATAGCTTGCATAGCCTAGTGTGTGTGGGGAGGGGCCAAACTGGCGAGGCTTCTGTGCGTGTGCACTTGCCTCTTGTTTATGAAGGGTCAGAGACCGATTAGCGCAGCAAATGAGGAGAAAGCAGTCGGTGGTACCTCTTTGGGTGAATGTATTGTGCTTTTCCAGCACTGCAGCTGCGTAAAGGCCCAGAAGAGTTGTCTCGAGTGACCACGTGTGTCTGTAACTTTGCCACCGCGCCGTTTGGCGCCAAGGTCCCTCGAGTGAGCTGTCCATCACAGTGGTGGGAAGGGCGGGATAGGTTGCATAGCCTAGTGTGTGTGGGGAGGGGTTAAACTGGCGAGGCTTCTGTGCGAGTTCACATGCCTCTTGTTTATGAAGGGTCATAGACAGATCAGCGCAGAAAATGATAAGAAAGCAGTAGGTGGTACCTCTTTGGGTGAATGTATTGTGCTTTTCAAACACTACAGCTGCGTATAGGCCCAGAAGAGTTGTCTCGAGTGACCACGTGTGTCTGTAACTTTGCCACCGCGCCGTTTGGCGCCAAGGTCCCTTGAGTGAGCTGTCCATCACAGTGGGGGAAAGGGCGGGAAGATGTTGCATAGCCTAGTGTGTGGGGCGGGGCCAAACGGGCGGGTCTTCTGTACAGTTCACATGCCTCTTGTTTATAAAGGGTCAGAGACCATCAGAGCATCAGATGAGGAGAAATCAGCCTCCTGGTCACTGGAAGTACAGGAGGATTGCGCTCGAGAAACTCGTGGATGCCTAGACCTCCATCACGGATTACAGCTAATTGTAGACTGTAGCCTCGACCTTGCTCACTAGGTTCTTGGGCTGATTATAATGTTTTACTGAAGTTTAGCTTCAACCGGGGCACGTGCTGTTTCTTTTGTATCTGTAAGTGCTTCCTGTTGAGGTTTAATTTTTGAAACAGGAGCATCGTGCCAAAATGAATCCTGCCTGCATATTTATCCACGAAGATGCCACCATGTTGTGCCATACCTCTACTCAACTGGAGTACTTTCTACTGGGTAGTCAGTAAGTGCTACCTCGTTGGGTAAATGTATGGTGCTTTTCCTACACTACAGCTGCGTAAAGGCCCAGAAGAGAAGTCTTCAGTGATCACCTGTGTCTGTGACTTTGCCACTGCGCTGATAGGCGCCTAGGTACCTCGAGTGAGCTGTCCATCACAGTGGGGGAAAGGGCGTGATAGGTTGCATAGCCTAGTCTGTGTGGGGAGGGGTTAAACTGGCGAGGCTTCTGTGCGAGTTCACATGCCTCTTGTTTATGAAGGGTCAGAGACCGATCAGCTCAGTAAATGATAAGAAAGCAGTCGGTGGTACCTCTTTGGGTGAATGTATTGTGCTTTTCCAGCACTGCAGCTGCGTAAAGGCCCAGAAGAGAAGTCTTCAGTGATCACCTGTGTCTGTGACTTTGCCACTGCGCTGATAGGCGCCTGGGTACCTCGAGTGAGCTGTCCATCAAAGTGGGGGAAAGGGCAGAATAGGTTGCATAGCCTAGTCAGTGACTTTGCCACTGCGCTGATAGGCGCCGAGGTACCCCGAGTGAGCTGTCCATCACAGTGGGGGAAAGGGCGGGATAGGTTGCATAGCCTAGTCTGTGTGGGGAGGGGTTAAACTGGCGAGGCTTCTGTGCGAGTTCACATGCCTCTTGTTTATGAAGGGTCAGAGACCGATCAGCTCAGTAAATGATAAGAAAGCAGTCGGTGGTACCTCTTTGGGTGAATGTATTGTGCTTTTCCAGCACTGCAGCTGCGTAAAGGCCAGAAGAGTTGTATTCAGGGATCACCTGTGTCTGTAACGTTGCCACTGCGCCGATATGCGCCGAGGTACCTCGAGTGAGCTGTCCATCACAGTGGGGGAAAGGGCGGGATAGGTTGCATAGCCTAGTGTGTGGGGAGGGGCCAAATTGGCGAGGCTTCTGTGTGTGTGCACTTGCCTCTTGTTTATGAAGGGTCAGAGACCGATTAGCGCAGCAAATGAGGAGAAAGCAGTCGGTGGTACCTCTTTGGGTGAATGTATTGTGCTTTTCAAACACTACAGCTGCGTATAGGCCCAGAAGAGTTGTCTCGAGTGACCACGTGTGTCTGTAACTTTGCCACCGCGCCGTTTGGCGCCAAGGTCCCTTGAGTGAGCTGTCCATCACAGTGGGGGAAAGGGCGGGAATATATTGCATAGCCTAGTGTGTGGGGCGGGGCCAAACGGGCGGGGCTTCTGTGCAGTTCACATGCCTCTTGTTTATAAAGGGTCAGAGACCATCAGAGCATCAGATGAGGAGAAATCAGCCTCCTGGTCACTGGAAGTACAGGAGGATTGCGCTCGAGAAACTCGTGGATGCCTAGACTTCCATCATGGATTACAGCTAATTGTAGACTGTAGCCTCGACCTTGCTCACTAGGTTCTTGGGCTGATTATAATGCGTTACTGAAGTTTAGCTTCATCCGGGGCACGTGCTGTTTCTTTTGTATCTGTAAGTGCTTCCTGTTGAGGTTTAATTTTTGAAACAGGAGCATCGTGCCAAAATGAATCCTGCCTGCATATTTATCCACGAAGATGCCACCATGTTGTGCCATACCTCTACTCAACTGGAGTACTTTCTACTGGGTAGTCAGTAAGTGCTACCTCGTTGGGTAAATGTATGGTGCTTTTCCTACACTACAGCTGCGTAAAGGCCCAGAAGAGAAGTCTTCAGTGATCACCTGTGTCTGTGACTTTGCCACTGCGCTGATAGGCGCCTAGGTACCTCGAGTGTGCTGTCCATCACAGTGGGGGAAAGGGCGGGATAGGTTGCATAGCCTAGTCAGTGACTTTGCCACTGCGCTGATCGGCGCCGAGGTACCTCGAGTGAGCTGTCCATCACAGTGGGGAAAAGGGCGGGATAGGTTGCATAGCCTAGTCTGTGTGGGGAGGGGTTAAACTGGCGAGGCTTCTGTGCGAGTTCACATGCCTCTTGTTTATGAAGGGTCAGAGACCGATCAGCGCAGTAAATGATAAGAAAGCAGTCGGTGGTACCTCTTTGGGTGAATGTATTGTGCTTTTCCAGCACTGCAGCTGCGTGAAGTCCCAGAAGAGTTGTCTTCAGTGATCACCTGTGTCTGTGACTTTGCCACTGCGCCGATATGCGCCGAGGTACCTCGAGGGAGCTGTCCATCAAAGTGGGGTACAGGACGGGATAGCTTGCATAGCCTAGTGTGTGTGGGGAGGGGCCAAACTGGCGAGGCTTCTGTGCGTGTGCACTTGCCTCTTGTTTATGAAGGGTCAGAGACCGATTAGCGCAGCAAATGAGGAGAAAGCAGTCGGTGGTACCTCTTTGGGTGAATGTATTGTGCTTTTCCAGCACTGCAGCTGCGTAAAGGCCCAGAAGAGTTGTCTCGAGTGACCACGTGTGTCTGTAACTTTGCCACCGCGCCGTTTGGCGCCAAGGTCCCTCGAGTGAGCTGTCCATCACAGTGGTGGGAAGGGCGGGATAGGTTGCATAGCCTAGTGTGTGTGGGGAGGGGTTAAACTGGCGAGGCTTCTGTGCGAGTTCACATGCCTCTTGTTTATGAAGGGCCAGAGACAGATCAGCGCAGAAAATGATAAGAAAGCAGTAGGTGGTACCTCTTTGGGTGAATGTATTGTGCTTTTCAAACACTACAGCTGCGTATAGGCCCAGAAGAGTTGTCTCGAGTGACCACGTGTGTCTGTAACTTTGCCACCGCGCCGTTTTGGCGCCAAGGTCCCTTGAGTGAGCTGTCCATCACAGTGGGGGAAAGGGCGGGAAGATGTTGCATAGCCTAGTGTGTGGGGCGGGGCCAAACGGGCGGGGCTTCTGTACAGTTCACATGCCTCTTGTTTATAAAGGGTCAGAGACCATCAGAGCATCAGATGAGGAGAAATCAGCCTCCTGGTCACTGGAAGTACAGGAGGATTGCGCTCGAGAAACTCGTGGATGCCTAGACCTCCATCACGGATTACAGCTAATTGTAGACTGTAGCCTCGACCTTGCTCACTAGGTTCTTGGGCTGATTATAATGTTTTACTGAAGTTTAGCTTCAACCGGGGCACGTGCTGTTTCTTTTGTATCTGTAAGTGCTTCCTGTTGAGGTTTAATTTTTGAAACAGGAGCATCGTGCCAAAATGAATCCTGCCTGCATATTTATCCACGAAGATGCCACCATGTTGTGCCATACCTCTACTCAACTGGAGTACTTTCTACTGGGTAGTCAGTAAGTGCTACCTCGTTGGGTAAATGTATGGTGCTTTTCCTACACTACAGCTGCGTAAAGGCCCAGAAGAGAAGTCTTCAGTGATCACCTGTGTCTGTGACTTTGCCACTGCGCTGATAGGCGCCTAGGTACCTCGAGTGAGCTGTCCATCACAGTGGGGGAAAGGGCGTGATAGGTTGCATAGCCTAGTCTGTGTGGGGAGGGGTTAAACTGGCGAGGCTTCTGTGCGAGTTCACATGCCTCTTGTTTATGAAGGGTCAGAGACCGATCAGCTCAGTAAATGATAAGAAAGCAGTCGGTGGTACCTCTTTGGGTGAATGTATTGTGCTTTTCCAGCACTGCAGCTGCGTAAAGGCCCAGAAGAGAAGTCTTCAGTGATCACCTGTGTCTGTGACTTTGCCACTGCGCTGATAGGCGCCTGGGTACCTCGAGTGAGCTGTCCATCACAGTGGGGGAAAGGGCAGAATAGGTTGCATAGCCTAGTCAGTGACTTTGCCACTGCGCTGATAGGCGCCGAGGTACCCCGAGTGAGCTGTCCATCACAGTGGGGGAAAGGGCGGGATAGGTTGCATAGCCTAGTCTGTGTGGGGAGGGGTTAAACTGGCGAGGCTTCTGTGCGAGTTCACATGCCTCTTGTTTATGAAGGGTCAGAGACCGATCAGCTCAGTAAATGATAAGAAAGCAGTCGGTGGTACCTCTTTGGGTGAATGTATTGTGCTTTTCCAGCACTGCAGCTGCGTAAAGGCCAGAAGAGTTGTATTCAGGGATCACCTGTGTCTGTAACGTTGCCACTGCGCCGATAGGCGCCGAGGTACCTCGAGTGAGCTGTCCATCACAGTGGGGGAAAGGGCGGGATAGGTTGCATAGCCTAGTGTGTGTGGGGAGGGGCCAAATTGGCGAGGCTTCTGTGTGTGTGCACTTGCCTCTTGTTTATGAAGGGTCAGAGACCGATTAGCGCAGCAAATGAGGAGAAAGCAGTCGGTGGTACCTCTTTGGGTGAATGTATTGTGCTTTTCAAACACTACAGCTGCGTATAGGCCCAGAAGAGTTGTCTCGAGTGACCACGTGTGTCTGTAACTTTGCCACCGCGCCGTTTGGCGCCAAGGTCCCTTGAGTGAGCTGTCCATCACAGTGGGGGAAAGGGCGGGAAGATATTGCATAGCCTAGTGTGTGGGGCGGGGCCAAACGGGCGGGGCTTCTGTGCAGTTCACATGCCTCTTGTTTATAAAGGGTCAGAGACCATCAGAGCATCAGATGAGGAGAAATCAGCCTCCTGGTCACTGGAAGTACAGGAGGATTGCGCTCGAGAAACTCGTGGATGCCTAGACTTCCATCATGGATTACAGCTAATTGTAGACTGTAGCCTCGACCTTGCTCACTAGGTTCTTGGGCTGATTATAATGCGTTACTGAAGTTTAGCTTCATCCGGGGCACGTGCTGTTTCTTTTGTATCTGTAAGTGCTTCCTGTTGAGGTTTAATTTTTGAAACAGGAGCATCGTGCCAAAATGAATCCTGCCTGCATATTTATCCACGAAGATGCCACCATGTTGTGCCATACCTCTACTCAACTGGAGTACTTTCTACTGGGTAGTCAGTAAGTGCTACCTCGTTGGGTAAATGTATGGTGCTTTTCCTACACTACAGCTGCGTAAAGGCCCAGAAGAGAAGTCTTCAGTGATCACCTGTGTCTGTGACTTTGCCACTGCGCTGATAGGCGCCTAGGTACCTCGAGTGTGCTGTCCATCACAGTGGGGGAAAGGGCGGGATAGGTTGCATAGCCTAGTCAGTGACTTTGCCACTGCGCTGATCGGCGCCGAGGTACCTCGAGTGAGCTGTCCATCACAGTGGGGAAAAGGGCGGGATAGGTTGCATAGCCTAGTCTGTGTGGGGAGGGGTTAAACTGGCGAGGCTTCTGTGCGAGTTCACATGCCTCTTGTTTATGAAGGGTCAGAGACCGATCAGCGCAGTAAATGATAAGAAAGCAGTCGGTGGTACCTCTTTGGGTGAATGTATTGTGCTTTTCCAGCACTGCAGCTGCGTGAAGTCCCAGAAGAGTTGTCTTCAGTGATCACCTGTGTCTGTGACTTTGCCACTGCGCCGATATGCGCCGAGGTACCTCGAGGGAGCTGTCCATCAAAGTGGGGTACAGGACGGGATAGCTTGCATAGCCTAGTGTGTGTGGGGAGGGGCCAAACTGGCGAGGCTTCTGTGCGTGTGCACTTGCCTCTTGTTTATGAAGGGTCAGAGACCGATTAGCGCAGCAAATGAGGAGAAAGCAGTCGGTGGTACCTCTTTGGGTGAATGTATTGTGCTTTTCCAGCACTGCAGCTGCGTAAAGGCCCAGAAGAGTTGTCTCGAGTGACCACGTGTGTCTGTAACTTTGCCACCGCGCCGTTTGGCGCCAAGGTCCCTCGAGTGAGCTGTCCATCACAGTGGTGGGAAGGGCGGGATAGGTTGCATAGCCTAGTGTGTGTGGGGAGGGGTTAAACTGGCGAGGCTTCTGTGCGAGTTCACATGCCTCTTGTTTATGAAGGGTCAGAGACCGATCAGCTCAGTAAATGATAAGAAAGCAGTCGGTGGTACCTCTTTGGGTGAATGTATTGTGCTTTTCCAGCACTGCAGCTGCGTAAAGGCCTAGAAGAGAAGTCTTCAGTGATCACCTGTGTCGGTGACTTTGCCACTGCGCTGATAGGCGCCTGGGTACCTCGAGTGAGCTGTCCATCACAGTGGGGGAAAGGGCAGAATAGGTTGCATAGCCTAGTCAGTGACTTTGCCACTGCGCTGATAGGCGCCGAGGTACCCCGAGTGAGCTGTCCATCACAGTGGGGGAAAGGGCGGGATAGGTTGCATAGCCTAGTCTGTGTGGGGAGGGGTTAAACTGGCGAGGCTTCTGTGCGAGTTCACATGCCTCTTGTTTATGAAGGGTCAGAGACAGATCAGCGCAGAAAATGATAAGAAAGCAGTAGGTGGTACCTCTTTGGGTGAATGTATTGTGCTTTTCAAACACTACAGCTGCGTATAGGCCCAGAAGAGTTGTCTCGAGTGACCACGTGTGTCTGTAACTTTGCCACCGCGCCGTTTGGCGCCAAGGTCCCTTGAGTGAGCTGTCCATCACAGTGGGGGAAAGGGCGGGAAGATGTTGCATAGCCTAGTGTGTGGGGTGGGGCCAAACGGGCGGGGCTTCTGTACAGTTCACATGCCTCTTGTTTATAAAGGGTCAGAGACCATCAGAGCATCAGATGAGGAGAAATCAGCCTCCTGGTCACTGGAAGTACAGGAGGATTGCGCTCGAGAAACTCGTGGATGCCTAGACCTCCATCACGGATTACAGCTAATTGTAGACTGTAGCCTCGACCTTGCTCACTAGGTTCTTGGGCTGATTATAATGTTTTACTGAAGTTTAGCTTCAACCGGGGCACGTGCTGTTTCTTTTGTATCTGTAAGTGCTTCCTGTTGAGGTTTAATTTTTGAAACAGGAGCATCGTGCCAAAATGAATCCTGCCTGCATATTTATCCACGAAGATGCCACCATGTTGTGCCATACCTCTACTCAACTGGAGTACTTTCTACTGGGTAGTCAGTAAGTGCTACCTCGTTGGGTAAATGTATGGTGCTTTTCCTACACTACAGCTGCGTAAAGGCCCAGAAGAGAAGTCTTCAGTGATCACCTGTGTCTGTGACTTTGCCACTGCGCTGATAGGCGCCTAGGTACCTCGAGTGAGCTGTCCATCACAGTGGGGGAAAGGGCGTGATAGGTTGCATAGCCTAGTCTGTGTGGGGAGGGGTTAAACTGGCGAGGCTTCTGTGCGAGTTCACATGCCTCTTGTTTATGAAGGGTCAGAGACCGATCAGCTCAGTAAATGATAAGAAAGCAGTCGGTGGTACCTCTTTGGGTGAATCTATTGTGCTTTTCCAGCACTGCAGCTGCGTAAAGGCCCAGAAGAGAAGTCTTCAGTGATCACCTGTGTCTGTGACTTTGCCACTGCGCTGATAGGCGCCTGGGTACCTCGAGTGAGCTGTCCATCACAGTGGGGGAAAGGGCGGGATAGGTTGCATAGCCTAGTCAGTGACTTTGCCACTGCGCTGATAGGCGCCGAGGTACCCCGAGTGAGCTGTCCATCACAGTGGGGGAAAGGGCGGGATAGGTTGCATAGCCTAGTCTGTGTGGGGAGGGGTTAAACTGGCGAGGCTTCTGTGCGAGTTCACATGCCTCTTGTTTATGAAGGGTCAGAGACCGATCAGCTCAGTAAATGATAAGAAAGCAGTCGGTGGTACCTCTTTGGGTGAATGTATTGTGCTTTTCCAGCACTGCAGCTGCGTAAAGGCCAGAAGAGTTGTATTCAGGGATCACCTGTGTCTTTAACGTTGCCACTGCGCCGATAGGCGCCGAGGTACCTCGAGTGAGCTGTCCATCACAGTGGGGGAAAGGGCGGGATAGGTTGCATAGCCTAGTGTGTGGGGAGGGGCCAAATTGGCGAGGCTTCTGTGTGTGTGCACTTGCCTCTTGTTTATGAAGGGTCAGAGACCGATTAGCGCAGCAAATGAGGAGAAAGCAGTCGGTGGTACCTCTTTGGGTGAATGTATTGTGCTTTTCAAACACTACAGCTGCGTATAGGCCCAGAAGAGTTGTCTCGAGTGACCACGTGTGTCTGTAACTTTGCCACCGCGCCGTTTGGCGCCAAGGTCCCTTGAGTGAGCTGTCCATCACAGTGGGGGAAAGGGCGGGAAGATATTGCATAGCCTAGTGTGTGGGGTGGGGCCAAACGGGCGGGGCTTCTGTGCAGTTCACATGCCTCTTGTTTATAAAGGGTCAGAGACCATCAGAGCATCAGATGAGGAGAAATCAGCCTCCTGGTCACTGGAAGTACAGGAGGATTGCGCTCGAGAAACTCGTGGATGCCTAGACTTCCATCATGGATTACAGCTAATTGTAGACTGTAGCCTCGACCTTGCTCACTAGGTTCTTGGGCTGATTATAATGCGTTACTGAAGTTTAGCTTCATCCGGGGCACGTGCTGTTTCTTTTGTATCTGTAAGTGCTTCCTGTTGAGGTTTAATTTTTGAAACAGGAGCATCGTGCCAAAATGAATCCTGCCTGCATATTTATCCACGAAGATGCCACCATGTTGTGCCATACCTCTACTCAACTGGAGTACTTTCTACTGGGTAGTCAGTAAGTGCTACCTCGTTGGGTAAATGTATGGTGCTTTTCCTACACTACAGCTGCGTAAAGGCCCAGAAGAGAAGTCTTCAGTGATCACCTGTGTCTGTGACTTTGCCACTGCGCTGATAGGCGCCTAGGTACCTCGAGTGAGCTGTCCATCACAGTGGGGGAAAGGGCGGGATAGGTTGCATAGCCTAGTCTGTGTGGGGAGGGGTTAAACTGGCGAGGCTTCTGTGCGAGTTCACATGCCTCTTGTTTATGAAGGGTCAGAGACCGATCAGCTCAGTAAATGATAAGAAAGCAGTCGGTGGTACCTCTTTGGGTGAATGTATTGTGCTTTTCCAGCACTGCAGCTGCGTAAAGGCCCAGAAGAGAAGTCTTCAGTGATCACCTGTGTCTGTGACTTTGCCACTGCGCTGATAGGCGCCTGGGTACCTCGAGTGAGCTGTCCATCACAGTGGGGGAAAGGGCAGAATAGGTTGCATAGCCTAGTCAGTGACTTTGCCCCGAGTGAGCTGTCCATCACAGTGGGGGAAAGGGCGGGATAGGTTGCATAGCCTAGTCTGTGTGGGGAGGGGTTAAACTGGCGAGGCTTCTGTGCGAGTTCACATGCCTCTTGTTTATGAAGGGTCAGAGACCGATCAGCTCAGTAAATGATAAGAAAGCAGTCGGTGGTACCTCTTTGGGTGAATGTATTGTGCTTTTCCAGCACTGCAGCTGCGTAAAGGCCAGAAGAGGTGTATTCAGGGATCACCTGTGTCTGTAACGTTGCCACTGCGCCGATAGGCGCCGAGGTACCTCGAGTGAGCTGTCCATCACAGTGGGGGAAAGGGCGGGATAGGTTGCATAGCCTAGTGTGTGTGGGGAGGGGCCAAATTGGCGAGGCTTCTGTGTGTGTGCACTTGCCTCTTGTTTATGAAGGGTCAGAGACCGATTAGCGCAGCAAATGAGGAGAAAGCAGTCGGTGGTACCTCTTTGGGTGAATGTATTGTGCTTTTCAAACACTACAGCTGCGTATAGGCCCAGAAGAGTTGTCTCGAGTGACCACGTGTGTCTGTAACTTTGCCACCGCGCCGTTTGGCGCCAAGGTCCCTTGAGTGAGCTGTCCATCACAGTGGGGGAAAGGGCGGGAAGATATTGCATAGCCTAGTGTGTGGGGCGGGGCCAAACGGGCGGGGCTTCTGTGCAGTTCACATGCCTCTTGTTTATAAAGGGTCAGAGACCATCAGAGCATCAGATGAGGAGAAATCAGCCTCCTGGTCACTGGAAGTACAGGAGGATTGCGCTCGAGAAACTCGTGGATGCCTAGACTTCCATCATGGATTACAGCTAATTGTAGACTGTAGCCTCGACCTTGCTCACTAGGTTCTTGGGCTGATTATAATGCGTTACTGAAGTTTAGCTTCATCCGGGGCACGTGCTGTTTCTTTTGTATCTGTAAGTGCTTCCTGTTGAGGTTTAATTTTTGAAACAGGAGCATCGTGCCAAAATGAATCCTGCCTGCATATTTATCCACGAAGATGCCACCATGTTGTGCCATACCTCTACTCAACTGGAGTACTTTCTACTGGGTAGTCAGTAAGTGCTACCTCGTTGGGTAAATGTATGGTGCTTTTCCTACACTACAGCTGCGTAAAGGCCCAGAAGAGAAGTCTTCAGTGATCACCTGTGTCTGTGACTTTGCCACTGCGCTGATAGGCGCCTAGGTACCTCGAGTGTGCTGTCCATCACAGTGGGGGAAAGGGCGGGATAGGTTGCATAGCCTAGTCAGTGACTTTGCCACTGCGCTGATCGGCGCCGAGGTACCTCGAGTGAGCTGTCCATCACAGTGGGGAAAAGGGCGGGATAGGTTGCATAGCCTAGTCTGTGTGGGGAGGGGTTAAACTGGCGAGGCTTCTGTGCGAGTTCACATGCCTCTTGTTTATGAAGGGTCAGAGACCGATCAGCGCAGTAAATGATAAGAAAGCAGTCGGTGGTACCTCTTTGGGTGAATGTATTGTGCTTTTCCAGCACTGCAGCTGCGTGAAGTCCCAGAAGAGTTGTCTTCAGTGATCACCTGTGTCTGTGACTTTGCCACTGCGCCGATATGCGCCGAGGTACCTCGAGGGAGCTGTCCATCAAAGTGGGGTACAGGACGGGATAGCTTGCATAGCCTAGTGTGTGTGGGGAGGGGCCAAACTGGCGAGGCTTCTGTGCGTGTGCACTTGCCTCTTGTTTATGAAGGGTCAGAGACCGATTAGCGCAGCAAATGAGGAGAAAGCAGTCGGTGGTACCTCTTTGGGTGAATGTATTGTGCTTTTCCAGCACTGCAGCTGCGTAAAGGCCCAGAAGAGTTGTCTCGAGTGACCACGTGTGTCTGTAACTTTGCCACCGCGCCGTTTGGCGCCAAGGTCCCTCGAGTGAGCTGTCCATCACAGTGGTGGGAAGGGCGGGATAGGTTGCATAGCCTAGTGTGTGTGGGGAGGGGTTAAACTGGCGAGGCTTCTGTGCGAGTTCACATGCCTCTTGTTTATGAAGGGTCATAGACAGATCAGCGCAGAAAATGATAAGAAAGCAGTAGGTGGTACCTCTTTGGGTGAATGTATTGTGCTTTTCAAACACTACAGCTGCGTATAGGCCCAGAAGAGTTGTCTCGAGTGACCACGTGTGTCTGTAACTTTGCCACCGCGCCGTTTGGCGCCAAGGTCCCTTGAGTGAGCTGTCCATCACAGTGGGGGAAAGGGCGGGAAGATGTTGCATAGCCTAGTGTGTGGGGCGGGGCCAAACGGGCGGGGCTTCTGTACAGTTCACATGCCTCTTGTTTATAAAGGGTCAGAGACCATCAGAGCATCAGATGAGGAGAAATCAGCCTCCTGGTCACTGGAAGTACAGGAGGATTGCGCTCGAGAAACTCGTGGATGCCTAGACCTCCATCACGGATTACAGCTAATTGTAGACTGTAGCCTCGACCTTGCTCACTAGGTTCTTGGGCTGATTATAATGTTTTACTGAAGTTTAGCTTCAACCGGGGCACGTGCTGTTTCTTTTGTATCTGTAAGTGCTTCCTGTTGAGGTTTAATTTTTGAAACAGGAGCATCGTGCCAAAATGAATCCTGCCTGCATATTTATCCACGAAGATGCCACCATGTTGTGCCATACCTCTACTCAACTGGAGTACTTTCTACTGGGTAGTCAGTAAGTGCTACCTCGTTGGGTAAATGTATGGTGCTTTTCCTACACTACAGCTGCGTAAAGGCCCAGAAGAGAAGTCTTCAGTGATCACCTGTGTCTGTGACTTTGCCACTGCGCTGATAGGCGCCTAGGTACCTCGAGTGAGCTGTCCATCACAGTGGGGGAAAGGGCGTGATAGGTTGCATAGCCTAGTCTGTGTGGGGAGGGGTTAAACTGGCGAGGCTTCTGTGCGAGTTCACATGCCTCTTGTTTATGAAGGGTCAGAGACCGATCAGCTCAGTAAATGATAAGAAAGCAGTCGGTGGTACCTCTTTGGGTGAATGTATTGTGCTTTTCCAGCACTGCAGCTGCGTAAAGGCCAGAAGAGTTGTATTCAGGGATCACCTGTGTCTGTAACGTTGCCACTGCGCCGATATGCGCCGAGGTACCTCGAGTGAGCTGTCCATCACAGTGGGGGAAAGGGCGGGATAGGTTGCATAGCCTAGTGTGTGGGGAGGGGCCAAATTGGCGAGGCTTCTGTGTGTGTGCACTTGCCTCTTGTTTATGAAGGGTCAGAGACCGATTAGCGCAGCAAATGAGGAGAAAGCAGTCGGTGGTACCTCTTTGGGTGAATGTATTGTGCTTTTCAAACACTACAGCTGCGTATAGGCCCAGAAGAGTTGTCTCGAGTGACCACGTGTGTCTGTAACTTTGCCACCGCGCCGTTTGGCGCCAAGGTCCCTTGAGTGAGCTGTCCATCACAGTGGGGGAAAGGGCGGGAATATATTGCATAGCCTAGTGTGTGGGGCGGGGCCAAACGGGCGGGGCTTCTGTGCAGTTCACATGCCTCTTGTTTATAAAGGGTCAGAGACCATCAGAGCATCAGATGAGGAGAAATCAGCCTCCTGGTCACTGGAAGTACAGGAGGATTGCGCTCGAGAAACTCGTGGATGCCTAGACTTCCATCATGGATTACAGCTAATTGTAGACTGTAGCCTCGACCTTGCTCACTAGGTTCTTGGGCTGATTATAATGCGTTACTGAAGTTTAGCTTCATCCGGGGCACGTGCTGTTTCTTTTGTATCTGTAAGTGCTTCCTGTTGAGGTTTAATTTTTGAAACAGGAGCATCGTGCCAAAATGAATCCTGCCTGCATATTTATCCACGAAGATGCCACCATGTTGTGCCATACCTCTACTCAACTGGAGTACTTTCTACTGGGTAGTCAGTAAGTGCTACCTCGTTGGGTAAATGTATGGTGCTTTTCCTACACTACAGCTGCGTAAAGGCCCAGAAGAGAAGTCTTCAGTGATCACCTGTGTCTGTGACTTTGCCACTGCGCTGATAGGCGCCTAGGTACCTCGAGTGTGCTGTCCATCACAGTGGGGGAAAGGGCGGGATAGGTTGCATAGCCTAGTCAGTGACTTTGCCACTGCGCTGATCGGCGCCGAGGTACCTCGAGTGAGCTGTCCATCACAGTGGGGAAAAGGGCGGGATAGGTTGCATAGCCTAGTCTGTGTGGGGAGGGGTTAAACTGGCGAGGCTTCTGTGCGAGTTCACATGCCTCTTGTTTATGAAGGGTCAGAGACCGATCAGCGCAGTAAATGATAAGAAAGCAGTCGGTGGTACCTCTTTGGGTGAATGTATTGTGCTTTTCCAGCACTGCAGCTGCGTGAAGTCCCAGAAGAGTTGTCTTCAGTGATCACCTGTGTCTGTGACTTTGCCACTGCGCCGATATGCGCCGAGGTACCTCGAGGGAGCTGTCCATCAAAGTGGGGTACAGGACGGGATAGCTTGCATAGCCTAGTGTGTGTGGGGAGGGGCCAAACTGGCGAGGCTTCTGTGCGTGTGCACTTGCCTCTTGTTTATGAAGGGTCAGAGACCGATTAGCGCAGCAAATGAGGAGAAAGCAGTCGGTGGTACCTCTTTGGGTGAATGTATTGTGCTTTTCCAGCACTGCAGCTGCGTAAAGGCCCAGAAGAGTTGTCTCGAGTGACCACGTGTGTCTGTAACTTTGCCACCGCGCCGTTTGGCGCCAAGGTCCCTCGAGTGAGCTGTCCATCACAGTGGTGGGAAGGGCGGGATAGGTTGCATAGCCTAGTGTGTGTGGGGAGGGGTTAAACTGGCGAGGCTTCTGTGCGAGTTCACATGCCTCTTGTTTATGAAGGGCCAGAGACAGATCAGCGCAGAAAATGATAAGAAAGCAGTAGGTGGTACCTCTTTGGGTGAATGTATTGTGCTTTTCAAACACTACAGCTGCGTATAGGCCCAGAAGAGTTGTCTCGAGTGACCACGTGTGTCTGTAACTTTGCCACCGCGCCGTTTGGCGCCAAGGTCCCTTGAGTGAGCTGTCCATCACAGTGGGGGAAAGGGCGGGAAGATGTTGCATAGCCTAGTGTGTGGGGCGGGGCCAAACGGGCGGGGCTTCTGTACAGTTCACATGCCTCTTGTTTATAAAGGGTCAGAGACCATCAGAGCATCAGATGAGGAGAAATCAGCCTCCTGGTCACTGGAAGTACAGGAGGATTGCGCTCGAGAAACTCGTGGATGCCTAGACCTCCATCACGGATTACAGCTAATTGTAGACTGTAGCCTCGACCTTGCTCACTAGGTTCTTGGGCTGATTATAATGTTTTACTGAAGTTTAGCTTCAACCGGGGCACGTGCTGTTTCTTTTGTATCTGTAAGTGCTTCCTGTTGAGGTTTAATTTTTGAAACAGGAGCATCGTGCCAAAATGAATCCTGCCTGCATATTTATCCACGAAGATGCCACCATGTTGTGCCATACCTCTACTCAACTGGAGTACTTTCTACTGGGTAGTCAGTAAGTGCTACCTCGTTGGGTAAATGTATGGTGCTTTTCCTACACTACAGCTGCGTAAAGGCCCAGAAGAGAAGTCTTCAGTGATCACCTGTGTCTGTGACTTTGCCACTGCGCTGATAGGCGCCTAGGTACCTCGAGTGAGCTGTCCATCACAGTGGGGGAAAGGGCGTGATAGGTTGCATAGCCTAGTCTGTGTGGGGAGGGGTTAAACTGGCGAGGCTTCTGTGCGAGTTCACATGCCTCTTGTTTATGAAGGGTCAGAGACCGATCAGCTCAGTAAATGATAAGAAAGCAGTCGGTGGTACCTCTTTGGGTGAATGTATTGTGCTTTTCCAGCACTGCAGCTGCGTAAAGGCCCAGAAGAGAAGTCTTCAGTGATCACCTGTGTCTGTGACTTTGCCACTGCGCTGATAGGCGCCTGGGTACCTCGAGTGAGCTGTCCATCACAGTGGGGGAAAGGGCAGAATAGGTTGCATAGCCTAGTCAGTGACTTTGCCACTGCGCTGATAGGCGCCGAGGTACCCCGAGTGAGCTGTCCATCACAGTGGGGGAAAGGGCGGGATAGGTTGCATAGCCTAGTCTGTGTGGGGAGGGGTTAAACTGGCGAGGCTTCTGTGCGAGTTCACATGCCTCTTGTTTATGAAGGGTCAGAGACCGATCAGCTCAGTAAA
This sequence comes from Lissotriton vulgaris, assembly GCF_964263255.1. Lineage (NCBI taxonomy): Eukaryota > Metazoa > Chordata > Amphibia > Caudata > Salamandridae > Lissotriton > Lissotriton vulgaris. The sequence continues at coordinate 1,493,364,554 of NC_141696.1, forward strand.
TGATAAGAAAGCAGTCGGTGGTACCTCTTTGGGTGAATGTATTGTGCTTTTCCAGCACTGCAGCTGCGTAAAGGCCAGAAGAGTTGTATTCAGGGATCACCTGTGTCTGTAACGTTGCCACTGCGCCGATAGGCGCCGAGGTACCTCGAGTGAGCTGTCCATCACAGTGGGGGAAAGGGCGGGATAGGTTGCATAGCCTAGTGTGTGTGGGGAGGGGCCAAATTGGCGAGGCTTCTGTGTGTGTGCACTTGCCTCTTGTTTATGAAGGGTCAGAGACCGATTAGCGCAGCAAATGAGGAGAAAGCAGTCGGTGGTACCTCTTTGGGTGAATGTATTGTGCTTTTCAAACACTACAGCTGCGTATAGGCCCAGAAGAGTTGTCTCGAGTGACCACGTGTGTCTGTAACTTTGCCACCGCGCCGTTTGGCGCCAAGGTCCCTTGAGTGAGCTGTCCATCACAGTGGGGGAAAGGGCGGGAAGATATTGCATAGCCTAGTGTGTGGGGCGGGGCCAAACGGGCGGGGCTTCTGTGCAGTTCACATGCCTCTTGTTTATAAAGGGTCAGAGACCATCAGAGCATCAGATGAGGAGAAATCAGCCTCCTGGTCACTGGAAGTACAGGAGGATTGCGCTCGAGAAACTCGTGGATGCCTAGACTTCCATCATGGATTACAGCTAATTGTAGACTGTAGCCTCGACCTTGCTCACTAGGTTCTTGGGCTGATTATAATGCGTTACTGAAGTTTAGCTTCATCCAGGGCACGTGCTGTTTCTTTTGTATCTGTAAGTGCTTCCTGTTGAGGTTTAATTTTTGAAACAGGAGCATCATGCCAAAATGAATCCTGCCTGCATATTTATCCACGAAGATGCCACCATGTTGTGCCATACCTCTACTCAACTGGAGTACTTTCTACTGGGTAGTCAGTAAGTGCTACCTCGTTGGGTAAATGTATGGTGCTTTTCCTACACTACAGCTGCGTAAAGGCCCAGAAGAGAAGTCTTCAGTGATCACCTGTGTCTGTGACTTTGCCACTGCGCTGATAGGCGCCTAGGTACCTCGAGTGTGCTGTCCATCACAGTGGGGGAAAGGGCGGGATAGGTTGCATAGCCTAGTCAGTGACTTTGCCACTGCGCTGATCGGCGCCGAGGTACCTCGAGTGAGCTGTCCATCACAGTGGGGAAAAGGGCGGGATAGGTTGCATAGCCTAGTCTGTGTGGGGAGGGGTTAAACTGGCGAGGCTTCTGTGCGAGTTCACATGCCTCTTGTTTATGAAGGGTCAGAGACCGATCAGCGCAGTAAATGATAAGAAAGCAGTCGGTGGTACCTCTTTGGGTGAATGTATTGTGCTTTTCCAGCACTGCAGCTGCGTGAAGTCCCAGAAGAGTTGTCTTCAGTGATCACCTGTGTCTGTGACTTTGCCACTGCGCCGATATGCGCCGAGGTACCTCGAGGGAGCTGTCCATCAAAGTGGGGTACAGGACGGGATAGCTTGCATAGCCTAGTGTGTGTGGGGAGGGGCCAAACTGGCGAGGCTTCTGTGCGTGTGCACTTGCCTCTTGTTTATGAAGGGTCAGAGACCGATTAGCGCAGCAAATGAGGAGAAAGCAGTCGGTGGTACCTCTTTGGGTGAATGTATTGTGCTTTTCCAGCACTGCAGCTGCGTAAAGGCCCAGAAGAGTTGTCTCGAGTGACCACGTGTGTCTGTAACTTTGCCACCGCGCCGTTTGGCGCCAAGGTCCCTCGAGTGAGCTGTCCATCACAGTGGTGGGAAGGGCGGGATAGGTTGCATAGCCTAGTGTGTGTGGGGAGGGGTTAAACTGGCGAGGCTTCTGTGCGAGTTCACATGCCTCTTGTTTATGAAGGGTCAGAGACCGATCAGCTCAGTAAATGATAAGAAAGCAGTCGGTGGTACCTCTTTGGGTGAATGTATTGTGCTTTTCCAGCACTGCAGCTGCGTAAAGGCCTAGAAGAGAAGTCTTCAGTGATCACCTGTGTCGGTGACTTTGCCACTGCGCTGATAGGCGCCTGGGTACCTCGAGTGAGCTGTCCATCACAGTGGGGGAAAGGGCAGAATAGGTTGCATAGCCTAGTCAGTGACTTTGCCACTGCGCTGATAGGCGCCGAGGTACCCCGAGTGAGCTGTCCATCACAGTGGGGGAAAGGGCGGGATAGGTTGCATAGCCTAGTCTGTGTGGGGAGGGGTTAAACTGGCGAGGCTTCTGTGCGAGTTCACATGCCTCTTGTTTATGAAGGGTCAGAGACAGATCAGCGCAGAAAATGATAAGAAAGCAGTAGGTGGTACCTCTTTGGGTGAATGTATTGTGCTTTTCAAACACTACAGCTGCGTATAGGCCCAGAAGAGTTGTCTCGAGTGACCACGTGTGTCTGTAACTTTGCCACCGCGCCGTTTGGCGCCAAGGTCCCTTGAGTGAGCTGTCCATCACAGTGGGGGAAAGGGCGGGAAGATGTTGCATAGCCTAGTGTGTGGGGTGGGGCCAAACGGGCGGGGCTTCTGTACAGTTCACATGCCTCTTGTTTATAAAGGGTCAGAGACCATCAGAGCATCAGATGAGGAGAAATCAGCCTCCTGGTCACTGGAAGTACAGGAGGATTGCGCTCGAGAAACTCGTGGATGCCTAGACCTCCATCACGGATTACAGCTAATTGTAGACTGTAGCCTCGACCTTGCTCACTAGGTTCTTGGGCTGATTATAATGTTTTACTGAAGTTTAGCTTCAACCGGGGCACGTGCTGTTTCTTTTGTATCTGTAAGTGCTTCCTGTTGAGGTTTAATTTTTGAAACAGGAGCATCGTGCCAAAATGAATCCTGCCTGCATATTTATCCACGAAGATGCCACCATGTTGTGCCATACCTCTACTCAACTGGAGTACTTTCTACTGGGTAGTCAGTAAGTGCTACCTCGTTGGGTAAATGTATGGTGCTTTTCCTACACTACAGCTGCGTAAAGGCCCAGAAGAGAAGTCTTCAGTGATCACCTGTGTCTGTGACTTTGCCACTGCGCTGATAGGCGCCTAGGTACCTCGAGTGAGCTGTCCATCACAGTGGGGGAAAGGGCGTGATAGGTTGCATAGCCTAGTCTGTGTGGGGAGGGGTTAAACTGGCGAGGCTTCTGTGCGAGTTCACATGCCTCTTGTTTATGAAGGGTCAGAGACCGATCAGCTCAGTAAATGATAAGAAAGCAGTCGGTGGTACCTCTTTGGGTGAATCTATTGTGCTTTTCCAGCACTGCAGCTGCGTAAAGGCCCAGAAGAGAAGTCTTCAGTGATCACCTGTGTCTGTGACTTTGCCACTGCGCTGATAGGCGCCTGGGTACCTCGAGTGAGCTGTCCATCACAGTGGGGGAAAGGGCGGGATAGGTTGCATAGCCTAGTCAGTGACTTTGCCACTGCGCTGATAGGCGCCGAGGTACCCCGAGTGAGCTGTCCATCACAGTGGGGGAAAGGGCGGGATAGGTTGCATAGCCTAGTCTGTGTGGGGAGGGGTTAAACTGGCGAGGCTTCTGTGCGAGTTCACATGCCTCTTGTTTATGAAGGGTCAGAGACCGATCAGCTCAGTAAATGATAAGAAAGCAGTCGGTGGTACCTCTTTGGGTGAATGTATTGTGCTTTTCCAGCACTGCAGCTGCGTAAAGGCCAGAAGAGTTGTATTCAGGGATCACCTGTGTCTTTAACGTTGCCACTGCGCCGATAGGCGCCGAGGTACCTCGAGTGAGCTGTCCATCACAGTGGGGGAAAGGGCGGGATAGGTTGCATAGCCTAGTGTGTGGGGAGGGGCCAAATTGGCGAGGCTTCTGTGTGTGTGCACTTGCCTCTTGTTTATGAAGGGTCAGAGACCGATTAGCGCAGCAAATGAGGAGAAAGCAGTCGGTGGTACCTCTTTGGGTGAATGTATTGTGCTTTTCAAACACTACAGCTGCGTATAGGCCCAGAAGAGTTGTCTCGAGTGACCACGTGTGTCTGTAACTTTGCCACCGCGCCGTTTGGCGCCAAGGTCCCTTGAGTGAGCTGTCCATCACAGTGGGGGAAAGGGCGGGAAGATATTGCATAGCCTAGTGTGTGGGGTGGGGCCAAACGGGCGGGGCTTCTGTGCAGTTCACATGCCTCTTGTTTATAAAGGGTCAGAGACCATCAGAGCATCAGATGAGGAGAAATCAGCCTCCTGGTCACTGGAAGTACAGGAGGATTGCGCTCGAGAAACTCGTGGATGCCTAGACTTCCATCATGGATTACAGCTAATTGTAGACTGTAGCCTCGACCTTGCTCACTAGGTTCTTGGGCTGATTATAATGCGTTACTGAAGTTTAGCTTCATCCGGGGCACGTGCTGTTTCTTTTGTATCTGTAAGTGCTTCCTGTTGAGGTTTAATTTTTGAAACAGGAGCATCGTGCCAAAATGAATCCTGCCTGCATATTTATCCACGAAGATGCCACCATGTTGTGCCATACCTCTACTCAACTGGAGTACTTTCTACTGGGTAGTCAGTAAGTGCTACCTCGTTGGGTAAATGTATGGTGCTTTTCCTACACTACAGCTGCGTAAAGGCCCAGAAGAGAAGTCTTCAGTGATCACCTGTGTCTGTGACTTTGCCACTGCGCTGATAGGCGCCTAGGTACCTCGAGTGAGCTGTCCATCACAGTGGGGGAAAGGGCGGGATAGGTTGCATAGCCTAGTCTGTGTGGGGAGGGGTTAAACTGGCGAGGCTTCTGTGCGAGTTCACATGCCTCTTGTTTATGAAGGGTCAGAGACCGATCAGCTCAGTAAATGATAAGAAAGCAGTCGGTGGTACCTCTTTGGGTGAATGTATTGTGCTTTTCCAGCACTGCAGCTGCGTAAAGGCCCAGAAGAGAAGTCTTCAGTGATCACCTGTGTCTGTGACTTTGCCACTGCGCTGATAGGCGCCTGGGTACCTCGAGTGAGCTGTCCATCACAGTGGGGGAAAGGGCAGAATAGGTTGCATAGCCTAGTCAGTGACTTTGCCCCGAGTGAGCTGTCCATCACAGTGGGGGAAAGGGCGGGATAGGTTGCATAGCCTAGTCTGTGTGGGGAGGGGTTAAACTGGCGAGGCTTCTGTGCGAGTTCACATGCCTCTTGTTTATGAAGGGTCAGAGACCGATCAGCTCAGTAAATGATAAGAAAGCAGTCGGTGGTACCTCTTTGGGTGAATGTATTGTGCTTTTCCAGCACTGCAGCTGCGTAAAGGCCAGAAGAGGTGTATTCAGGGATCACCTGTGTCTGTAACGTTGCCACTGCGCCGATAGGCGCCGAGGTACCTCGAGTGAGCTGTCCATCACAGTGGGGGAAAGGGCGGGATAGGTTGCATAGCCTAGTGTGTGTGGGGAGGGGCCAAATTGGCGAGGCTTCTGTGTGTGTGCACTTGCCTCTTGTTTATGAAGGGTCAGAGACCGATTAGCGCAGCAAATGAGGAGAAAGCAGTCGGTGGTACCTCTTTGGGTGAATGTATTGTGCTTTTCAAACACTACAGCTGCGTATAGGCCCAGAAGAGTTGTCTCGAGTGACCACGTGTGTCTGTAACTTTGCCACCGCGCCGTTTGGCGCCAAGGTCCCTTGAGTGAGCTGTCCATCACAGTGGGGGAAAGGGCGGGAAGATATTGCATAGCCTAGTGTGTGGGGCGGGGCCAAACGGGCGGGGCTTCTGTGCAGTTCACATGCCTCTTGTTTATAAAGGGTCAGAGACCATCAGAGCATCAGATGAGGAGAAATCAGCCTCCTGGTCACTGGAAGTACAGGAGGATTGCGCTCGAGAAACTCGTGGATGCCTAGACTTCCATCATGGATTACAGCTAATTGTAGACTGTAGCCTCGACCTTGCTCACTAGGTTCTTGGGCTGATTATAATGCGTTACTGAAGTTTAGCTTCATCCGGGGCACGTGCTGTTTCTTTTGTATCTGTAAGTGCTTCCTGTTGAGGTTTAATTTTTGAAACAGGAGCATCGTGCCAAAATGAATCCTGCCTGCATATTTATCCACGAAGATGCCACCATGTTGTGCCATACCTCTACTCAACTGGAGTACTTTCTACTGGGTAGTCAGTAAGTGCTACCTCGTTGGGTAAATGTATGGTGCTTTTCCTACACTACAGCTGCGTAAAGGCCCAGAAGAGAAGTCTTCAGTGATCACCTGTGGCTGTGACTTTGCCACTGCGCTGATAGGCGCCTAGGTACCTCGAGTGAGCTGTCCATCACAGTGGGGGAAAGGGCGGGATAGGTTGCATAGCCTAGTCAGTGACTTTGCCACTGCGCTGATCGGCGCCGAGGTACCTCGAGTGAGCTGTCCATCACAGTGGGGAAAAGGGCGGGATAGGTTGCATAGCCTAGTCTGTGTGGGGAGGGGTTAAACTGGCGAGGCTTCTGTGCGAGTTCACATGCCTCTTGTTTATGAAGGGTCAGAGACCGATCAGCGCAGTAAATGATAAGAAAGCAGTCGGTGGTACCTCTTTGGGTGAATGTATTGTGCTTTTCCAGCACTGCAGCTGCGTGAAGTCCCAGAAGAGTTGTCTTCAGTGATCACCTGTGTCTGTGACTTTGCCACTGCGCCGATATGCGCCGAGGTACCTCGAGGGAGCTGTCCATCAAAGTGGGGTACAGGACGGGATAGCTTGCATAGCCTAGTGTGTGTGGGGAGGGGCCAAACTGGCGAGGCTTCTGTGCGTGTGCACTTGCCTCTTGTTTATGAAGGGTCAGAGACCGATTAGCGCAGCAAATGAGGAGAAAGCAGTCGGTGGTACCTCTTTGGGTGAATGTATTGTGCTTTTCCAGCACTGCAGCTGCGTAAAGGCCCAGAAGAGTTGTCTCGAGTGACCACGTGTGTCTGTAACTTTGCCACCGCGCCGTTTGGCGCCAAGGTCCCTCGAGTGAGCTGTCCATCACAGTGGTGGGAAGGGCGGGATAGGTTGCATAGCCTAGTGTGTGTGGGGAGGGGTTAAACTGGCGAGGCTTCTGTGCGAGTTCACATGCCTCTTGTTTATGAAGGGTCAGAGACAGATCAGCGCAGTAAATGATAAGAAAGCAGTAGGTGGTACCTCTTTGGGTGAATGTATTGTGCTTTTCAAACACTACAGCTGCGTATAGGCCCAGAAGAGTTGTCTCGAGTGACCACGTGTGTCTGTAACTTTGCCACCGCGCCGTTTGGCGCCAAGGTCCCTTGAGTGAGCTGTCCATCACAGTGGGGGAAAGGGCGGGAAGATGTTGCATAGCCTAGTGTGTGGGGCGGGGCCAAACGGGCGGGGCTTCTGTACAGTTCACATGCCTCTTGTTTATAAAGGGTCAGAGACCATCAGAGCATCAGATGAGGAGAAATCAGCCTCCTGGTCACTGGAAGTACAGGAGGATTGCGCTCGAGAAACTCGTGGATGCCTAGACCTCCATCACGGATTACAGCTAATTGTAGACTGTAGCCTCGACCTTGCTCACTAGGTTCTTGGGCTGATTATAATGTTTTACTGAAGTTTAGCTTCAACCGGGGCACGTGCTGTTTCTTTTGTATCTGTAAGTGCTTCCTGTTGAGGTTTAATTTTTGAAACAGGAGCATCGTGCCAAAATGAATCCTGCCTGCATATTTATCCACGAAGATGCCACCATGTTGTGCCATACCTCTACTCAACTGGAGTACTTTCTACTGGGTAGTCAGTAAGTGCTACCTCGTTGGGTAAATGTATGGTGCTTTTCCTACACTACAGCTGCGTAAAGGCCCAGAAGAGAAGTCTTCAGTGATCACCTGTGTCTGTGACTTTGCCACTGCGCTGATAGGCGCCTAGGTACCTCGAGTGAGCTGTCCATCACAGTGGGGGAAAGGGCAGAATAGGTTGCATAGCCTAGTCAGTGACTTTGCCACTGCGCTGATAGGCGCCGAGGTACCCCGAGTGAGCTGTCCATCACAGTGGGGGAAAGGGCGGGATAGGTTGCATAGCCTAGTCTGTGTGGGGAGGGGTTAAACTGGCGAGGCTTCTGTGCGAGTTCACATGCCTCTTGTTTATGAAGGGTCAGAGACCGATCAGCTCAGTAAATGATAAGAAAGCAGTCGGTGGTACCTCTTTGGGTGAATGTATTGTGCTTTTCCAGCACTGCAGCTGCGTAAAGGCCAGAAGAGTTGTATTCAGGGATCACCTGTGTCTGTAACTTTGCCACCGCGCCGTTTGGCGCCGAGGTACCTCGAGTGAGCTGTCCATCACAGTGGGGGAAAGGGCGGGATAGGTTGCATAGCCTAGTGTGTGTGGGGAGGGGCCAAATTGGCGAGGCTTCTGTGTGTGTGCACTTGCCTCTTGTTTATGAAGGGTCAGAGACCGATTAGCGCAGCAAATGAGGAGAAAGCAGTCGGTGGTACCTCTTTGGGTGAATGTATTGTGCTTTTCAAACACTACAGCTGCGTATAGGCCCAGAAGAGTTGTCTCGAGTGACCACGTGTGTCTGTAACTTTGCCACCGCGCCGTTTGGCGCCAAGGTCCCTTGAGGGAGCTGTCCATCACAGTGGGGCAAAGGGCGGGAAGATATTGCATAGCCTAGTGTGTGGGGCGGGGCCAAACGGGCGGGGCTTCTGTGCAGTTCACATGCCTCTTGTTTATAAAGGGTCAGAGACCATCAGAGCATCAGATGAGGAGAAATCAGCCTCCTGGTCACTGGAAGTACAGGAGGATTGCGCTCGAGAAACTCGTGGATGCCTAGACTTCCATCATGGATTACAGCTAATTGTAGACTGTAGCCTCGACCTTGCTCACTAGGTTCTTGGGCTGATTATAATGTTTTACTGAAGTTTAGCTTCAACCGGGGCACGTGCTGTTTCTTTTGTATCTGTAAGTGCTTCCTGTTGAGGTTTAATTTTTGAAACAGGAGCATCGTGCCAAAATGAATCCTGCCTGCATATTTATCCACGAAGATGCCACCATGTTGTGCCATACCTCTACTCAACTGGAGTACTTTCTACTGGGTAGTCAGTAAGTGCTACCTCGTTGGGTAAATGTATGGTGCTTTTCCTACACTACAGCTGCGTAAAGGCCCAGAAGAGAAGTCTTCAGTGATCACCTGTGTCTGTGACTTTGCCACTGCGCTGATAGGCGCCTAGGTACCTCGAGTGAGCTGTCCATCACAGTGGGGGAAAGGGCGGGATAGGTTGCATAGCCTAGTCTGTGTGGGGAGGGGTTAAACTGGCGAGGCTTCTGTGCGAGTTCACATGCCTCTTGTTTATGAAGGGTCAGAGACCGATCAGCTCAGTAAATGATAAGAAAGCAGTCGGTGGTACCTCTTTGGGTGAATGTATTGTGCTTTTCCAGCACTGCAGCTGCGTAAAGGCCAGAAGAGTTGTATTCAGGGATCACCTGTGTCTGTAACGTTGCCACTGCGCCGATAGGCGCCGAGGTACCTCGAGTGAGCTGTCCATCACAGTGGGGGAAAGGGCGGGATAGGTTGCATAGCCTAGTGTGTGTGGGGAGGGGCCAAATTGGCGAGGCTTCTGTGTGTGTGCACTTGCCTCTTGTTTATGAAGGGTCAGAGACCGATTAGCGCAGCAAATGAGGAGAAAGCAGTCGGTGGTACCTCTTTGGGTGAATGTATTGTGCTTTTCAAACACTACAGCTGCGTATAGGCCCAGAAGAGTTGTCTCGAGTGACCACGTGTGTCTGTAACTTTGCCACCGCGCCGTTTGGCGCCAAGGTCCCTTGAGTGAGCTGTCCATCACAGTGGGGGAAAGGGCGGGAAGATATTGCATAGCCTAGTGTGTGGGGCGGGGCCAAACGGGCGGGGCTTCTGTGCAGTTCACATGCCTCTTGTTTATAAAGGGTCAGAGACCATCAGAGCATCAGATGAGGAGAAATCAGCCTCCTGGTCACTGGAAGTACAGGAGGATTGCGCTCGAGAAACTCGTGGATGCCTAGACTTCCATCATGGATTACAGCTAATTGTAGACTGTAGCCTCGACCTTGCTCACTAGGTTCTTGGGCTGATTATAATGCGTTACTGAAGTTTAGCTTCATCCAGGGCACGTGCTGTTTCTTTTGTATCTGTAAGTGCTTCCTGTTGAGGTTTAATTTTTGAAACAGGAGCATCGTGCCAAAATGAATCCTGCCTGCATATTTATCCACGAAGATGCCACCATGTTGTGCCATACCTCTACTCAACTGGAGTACTTTCTACTGGGTAGTCAGTAAGTGCTACCTCGTTGGGTAAATGTATGGTGCTTTTCCTACACTACAGCTGCGTAAAGGCCCAGAAGAGAAGTCTTCAGTGATCACCTGTGTCTGTGACTTTGCCACTGCGCTGATAGGCGCCTAGGTACCTCGAGTGTGCTGTCCATCACAGTGGGGGAAAGGGCGGGATAGGTTGCATAGCCTAGTCAGTGACTTTGCCACTGCGCTGATCGGCGCCGAGGTACCTCGAGTGAGCTGTCCATCACAGTGGGGAAAAGGGCGGGATAGGTTGCATAGCCTAGTCTGTGTGGGGAGGGGTTAAACTGGCGAGGCTTCTGTGCGAGTTCACATGCCTCTTGTTTATGAAGGGTCAGAGACCGATCAGCGCAGTAAATGATAAGAAAGCAGTCGGTGGTACCTCTTTGGGTGAATGTATTGTGCTTTTCCAGCACTGCAGCTGCGTGAAGTCCCAGAAGAGTTGTCTTCAGTGATCACCTGTGTCTGTGACTTTGCCACTGCGCCGATATGCGCCGAGGTACCTCGAGGGAGCTGTCCATCAAAGTGGGGTACAGGACGGGATAGCTTGCATAGCCTAGTGTGTGTGGGGAGGGGCCAAACTGGCGAGGCTTCTGTGCGTGTGCACTTGCCTCTTGTTTATGAAGGGTCAGAGACCGATTAGCGCAGCAAATGAGGAGAAAGCAGTCGGTGGTACCTCTTTGGGTGAATGTATTGTGCTTTTCCAGCACTGCAGCTGCGTAAAGGCCCAGAAGAGTTGTCTCGAGTGACCACGTGTGTCTGTAACTTTGCCACCGCGCCGTTTGGCGCCAAGGTCCCTCGAGTGAGCTGTCCATCACAGTGGTGGGAAGGGCGGGATAGGTTGCATAGCCTAGTGTGTGTGGGGAGGGGTTAAACTGGCGAGGCTTCTGTGCGAGTTCACATGCCTCTTGTTTATGAAGGGCCAGAGACAGATCAGCGCAGAAAATGATAAGAAAGCAGTAGGTGGTACCTCTTTGGGTGAATGTATTGTGCTTTTCAAACACTACAGCTGCGTATAGGCCCAGAAGAGTTGTCTCGAGTGACCACGTGTGTCTGTAACTTTGCCACCGCGCCGTTTGGCGCCAAGGTCCCTTGAGTGAGCTGTCCATCACAGTGGGGGAAAGGGCGGGAAGATGTTGCATAGCCTAGTGTGTGGGGCGGGGCCAAACGGGCGGGGCTTCTGTACAGTTCACATGCCTCTTGTTTATAAAGGGTCAGAGACCATCAGAGCATCAGATGAGGAGAAATCAGCCTCCTGGTCACTGGAAGTACAGGAGGATTGCGCTCGAGAAACTCGTGGATGCCTAGACCTCCATCACGGATTACAGCTAATTGTAGACTGTAGCCTCGACCTTGCTCACTAGGTTCTTGGGCTGATTATAATGTTTTACTGAAGTTTAGCTTCAACCGGGGCACGTGCTGTTTCTTTTGTATCTGTAAGTGCTTCCTGTTGAGGTTTAATTTTTGAAACAGGAGCATCGTGCCAAAATGAATCCTGCCTGCATATTTATCCACGAAGATGCCACCATGTTGTGCCATACCTCTACTCAACTGGAGTACTTTCTACTGGGTAGTCAGTAAGTGCTACCTCGTTGGGTAAATGTATGGTGCTTTTCCTACACTACAGCTGCGTAAAGGCCCAGAAGAGAAGTCTTCAGTGATCACCTGTGTCTGTGACTTTGCCACTGCGCTGATAGGCGCCTAGGTACCTCGAGTGAGCTGTCCATCACAGTGGGGGAAAGGGCGTGATAGGTTGCATAGCCTAGTCTGTGTGGGGAGGGGTTAAACTGGCGAGGCTTCTGTGCGAGTTCACATGCCTCTTGTTTATGAAGGGTCAGAGACCGATCAGCTCAGTAAATGATAAGAAAGCAGTCGGTGGTACCTCTTTGGGTGAATGTATTGTGCTTTTCCAGCACTGCAGCTGCGTAAAGGCCCAGAAGAGAAGTCTTCAGTGATCACCTGTGTCTGTGACTTTGCCACTGCGCTGATAGGCGCCTGGGTACCTCGAGTGAGCTGTCCATCACAGTGGGGGAAAGGGCAGAATAGGTTGCATAGCCTAGTCAGTGACTTTGCCACTGCGCTGATAGGCGCCGAGGTACCCCGAGTGAGCTGTCCATCACAGTGGGGGAAAGGGCGGGATAGGTTGCATAGCCTAGTCTGTGTGGGGAGGGGTTAAACTGGCGAGGCTTCTGTGCGAGTTCACATGCCTCTTGTTTATGAAGGGTCAGAGACCGATCAGCTCAGTAAATGATAAGAAAGCAGTCGGTGGTACCTCTTTGGGTGAATGTATTGTGCTTTTCCAGCACTGCAGCTGCGTAAAGGCCAGAAGAGTTGTATTCAGGGATCACCTGTGTCTGTAACGTTGCCACTGCGCCGATAGGCGCCGAGGTACCTCGAGTGAGCTGTCCATCACAGTGGGGGAAAGGGCGGGATAGGTTGCATAGCCTAGTGTGTGTGGGGAGGGGCCAAATTGGCGAGGCTTCTGTGTGTGTGCACTTGCCTCTTGTTTATGAAGGGTCAGAGACCGATTAGCGCAGCAAATGAGGAGAAAGCAGTCGGTGGTACCTCTTTGGGTGAATGTATTGTGCTTTTCAAACACTACAGCTGCGTATAGGCCCAGAAGAGTTGTCTCGAGTGACCACGTGTGTCTGTAACTTTGCCACCGCGCCGTTTGGCGCCAAGGTCCCTTGAGTGAGCTGTCCATCACAGTGGGGGAAAGGGCGGGAAGATATTGCATAGCCTAGTGTGTGGGGCGGGGCCAAACGGGCGGGGCTTCTGTGCAGTTCACATGCCTCTTGTTTATAAAGGGTCAGAGACCATCAGAGCATCAGATGAGGAGAAATCAGCCTCCTGGTCACTGGAAGTACAGGAGGATTGCGCTCGAGAAACTCGTGGATGCCTAGACTTCCATCATGGATTACAGCTAATTGTAGACTGTAGCCTCGACCTTGCTCACTAGGTTCTTGGGCTGATTATAATGCGTTACTGAAGTTTAGCTTCATCCGGGGCACGTGCTGTTTCTTTTGTATCTGTAAGTGCTTCCTGTTGAGGTTTAATTTTTGAAACAGGAGCATCGTGCCAAAATGAATCCTGCCTGCATATTTATCCACGAAGATGCCACCATGTTGTGCCATACCTCTACTCAACTGGAGTACTTTCTACTGGGTAGTCAGTAAGTGCTACCTCGTTGGGTAAATGTATGGTGCTTTTCCTACACTACAGCTGCGTAAAGGCCCAGAAGAGAAGTCTTCAGTGATCACCTGTGTCTGTGACTTTGCCACTGCGCTGATAGGCGCCTAGGTACCTCGAGTGTGCTGTCCATCACAGTGGGGGAAAGGGCGGGATAGGTTGCATAGCCTAGTCAGTGACTTTGCCACTGCGCTGATCGGCGCCGAGGTACCTCGAGTGAGCTGTCCATCACAGTGGGGAAAAGGGCGGGATAGGTTGCATAGCCTAGTCTGTGTGGGGAGGGGTTAAACTGGCGAGGCTTCTGTGCGAGTTCACATGCCTCTTGTTTATGAAGGGTCAGAGACCGATCAGCGCAGTAAATGATAAGAAAGCAGTCGGTGGTACCTCTTTGGGTGAATGTATTGTGCTTTTCCAGCACTGCAGCTGCGTGAAGTCCCAGAAGAGTTGTCTTCAGTGATCACCTGTGTCTGTGACTTTGCCACTGCGCCGATATGCGCCGAGGTACCTCGAGGGAGCTGTCCATCAAAGTGGGGTACAGGACGGGATAGCTTGCATAGCCTAGTGTGTGTGGGGAGGGGCCAAACTGGCGAGGCTTCTGTGCGTGTGCACTTGCCTCTTGTTTATGAAGGGTCAGAGACCGATTAGCGCAGCAAATGAGGAGAAAGCAGTCGGTGGTACCTCTTTGGGTGAATGTATTGTGCTTTTCCAGCACTGCAGCTGCGTAAAGGCCCAGAAGAGTTGTCTCGAGTGACCACGTGTGTCTGTAACTTTGCCACCGCGCCGTTTGGCGCCAAGGTCCCTCGAGTGAGCTGTCCATCACAGTGGTGGGAAGGGCGGGATAGGTTGCATAGCCTAGTGTGTGTGGGGAGGGGTTAAACTGGCGAGGCTTCTGTGCGAGTTCACATGCCTCTTGTTTATGAAGGGCCAGAGACAGATCAGCGCAGAAAATGATAAGAAAGCAGTAGGTGGTACCTCTTTGGGTGAATGTATTGTGCTTTTCAAACACTACAGCTGCGTATAGGCCCAGAAGAGTTGTCTCGAGTGACCACGTGTGTCTGTAACTTTGCCACCGCGCCGTTTGGCGCCAAGGTCCCTTGAGTGAGCTGTCCATCACAGTGGGGGAAAGGGCGGGAAGATGTTGCATAGCCTAGTGTGTGGGGCGGGGCCAAACGGGCGGGGCTTCTGTACAGTTCACATGCCTCTTGTTTATAAAGGGTCAGAGACCATCAGAGCATCAGATGAGGAGAAATCAGCCTCCTGGTCACTGGAAGTACAGGAGGATTGCGCTCGAGAAACTCGTGGATGCCTAGACCTCCATCACGGATTACAGCTAATTGTAGACTGTAGCCTCGACCTTGCTCACTAGGTTCTTGGGCTGATTATAATGTTTTACTGAAGTTTAGCTTCAACCGGGGCACGTGCTGTTTCTTTTGTATCTGTAAGTGCTTCCTGTTGAGGTTTAATTTTTGAAACAGGAGCATCGTGCCAAAATGAATCCTGCCTGCATATTTATCCACGAAGATGCCACCATGTTGTGCCATACCTCTACTCAACTGGAGTACTTTCTACTGGGTAGTCAGTAAGTGCTACCTCGTTGGGTAAATGTATGGTGCTTTTCCTACACTACAGCTGCGTAAAGGCCCAGAAGAGAAGTCTTCAGTGATCACCTGTGTCTGTGACTTTGCCACTGCGCTGATAGGCGCCTAGGTACCTCGAGTGAGCTGTCCATCACAGTGGGGGAAAGGGCGTGATAGGTTGCATAGCCTAGTCTGTGTGGGGAGGGGTTAAACTGGCGAGGCTTCTGTGCGAGTTCACATGCCTCTTGTTTATGAAGGGTCAGAGACCGATCAGCTCAGTAAATGATAAGAAAGCAGTCGGTGGTACCTCTTTGGGTGAATGTATTGTGCTTTTCCAGCACTGCAGCTGCGTAAAGGCCCAGAAGAGAAGTCTTCAGTGATCACCTGTGTCTGTGACTTTGCCACTGCGCTGATAGGCGCCTGGGTACCTCGAGTGAGCTGTCCATCACAGTGGGGGAAAGGGCAGAATAGGTTGCATAGCCTAGTCAGTGACTTTGCCACTGCGCTGATAGGCGCCGAGGTACCCCGAGTGAGCTGTCCATCACAGTGGGGGAAAGGGCGGGATAGGTTGCATAGCCTAGTCTGTGTGGGGAGGGGTTAAACTGGCGAGGCTTCTGTGCGAGTTCACATGCCTCTTGTTTATGAAGGGTCAGAGACCGATCAGCTCAGTAAATGATAAGAAAGCAGTCGGTGGTACCTCTTTGGGTGAATGTATTGTGCTTTTCCAGCACTGCAGCTGCGTAAAGGCCAGAAGAGTAGTATTCAGGGATCACCTGTGTCTGTAACGTTGCCACTGCGCCGATAGGCGCCGAGGTACCTCGAGTGAGCTGTCCATCACAGTGGGGGAAAGGGCGGGATAGGTTGCATAGCCTAGTGTGTGTGGGGAGGGGCCAAATTGGCGAGGCTTCTGTGTGTGTGCACTTGCCTCTTGTTTATGAAGGGTCAGAGACCGATTAGCGCAGCAAATGAGGAGAAAGCAGTCGGTGGTACCTCTTTGGGTGAATGTATTGTGCTTTTCAAACACTACAGCTGCGTATAGGCCCAGAAGAGTTGTCTCGAGTGACCACGTGTGTCTGTAACTTTGCCACCGCGCCGTTTGGCGCCAAGGTCCCTTGAGTGAGCTGTCCATCACAGTGGGGGAAAGGGCGGGAAGATATTGCATAGCCTAGTGTGTGGGGCGGGGCCAAACGGGCGGGGCTTCTGTGCAGTTCACATGCCTCTTGTTTATAAAGGGTCAGAGACCATCAGAGCATCAGATGAGGAGAAATCAGCCTCCTGGTCACTGGAAGTACAGGAGGATTGCGCTCGAGAAACTCGTGGATGCCTAGACTTCCATCATGGATTACAGCTAATTGTAGACTGTAGCCTCGACCTTGCTCACTAGGTTCTTGGGCTGATTATAATGCGTTACTGAAGTTTAGCTTCATCCGGGGCACGTGCTGTTTCTTTTGTATCTGTAAGTGCTTCCTGTTGAGGTTTAATTTTTGAAACAGGAGCATCGTGCCAAAATGAATCCTGCCTGCATATTTATCCACGAAGATGCCACCATGTTGTGCCATACCTCTACTCAACTGGAGTACTTTCTACTGGGTAGTCAGTAAGTGCTACCTCGTTGGGTAAATGTATGGTGCTTTTCCTACACTACAGCTGCGTAAAGGCCCAGAAGAGAAGTCTTCAGTGATCACCTGTGTCTGTGACTTTGCCACTGCGCTGATAGGCGCCTAGGTACCTCGAGTGTGCTGTCCATCACAGTGGGGGAAAGGGCGGGATAGGTTGCATAGCCTAGTCAGTGACTTTGCCACTGCGCTGATCGGCGCCGAGGTACCTCGAGTGAGCTGTCCATCACAGTGGGGAAAAGGGCGGGATAGGTTGCAAAGCCTAGTCTGTGTGGGGAGGGGTTAAACTGGCGAGGCTTCTGTGCGAGTTCACATGCCTCTTGTTTATGAAGGGTCAGAGACCGATCAGCGCAGTAAATGATAAGAAAGCAGTCGGTGGTACCTCTTTGGGTGAATGTATTGTGCTTTTCCAGCACTGCAGCTGCGTGAAGTCCCAGAAGAGTTGTCTTCAGTGATCACCTGTGTCTGTGACTTTGCCACTGCGCCGATATGCGCCGAGGTACCTCGAGGGAGCTGTCCATCAAAGTGGGGTACAGGACGGGATAGCTTGCATAGCCTAGTGTGTGTGGGGAGGGGCCAAACTGGCGAGGCTTCTGTGCGTGTGCACTTGCCTCTTGTTTATGAAGGGTCAGAGACCGATTAGCGCAGCAAATGAGGAGAAAGCAGTCGGTGGTACCTCTTTGGGTGAATGTATTGTGCTTTTCCAGCACTGCAGCTGCGTAAAGGCCCAGAAGAGTTGTCTCGAGTGACCACGTGTGTCTGTAACTTTGCCACCGCGCCGTTTGGCGCCAAGGTCCCTCGAGTGAGCTGTCCATCACAGTGGTGGGAAGGGCGGGATAGGTTGCATAGCCTAGTGTGTGTGGGGAGGGGTTAAACTGGCGAGGCTTCTGTGCGAGTTCACATGCCTCTTGTTTATGAAGGGTCAGAGACCGATCAGCTCAGTAAATGATAAGAAAGCAGTCGGTGGTACCTCTTTGGGTGAATGTATTGTGCTTTTCCAGCACTGCAGCTGCGTAAAGGCCCAGAAGAGAAGTCTTCAGTGATCACCTGTGTCGGTGACTTTGCCACTGCGCTGATAGGCGCCTGGGTACCTCGAGTGAGCTGTCCATCACAGTGGGGGAAAGGGCAGAATAGGTTGCATAGCCTAGTCAGTGACTTTGCCACTGCGCTGATAGGCGCCGAGGTACCCCGAGTGAGCTGTCCATCACAGTGGGGGAAAGGGCGGGATAGGTTGCATAGCCTAGTCTGTGTGGGGAGGGGTTAAACTGGCGAGGCTTCTGTGCGAGTTCACATGCCTCTTGTTTATGAAGGGTCAGAGACCGATCAGCTCAGTAAATGATAAGAAAGCAGTCGGTGGTACCTCTTTGGGTGAATGTATTGTGCTTTTCCAGCACTGCAGCTGCGTAAAGGCCAGAAGAGTTGTATTCAGGGATCACCTGTGTCTTTAACGTTGCCACTGCGCCGATAGGCGCCGAGGTACCTCGAGTGAGCTGTCCATCACAGTGGGGGAAAGGGCGGGATAGGTTGCATAGCCTAGTGTGTGGGGAGGGGCCAAATTGGCGAGGCTTCTGTGTGTGTGCACTTGCCTCTTGTTTATGAAGGGTCAGAGACCGATTAGCGCAGCAAATGAGGAGAAAGCAGTCGGTGGTACCTCTTTGGGTGAATGTATTGTGCTTTTCAAACACTACAGCTGCGTATAGGCCCAGAAGAGTTGTCTCGAGTGACCACGTGTGTCTGTAACTTTGCCACCGCGCCGTTTGGCGCCAAGGTCCCTTGAGTGAGCTGTCCATCACAGTGGGGGAAAGGGCGGGAAGATATTGCATAGCCTAGTGTGTGGGGTGGGGCCAAACGGGCGGGGCTTCTGTGCAGTTCACATGCCTCTTGTTTATAAAGGGTCAGAGACCATCAGAGCATCAGATGAGGAGAAATCAGCCTCCTGGTCACTGGAAGTACAGGAGGATTGCGCTCGAGAAACTCGTGGATGCCTAGACTTCCATCATGGATTACAGCTAATTGTAGACTGTAGCCTCGACCTTGCTCACTAGGTTCTTGGGCTGATTATAATGCGTTACTGAAGTTTAGCTTCATCCGGGGCACGTGCTGTTTCTTTTGTATCTGTAAGTGCTTCCTGTTGAGGTTTAATTTTTGAAACAGGAGCATCGTGCCAAAATGAATCCTGCCTGCATATTTATCCACGAAGATGCCACCATGTTGTGCCATACCTCTACTCAACTGGAGTACTTTCTACTGGGTAGTCAGTAAGTGCTACCTCGTTGGGTAAATGTATGGTGCTTTTCCTACACTACAGCTGCGTAAAGGCCCAGAAGAGAAGTCTTCAGTGATCACCTGTGTCTGTGACTTTGCCACTGCGCTGATAGGCGCCTAGGTACCTCGAGTGAGCTGTCCATCACAGTGGGGGAAAGGGCGGGATAGGTTGCATAGCCTAGTCTGTGTGGGGAGGGGTTAAACTGGCGAGGCTTCTGTGCGAGTTCACATGCCTCTTGTTTATGAAGGGTCAGAGACCGATCAGCTCAGTAAATGATAAGAAAGCAGTCGGTGGTACCTCTTTGGGTGAATGTATTGTGCTTTTCCAGCACTGCAGCTGCGTAAAGGCCCAGAAGAGAAGTCTTCAGTGATCACCTGTGTCTGTGACTTTGCCACTGCGCTGATAGGCGCCTGGGTACCTCGAGTGAGCTGTCCATCACAGTGGGGGAAAGGGCAGAATAGGTTGCATAGCCTAGTCAGTGACTTTGCCCCGAGTGAGCTGTCCATCACAGTGGGGGAAAGGGCGGGATAGGTTGCATAGCCTAGTCTGTGTGGGGAGGGGTTAAACTGGCGAGGCTTCTGTGCGAGTTCACATGCCTCTTGTTTATGAAGGGTCAGAGACCGATCAGCTCAGTAAATGATAAGAAAGCAGTCGGTGGTACCTCTTTGGGTGAATGTATTGTGCTTTTCCAGCACTGCAGCTGCGTAAAGGCCAGAAGAGGTGTATTCAGGGATCACCTGTGTCTGTAACGTTGCCACTGCGCCGATAGGCGCCGAGGTACCTCGAGTGAGCTGTCCATCACAGTGGGGGAAAGGGCGGGATAGGTTGCATAGCCTAGTGTGTGTGGGGAGGGGCCAAATTGGCGAGGCTTCTGTGTGTGTGCACTTGCCTCTTGTTTATGAAGGGTCAGAGACCGATTAGCGCAGCAAATGAGGAGAAAGCAGTCGGTGGTACCTCTTTGGGTGAATGTATTGTGCTTTTCAAACACTACAGCTGCGTATAGGCCCAGAAGAGTTGTCTCGAGTGACCACGTGTGTCTGTAACTTTGCCACCGCGCCGTTTGGCGCCAAGGTCCCTTGAGTGAGCTGTCCATCACAGTGGGGGAAAGGGCGGGAAGATATTGCATAGCCTAGTGTGTGGGGCGGGGCCAAACGGGCGGGGCTTCTGTGCAGTTCACATGCCTCTTGTTTATAAAGGGTCAGAGACCATCAGAGCATCAGATGAGGAGAAATCAGCCTCCTGGTCACTGGAAGTACAGGAGGATTGCGCTCGAGAAACTCGTGGATGCCTAGACTTCCATCATGGATTACAGCTAATTGTAGACTGTAGCCTCGACCTTGCTCACTAGGTTCTTGGGCTGATTATAATGCGTTACTGAAGTTTAGCTTCATCCGGGGCACGTGCTGTTTCTTTTGTATCTGTAAGTGCTTCCTGTTGAGGTTTAATTTTTGAAACAGGAGCATCGTGCCAAAATGAATCCTGCCTGCATATTTATCCACGAAGATGCCACCATGTTGTGCCATACCTCTACTCAACTGGAGTACTTTCTACTGGGTAGTCAGTAAGTGCTACCTCGTTGGGTAAATGTATGGTGCTTTTCCTACACTACAGCTGCGTAAAGGCCCAGAAGAGAAGTCTTCAGTGATCACCTGTGGCTGTGACTTTGCCACTGCGCTGATAGGCGCCTAGGTACCTCGAGTGAGCTGTCCATCACAGTGGGGGAAAGGGCGGGATAGGTTGCATAGCCTAGTCAGTGACTTTGCCACTGCGCTGATCGGCGCCGAGGTACCTCGAGTGAGCTGTCCATCACAGTGGGGAAAAGGGCGGGATAGGTTGCATAGCCTAGTCTGTGTGGGGAGGGGTTAAACTGGCGAGGCTTCTGTGCGAGTTCACATGCCTCTTGTTTATGAAGGGTCAGAGACCGATCAGCGCAGTAAATGATAAGAAAGCAGTCGGTGGTACCTCTTTGGGTGAATGTATTGTGCTTTTCCAGCACTGCAGCTGCGTGAAGTCCCAGAAGAGTTGTCTTCAGTGATCACCTGTGTCTGTGACTTTGCCACTGCGCCGATATGCGCCGAGGTACCTCGAGGGAGCTGTCCATCAAAGTGGGGTACAGGACGGGATAGCTTGCATAGCCTAGTGTGTGTGGGGAGGGGCCAAACTGGCGAGGCTTCTGTGCGTGTGCACTTGCCTCTTGTTTATGAAGGGTCAGAGACCGATTAGCGCAGCAAATGAGGAGAAAGCAGTCGGTGGTACCTCTTTGGGTGAATGTATTGTGCTTTTCCAGCACTGCAGCTGCGTAAAGGCCCAGAAGAGTTGTCTCGAGTGACCACGTGTGTCTGTAACTTTGCCACCGCGCCGTTTGGCGCCAAGGTCCCTCGAGTGAGCTGTCCATCACAGTGGTGGGAAGGGCGGGATAGGTTGCATAGCCTAGTGTGTGTGGGGAGGGGTTAAACTGGCGAGGCTTCTGTGCGAGTTCACATGCCTCTTGTTTATGAAGGGTCAGAGACAGATCAGCGCAGTAAATGATAAGAAAGCAGTAGGTGGTACCTCTTTGGGTGAATGTATTGTGCTTTTCAAACACTACAGCTGCGTATAGGCCCAGAAGAGTTGTCTCGAGTGACCACGTGTGTCTGTAACTTTGCCACCGCGCCGTTTGGCGCCAAGGTCCCTTGAGTGAGCTGTCCATCACAGTGGGGGAAAGGGCGGGAAGATGTTGCATAGCCTAGTGTGTGGGGCGGGGCCAAACGGGCGGGGCTTCTGTACAGTTCACATGCCTCTTGTTTATAAAGGGTCAGAGACCATCAGAGCATCAGATGAGGAGAAATCAGCCTCCTGGTCACTGGAAGTACAGGAGGATTGCGCTCGAGAAACTCGTGGATGCCTAGACCTCCATCACGGATTACAGCTAATTGTAGACTGTAGCCTCGACCTTGCTCACTAGGTTCTTGGGCTGATTATAATGTTTTACTGAAGTTTAGCTTCAACCGGGGCACGTGCTGTTTCTTTTGTATCTGTAAGTGCTTCCTGTTGAGGTTTAATTTTTGAAACAGGAGCATCGTGCCAAAATGAATCCTGCCTGCATATTTATCCACGAAGATGCCACCATGTTGTGCCATACCTCTACTCAACTGGAGTACTTTCTACTGGGTAGTCAGTAAGTGCTACCTCGTTGGGTAAATGTATGGTGCTTTTCCTACACTACAGCTGCGTAAAGGCCCAGAAGAGAAGTCTTCAGTGATCACCTGTGTCTGTGACTTTGCCACTGCGCTGATAGGCGCCTAGGTACCTCGAGTGAGCTGTCCATCACAGTGGGGGAAAGGGCAGAATAGGTTGCATAGCCTAGTCAGTGACTTTGCCACTGCGCTGATAGGCGCCGAGGTACCCCGAGTGAGCTGTCCATCACAGTGGGGGAAAGGGCGGGATAGGTTGCATAGCCTAGTCTGTGTGGGGAGGGGTTAAACTGGCGAGGCTTCTGTGCGAGTTCACATGCCTCTTGTTTATGAAGGGTCAGAGACCGATCAGCTCAGTAAATGATAAGAAAGCAGTCGGTGGTACCTCTTTGGGTGAATGTATTGTGCTTTTCCAGCACTGCAGCTGCGTAAAGGCCAGAAGAGTTGTATTCAGGGATCACCTGTGTCTGTAACTTTGCCACCGCGCCGTTTGGCGCCGAGGTACCTCGAGTGAGCTGTCCATCACAGTGGGGGAAAGGGCGGGATAGGTTGCATAGCCTAGTGTGTGTGGGGAGGGGCCAAATTGGCGAGGCTTCTGTGTGTGTGCACTTGCCTCTTGTTTATGAAGGGTCAGAGACCGATTAGCGCAGCAAATGAGGAGAAAGCAGTCGGTGGTACCTCTTTGGGTGAATGTATTGTGCTTTTCAAACACTACAGCTGCGTATAGGCCCAGAAGAGTTGTCTCGAGTGACCACGTGTGTCTGTAACTTTGCCACCGCGCCGTTTGGCGCCAAGGTCCCTTGAGGGAGCTGTCCATCACAGTGGGGCAAAGGGCGGGAAGATATTGCATAGCCTAGTGTGTGGGGCGGGGCCAAACGGGCGGGGCTTCTGTGCAGTTCACATGCCTCTTGTTTATAAAGGGTCAGAGACCATCAGAGCATCAGATGAGGAGAAATCAGCCTCCTGGTCACTGGAAGTACAGGAGGATTGCGCTCGAGAAACTCGTGGATGCCTAGACTTCCATCATGGATTACAGCTAATTGTAGACTGTAGCCTCGACCTTGCTCACTAGGTTCTTGGGCTGATTATAATGTTTTACTGAAGTTTAGCTTCAACCGGGGCACGTGCTGTTTCTTTTGTATCTGTAAGTGCTTCCTGTTGAGGTTTAATTTTTGAAACAGGAGCATCGTGCCAAAATGAATCCTGCCTGCATATTTATCCACGAAGATGCCACCATGTTGTGCCATACCTCTACTCAACTGGAGTACTTTCTACTGGGTAGTCAGTAAGTGCTACCTCGTTGGGTAAATGTATGGTGCTTTTCCTACACTACAGCTGCGTAAAGGCCCAGAAGAGAAGTCTTCAGTGATCACCTGTGTCTGTGACTTTGCCACTGCGCTGATAGGCGCCTAGGTACCTCGAGTGAGCTGTCCATCACAGTGGGGGAAAGGGCGGGATAGGTTGCATAGCCTAGTCTGTGTGGGGAGGGGTTAAACTGGCGAGGCTTCTGTGCGAGTTCACATGCCTCTTGTTTATGAAGGGTCAGAGACCGATCAGCTCAGTAAATGATAAGAAAGCAGTCGGTGGTACCTCTTTGGGTGAATGTATTGTGCTTTTCCAGCACTGCAGCTGCGTAAAGGCCAGAAGAGTTGTATTCAGGGATCACCTGTGTCTGTAACGTTGCCACTGCGCCGATAGGCGCCGAGGTACCTCGAGTGAGCTGTCCATCACAGTGGGGGAAAGGGCGGGATAGGTTGCATAGCCTAGTGTGTGTGGGGAGGGGCCAAATTGGCGAGGCTTCTGTGTGTGTGCACTTGCCTCTTGTTTATGAAGGGTCAGAGACCGATTAGCGCAGCAAATGAGGAGAAAGCAGTCGGTGGTACCTCTTTGGGTGAATGTATTGTGCTTTTCAAACACTACAGCTGCGTATAGGCCCAGAAGAGTTGTCTCGAGTGACCACGTGTGTCTGTAACTTTGCCACCGCGCCGTTTGGCGCCAAGGTCCCTTGAGTGAGCTGTCCATCACAGTGGGGGAAAGGGCGGGAAGATATTGCATAGCCTAGTGTGTGGGGCGGGGCCAAACGGGCGGGGCTTCTGTGCAGTTCACATGCCTCTTGTTTATAAAGGGTCAGAGACCATCAGAGCATCAGATGAGGAGAAATCAGCCTCCTGGTCACTGGAAGTACAGGAGGATTGCGCTCGAGAAACTCGTGGATGCCTAGACTTCCATCATGGATTACAGCTAATTGTAGACTGTAGCCTCGACCTTGCTCACTAGGTTCTTGGGCTGATTATAATGCGTTACTGAAGTTTAGCTTCATCCAGGGCACGTGCTGTTTCTTTTGTATCTGTAAGTGCTTCCTGTTGAGGTTTAATTTTTGAAACAGGAGCATCGTGCCAAAATGAATCCTGCCTGCATATTTATCCACGAAGATGCCACCATGTTGTGCCATACCTCTACTCAACTGGAGTACTTTCTACTGGGTAGTCAGTAAGTGCTACCTCGTTGGGTAAATGTATGGTGCTTTTCCTACACTACAGCTGCGTAAAGGCCCAGAAGAGAAGTCTTCAGTGATCACCTGTGTCTGTGACTTTGCCACTGCGCTGATAGGCGCCTAGGTACCTCGAGTGTGCTGTCCATCACAGTGGGGGAAAGGGCGGGATAGGTTGCATAGCCTAGTCAGTGACTTTGCCACTGCGCTGATCGGCGCCGAGGTACCTCGAGTGAGCTGTCCATCACAGTGGGGAAAAGGGCGGGATAGGTTGCATAGCCTAGTCTGTGTGGGGAGGGGTTAAACTGGCGAGGCTTCTGTGCGAGTTCACATGCCTCTTGTTTATGAAGGGTCAGAGACCGATCAGCGCAGTAAATGATAAGAAAGCAGTCGGTGGTACCTCTTTGGGTGAATGTATTGTGCTTTTCCAGCACTGCAGCTGCGTGAAGTCCCAGAAGAGTTGTCTTCAGTGATCACCTGTGTCTGTGACTTTGCCACTGCGCCGATATGCGCCGAGGTACCTCGAGGGAGCTGTCCATCAAAGTGGGGTACAGGACGGGATAGCTTGCATAGCCTAGTGTGTGTGGGGAGGGGCCAAACTGGCGAGGCTTCTGTGCGTGTGCACTTGCCTCTTGTTTATGAAGGGTCAGAGACCGATTAGCGCAGCAAATGAGGAGAAAGCAGTCGGTGGTACCTCTTTGGGTGAATGTATTGTGCTTTTCCAGCACTGCAGCTGCGTAAAGGCCCAGAAGAGTTGTCTCGAGTGACCACGTGTGTCTGTAACTTTGCCACCGCGCCGTTTGGCGCCAAGGTCCCTCGAGTGAGCTGTCCATCACAGTGGTGGGAAGGGCGGGATAGGTTGCATAGCCTAGTGTGTGTGGGGAGGGGTTAAACTGGCGAGGCTTCTGTGCGAGTTCACATGCCTCTTGTTTATGAAGGGCCAGAGACAGATCAGCGCAGAAAATGATAAGAAAGCAGTAGGTGGTACCTCTTTGGGTGAATGTATTGTGCTTTTCAAACACTACAGCTGCGTATAGGCCCAGAAGAGTTGTCTCGAGTGACCACGTGTGTCTGTAACTTTGCCACCGCGCCGTTTGGCGCCAAGGTCCCTTGAGTGAGCTGTCCATCACAGTGGGGGAAAGGGCGGGAAGATGTTGCATAGCCTAGTGTGTGGGGCGGGGCCAAACGGGCGGGGCTTCTGTACAGTTCACATGCCTCTTGTTTATAAAGGGTCAGAGACCATCAGAGCATCAGATGAGGAGAAATCAGCCTCCTGGTCACTGGAAGTACAGGAGGATTGCGCTTGAGAAACTCGTGGATGCCTAGACCTCCATCACGGATTACAGCTAATTGTAGACTGTAGCCTCGACCTTGCTCACTAGGTTCTTGGGCTGATTATAATGTTTTACTGAAGTTTAGCTTCAACCGGGGCACGTGCTGTTTCTTTTGTATCTGTAAGTGCTTCCTGTTGAGGTTTAATTTTTGAAACAGGAGCATCGTGCCAAAATGAATCCTGCCTGCATATTTATCCACGAAGATGCCACCATGTTGTGCCATACCTCTACTCAACTGGAGTACTTTCTACTGGGTAGTCAGTAAGTGCTACCTCGTTGGGTAAATGTATGGTGCTTTTCCTACACTACAGCTGCGTAAAGGCCCAGAAGAGAAGTCTTCAGTGATCACCTGTGTCTGTGACTTTGCCACTGCGCTGATAGGCGCCTAGGTACCTCGAGTGAGCTGTCCATCACAGTGGGGGAAAGGGCGTGATAGGTTGCATAGCCTAGTCTGTGTGGGGAGGGGTTAAACTGGCGAGGCTTCTGTGCGAGTTCACATGCCTCTTGTTTATGAAGGGTCAGAGACCGATCAGCTCAGTAAATGATAAGAAAGCAGTCGGTGGTACCTCTTTGGGTGAATGTATTGTGCTTTTCCAGCACTGCAGCTGCGTAAAGGCCCAGAAGAGAAGTCTTCAGTGATCACCTGTGTCTGTGACTTTGCCACTGCGCTGATAGGCGCCTGGGTACCTCGAGTGAGCTGTCCATCACAGTGGGGGAAAGGGCAGAATAGGTTGCATAGCCTAGTCAGTGACTTTGCCACTGCGCTGATAGGCGCCGAGGTACCCCGAGTGAGCTGTCCATCACAGTGGGGGAAAGGGCGGGATAGGTTGCATAGCCTAGTCTGTGTGGGGAGGGGTTAAACTGGCGAGGCTTCTGTGCGAGTTCACATGCCTCTTGTTTATGAAGGGTCAGAGACCGATCAGCTCAGTAAATGATAAGAAAGCAGTCGGTGGTACCTCTTTGGGTGAATGTATTGTGCTTTTCCAGCACTGCAGCTGCGTAAAGGCCAGAAGAGTTGTATTCAGGGATCACCTGTGTCTGTAACGTTGCCACTGCGCCGATAGGCGCCGAGGTACCTCGAGTGAGCTGTCCATCACAGTGGGGGAAAGGGCGGGATAGGTTGCATAGCCTAGTGTGTGTGGGGAGGGGCCAAATTGGCGAGGCTTCTGTGTGTGTGCACTTGCCTCTTGTTTATGAAGGGTCAGAGACCGATTAGCGCAGCAAATGAGGAGAAAGCAGTCGGTGGTACCTCTTTGGGTGAATGTATTGTGCTTTTCAAACACTACAGCTGCGTATAGGCCCAGAAGAGTTGTCTCGAGTGACCACGTGTGTCTGTAACTTTGCCACCGCGCCGTTTGGCGCCAAGGTCCCTTGAGTGAGCTGTCCATCACAGTGGGGGAAAGGGCGGGAAGATATTGCATAGCCTAGTGTGTGGGGCGGGGCCAAACGGGCGGGGCTTCTGTGCAGTTCACATGCCTCTTGTTTATAAAGGGTCAGAGACCATCAGAGCATCAGATGAGGAGAAATCAGCCTCCTGGTCACTGGAAGTACAGGAGGATTGCGCTCGAGAAACTCGTGGATGCCTAGACTTCCATCATGGATTACAGCTAATTGTAGACTGTAGCCTCGACCTTGCTCACTAGGTTCTTGGGCTGATTATAATGCGTTACTGAAGTTTAGCTTCATCCGGGGCACGTGCTGTTTCTTTTGTATCTGTAAGTGCTTCCTGTTGAGGTTTAATTTTTGAAACAGGAGCATCGTGCCAAAATGAATCCTGCCTGCATATTTATCCACGAAGATGCCACCATGTTGTGCCATACCTCTACTCAACTGGAGTACTTTCTACTGGGTAGTCAGTAAGTGCTACCTCGTTGGGTAAATGTATGGTGCTTTTCCTACACTACAGCTGCGTAAAGGCCCAGAAGAGAAGTCTTCAGTGATCACCTGTGTCTGTGACTTTGCCACTGCGCTGATAGGCGCCTAGGTACCTCGAGTGTGCTGTCCATCACAGTGGGGGAAAGGGCGGGATAGGTTGCATAGCCTAGTCAGTGACTTTGCCACTGCGCTGATCGGCGCCGAGGTACCTCGAGTGAGCTGTCCATCACAGTGGGGAAAAGGGCGGGATAGGTTGCATAGCCTAGTCTGTGTGGGGAGGGGTTAAACTGGCGAGGCTTCTGTGCGAGTTCACATGCCTCTTGTTTATGAAGGGTCAGAGACCGATCAGCGCAGTAAATGATAAGAAAGCAGTCGGTGGTACCTCTTTGGGTGAATGTATTGTGCTTTTCCAGCACTGCAGCTGCGTGAAGTCCCAGAAGAGTTGTCTTCAGTGATCACCTGTGTCTGTGACTTTGCCACTGCGCCGATATGCGCCGAGGTACCTCGAGGGAGCTGTCCATCAAAGTGGGGTACAGGACGGGATAGCTTGCATAGCCTAGTGTGTGTGGGGAGGGGCCAAACTGGCGAGGCTTCTGTGCGTGTGCACTTGCCTCTTGTTTATGAAGGGTCAGAGACCGATTAGCGCAGCAAATGAGGAGAAAGCAGTCGGTGGTACCTCTTTGGGTGAATGTATTGTGCTTTTCCAGCACTGCAGCTGCGTAAAGGCCCAGAAGAGTTGTCTCGAGTGACCACGTGTGTCTGTAACTTTGCCACCGCGCCGTTTGGCGCCAAGGTCCCTCGAGTGAGCTGTCCATCACAGTGGTGGGAAGGGCGGGATAGGTTGCATAGCCTAGTGTGTGTGGGGAGGGGTTAAACTGGCGAGGCTTCTGTGCGAGTTCACATGCCTCTTGTTTATGAAGGGCCAGAGACAGATCAGCGCAGAAAATGATAAGAAAGCAGTAGGTGGTACCTCTTTGGGTGAATGTATTGTGCTTTTCAAACACTACAGCTGCGTATAGGCCCAGAAGAGTTGTCTCGAGTGACCACGTGTGTCTGTAACTTTGCCACCGCGCCGTTTGGCGCCAAGGTCCCTTGAGTGAGCTGTCCATCACAGTGGGGGAAAGGGCGGGAAGATGTTGCATAGCCTAGTGTGTGGGGCGGGGCCAAACGGGCGGGGCTTCTGTACAGTTCACATGCCTCTTGTTTATAAAGGGTCAGAGACCATCAGAGCATCAGATGAGGAGAAATCAGCCTCCTGGTCACTGGAAGTACAGGAGGATTGCGCTCGAGAAACTCGTGGATGCCTAGACCTCCATCACGGATTACAGCTAATTGTAGACTGTAGCCTCGACCTTGCTCACTAGGTTCTTGGGCTGATTATAATGTTTTACTGAAGTTTAGCTTCAACCGGGGCACGTGCTGTTTCTTTTGTATCTGTAAGTGCTTCCTGTTGAGGTTTAATTTTTGAAACAGGAGCATCGTGCCAAAATGAATCCTGCCTGCATATTTATCCACGAAGATGCCACCATGTTGTGCCATACCTCTACTCAACTGGAGTACTTTCTACTGGGTAGTCAGTAAGTGCTACCTCGTTGGGTAAATGTATGGTGCTTTTCCTACACTACAGCTGCGTAAAGGCCCAGAAGAGAAGTCTTCAGTGATCACCTGTGTCTGTGACTTTGCCACTGCGCTGATAGGCGCCTAGGTACCTCGAGTGAGCTGTCCATCACAGTGGGGGAAAGGGCGTGATAGGTTGCATAGCCTAGTCTGTGTGGGGAGGGGTTAAACTGGCGAGGCTTCTGTGCGAGTTCACATGCCTCTTGTTTATGAAGGGTCAGAGACCGATCAGCTCAGTAAATGATAAGAAAGCAGTCGGTGGTACCTCTTTGGGTGAATGTATTGTGCTTTTCCAGCACTGCAGCTGCGTAAAGGCCCAGAAGAGAAGTCTTCAGTGATCACCTGTGTCTGTGACTTTGCCACTGCGCTGATAGGCGCCTGGGTACCTCGAGTGAGCTGTCCATCACAGTGGGGGAAAGGGCAGAATAGGTTGCATAGCCTAGTCAGTGACTTTGCCACTGCGCTGATAGGCGCCGAGGTACCCCGAGTGAGCTGTCCATCACAGTGGGGGAAAGGGCGGGATAGGTTGCATAGCCTAGTCTGTGTGGGGAGGGGTTAAACTGGCGAGGCTTCTGTGCGAGTTCACATGCCTCTTGTTTATGAAGGGTCAGAGACCGATCAGCTCAGTAAATGATAAGAAAGCAGTCGGTGGTACCTCTTTGGGTGAATGTATTGTGCTTTTCCAGCACTGCAGCTGCGTAAAGGCCAGAAGAGTAGTATTCAGGGATCACCTGTGTCTGTAACGTTGCCACTGCGCCGATAGGCGCCGAGGTACCTCGAGTGAGCTGTCCATCACAGTGGGGGAAAGGGCGGGATAGGTTGCATAGCCTAGTGTGTGTGGGGAGGGGCCAAATTGGCGAGGCTTCTGTGTGTGTGCACTTGCCTCTTGTTTATGAAGGGTCAGAGACCGATTAGCGCAGCAAATGAGGAGAAAGCAGTCGGTGGTACCTCTTTGGGTGAATGTATTGTGCTTTTCAAACACTACAGCTGCGTATAGGCCCAGAAGAGTTGTCTCGAGTGACCACGTGTGTCTGTAACTTTGCCACCGCGCCGTTTGGCGCCAAGGTCCCTTGAGTGAGCTGTCCATCACAGTGGGGGAAAGGGCGGGAAGATATTGCATAGCCTAGTGTGTGGGGCGGGGCCAAACGGGCGGGGCTTCTGTGCAGTTCACATGCCTCTTGTTTATAAAGGGTCAGAGACCATCAGAGCATCAGATGAGGAGAAATCAGCCTCCTGGTCACTGGAAGTACAGGAGGATTGCGCTCGAGAAACTCGTGGATGCCTAGACTTCCATCATGGATTACAGCTAATTGTAGACTGTAGCCTCGACCTTGCTCACTAGGTTCTTGGGCTGATTATAATGCGTTACTGAAGTTTAGCTTCATCCGGGGCACGTGCTGTTTCTTTTGTATCTGTAAGTGCTTCCTGTTGAGGTTTAATTTTTGAAACAGGAGCATCGTGCCAAAATGAATCCTGCCTGCATATTTATCCACGAAGATGCCACCATGTTGTGCCATACCTCTACTCAACTGGAGTACTTTCTACTGGGTAGTCAGTAAGTGCTACCTCGTTGGGTAAATGTATGGTGCTTTTCCTACACTACAGCTGCGTAAAGGCCCAGAAGAGAAGTCTTCAGTGATCACCTGTGTCTGTGACTTTGCCACTGCGCTGATAGGCGCCTAGGTACCTCGAGTGTGCTGTCCATCACAGTGGGGGAAAGGGCGGGATAGGTTGCATAGCCTAGTCAGTGACTTTGCCACTGCGCTGATCGGCGCCGAGGTACCTCGAGTGAGCTGTCCATCACAGTGGGGAAAAGGGCGGGATAGGTTGCAAAGCCTAGTCTGTGTGGGGAGGGGTTAAACTGGCGAGGCTTCTGTGCGAGTTCACATGCCTCTTGTTTATGAAGGGTCAGAGACCGATCAGCGCAGTAAATGATAAGAAAGCAGTCGGTGGTACCTCTTTGGGTGAATGTATTGTGCTTTTCCAGCACTGCAGCTGCGTGAAGTCCCAGAAGAGTTGTCTTCAGTGATCACCTGTGTCTGTGACTTTGCCACTGCGCCGATATGCGCCGAGGTACCTCGAGGGAGCTGTCCATCAAAGTGGGGTACAGGACGGGATAGCTTGCATAGCCTAGTGTGTGTGGGGAGGGGCCAAACTGGCGAGGCTTCTGTGCGTGTGCACTTGCCTCTTGTTTATGAAGGGTCAGAGACCGATTAGCGCAGCAAATGAGGAGAAAGCAGTCGGTGGTACCTCTTTGGGTGAATGTATTGTGCTTTTCCAGCACTGCAGCTGCGTAAAGGCCCAGAAGAGTTGTCTCGAGTGACCACGTGTGTCTGTAACTTTGCCACCGCGCCGTTTGGCGCCAAGGTCCCTCGAGTGAGCTGTCCATCACAGTGGTGGGAAGGGCGGGATAGGTTGCATAGCCTAGTGTGTGTGGGGAGGGGTTAAACTGGCGAGGCTTCTGTGCGAGTTCACATGCCTCTTGTTTATGAAGGGTCAGAGACCGATCAGCTCAGTAAATGATAAGAAAGCAGTCGGTGGTACCTCTTTGGGTGAATGTATTGTGCTTTTCCAGCACTGCAGCTGCGTAAAGGCCCAGAAGAGAAGTCTTCAGTGATCACCTGTGTCGGTGACTTTGCCACTGCGCTGATAGGCGCCTGGGTACCTCGAGTGAGCTGTCCATCACAGTGGGGGAAAGGGCAGAATAGGTTGCATAGCCTAGTCAGTGACTTTGCCACTGCGCTGATAGGCGCCGAGGTACCCCGAGTGAGCTGTCCATCACAGTGGGGGAAAGGGCGGGATAGGTTGCATAGCCTAGTCTGTGTGGGGAGGGGTTAAACTGGCGAGGCTTCTGTGCGAGTTCACATGCCTCTTGTTTATGAAGGGTCAGAGACAGATCAGCGCAGAAAATGATAAGAAAGCAGTAGGTGGTACCTCTTTGGGTGAATGTATTGTGCTTTTCAAACACTACAGCTGCGTATAGGCCCAGAAGAGTTGTCTCGAGTGACCACGTGTGTCTGTAACTTTGCCACCGCGCCGTTTGGCGCCAAGGTCCCTTGAGTGAGCTGTCCATCACAGTGGGGGAAAGGGCGGGAAGATGTTGCATAGCCTAGTGTGTGGGGTGGGGCCAAACGGGCGGGGCTTCTGTACAGTTCACATGCCTCTTGTTTATAAAGGGTCAGAGACCATCAGAGCATCAGATGAGGAGAAATCAGCCTCCTGGTCACTGGAAGTACAGGAGGATTGCGCTCGAGAAACTCGTGGATGCCTAGACCTCCATCACGGATTACAGCTAATTGTAGACTGTAGCCTCGACCTTGCTCACTAGGTTCTTGGGCTGATTATAATGTTTTACTGAAGTTTAGCTTCAACCGGGGCACGTGCTGTTTCTTTTGTATCTGTAAGTGCTTCCTGTTGAGGTTTAATTTTTGAAACAGGAGCATCGTGCCAAAATGAATCCTGCCTGCATATTTATCCACGAAGATGCCACCATGTTGTGCCATACCTCTACTCAACTGGAGTACTTTCTACTGGGTAGTCAGTAAGTGCTACCTCGTTGGGTAAATGTATGGTGCTTTTCCTACACTACAGCTGCGTAAAGGCCCAGAAGAGAAGTCTTCAGTGATCACCTGTGTCTGTGACTTTGCCACTGCGCTGATAGGCGCCTAGGTACCTCGAGTGAGCTGTCCATCACAGTGGGGGAAAGGGCGTGATAGGTTGCATAGCCTAGTCTGTGTGGGGAGGGGTTAAACTGGCGAGGCTTCTGTGCGAGTTCACATGCCTCTTGTTTATGAAGGGTCAGAGACCGATCAGCTCAGTAAATGATAAGAAAGCAGTCGGTGGTACCTCTTTGGGTGAATCTATTGTGCTTTTCCAGCACTGCAGCTGCGTAAAGGCCCAGAAGAGAAGTCTTCAGTGATCACCTGTGTCTGTGACTTTGCCACTGCGCTGATAGGCGCCTGGGTACCTCGAGTGAGCTGTCCATCACAGTGGGGGAAAGGGCGGGATAGGTTGCATAGCCTAGTCAGTGACTTTGCCACTGCGCTGATAGGCGCCGAGGTACCCCGAGTGAGCTGTCCATCACAGTGGGGGAAAGGGCGGGATAGGTTGCATAGCCTAGTCTGTGTGGGGAGGGGTTAAACTGGCGAGGCTTCTGTGCGAGTTCACATGCCTCTTGTTTATGAAGGGTCAGAGACCGATCAGCTCAGTAAATGATAAGAAAGCAGTCGGTGGTACCTCTTTGGGTGAATGTATTGTGCTTTTCCAGCACTGCAGCTGCGTAAAGGCCAGAAGAGTTGTATTCAGGGATCACCTGTGTCTTTAACGTTGCCACTGCGCCGATAGGCGCCGAGGTACCTCGAGTGAGCTGTCCATCACAGTGGGGGAAAGGGCGGGATAGGTTGCATAGCCTAGTGTGTGGGGAGGGGCCAAATTGGCGAGGCTTCTGTGTGTGTGCACTTGCCTCTTGTTTATGAAGGGTCAGAGACCGATTAGCGCAGCAAATGAGGAGAAAGCAGTCGGTGGTACCTCTTTGGGTGAATGTATTGTGCTTTTCAAACACTACAGCTGCGTATAGGCCCAGAAGAGTTGTCTCGAGTGACCACGTGTGTCTGTAACTTTGCCACCGCGCCGTTTGGCGCCAAGGTCCCTTGAGTGAGCTGTCCATCACAGTGGGGGAAAGGGCGGGAAGATATTGCATAGCCTAGTGTGTGGGGTGGGGCCAAACGGGCGGGGCTTCTGTGCAGTTCACATGCCTCTTGTTTATAAAGGGTCAGAGACCATCAGAGCATCAGATGAAGAGAAACCAGCCTCCTGGTCACTGGAAGTACAGGAGGATTGCGCTCGAGAAACTCGTGGATGCCTAGACTTCCATCATGGATTACAGCTAATTGTAGACTGTAGCCTCGACCTTGCTCACTAGGTTCTTGGGCTGATTATAATGCGTTACTGAAGTTTAGCTTCATCCGGGGCACGTGCTGTTTCTTTTGTATCTGTAAGTGCTTCCTGTTGAGGTTTAATTTTTGAAACAGGAGCATCGTGCCAAAATGAATCCTGCCTGCATATTTATCCACGAAGATGCCACCATGTTGTGCCATACCTCTACTCAACTGGAGTACTTTCTACTGGGTAGTCAGTAAGTGCTACCTCGTTGGGTAAATGTATGGTGCTTTTCCCACACTACAGCTGCGTAAAGGCCCAGAAGAGAAGTCTTCAGTGATCACCTGTGTCTGTGACTTTGCCACTGCGCTGATAGGCGCCTAGGTACCTCGAGTGAGCTGTCCATCACAGTGGGGGAAAGGGCGGGATAGGTTGCATAGCCTAGTCTGTGTGGGGAGGGGTTAAACTGGCGAGGCTTCTGTGCGAGTTCACATGCCTCTTGTTTATGAAGGGTCAGAGACCGATCAGCTCAGTAAATGATAAGAAAGCAGTCGGTGGTACCTCTTTGGGTGAATGTATTGTGCTTTTCCAGCACTGCAGCTGCGTAAAGGCCCAGAAGAGAAGTCTTCAGTGATCACCTGTGTCTGTGACTTTGCCACTGCGCTGATAGGCGCCTGGGTACCTCGAGTGAGCTGTCCATCACAGTGGGGGAAAGGGCAGAATAGGTTGCATAGCCTAGTCAGTGACTTTGCCCCGAGTGAGCTGTCCATCACAGTGGGGGAAAGGGCGGGATAGGTTGCATAGCCTAGTCTGTGTGGGGAGGGGTTAAACTGGCGAGGCTTCTGTGCGAGTTCACATGCCTCTTGTTTATGAAGGGTCAGAGACCGATCAGCTCAGTAAATGATAAGAAAGCAGTCGGTGGTACCTCTTTGGGTGAATGTATTGTGCTTTTCCAGCACTGCAGCTGCGTAAAGGCCAGAAGAGTTGTATTCAGGGATCACCTGTGTCTGTAACGTTGCCACTGCGCCGATAGGCGCCGAGGTACCTCGAGTGAGCTGTCCATCACAGTGGGGGAAAGGGCGGGATAGGTTGCATAGCCTAGTGTGTGTGGGGAGGGGCCAAATTGGCGAGGCTTCTGTGTGTGTGCACTTGCCTCTTGTTTATGAAGGGTCAGAGACCGATTAGCGCAGCAAATGAGGAGAAAGCAGTCGGTGGTACCTCTTTGGGTGAATGTATTGTGCTTTTCAAACACTACAGCTGCGTATAGGCCCAGAAGAGTTGTCTCGAGTGACCACGTGTGTCTGTAACTTTGCCACCGCGCCGTTTGGCGCCAAGGTCCCTTGAGTGAGCTGTCCATCACAGTGGGGGAAAGGGCGGGAAGATATTGCATAGCCTAGTGTGTGGGGCGGGGCCAAACGGGCGGGGCTTCTGTGCAGTTCACATGCCTCTTGTTTATAAAGGGTCAGAGACCATCAGAGCATCAGATGAGGAGAAATCAGCCTCCTGGTCACTGGAAGTACAGGAGGATTGCGCTCGAGAAACTCGTGGATGCCTAGACTTCCATCATGGATTACAGCTAATTGTAGACTGTAGCCTCGACCTTGCTCACTAGGTTCTTGGGCTGATTATAATGCGTTACTGAAGTTTAGCTTCATCCGGGGCACGTGCTGTTTCTTTTGTATCTGTAAGTGCTTCCTGTTGAGGTTTAATTTTTGAAACAGGAGCATCGTGCCAAAATGAATCCTGCCTGCATATTTATCCACGAAGATGCCACCATGTTGTGCCATACCTCTACTCAACTGGAGTACTTTCTACTGGGTAGTCAGTAAGTGCTACCTCGTTGGGTAAATGTATGGTGCTTTTCCTACACTACAGCTGCGTAAAGGCCCAGAAGAGAAGTCTTCAGTGATCACCTGTGGCTGTGACTTTGCCACTGCGCTGATAGGCGCCTAGGTACCTCGAGTGAGCTGTCCATCACAGTGGGGGAAAGGGCGGGATAGGTTGCATAGCCTAGTCAGTGACTTTGCCACTGCGCTGATCGGCGCCGAGGTACCTCGAGTGAGCTGTCCATCACAGTGGGGAAAAGGGCGGGATAGGTTGCATAGCCTAGTCTGTGTGGGGAGGGGTTAAACTGGCGAGGCTTCTGTGCGAGTTCACATGCCTCTTGTTTATGAAGGGTCAGAGACCGATCAGCGCAGTAAATGATAAGAAAGCAGTCGGTGGTACCTCTTTGGGTGAATGTATTGTGCTTTTCCAGCACTGCAGCTGCGTGAAGTCCCAGAAGAGTTGTCTTCAGTGATCACCTGTGTCTGTGACTTTGCCACTGCGCCGATATGCGCCGAGGTACCTCGAGGGAGCTGTCCATCAAAGTGGGGTACAGGACGGGATAGCTTGCATAGCCTAGTGTGTGTGGGGAGGGGCCAAACTGGCGAGGCTTCTGTGCGTGTGCACTTGCCTCTTGTTTATGAAGGGTCAGAGACCGATTAGCGCAGCAAATGAGGAGAAAGCAGTCGGTGGTACCTCTTTGGGTGAATGTATTGTGCTTTTCCAGCACTGCAGCTGCGTAAAGGCCCAGAAGAGTTGTCTCGAGTGACCACGTGTGTCTGTAACTTTGCCACCGCGCCGTTTGGCGCCAAGGTCCCTCGAGTGAGCTGTCCATCACAGTGGTGGGAAGGGCGGGATAGGTTGCATAGCCTAGTGTGTGTGGGGAGGGGTTAAACTGGCGAGGCTTCTGTGCGAGTTCACATGCCTCTTGTTTATGAAGGGTCAGAGACAGATCAGCGCAGTAAATGATAAGAAAGCAGTAGGTGGTACCTCTTTGGGTGAATGTATTGTGCTTTTCAAACACTACAGCTGCGTATAGGCCCAGAAGAGTTGTCTCGAGTGACCACGTGTGTCTGTAACTTTGCCACCGCGCCGTTTGGCGCCAAGGTCCCTTGAGTGAGCTGTCCATCACAGTGGGGGAAAGGGCGGGAAGATGTTGCATAGCCTAGTGTGTGGGGCGGGGCCAAACGGGCGGGGCTTCTGTACAGTTCACATGCCTCTTGTTTATAAAGGGTCAGAGACCATCAGAGCATCAGATGAGGAGAAATCAGCCTCCTGGTCACTGGAAGTACAGGAGGATTGCGCTCGAGAAACTCGTGGATGCCTAGACCTCCATCACGGATTACAGCTAATTGTAGACTGTAGCCTCGACCTTGCTCACTAGGTTCTTGGGCTGATTATAATGTGTTACTGAAGTTTAGCTTCAACCGGGGCACGTGCTGTTTCTTTTGTATCTGTAAGTGCTTCCTGTTGAGGTTTAATTTTTGAAACAGGAGCATCGTGCCAAAATGAATCCTGCCTGCATATTTATCCACGAAGATGCCACCATGTTGTGCCATACCTCTACTCAACTGGAGTACTTTCTACTGGGTAGTCAGTAAGTGCTACCTCGTTGGGTAAATGTATGGTGCTTTTCCTACACTACAGCTGCGTAAAGGCCCAGAAGAGAAGTCTTCAGTGATCACCTGTGTCTGTGACTTTGCCACTGCGCTGATAGGCGCCTAGGTACCTCGAGTGAGCTGTCCATCACAGTGGGGGAAAGGGCGTGATAGGTTGCATAGCCTAGTCTGTGTGGGGAGGGGTTAAACTGGCGAGGCTTCTGTGCGAGTTCACATGCCTCTTGTTTATGAAGGGTCAGAGACCGATCAGCTCAGTAAATGATAAGAAAGCAGTCGGTGGTACCTCTTTGGGTGAATGTATTGTGCTTTTCCAGCACTGCAGCTGCGTAAAGGCCCAGAAGAGAAGTCTTCAGTGATCACCTGTGTCTGTGACTTTGCCACTGCGCTGATAGGCGCCTGGGTACCTCGAGTGAGCTGTCCATCACAGTGGGGGAAAGGGCAGAATAGGTTGCATAGCCTAGTCAGTGACTTTGCCACTGCGCTGATAGGCGCCGAGGTACCCCGAGTGAGCTGTCCATCACAGTGGGGGAAAGGGCGGGATAGGTTGCATAGCCTAGTCTGTGTGGGGAGGGGTTAAACTGGCGAGGCTTCTGTGCGAGTTCACATGCCTCTTGTTTATGAAGGGTCAGAGACCGATCAGCTCAGTAAATGATAAGAAAGCAGTCGGTGGTACCTCTTTGGGTGAATGTATTGTGCTTTTCCAGCACTGCAGCTGCGTAAAGGCCAGAAGAGTTGTATTCAGGGATCACCTGTGTCTGTAACTTTGCCACCGCGCCGTTTGGCGCCGAGGTACCTCGAGTGAGCTGTCCATCACAGTGGGGGAAAGGGCGGGATAGGTTGCATAGCCTAGTGTGTGTGGGGAGGGGCCAAATTGGCGAGGCTTTTGTGTGTGTGCACTTGCCTCTTGTTTATGAAGGGTCAGAGACCGATTAGCGCAGCAAATGAGGAGAAAGCAGTCGGTGGTACCTCTTTGGGTGAATGTATTGTGCTTTTCAAACACTACAGCTGCGTATAGGCCCAGAAGAGTTGTCTCGAGTGACCACGTGTGTCTGTAACTTTGCCACCGCGCCGTTTGGCGCCAAGGTCCCTTGAGGGAGCTGTCCATCACAGTGGGGGAAAGGGCGGGAAGATATTGCATAGCCTAGTGTGTGGGGCGGGGCCAAACGGGCGGGGCTTCTGTGCAGTTCACATGCCTCTTGTTTATAAAGGGTCAGAGACCATCAGAGCATCAGATGAGGAGAAATCAGCCTCCTGGTCACTGGAAGTACAGGAGGATTGCGCTCGAGAAACTCGTGGATGCCTAGACTTCCATCATGGATTACAGCTAATTGTAGACTGTAGCCTCGACCTTGCTCACTAGGTTCTTGGGCTGATTATAATGCGTTACTGAAGTTTAGCTTCATCCGGGGCACGTGCTGTTTCTTTTGTATCTGTAAGTGCTTCCTGTTGAGGTTTAATTTTTGAAACAGGAGCATCGTGCCAAAATGAATCCTGCCTGCATATTTATCCACGAAGATGCCACCATGTTGTGCCATACCTCTACTCAACTGGAGTACTTTCTACTGGGTAGTCAGTAAGTGCTACCTCGTTGGGTA
Source organism: Lissotriton vulgaris (assembly GCF_964263255.1). Lineage (NCBI taxonomy): Eukaryota > Metazoa > Chordata > Amphibia > Caudata > Salamandridae > Lissotriton > Lissotriton vulgaris. The sequence continues at coordinate 1,493,403,801 of NC_141696.1, forward strand.
AATGTATGGTGCTTTTCCTACACTACAGCTGCGTAAAGGCCCAGAAGAGAAGTCTTCAGTGATCACCTGTGTCTGTGACTTTGCCACTGCGCTGATAGGCGCCTAGGTACCTCGAGTGAGCTGTCCATCACAGTGGGGGAAAGGGCGTGATAGGTTGCATAGCCTAGTCTGTGTGGGGAGGGGTTAAACTGGCGAGGCTTCTGTGCGAGTTCACATGCCTCTTGTTTATGAAGGGTCAGAGACCGATCAGCTCAGTAAATGATAAGAAAGCAGTCGGTGGTACCTCTTTGGGTGAATGTATTGTGCTTTTCCAGCACTGCAGCTGCGTAAAGGCCCAGAAGAGAAGTCTTCAGTGATCACCTGTGTCTGTGACTTTGCCACTGCGCTGATAGGCGCCTGGGTACCTCGAGTGAGCTGTCCATCACAGTGGGGGAAAGGGCAGAATAGGTTGCATAGCCTAGTCAGTGACTTTGCCACTGCGCTGATAGGCGCCGAGGTACCCCGAGTGAGCTGTCCATCACAGTGGGGGAAAGGGCGGGATAGGTTGCATAGCCTAGTCTGTGTGGGGAGGGGTTAAACTGGCGAGGCTTCTGTGCGAGTTCACATGCCTCTTGTTTATGAAGGGTCAGAGACTGATCAGCTCAGTAAATGATAAGAAAGCAGTCGGTGGTACCTCTTTGGGTGAATGTATTGTGCTTTTCCAGCACTGCAGCTGCGTAAAGGCCAGAAGAGTTGTATTCAGGGATCACCTGTGTCTGTAACGTTGCCACTGCGCCGATAGGCGCCGAGGTACCTCGAGTGAGCTGTCCATCACAGTGGGGAAAGGGCGGGATAGGTTGCATAGCCTAGTGTGTGGGGAGGGGCCAAATTGGCGAGGCTTCTGTGTGTGTGCACTTGCCTCTTGTTTATGAAGGGTCAGAGACCGATTAGCGCAGCAAATGAGGAGAAAGCAGTCGGTGGTACCTCTTTGGGTGAATGTATTGTGCTTTTCAAACACTACAGCTGCGTATAGGCCCAGAAGAGTTGTCTCGAGTGACCACGTGTGTCTGTAACTTTGCCACCGCGCCGTTTGGCGCCAAGGTCCCTTGAGTGAGCTGTCCATCACAGTGGGGGAAAGGGCGGGAAGATATTGCATAGCCTAGTGTGTGGGGCGGGGCCAAACGGGCGGGGCTTCTGTGCAGTTCACATGCCTCTTGTTTATAAAGGGTCAGAGACCATCAGAGCATCAGATGAGGAGAAATCAGCCTCCTGGTCACTGGAAGTACAGGAGGATTGCGCTCGAGAAACTCGTGGATGCCTAGACTTCCATCATGGATTACAGCTAATTGTAGACTGTAGCCTCGACCTTGCTCACTAGGTTCTTGGGCTGATTATAATGCGTTACTGAAGTTTAGCTTCATCCGGGGCACGTGCTGTTTCTTTTGTATCTGTAAGTGCTTCCTGTTGAGGTTTAATTTTTGAAACAGGAGCATCGTGCCAAAATGAATCCTGCCTGCATATTTATCCACGAAGATGCCACCATGTTGTGCCATACCTCTACTCAACTGGAGTACTTTCTACTGGGTAGTCAGTAAGTGCTACCTCGTTGGGTAAATGTATGGTGCTTTTCCTACACTACAGCTGCGTAAAGGCCCAGAAGAGAAGTCTTCAGTGATCACCTGTGGCTGTGACTTTGCCACTGCGCTGATAGGCGCCTAGGTACCTCGAGTGAGCTGTCCATCACAGTGGGGGAAAGGGCGGGATAGGTTGCATAGCCTAGTCAGTGACTTTGCCACTGCGCTGATCGGCGCCGAGGTACCTCGAGTGAGCTGTCCATCACAGTGGGGAAAAGGGCGGGATAGGTTGCATAGCCTAGTCTGTGTGGGGAGGGGTTAAACTGGCGAGGCTTCTGTGCGAGTTCACATGCCTCTTGTTTATGAAGGGTCAGAGACCGATCAGCGCAGTAAATGATAAGAAAGCAGTCGGTGGTACCTCTTTGGGTGAATGTATTGTGCTTTTCCAGCACTGCAGCTGCGTGAAGTCCCAGAAGAGTTGTCTTCAGTGATCACCTGTGTCTGTGACTTTGCCACTGCGCCGATATGCGCCGAGGTACCTCGAGGGAGCTGTCCATCAAAGTGGGGTACAGGACGGGATAGCTTGCATAGCCTAGTGTGTGTGGGGAGGGGCCAAACTGGCGAGGCTTCTGTGCGTGTGCACTTGCCTCTTGTTTATGAAGGGTCAGAGACCGATTAGCGCAGCAAATGAGGAGAAAGCAGTCGGTGGTACCTCTTTGGGTGAATGTATTGTGCTTTTCCAGCACTGCAGCTGCGTAAAGGCCCAGAAGAGTTGTCTCGAGTGACCACGTGTGTCTGTAACTTTGCCACCGCGCCGTTTGGCGCCAAGGTCCCTCGAGTGAGCTGTCCATCACAGTGGTGGGAAGGGCGGGATAGGTTGCATAGCCTAGTGTGTGTGGGGAGGGGTTAAACTGGCGAGGCTTCTGTGCGAGTTCACATGCCTCTTGTTTATGAAGGGTCAGAGACAGATCAGCGCAGTAAATGATAAGAAAGCAGTAGGTGGTACCTCTTTGGGTGAATGTATTGTGCTTTTCAAACACTACAGCTGCGTATAGGCCCAGAAGAGTTGTCTCGAGTGACCACGTGTGTCTGTAACTTTGCCACCGCGCCGTTTGGCGCCAAGGTCCCTTGAGTGAGCTGTCCATCACAGTGGGGGAAAGGGCGGGAAGATGTTGCATAGCCTAGTGTGTGGGGCGGGGCCAAACGGGCGGGGCTTCTGTACAGTTCACATGCCTCTTGTTTATAAAGGGTCAGAGACCATCAGAGCATCAGATGAGGAGAAATCAGCCTCCTGGTCACTGGAAGTACAGGAGGATTGCGCTCGAGAAACTCGTGGATGCCTAGACCTGAGGTTCCGTGACAATTGTAAGTGGTGTTTCCGACTCGTACGAATATGGTCGAGTCTAGTATCTATGAACCGCAAATGACGAGTTTAGCAAGTGTGCGCAGTTTCGCTGTGCTAACTTAAACCGTTCGTTTGTAACGTGGGCTTTTCATCTGTACCCACGGGTTCCATCTTAGATACGGCATCCATTTTGTCTCTTGCCCTCAAGTAGTCAGCGAACGGACGCTGTCCGCTTTGCGACCCTGGGACTCCCAAGATATTTGCGGAAGACACATGTCCTTTGAAAGTGTCTTTATGACGAGGGGGTTGCTACTGTAAGGCAGGTGGCGCCGCTCGAGGCTCATCTTGCTGCACGGACTTATTGTCTCAGCCGTGCATTTCATTAGGCACGTCCCTTTGATGCCTGTATCTCGTGTTTCCCGACACCTCCCCTTTTTACACCCTTTCCGATCTCCCCACTGTCTCCGTCTTCCTCTGCACCTGTCTTCGTTCCTGTTTCGATCTACTTGATTGCTGATTGGAATTTGCTAATGGTGGGAAGATGGGTTTTTACAGTTGGGAACCGCCAAATGCTTCCGCACTTATGTTCCGGACCTTGCATGTTTGAAAGCGATCAAAAACGACCCCTCTGGGAGCTAGATGTGGGAACTGAGTTGTAAACCTTTGTGTTCAATGTTAGCCTATGGGTAAAAACTGTATAAAAGGAGCGATCCACATAACCAATTTGAAGCAGTCTCCCCGAACTACACTCGATGTACTTCCTGTGACTTCTGTGTTCCCTGCAGTAAATAAACCTTGACTCTTTGACGCCGAAGGAAGTGTCCCGTGTCTCTGTGACTTGTACGCCGGAACAGGTTACCCACGAAGGTTTCAGGTGTTGTGCCCTGGCACCGCTGGGTCCAAAAGAACCCAGTCCTTCAGTTGGCGCCCAACGTGGGGCTGCATCAGTGGTACCGGTCCAAGCCCGACGATCGTGAGGAACTTCGTGTGAAATCTCCGAGGGAAGGTGCACCCCGCTTCATCGATCCTGTTGTCGAAATAAGTGGCCCGAAGACTTTTCCCGCGAAGATTCCCGCCTCCTGACGGCTGCGACGGACTGCTGCCCTGACTGTAGACCTGTTTTGGCGCCTGGCGTAGACCTTGGTATAGCGAGACGATAGACGGGCCTTCCTGAGGACGCCATTGATCTTTGAGTTAAGTATTTGTGGGTCGCTCCCAGAATCCTTGGTTGTAAACACTTTAGCGAGTGTTTTTGTTGTAGACACTTCAGCGAGTGTCTTTGTTGTAAACACTAGTGGTTTTTGTTGTACACGCTGTGTGAGTGTTTTTGTCGGTGACACTTTGCTAGCGTACTTTGTTGTTGTATTTGTTTGACGACTGCAGCCGCCAAAGACCGAGGGTTTTTGTTCTTGCTGGGACTTGGTAAATCCCGTAACCCTTGAAGTTTGTGAAACTCGGCTAGTGTGCAAGATGCCTGGTCGCAGTACTTTGTTCAGTTGTTGTAGACCTTGTGGTGTGGATTCCCTGCTGGAGGACTCGTGTCCGATACCTCCGGTTGGAACTCCTACTTATGACTTATATAGCAAACATGGGCTAGGCCCGATTGCTTTTAACGATTATTGGATAAAATATACAAAGAAAGACGGCGATCTTCGTTGGCCACCTCACGGTAGCTTCGAAGCGTCGATCTTAGATAATTTGGAAATAAAGTTGTTCGAACGCAAATCTAGGCCGGCCATGTTTGATGCCTTTCGGTTGTGGCGCAAAGAAGCCCGACAGAAAGAGATCAGACAGAATAAACGTAGTGAGCGAGATAATGTTGCTACCATTGTGAAGAAAGCTGAGCAGTTTCAGCGTGATAAGGAGGATAAGGATAAGGAAGTGTTTGAGAGGTTGCAACGTATGACCATAGATAAATGTTATCCTGCTTTGCCTACGGAGTCGGATAAGAAGGAAGAGGCAGTTGAGGATCCTTTAATGTCCTATCTTATGAAGTCGCCACCTCCGTACGTACAGGGTACCGCAGCTCCTGTGGTCCCTGCCGTACCTGTTCTTCCACCTGTTATTCCTCCACCCGTTCCTCAACCTGCACCCGCTCTTCCGACTGTTCCTGCTCCTGTGCCTGTTTCTATTCCTACTGCTCCTCCGCTTCCACATACTCCTGCTCGCGCTACTGCTCCTGTGTTGTTAACTCCTGTTGTTGCTAACGCTTCTACTCCTCCTCTTGTTAGTCCTGTGTCTTACTCTTGTCCCTCTACTCGTAACCGTAGTTCTCCCATTGCGACAAATTTTTTCCAGTCGCTCGGACCTGTCTTTGGGTCCGCTGGTTCTGATGGTCCTCAGAGACGTAGCCAGCTTCCTGCCAATAGGGAACGCGCTGCGCTATACAATATGGCGATGGGTTGGATGGACAATCCGCAAAGAAATCCACCCCGAGTCGTTCTTGAAACATTTAGTCAATTCAACATACCGACTCAGAGATATGTGTTTGACGAAATGTGTAAACTCCTACATGATCAGATAGCGGCTGTCGCGCCTGACGAGGTCCTGACCGCCCTGTCTAATCTTCGGCTTCAGTTCGCAACTGGACTGATAGTCGACACTAATGTCCGACGAGCTATTGAGCAGTTGCTGTCTTATCGCCTTGCTCCTATTCCTCACGCACTGTTTGTTGAGGATCTTGAACGCCAACAAGCTGAGTCTGGCCAATACCCTATGCGTGAAGTTCCGCCGGTTTGGGTACCTGCTGATAATACTGATGTTAATAACCCAATAGCGGCACATTTCCAGAGAGTATGGATACATCTCCCATGGAAACGATCGGAAGTGCTTCAGGTGAAACAAACTTTGCCTGATCCTCGCAAAAATCCTGCGGGGTATTACAAGGAATTATCGCAGCTTGTGGATGCTACGGTAATGAATCTTGCCGATATTGACATGTTGTTTGGCAATGTCGTACCGCAACCGGTATGGGCCAAGATTCGTCATCAAGATCACACAAATGAATTAGGTGGTGATTGGGCTGCCATTACAGCGGCAGACGCTGGACAAGCGGCTGCTACTAAACCCGATCAGTTGATTGCACTTCTTCCCCAGCGAATCATTACATTAATGAAGACGCTTATGCCAGCTATGAAGGTAAATTGGGACAAGTTGTCAGCCTGTAAGCAAAAGAAAGATGAGAGTGTTTCAGACTTCTTTACGAGGTTTGAGGAAACATTTGTTGATCATAGTGGACAGGATATGGGCACTGAGGGTGGACAACGGCTGTTTGTGGATAAATTTGTATCGAACTTATTGCCCGATTTGTGCAATAAATTGAAGAATTCAGAAAGTGCGTGGGCCGTTTCTACCTCAGCTCAGATTCTGGCTACGGCACAATACTATGAAAATAGAGAGAAAGAAGAAAATGACCGAGCTGATAAAAAGACAAAAGAGCTGAAAACTAAAGTGTTGTTACAACAAGCGTATCCGCCGCGTTCTAATCAGAATGCGTCTCAGCAGAATAGATCACAGTCGCAATCGAATCGATCGCAGTTGCGTAATGATTCCTCTTTCAACAGATCTTCGTTGGGGTACAATCAATGTGCTTATTGTAGACAGGAGGGACACATTAAATTTGATTGTCCTGCTTTAAATGATCGTAATAGTGGTAATTCGTCTAGAGGAGGCCGTGGTGGTTCACAGAATGCATCACGTGGTAGAGGTCGTGGTGCTCAGAACGACCGCTCTGACAACTCATCAAATTCTAATAACTGTTTCGACCAACGTGGATCATCGCAAGGACGATCTGCGCAGTACAATGTAGACGATTATTACGTCGATCAGGGAACTGACGACAGTAATTACTAGGACAGCCAAAGACAAGGAGAGGGAGTGGTATCAGTTCCGGTTGATCAGAGAGGGCCTTACGTCGCAGTTGCTACATCGGGCGTCGTTGAGCCTTTTCTGTTGGACACTGGTGCAGCGAAAAGTTCCATTATGCATTCGAAACTCCCTGGCGCACCTTTGTCTGGCTTAACAAATGTATCCGTTGGATTCTCTGGCGCCCCCGTTAGCAATCCAGTTTCACGCCCTTTGCCCCTTAAAATTGGGCCACGTGAGCTCGAAGCTCCGTTGATTTTGACCACTGGTTGTGGCGAAAATCTTTTGGGTCTGGATTTGCTTAAACGCTTGTATGCAACTTTGTATTGTTCTCCTGCGGGTGTAAAGCTTACGTTTGGGGAGACAGTAGTCTCTCCCATGTATTTGTCCCTCGATAAGCTTCCACCGGAATTGGATTCTCTTCCTGCGTCTTTGTGGGCGACGGGTCCAAACGATGTGGGCCTACTTGATATCTCCCCTTATGTTGTTCAGTTGAAATCGAATGTGCGATTGCCGCGTATTCCCCAATATCGTATCTCCCTCGATGGTGAACGAGCTTTGTTAGCGATCATCTATGATTTGATCGAGAAAGATGTTATTGAGGAGACTCGGGGTAACGTGTGCAATAGCCCTGTACTGCCCATTCTTAAACGTACTGATCCTACCAAACCGCCTGTTTATCGTTTTGTTATCGATTTACGGGAGGTGAATAAAATTGTGGTTCCTCAATTCCCTGTTGTGCCTGACATCACGGCGCTACTGACTCTGATTCCAGCTACTGCATCATGGTTTTCGGTGATTGATTTGAAAAACGCCTTTTTCAGCATCCCGATCGCCGAAGAGAGCAGGGACCTTTTCGGTTTCTCTCTTGGTGGACGTAGCTTCCGGTTCAAACGCGCTCCTCAAGGCTACTGTGAAAGTCCGTCGATTTACAGTCAAGCCTTGAAGGGACAACTGGATGCGTTTCGGTTGCCGGTTGGTGCGGCCTTAATTCAATATGTCGACGACTTATTGGTGGCTGCTGATACTCAGGACATTTGCAAAATTGCTACGGTATCGTTGCTGCAACATCTCTGTGAGTTAAATCACAAGGTGTCACCTTCTAAACTCCAATATTGTTGTCAAGAAGTAACCTATCTAGGTCACTTATTGTCAAAGGAGGGAAGGAGATTGACCCCAGAAAGAATTGCAGCGATTGCGCGAATGGCTGTGCCACAAACCCAAAGAGATGTACGTGCCTTTCTAGGTATCACGTCGTACTGTAGGCAGTGGATTCCAAATTTTTCATTGCTAGCGAAACCATTGGTGGCTCTTACGTGCAAGGATGTTTCAACTCCTTTACCATGGACGGAAGAATGTCAGAAAAGTTTTTCTGAACTACGTGATTCATTGTGTTCGGCTCCTGTGTTAGGTACCCCTGACTACAGTAAACCGTTCACGTTATATGTTCACGAGAGAGAAGGCTGTGCGTTGAGTGTCTTAACGCAACCTTTTGGTGGTAAGCAACGTCCATGTGCATATTTTTCCTCGACCTTAGACCCGGTAGCTAGAGCATTGCCGAGTTGTTTGAGAGCAACTGCGGCAGCTGCGGTCTCCATCCGACAATCAGCAGGATTGGTCATGGATAATATGCTTACGGTGATGGTTCCGCATGCAGTCGATACTCTTTTGAATCGAACGAAAACTCAGCACTTGACGAGTGCGAGGTTGTCTGGGTACGAATTGACGCTCTTGGCAAGCCACATTCAAATAAAACGTTGTAATGTCCTGAATCCGGCAACTTTGTTACCAATTAGTGCAGAGTCAGATCAAGTAACAGAACATGACTGCTACTTGCGTACAGAAGAGGAAACAAAAGGTCGAGTGGACCTTAAAAACACCCCATTGGAAGACCCTGACGGCACTTTGTATGTGGATGGGTCATGTTTTAAATTGCCGAATGGTGATGTGACTACTGCTTATGCTGTTGTGACGTTGAATACTGTTGTTGAGACTGCGAGATTGAATCAGAATTCTGCCCAAGCTGCAGAGCTGATTGCTCTTACTAGAGCATGTGTATTAGCGAAAGGGAAACGTGTGAATGTGTACACCGATAGCCAGTACGCTTTCGGTGTAGCGCATAGCTTTGGACGGTTGTGGCGAGAGCGTGGTTTCTTCACGTCACACGGCACGAAAATACAGCATGGCCAGCTTGTGAATGATCTTTTGGATGCATTGACTTTGCCTGCTCAAGTTGCGATTGTCAAGTGTAGTGCGCATCGTAAAGTAACGGATGATGTTGGTCGTGGTAATGCGTTTGCAGATGAGATTGCTAAGGAGACTGCCCGGAACCTTAGCACTCGAATGTATGTGACGAGTTCGGTTAGGTGGCCTACAGAATCAAGTATGTGTGAGAATACCATAGAGAGCGTGAAAGCAATTCAGAATGAGGCCACCGAGACGGAGAAGATGAAGTGGAAAGAAAGTACGGGAAAGTTGGATGTGAATGGTTGTTGGATTGATTTGTCGGATCAGAAAAGATGGATGTTGCCTGATGCGTATGTGCTGGCCGTTGTGACAATGGCACATGGGTTAGCACATATCAGCGCGAAAGGCATTTGCAAGTTGTTGTCGCTTGTGTGGAAGAATGATGGCATTATAAAATGTGCTGAACGTCTGGTGAAGAATTGTATGGTGTGTATAATGTACAATCCTGGCAAAGGAACCCCAACTCCCCCTGGCAGTTTTGCTCCTCCTTCGTATCCCTTTGAGGTGATTCAATTGGACTTCATCCATATGGAGCGATGCAATAACTTGAAATATGTTTTGGTTGTGGTTTGCGCATTCTCCCGATGGATCGAGGCCTATCCCCTCAAAGACAATACTGCTTTGTCTACTGCGAAAATCCTACTGAAGGAATACTTTCCTCGGTATGGAATGCCTAGAGTCGTGTGGTCAGATAACGGAAGTGAGTTTGTTGGAAGTGTGATGAAGAATGTGTGTAAGGGCCTTGGAATTAATCAGAAATTCCATAGCGCCAATCATCCTCAGTCAGCGGGATTGGTTGAAGGGTACAATGGTACCCTTAAACTAAAGCTAGCGAAGATTCAGGCTACGACCGGACTGTCTTGGCCTGACGCTTTGCCTCTAGCATTACTGTCAACTAGGGCGACTGTACACTCCCGAATAGGGCTTAGTCCCTATGAAATAGTGTTCGGCCGTCCTGCGAATGTGTGGGGGGTTCCTAGGCCAGGTATATTCGTTGATCTTGAGTATCCGATGTTGATTGATTACTTACATGACTTGACTGCTAAACTGAGGTTAATTCATCAACAGGTTTACGACGCCTTGCCGACGCAGACGGAGGGTCCAGGCCACCAGCTCCATCCTGGTGATTGGGTAGTCACCCGTAACTTCTCACGCAAGAAGAATCTGGACCCCCGCTTTGTTGGACCTTTCCAGGTGCTCCTGGCCACGAGGACTGCCGTTCGTCTTGAGGGGCGGAAGAATTGGGTACATGCTACCCATTGCAAACGAGTCCCTATTCCCTTGCCGGCAGATCCGTGGGTAAGGAAAGGCATTGCGTCAACAGAAGCAGAGACATTGCCGGCGTTTGTACCTTTTAGCGACGCACAGCTTGTTGGTGAACACTCAGCGCAGCAGAAAGCCACTGTTGGAACATTGTCAGCAAAAGACTCAAGACCAAATCAACAAACTGATCAGCAGGACGCTGCCTCTTCAACGGATCCTTTGTTCGACGAGCAGACACGTCCCGGGAAACATCGATATTCTTTGCGTTCTCACACTAAGGACAAATAAAGTTTTTCTTGCTTTGCTGAAATTGATAACTGTAATATCCTCGTTTCCCCTGATCAACTTTGGACATTCGTATCGTTGAAACTTGTTTTGTACATACATCAAGCTTCTTCCTTGTATCTTTTTCCTTCCACAGCTGAATTATTGTGCTAAATAAATACATATTGTGTATTGAGGGCCGTAGGGCCGCGCGCGTACTTCCTTCTGGACAGTAGGTCTTGACGCTAGGTTAGAGGCCGTCGGTTCCTAGGAACTCCTGGGGATTGACTATTGCTGCACAGAACGAAGTGCGTCAAGAAACGTTGCGGACGGTCGTAGGGAAATGGCATTTTCGAAGCTGAACGATTTGGAAGGAGCTCAGGTGTATAGAGTCAAACTGCAGAAACTCAGTCGTACTAAATGTTTTGTATTCCAATTGTTTGTATTGTTCTTAACTGCTTCTGCATTCTTGGCGGGTGGGGTGTATTATGCTATGTCTTACTTTTTACTTCCTACCCCTACTCCTACTCCTTACCCTAATCTTACTCTTACTGCTACTACTGCTTCTCCCCATTCCTTTCACATTTTACCGGAACACGAACAGGCTAGACGTGTAGAATTCCGCAACAATTCCTTTATCCAGCTCCTCCATCAGCATCAGTTAGTGGTTAACACTACTAATTGTTGGGTGTGTGGGTTGATGCCACATACTACGGGTAAGGGAATTCCATATCTGGTGTTACCGTATAGTTCCCAAGGGTCAGCTCGAGCATACCAAACAATGCTTCGAAGCGCACTAGGTTTCCACCCCATTCCAGAACAACGTTCCCCCAAACCTGGTCCTACCTCGTACCAGTGGGTGTTATCGATGGCAATACAGGATTTGGAAGATGAGATCCATGATGTTTTTCTCATCCCTAAGGAAGAGGTACAAGCCTATAGGGTCCTGAGTAGAGGGGAATATAGTATGTTCGCTAATGAAAAGCAGCTTAAAAGCTCGCCTCCAATATGGGTCGTACCCCACACTGGTAATCTTTGTCTTGTGGGTCGTGGTTCGCAAGCCTCACTTGGAGTAAGTGCTTGCATTGAAAGTTACGTTCTGCCGATGTCCCCGACCCCTGTGTTTCTGGCTGCCAAGGGTACGTACTTCATCTGTCATGATCGTGCATATACATGGTTGCCCTCAGACTTCATGGGCTCATGTTTTGTTGCAAATCTGTTGCCTCCGACGTTCACTGTAGATGCCGATTACCATAAGACTAGAGTTGTACGAGGCGTAATTAGCGAAGAGGATACTGCCGGTCAAGAGGCAGGAGACTTTTTCAAGGGTTTCCTCCCGTTTTGGGGACCTATGGTTAATAGTAGGAACCTGAGACATTTGACTCGAGTGGTAGAATCGACAGCTAATGTCACTGCCAGTGCCCTTGGTAATATCACCACAGAACTTCAGGCGGAGAGACTTATGACGTTACAAAACCGTATGGTTTTAGATGTCGTCTTGGCAGATCGCGGTGGGGTATGTAAAGTGATCCATTCGAGCTGTTGCATTTTCATTCCAGATAATGCTCCTACTGTCTATGAAGCCATCTCGAAGTTGCATAAGATCTCCGAATCCATACACGTGGAGGTAGGGGATTGGACGTTACTCGGTTGGTTTTGGGGCCTGATGTCGACTTGGGGTTGGAAGATTCTGATGATCATCGGGGTTGTGGTAGTGTTCCTGTTCACGTGTTGCCTTTGTGTGCAGTGTGGTCCTGCCTTATGTGGCCTCTGTGCTACAACGTGTATGAGACAACCACCTGTTACCAAGGGGACTCGGTCGGACAGAGTTATGCTACAGCGACATCTTGATGGTCTGATGAATATCGAATATGATTCCGACTAGTGCTTGCCTACATGAGGGCAAAAGGAGCGTCTGAGGTTCCGTGACAATTGTAAGTGGTGTTTCCGACTCGTACGAATATGGTCGAGTCTAGTATCTATGAACCGCAAATGACGAGTTTAGCAAGTGTGCGCAGTTTCGCTGTGCTAACTTAAACCGTTCGTTTGTAACGTGGGCTTTTCATCTGTACCCACGGGTTCCATCTTAGATACGGCATCCATTTTGTCTCTTGCCCTCAAGTAGTCAGCGAACGGACGCTGTCCGCTTTGCGACCCTGGGACTCCCAAGATATTTGCGGAAGACACATGTCCTTTGAAAGTGTCTTTATGACGAGGGGGTTGCTACTGTAAGGCAGGTGGCGCCGCTCGAGGCTCATCTTGCTGCACGGACTTATTGTCTCAGCCGTGCATTTCATTAGGCACGTCCCTTTGATGCCTGTATCTCGTGTTTCCCGACACCTCCCCTTTTTACACCCTTTCCGATCTCCCCACTGTCTCCGTCTTCCTCTGCACCTGTCTTCGTTCCTGTTTCGATCTACTTGATTGCTGATTGGAATTTGCTAATGGTGGGAAGATGGGTTTTTACAGTTGGGAACCGCCAAATGCTTCCGCACTTATGTTCCGGACCTTGCATGTTTGAAAGCGATCAAAAACGACCCCTCTGGGAGCTAGATGTGGGAACTGAGTTGTAAACCTTTGTGTTCAATGTTAGCCTATGGGTAAAAACTGTATAAAAGGAGCGATCCACATAACCAATTTGAAGCAGTCTCCCCGAACTACACTCGATGTACTTCCTGTGACTTCTGTGTTCCCTGCAGTAAATAAACCTTGACTCTTTGACGCCGAAGGAAGTGTCCCGTGTCTCTGTGACTTGTACGCCGGAACAGGTTACCCACGAAGGTTTCAGGTGTTGTGCCCTGGCACCGCTGGGTCCAAAAGAACCCAGTCCTTCAGACCTCCATCACGGATTACAGCTAATTGTAGACTGTAGCCTCGACCTTGCTCACTAGGTTCTTGGGCTGATTATAATGTTTTACTGAAGTTTAGCTTCAACCGGGGCACGTGCTGTTTCTTTTGTATCTGTAAGTGCTTCCTGTTGAGGTTTAATTTTTGAAACAGGAGCATCGTGCCAAAATGAATCCTGCCTGCATATTTATCCACGAAGATGCCACCATGTTGTGCCATACCTCTACTCAACTGGAGTACTTTCTACTGGGTAGTCAGTAAGTGCTACCTCGTTGGGTAAATGTATGGTGCTTTTCCTACACTACAGCTGCGTAAAGGCCCAGAAGAGAAGTCTTCAGTGATCACCTGTGTCTGTGACTTTGCCACTGCGCTGATAGGCGCCTAGGTACCTCGAGTGAGCTGTCCATCACAGTGGGGGAAAGGGCGTGATAGGTTGCATAGCCTAGTCTGTGTGGGGAGGGGTTAAACTGGCGAGGCTTCTGTGCGAGTTCACATGCCTCTTGTTTATGAAGGGTCAGAGACCGATCAGCTCAGTAAATGATAAGAAAGCAGTCGGTGGTACCTCTTTGGGTGAATGTATTGTGCTTTTCCAGCACTGCAGCTGCGTAAAGGCCCAGAAGAGAAGTCTTCAGTGATCACCTGTGTCTGTGACTTTGCCACTGCGCTGATAGGCGCCTGGGTACCTCGAGTGAGCTGTCCATCACAGTGGGGGAAAGGGCAGAATAGGTTGCATAGCCTAGTCAGTGACTTTGCCACTGCGCTGATAGGCGCCGAGGTACCCCGAGTGAGCTGTCCATCACAGTGGGGGAAAGGGCGGGATAGGTTGCATAGCCTAGTCTGTGTGGGGAGGGGTTAAACTGGCGAGGCTTCTGTGCGAGTTCACATGCCTCTTGTTTATGAAGGGTCAGAGACCGATCAGCTCAGTAAATGATAAGAAAGCAGTCGGTGGTACCTCTTTGGGTGAATGTATTGTGCTTTTCCAGCACTGCAGCTGCGTAAAGGCCAGAAGAGTTGTATTCAGGGATCACCTGTGTCTGTAACTTTGCCACCGCGCCGTTTGGCGCCGAGGTACCTCGAGTGAGCTGTCCATCACAGTGGGGGAAAGGGCGGGATAGGTTGCATAGCCTAGTGTGTGTGGGGAGGGGCCAAATTGGCGAGGCTTCTGTGTGTGTGCACTTGCCTCTTGTTTATGAAGGGTCAGAGACCGATTAGCGCAGCAAATGAGGAGAAAGCAGTCGGTGGTACCTCTTTGGGTGAATGTATTGTGCTTTTCAAACACTACAGCTGCGTATAGGCCCAGAAGAGTTGTCTCGAGTGACCACGTGTGTCTGTAACTTTGCCACCGCGCCGTTTGGCGCCAAGGTCCCTTGAGGGAGCTGTCCATCACAGTGGGGGAAAGGGCGGGAAGATATTGCATAGCCTAGTGTGTGGGGCGGGGCCAAACGGGCGGGGCTTCTGTGCAGTTCACATGCCTCTTGTTTATAAAGGGTCAGAGACCATCAGAGCATCAGATGAGGAGAAATCAGCCTCCTGGTCACTGGAAGTACAGGAGGATTGCGCTCGAGAAACTCGTGGATGCCTAGACTTCCATCATGGATTACAGCTAATTGTAGACTGTAGCCTCGACCTTGCTCACTAGGTTCTTGGGCTGATTATAATGCGTTACTGAAGTTTAGCTTCATCCGGGGCACGTGCTGTTTCTTTTGTATCTGTAAGTGCTTCCTGTTGAGGTTTAATTTTTGAAACAGGAGCATCGTGCCAAAATGAATCCTGCCTGCATATTTATCCACGAAGATGCCACCATGTTGTGCCATACCTCTACTCAACTGGAGTACTTTCTACTGGGTAGTCAGTAAGTGCTACCTCGTTGGGTAAATGTATGGTGCTTTTCCTACACTACAGCTGCGTAAAGGCCCAGAAGAGAAGTCTTCAGTGATCACCTGTGTCTGTGACTTTGCCACTGCGCTGATAGGCGCCTAGGTACCTCGAGTGAGCTGTCCATCACAGTGGGGGAAAGGGCGTGATAGGTTGCATAGCCTAGTCTGTGTGGGGAGGGGTTAAACTGGCGAGGCTTCTGTGCGAGTTCACATGCCTCTTGTTTATGAAGGGTCAGAGACCGATCAGCTCAGTAAATGATAAGAAAGCAGTCGGTGGTACCTCTTTGGGTGAATGTATTGTGCTTTTCCAGCACTGCAGCTGCGTAAAGGCCCAGAAGAGAAGTCTTCAGTGATCACCTGTGTCTGTGACTTTGCCACTGCGCTGATAGGCGCCTGGGTACCTCGAGTGAGCTGTCCATCACAGTGGGGGAAAGGGCAGAATAGGTTGCATAGCCTAGTCAGTGACTTTGCCACTGCGCTGATAGGCGCCGAGGTACCCCGAGTGAGCTGTCCATCACAGTGGGGGAAAGGGCGGGATAGGTTGCATAGCCTAGTCTGTGTGGGGAGGGGTTAAACTGGCGAGGCTTCTGTGCGAGTTCACATGCCTCTTGTTTATGAAGGGTCAGAGACTGATCAGCTCAGTAAATGATAAGAAAGCAGTCGGTGGTACCTCTTTGGGTGAATGTATTGTGCTTTTCCAGCACTGCAGCTGCGTAAAGGCCAGAAGAGTTGTATTCAGGGATCACCTGTGTCTGTAACGTTGCCACTGCGCCGATAGGCGCCGAGGTACCTCGAGTGAGCTGTCCATCACAGTGGGGAAAGGGCGGGATAGGTTGCATAGCCTAGTGTGTGGGGAGGGGCCAAATTGGCGAGGCTTCTGTGTGTGTGCACTTGCCTCTTGTTTATGAAGGGTCAGAGACCGATTAGCGCAGCAAATGAGGAGAAAGCAGTCGGTGGTACCTCTTTGGGTGAATGTATTGTGCTTTTCAAACACTACAGCTGCGTATAGGCCCAGAAGAGTTGTCTCGAGTGACCACGTGTGTCTGTAACTTTGCCACCGCGCCGTTTGGCGCCAAGGTCCCTTGAGTGAGCTGTCCATCACAGTGGGGGAAAGGGCGGGAAGATATTGCATAGCCTAGTGTGTGGGGCGGGGCCAAACGGGCGGGGCTTCTGTGCAGTTCACATGCCTCTTGTTTATAAAGGGTCAGAGACCATCAGAGCATCAGATGAGGAGAAATCAGCCTCCTGGTCACTGGAAGTACAGGAGGATTGCGCTCGAGAAACTCGTGGATGCCTAGACTTCCATCATGGATTACAGCTAATTGTAGACTGTAGCCTCGACCTTGCTCACTAGGTTCTTGGGCTGATTATAATGCGTTACTGAAGTTTAGCTTCATCCGGGGCACGTGCTGTTTCTTTTGTATCTGTAAGTGCTTCCTGTTGAGGTTTAATTTTTGAAACAGGAGCATCGTGCCAAAATGAATCCTGCCTGCATATTTATCCACGAAGATGCCACCATGTTGTGCCATACCTCTACTCAACTGGAGTACTTTCTACTGGGTAGTCAGTAAGTGCTACCTCGTTGGGTAAATGTATGGTGCTTTTCCTACACTACAGCTGCGTAAAGGCCCAGAAGAGAAGTCTTCAGTGATCACCTGTGTCTGTGACTTTGCCACTGCGCTGATAGGCGCCTAGGTACCTCGAGTGTGCTGTCCATCACAGTGGGGGAAAGGGCGGGATAGGTTGCATAGCCTAGTCAGTGACTTTGCCACTGCGCTGATCGGCGCTGAGGTACCTCGAGTGAGCTGTCCATCACAGTGGGGAAAAGGGCGGGATAGGTTGCATAGCCTAGTCTGTGTGGGGAGGGGTTAAACTGGCGAGGCTTCTGTGCGAGTTCACATGCCTCTTGTTTATGAAGGGTCAGAGACCGATCAGCGCAGTAAATGATAAGAAAGCAGTCGGTGGTACCTCTTTGGGTGAATGTATTGTGCTTTTCCAGCACTGCAGCTGCGTGAAGTCCCAGAAGAGTTGTCTTCAGTGATCACCTGTGTCTGTGACTTTGCCACTGCGCCGATATGCGCCGAGGTACCTCGAGGGAGCTGTCCATCAAAGTGGGGTACAGGACGGGATAGCTTGCATAGCCTAGTGTGTGTGGGGAGGGGCCAAACTGGCGAGGCTTCTGTGCGTGTGCACTTGCCTCTTGTTTATGAAGGGTCAGAGACCGATTAGCGCAGCAAATGAGGAGAAAGCAGTCGGTGGTACCTCTTTGGGTGAATGTATTGTGCTTTTCCAGCACTGCAGCTGCGTAAAGGCCCAGAAGAGTTGTCTCGAGTGACCACGTGTGTCTGTAACTTTGCCACCGCGCCGTTTGGCGCCAAGGTCCCTCGAGTGAGCTGTCCATCACAGTGGTGGGAAGGGCGGGATAGGTTGCATAGCCTAGTGTGTGTGGGGAGGGGTTAAACTGGCGAGGCTTCTGTGCGAGTTCACATGCCTCTTGTTTATGAAGGGTCATAGACAGATCAGCGCAGAAAATGATAAGAAAGCAGTAGGTGGTACCTCTTTGGGTGAATGTATTGTGCTTTTCAAACACTACAGCTGCGTATAGGCCCAGAAGAGTTGTCTCGAGTGACCACGTGTGTCTGTAACTTTGCCACCGCGCCGTTTGGCGCCAAGGTCCCTTGAGTGAGCTGTCCATCACAGTGGGGGAAAGGGCGGGAAGATGTTGCATAGCCTAGTGTGTGGGGCGGGGCCAAACGGGCGGGGCTTCTGTACAGTTCACATGCCTCTTGTTTATAAAGGGTCAGAGACCATCAGAGCATCAGATGAGGAGAAATCAGCCTCCTGGTCACTGGAAGTACAGGAGGATTGCGCTCGAGAAACTCGTGGATGCCTAGACCTCCATCACGGATTACAGCTAATTGTAGACTGTAGCCTCGACCTTGCTCACTAGGTTCTTGGGCTGATTATAATGTTTTACTGAAGTTTAGCTTCAACCGGGGCACGTGCTGTTTCTTTTGTATCTGTAAGTGCTTCCTGTTGAGGTTTAATTTTTGAAACAGGAGCATCGTGCCAAAATGAATCCTGCCTGCATATTTATCCACGAAGATGCCACCATGTTGTGCCATACCTCTACTCAACTGGAGTACTTTCTACTGGGTAGTCAGTAAGTGCTACCTCGTTGGGTAAATGTATGGTGCTTTTCCTACACTACAGCTGCGTAAAGGCCCAGAAGAGAAGTCTTCAGTGATCACCTGTGTCTGTGACTTTGCCACTGCGCTGATAGGCGCCTAGGTACCTCGAGTGAGCTGTCCATCACAGTGGGGGAAAGGGCGTGATAGGTTGCATAGCCTAGTCTGTGTGGGGAGGGGTTAAACTGGCGAGGCTTCTGTGCGAGTTCACATGCCTCTTGTTTATGAAGGGTCAGAGACCGATCAGCTCAGTAAATGATAAGAAAGCAGTCGGTGGTACCTCTTTGGGTGAATGTATTGTGCTTTTCCAGCACTGCAGCTGCGTAAAGGCCCAGAAGAGAAGTCTTCAGTGATCACCTGTGTCTGTGACTTTGCCACTGCGCTGATAGGCGCCTGGGTACCTCGAGTGAGCTGTCCATCACAGTGGGGGAAAGGGCAGAATAGGTTGCATAGCCTAGTCAGTGACTTTGCCACTGCGCTGATAGGCGCCGAGGTACCCCGAGTGAGCTGTCCATCACAGTGGGGGAAAGGGCGGGATAGGTTGCATAGCCTAGTCTGTGTGGGGAGGGGTTAAACTGGCGAGGCTTCTGTGCGAGTTCACATGCCTCTTGTTTATGAAGGGTCAGAGACCGATCAGCTCAGTAAATGATAAGAAAGCAGTCGGTGGTACCTCTTTGGGTGAATGTATTGTGCTTTTCCAGCACTGCAGCTGCGTAAAGGCCAGAAGAGTTGTATTCAGGGATCACCTGTGTCTGTAACGTTGCCACTGCGCCGATATGCGCCGAGGTACCTCGAGTGAGCTGTCCATCACAGTGGGGGAAAGGGCGGGATAGGTTGCATAGCCTAGTGTGTGGGGAGGGGCCAAATTGGCGAGGCTTCTGTGTGTGTGCACTTGCCTCTTGTTTATGAAGGGTCAGAGACCGATTAGCGCAGCAAATGAGGAGAAAGCAGTCGGTGGTACCTCTTTGGGTGAATGTATTGTGCTTTTCAAACACTACAGCTGCGTATAGGCCCAGAAGAGTTGTCTCGAGTGACCACGTGTGTCTGTAACTTTGCCACCGCGCCGTTTGGCGCCAAGGTCCCTTGAGGGAGCTGTCCATCACAGTGGGGGAAAGGGCGGGAAGATATTGCATAGCCTAGTGTGTGGGGCGGGGCCAAACGGGCGGGGCTTCTGTGCAGTTCACATGCCTCTTGTTTATAAAGGGTCAGAGACCATCAGAGCATCAGATGAGGAGAAATCAGCCTCCTGGTCACTGGAAGTACAGGAGGATTGCGCTCGAGAAACTCGTGGATGCCTAGACTTCCATCATGGATTACAGCTAATTGTAGACTGTAGCCTCGACCTTGCTCACTAGGTTCTTGGGCTGATTATAATGCGTTACTGAAGTTTAGCTTCATCCGGGGCACGTGCTGTTTCTTTTGTATCTGTAAGTGCTTCCTGTTGAGGTTTAATTTTTGAAACAGGAGCATCGTGCCAAAATGAATCCTGCCTGCATATTTATCCACGAAGATGCCACCATGTTGTGCCATACCTCTACTCAACTGGAGTACTTTCTACTGGGTAGTCAGTAAGTGCTACCTCGTTGGGTAAATGTATGGTGCTTTTCCTACACTACAGCTGCGTAAAGGCCCAGAAGAGAAGTCTTCAGTGATCACCTGTGTCTGTGACTTTGCCACTGCGCTGATAGGCGCCTAGGTACCTCGAGTGTGCTGTCCATCACAGTGGGGGAAAGGGCGGGATAGGTTGCATAGCCTAGTCAGTGACTTTGCCACTGCGCTGATCGGCGCCGAGGTACCTCGAGTGAGCTGTCCATCACAGTGGGGAAAAGGGCGGGATAGGTTGCATAGCCTAGTCTGTGTGGGGAGGGGTTAAACTGGCGAGGCTTCTGTGCGAGTTCACATGCCTCTTGTTTATGAAGGGTCAGAGACCGATCAGCGCAGTAAATGATAAGAAAGCAGTCGGTGGTACCTCTTTGGGTGAATGTATTGTGCTTTTCCAGCACTGCAGCTGCGTGAAGTCCCAGAAGAGTTGTCTTCAGTGATCACCTGTGTCTGTGACTTTGCCACTGCGCCGATATGCGCCGAGGTACCTCGAGGGAGCTGTCCATCAAAGTGGGGTACAGGACGGGATAGCTTGCATAGCCTAGTGTGTGTGGGGAGGGGCCAAACTGGCGAGGCTTCTGTGCGTGTGCACTTGCCTCTTGTTTATGAAGGGTCAGAGACCGATTAGCGCAGCAAATGAGGAGAAAGCAGTCGGTGGTACCTCTTTGGGTGAATGTATTGTGCTTTTCCAGCACTGCAGCTGCGTAAAGGCCCAGAAGAGTTGTCTCGAGTGACCACGTGTGTCTGTAACTTTGCCACCGCGCCGTTTGGCGCCAAGGTCCCTCGAGTGAGCTGTCCATCACAGTGGTGGGAAGGGCGGGATAGGTTGCATAGCCTAGTGTGTGTGGGGAGGGGTTAAACTGGCGAGGCTTCTGTGCGAGTTCACATGCCTCTTGTTTATGAAGGGCCAGAGACAGATCAGCGCAGAAAATGATAAGAAAGCAGTAGGTGGTACCTCTTTGGGTGAATGTATTGTGCTTTTCAAACACTACAGCTGCGTATAGGCCCAGAAGAGTTGTCTCGAGTGACCACGTGTGTCTGTAACTTTGCCACCGCGCCGTTTGGCGCCAAGGTCCCTTGAGTGAGCTGTCCATCACAGTGGGGGAAAGGGCGGGAAGATGTTGCATAGCCTAGTGTGTGGGGCGGGGCCAAACGGGCGGGGCTTCTGTACAGTTCACATGCCTCTTGTTTATAAAGGGTCAGAGACCATCAGAGCATCAGATGAGGAGAAATCAGCCTCCTGGTCACTGGAAGTACAGGAGGATTGCGCTCGAGAAACTCGTGGATGCCTAGACCTCCATCACGGATTACAGCTAATTGTAGACTGTAGCCTCGACCTTGCTCACTAGGTTCTTGGGCTGATTATAATGTTTTACTGAAGTTTAGCTTCAACCGGGGCACGTGCTGTTTCTTTTGTATCTGTAAGTGCTTCCTGTTGAGGTTTAATTTTTGAAACAGGAGCATCGTGCCAAAATGAATCCTGCCTGCATATTTATCCACGAAGATGCCACCATGTTGTGCCATACCTCTACTCAACTGGAGTACTTTCTACTGGGTAGTCAGTAAGTGCTACCTCGTTGGGTAAATGTATGGTGCTTTTCCTACACTACAGCTGCGTAAAGGCCCAGAAGAGAAGTCTTCAGTGATCACCTGTGTCTGTGACTTTGCCACTGCGCTGATAGGCGCCTAGGTACCTCGAGTGAGCTGTCCATCACAGTGGGGGAAAGGGCGTGATAGGTTGCATAGCCTAGTCTGTGTGGGGAGGGGTTAAACTGGCGAGGCTTCTGTGCGAGTTCACATGCCTCTTGTTTATGAAGGGTCAGAGACCGATCAGCTCAGTAAATGATAAGAAAGCAGTCGGTGGTACCTCTTTGGGTGAATGTATTGTGCTTTTCCAGCACTGCAGCTGCGTAAAGGCCCAGAAGAGAAGTCTTCAGTGATCACCTGTGTCTGTGACTTTGCCACTGCGCTGATAGGCGCCTGGGTACCTCGAGTGAGCTGTCCATCACAGTGGGGGAAAGGGCAGAATAGGTTGCATAGCCTAGTCAGTGACTTTGCCACTGCGCTGATAGGCGCCGAGGTACCCCGAGTGAGCTGTCCATCACAGTGGGGGAAAGGGCGGGATAGGTTGCATAGCCTAGTCTGTGTGGGGAGGGGTTAAACTGGCGAGGCTTCTGTGCGAGTTCACATGCCTCTTGTTTATGAAGGGTCAGAGACCGATCAGCTCAGTAAATGATAAGAAAGCAGTCGGTGGTACCTCTTTGGGTGAATGTATTGTGCTTTTCCAGCACTGCAGCTGCGTAAAGGCCAGAAGAGTTGTATTCAGGGATCACCTGTGTCTGTAACGTTGCCACTGCGCCGATAGGCGCCGAGGTACCTCGAGTGAGCTGTCCATCACAGTGGGGGAAAGGGCGGGATAGGTTGCATAGCCTAGTGTGTGTGGGGAGGGGCCAAATTGGCGAGGCTTCTGTGTGTGTGCACTTGCCTCTTGTTTATGAAGGGTCAGAGACCGATTAGCGCAGCAAATGAGGAGAAAGCAGTCGGTGGTACCTCTTTGGGTGAATGTATTGTGCTTTTCAAACACTACAGCTGCGTATAGGCCCAGAAGAGTTGTCTCGAGTGACCACGTGTGTCTGTAACTTTGCCACCGCGCCGTTTGGCGCCAAGGTCCCTTGAGTGAGCTGTCCATCACAGTGGGGGAAAGGGCGGGAAGATATTGCATAGCCTAGTGTGTGGGGCGGGGCCAAACGGGCGGGGCTTCTGTGCAGTTCACATGCCTCTTGTTTATAAAGGGTCAGAGACCATCAGAGCATCAGATGAGGAGAAATCAGCCTCCTGGTCACTGGAAGTACAGGAGGATTGCGCTCGAGAAACTCGTGGATGCCTAGACTTCCATCATGGATTACAGCTAATTGTAGACTGTAGCCTCGACCTTGCTCACTAGGTTCTTGGGCTGATTATAATGCGTTACTGAAGTTTAGCTTCATCCGGGGCACGTGCTGTTTCTTTTGTATCTGTAAGTGCTTCCTGTTGAGGTTTAATTTTTGAAACAGGAGCATCGTGCCAAAAAGAATCCTGCCTGCATATTTATCCACGAAGATGCCACCATGTTGTGCCATACCTCTACTCAACTGGAGTACTTTCTACTGGGTAGTCAGTAAGTGCTACCTCGTTGGGTAAATGTATGGTGCTTTTCCTACACTACAGCTGCGTAAAGGCCCAGAAGAGAAGTCTTCAGTGATCACCTGTGTCTGTGACTTTGCCACTGCGCTGATAGGCGCCTAGGTACCTCGAGTGTGCTGTCCATCACAGTGGGGGAAAGGGCGGGATAGGTTGCATAGCCTAGTCAGTGACTTTGCCACTGCGCTGATCGGCGCCGAGGTACCTCGAGTGAGCTGTCCATCACAGTGGGGAAAAGGGCGGGATAGGTTGCATAGCCTAGTCTGTGTGGGGAGGGGTTAAACTGGCGAGGCTTCTGTGCGAGTTCACATGCCTCTTGTTTATGAAGGGTCAGAGACCGATCAGCGCAGTAAATGATAAGAAAGCAGTCGGTGGTACCTCTTTGGGTGAATGTATTGTGCTTTTCCAGCACTGCAGCTGCGTGAAGTCCCAGAAGAGTTGTCTTCAGTGATCACCTGTGTCTGTGACTTTGCCACTGCGCCGATATGCGCCGAGGTACCTCGAGGGAGCTGTCCATCAAAGTGGGGTACAGGACGGGATAGCTTGCATAGCCTAGTGTGTGTGGGGAGGGGCCAAACTGGCGAGGCTTCTGTGCGTGTGCACTTGCCTCTTGTTTATGAAGGGTCAGAGACCGATTAGCGCAGCAAATGAGGAGAAAGCAGTCGGTGGTACCTCTTTGGGTGAATGTATTGTGCTTTTCCAGCACTGCAGCTGCGTAAAGGCCCAGAAGAGTTGTCTCGAGTGACCACGTGTGTCTGTAACTTTGCCACCGCGCCGTTTGGCGCCAAGGTCCCTCGAGTGAGCTGTCCATCACAGTGGTGGGAAGGGCGGGATAGGTTGCATAGCCTAGTGTGTGTGGGGAGGGGTTAAACTGGCGAGGCTTCTGTGCGAGTTCACATGCCTCTTGTTTATGAAGGGTCAGAGACCGATCAGCTCAGTAAATGATAAGAAAGCAGTCGGTGGTACCTCTTTGGGTGAATGTATTGTGCTTTTCCAGCACTGCAGCTGCGTAAAGGCCCAGAAGAGAAGTCTTCAGTGATCACCTGTGTCGGTGACTTTGCCACTGCGCTGATAGGCGCCTGGGTACCTCGAGTGAGCTGTCCATCACAGTGGGGGAAAGGGCAGAATAGGTTGCATAGCCTAGTCAGTGACTTTGCCACTGCGCTGATAGGCGCCGAGGTACCCCGAGTGAGCTGTCCATCACAGTGGGGGAAAGGGCGGGATAGGTTGCATAGCCTAGTCTGTGTGGGGAGGGGTTAAACTGGCGAGGCTTCTGTGCGAGTTCACATGCCTCTTGTTTATGAAGGGTCAGAGACAGATCAGCGCAGAAAATGATAAGAAAGCAGTAGGTGGTACCTCTTTGGGTGAATGTATTGTGCTTTTCAAACACTACAGCTGCGTATAGGCCCAGAAGAGTTGTCTCGAGTGACCACGTGTGTCTGTAACTTTGCCACCGCGCCGTTTGGCGCCAAGGTCCCTTGAGTGAGCTGTCCATCACAGTGGGGGAAAGGGCGGGAAGATGTTGCATAGCCTAGTGTGTGGGGTGGGGCCAAACGGGCGGGGCTTCTGTACAGTTCACATGCCTCTTGTTTATAAAGGGTCAGAGACCATCAGAGCATCAGATGAGGAGAAATCAGCCTCCTGGTCACTGGAAGTACAGGAGGATTGCGCTCGAGAAACTCGTGGATGCCTAGACCTCCATCACGGATTACAGCTAATTGTAGACTGTAGCCTCGACCTTGCTCACTAGGTTCTTGGGCTGATTATAATGTTTTACTGAAGTTTAGCTTCAACCGGGGCACGTGCTGTTTCTTTTGTATCTGTAAGTGCTTCCTGTTGAGGTTTAATTTTTGAAACAGGAGCATCGTGCCAAAATGAATCCTACCTGCATATTTATCCACGAAGATGCCACCATGTTGTGCCATACCTCTACTCAACTGGAGTACTTTCTACTGGGTAGTCAGTAAGTGCTACCTCGTTGGGTAAATGTATGGTGCTTTTCCTACACTACAGCTGCGTAAAGGCCCAGAAGAGAAGTCTTCAGTGATCACCTGTGTCTGTGACTTTGCCACTGCGCTGATAGGCGCCTAGGTACCTCGAGTGAGCTGTCCATCACAGTGGGGGAAAGGGCGTGATAGGTTGCATAGCCTAGTCTGTGTGGGGAGGGGTTAAACTGGCGAGGCTTCTGTGCGAGTTCACATGCCTCTTGTTTATGAAGGGTCAGAGACCGATCAGCTCAGTAAATGATAAGAAAGCAGTCGGTGGTACCTCTTTGGGTGAATCTATTGTGCTTTTCCAGCACTGCAGCTGCGTAAAGGCCCAGAAGAGAAGTCTTCAGTGATCACCTGTGTCTGTGACTTTGCCACTGCGCTGATAGGCGCCTGGGTACCTCGAGTGAGCTGTCCATCACAGTGGGGGAAAGGGCGGGATAGGTTGCATAGCCTAGTCAGTGACTTTGCCACTGCGCTGATAGGCGCCGAGGTACCCCGAGTGAGCTGTCCATCACAGTGGGGGAAAGGGCGGGATAGGTTGCATAGCCTAGTCTGTGTGGGGAGGGGTTAAACTGGCGAGGCTTCTGTGCGAGTTCACATGCCTCTTGTTTATGAAGGGTCAGAGACCGATCAGCTCAGTAAATGATAAGAAAGCAGTCGGTGGTACCTCTTTGGGTGAATGTATTGTGCTTTTCCAGCACTGCAGCTGCGTAAAGGCCAGAAGAGTTGTATTCAGGGATCACCTGTGTCTTTAACGTTGCCACTGCGCCGATAGGCGCCGAGGTACCTCGAGTGAGCTGTCCATCACAGTGGGGGAAAGGGCGGGATAGGTTGCATAGCCTAGTGTGTGGGGAGGGGCCAAATTGGCGAGGCTTCTGTGTGTGTGCACTTGCCTCTTGTTTATGAAGGGTCAGAGACCGATTAGCGCAGCAAATGAGGAGAAAGCAGTCGGTGGTACCTCTTTGGGTGAATGTATTGTGCTTTTCAAACACTACAGCTGCGTATAGGCCCAGAAGAGTTGTCTCGAGTGACCACGTGTGTCTGTAACTTTGCCACCGCGCCGTTTGGCGCCAAGGTCCCTTGAGTGAGCTGTCCATCACAGTGGGGGAAAGGGCGGGAAGATATTGCATAGCCTAGTGTGTGGGGTGGGGCCAAACGGGCGGGGCTTCTGTGCAGTTCACATGCCTCTTGTTTATAAAGGGTCAGAGACCATCAGAGCATCAGATGAGGAGAAATCAGCCTCCTGGTCACTGGAAGTACAGGAGGATTGCGCTCGAGAAACTCGTGGATGCCTAGACTTCCATCATGGATTACAGCTAATTGTAGACTGTAGCCTCGACCTTGCTCACTAGGTTCTTGGGCTGATTATAATGCGTTACTGAAGTTTAGCTTCATCCGGGGCACGTGCTGTTTCTTTTGTATCTGTAAGTGCTTCCTGTTGAGGTTTAATTTTTGAAACAGGAGCATCGTGCCAAAATGAATCCTGCCTGCATATTTATCCACGAAGATGCCACCATGTTGTGCCATACCTCTACTCAACTGGAGTACTTTCTACTGGGTAGTCAGTAAGTGCTACCTCGTTGGGTAAATGTATGGTGCTTTTCCTACACTACAGCTGCGTAAAGGCCCAGAAGAGAAGTCTTCAGTGATCACCTGTGTCTGTGACTTTGCCACTGCGCTGATAGGCGCCTAGGTACCTTGAGTGAGCTGTCCATCACAGTGGGGGAAAGGGCGGGATAGGTTGCATAGCCTAGTCTGTGTGGGGAGGGGTTAAACTGGCGAGGCTTCTGTGCGAGTTCACATGCCTCTTGTTTATGAAGGGTCAGAGACCGATCAGCTCAGTAAATGATAAGAAAGCAGTCGGTGGTACCTCTTTGGGTGAATGTATTGTGCTTTTCCAGCACTGCAGCTGCGTAAAGGCCAGAAGAGTTGTATTCAGGGATCACCTGTGTCTGTAACGTTGCCACTGCGCCGATAGGCGCCGAGGTACCTCGAGTGAGCTGTCCATCACAGTGGGGGAAAGGGCGGGATAGGTTGCATAGCCTAGTGTGTGTGGGGAGGGGCCAAATTGGCGAGGCTTCTGTGTGTGTGCACTTGCCTCTTGTTTATGAAGGGTCAGAGACCGATTAGCGCAGCAAATGAGGAGAAAGCAGTCGGTGGTACCTCTTTGGGTGAATGTATTGTGCTTTTCAAACACTACAGCTGCGTATAGGCCCAGAAGAGTTGTCTCGAGTGACCACGTGTGTCTGTAACTTTGCCACCGCGCCGTTTGGCGCCAAGGTCCCTTGAGTGAGCTGTCCATCACAGTGGGGGAAAGGGCGGGAAGATATTGCATAGCCTAGTGTGTGGGGCGGGGCCAAACGGGCGGGGCTTCTGTGCAGTTCACATGCCTCTTGTTTATAAAGGGTCAGAGACCATCAGAGCATCAGATGAGGAGAAATCAGCCTCCTGGTCACTGGAAGTACAGGAGGATTGCGCTCGAGAAACTCGTGGATGCCTAGACTTCCATCATGGATTACAGCTAATTGTAGACTGTAGCCTCGACCTTGCTCACTAGGTTCTTGGGCTGATTATAATGCGTTACTGAAGTTTAGCTTCATCCGGGGCACGTGCTGTTTCTTTTGTATCTGTAAGTGCTTCCTGTTGAGGTTTAATTTTTGAAACAGGAGCATCGTGCCAAAATGAATCCTGCCTGCATATTTATCCACGAAGATGCCACCATGTTGTGCCATACCTCTACTCAACTGGAGTACTTTCTACTGGGTAGTCAGTAAGTGCTACCTCGTTGGGTAAATGTATGGTGCTTTTCCTACACTACAGCTGCGTAAAGGCCCAGAAGAGAAGTCTTCAGTGATCACCTGTGGCTGTGACTTTGCCACTGCGCTGATAGGCGCCTAGGTACCTCGAGTGAGCTGTCCATCACAGTGGGGGAAAGGGCGGGATAGGTTGCATAGCCTAGTCAGTGACTTTGCCACTGCGCTGATCGGCGCCGAGGTACCTCGAGTGAGCTGTCCATCACAGTGGGGAAAAGGGCGGGATAGGTTGCATAGCCTAGTCTGTGTGGGGAGGGGTTAAACTGGCGAGGCTTCTGTGCGAGTTCACATGCCTCTTGTTTATGAAGGGTCAGAGACCGATCAGCGCAGTAAATGATAAGAAAGCAGTCGGTGGTACCTCTTTGGGTGAATGTATTGTGCTTTTCCAGCACTGCAGCTGCGTGAAGTCCCAGAAGAGTTGTCTTCAGTGATCACCTGTGTCTGTGACTTTGCCACTGCGCCGATATGCGCCGAGGTACCTCGAGGGAGCTGTCCATCAAAGTGGGGTACAGGACGGGATAGCTTGCATAGCCTAGTGTGTGTGGGGAGGGGCCAAACTGGCGAGGCTTCTGTGCGTGTGCACTTGCCTCTTGTTTATGAAGGGTCAGAGACCGATTAGCGCAGCAAATGAGGAGAAAGCAGTCGGTGGTACCTCTTTGGGTGAATGTATTGTGCTTTTCCAGCACTGCAGCTGCGTAAAGGCCCAGAAGAGTTGTCTCGAGTGACCACGTGTGTCTAGGCGCGCAACACCCATTGGGCTCACCGGGCTTCAGCCCCCCCCGTCGTGTGTGTCAGCCCGGGCTGACACAGCTTCGCGGCTGGCGACGTTTTAATTGCAGCCGCACCAGAGTACTTCACAGGTCTGTAAAAGACCATTTAAATGTAAATGAAGCTTTTGTTATGTTTTTAGCCCTTCTTACATCCACTCTGGTTACGGCTGGAAGAATAGCCCCCCACATCCCCCCCACTCTAGTTGCCCGCCTGCCTCCTGTAGTCGCCTCCACCCACACACCTCTGCTGATTATTTAAAGCAGGATTGGCTGGCATTCGGTATTCTCTGGTGCACTGTAAACCCAGCCTGATGGCGTGAAGCGAGACTTTATTTGCTGGGAGGTGTGAAGGTTTTAACGTGACAGTGGAAAGAAAAAAAAATGTGAGTTCCCAGAATCGTGAATGTCCTGAAAGCTGTCTCGTAGTAAATAGGCAATAGGCGTTACGTGAATAAGGAAATTATGCAGTATTCTGCTTCAAGTTAAACAGGTCAAATTTGCTTGATGATGCTGAATCTATTTTGTTCTAAAAATAAACATTCCCTTGTGTTCAGGTTCTTAATAGCAAAGGTTGCTTAATCAAGGGGTTTCATCTCTGGCCAGAGCAACAATTCTTAAGGCTACAGACTACACTATTTAGTGCGCCTTTTACTGGAAGTAGTGCGTACCTAAACATATAGATAAGAGGTTATAGGACGACATATTGTAGATGGTAATATGACATTTCAAGTACCATCCCAATTATTTCCGCAGACTAAAAACATATAATGGACAGGGTGCAACAGTTGCTGAAAGAATGCAAGTTGTGGGATAGGGGTGGGAGGTTACACTTCCTTACCCACATATGACACAGGCGTCCTACTGAATGAATCTCAACCAAATATACATTTGTTAGAAAGGAGGCTAAGATGCTGAAGCAAGTATCGTTTTTCAGTTCAGATGAGTTATGCGCCGCCGATAAAAAAATATTGCCCCTCAGAAAGGTATGGGCTTTGGTTTTATGAGCACAAATACTATCCAGAAGTAAACTTAAGAGAATATGTTACAAACACACTTAAGTTTTCCCCAACTACATGTTTAGACTTTTGACGTTTCTGAAATCAATTTGACAACTATATCGATTAAACATAGAAAGAAAAGGCAAGAACATTTGGCAAACTGAGCTATTAAAAAGCTTCTAGGCAGGAGGCAGATGGGAATTGGGAATGCATTGAAACCCAGAATAAAAGGTGGCCATCTTTATTTAACATTACGCTTAAAAAAATTGAATATGATTAGGCAAGGTGACCAAGCAAACTGAGGGATGGAATTGCTACTCCTAAAACCAAGAAACAATTTATGTAAATGCACTCAACAACTGGTAAATGCCATTTACCATTCAGTGGCATTACATTGTGTCATAAGACCAACAAAAAATCACTAATGTATTTCCTCAAGTGGTTCTATGACAGGTGGTTTATTAACATCAAAGCAGAAAGCTACCCCCAGAGATTTGAGAGGAACTAGAGCAATAAAGTGGCAATGATTCACCTTACTAGTATTTATTTTAACATACAAATACTCCTATGCAAAAGAACACTTCTAAGGGAAATCTGTAAAAGTTGCAAGGAGATACAGGGATGAATCCCCTACCTCCCCCACACACCCCTCAGTTAATTGGACTTCATATACGTCCAGATAGACTGAATGACGTAAAGTTACAACAGCCCTTTTTATTAAGAAGCAGACAAAGCTGAAACATCTTTCCAAAATGGTCACACCGCCCCCTGTGCCAAATTGCATTGACTGAACAATGATGTTGATTTTACCCAAACGCACGTCTAGACATCTAGAAATGGTGAAAATAGGGTTCAGATAATGTCCTCTCCATCTCCGTTCTGATTAGAACAAACCCTGTTGGAGGGCTGTTTTCAACCGTGGTCTTAGAAGTAATGTTTTATTGTTCATTTTCAATTGTTGCGTATGAACATTTTTACCTAGCACAGATACCATGACAACCGCTGTGCTGTTTTTCCACGTTGAAAAGACTGCTTAAGTCATCTTACAACTACTGGTTCGTGGCAGTCAGTGCTTTAGAAATAATAGTTATTAAACTTGTTGCCTTAGAACTTTAAAAAAAAAAAAAAAAAGGAAATTATGCAGTATTCCCACGTTTCCCCATTCCTTGCGCTAGAAATGTCCAGTTAACGTTTTCTCTGCATTCTGGTTCTTGTAACGGGATGAACACTTCTATACGTGCCTGAATTTACAGAAAAACCTTAACTGGAAAAGCTACTCGCGCACAAAAACAGGAGGCCTGAAACCTGCTTGAACGTTGTGTAAATTGCTGAGGTTCAAAGAAGGGAATACATGAAGCGTACTCTTTTATCTGCAGAACTTCTGCTGTTTGTAGACAATCCGCGTTCTTCAGCAGTTGTGAAAAAGTGGGTGTTCTCAAAGCTGCACTATAAAAAGAATGTACGTCTTCTGCTGAATGGGAATAGTGAAGCTGTTGGTGGAATGGCCAGGGGACGGCAGTGCAAAATGAACGTACCCAGCTACAGATGAGTGTACATATCTGCCAGGCTAAGATGATCATGACCGCATGACACTTTACTGACACGCATTAAAATAATTAAAGCATGGAAACCTTTCTTCCCCAGTTAAATTTCTATTTAGGCTGCGTGTAGCATGGATGCTTTAGCATCCAAGAATGTGATTTTAATTACCCTTTCGGAGAGGCCCAGAACCAACCCCTGCCAGCCCGCCTCTGAAAGGTTTCAACAACCCTCCCTGCCCCACACCTCTTGTTTTGTTTGAGACGGGCTGCCACCGAGGTGATATCCTTGACTGAATGCAGGGATTTCACCTAAGCACTTTTGGTGTGTTGAATTTGTATTCAGCTGTTTTAACAAGGCAAGGCAGCAGCTGCTTTGAGGGGAACATTGGCCCCAGACGGAGAACTATGCTTGAAGATAGGTAGTGCATGTTGTTTTGGGCACATGTCAACGGTACATGAGTGTCAAGGCACCTGGGACATCATGGGCATGGTGTTAGGATCGAGATTTATGGACGAGACTGCATAATTGCTGTCAAATTCACTCAGTCTCCTATGATGGTGAATATCAACAATGGTTGAGGTGAGGTCTGTCACTGACCCTTGGGAGGAAAAAGGGATAAGGGAGAGAGAAAAGGGAGACCCCCCAAAAGATCACCACAAGGACGCGCCAATCAATGCGTTGCCATGGTCCATCTATCAGAGGGAAAGTCTGGAGTAAGTCAGAGAAAATATGATCAAATACAAAGTAAGAAATGTGAACCAAAAGATCTCAACATTAGCACAGAGAATTTTACTGCTAACATTCAGAACAAGAGTGTGACCAGTCTCCCAGCTGCCTGAATCCAGCCAGAGAACCTAAGAGAAGAAAGGCAGGATACTTTGCTGAGGTGGAAGACACTGTCAACCCCATAGAAAGAAGTGAAGTAGCTGCAAGCTCCAGATTCAGGTCCACAGAGCCAACCCCATACGGAACAAAATAAAACTGTGGTGACACAAACATGTGATAGAGCTCACCAACTGCTGTCGCAGGTGAGAATACTCAGGGGACTGTGGCTCTTATTCTATCTCTGCTCATCCCTTCCTGGGTGTGCTCCCATAACCAGTGTTCTACCAAATCTGTGCCATATGTGTTTCCATATTTGTGACCCCAAACTATACTGTCAACCAGTGCATCCTTCAGCCATAGCCTGTTTGGAATTCTCCTTTGACGGGACAGATCAGTCCTACCAATTCTGACACTTTTCATCAATAGTTGAGATACGTTAATGCAGAGAGCAGGTACAGTCCTCACATAGTCATTGTGTTCCAAGAGAGACACACAATGCAGGGCGTATTATATTGTATTTGTAGAGCACTTACTACCCCTATGTGCGATGCTGAAGCACTTGTCCATGCGGGTAGCAGGTTACACCTTATGCTTGTATGGTTGGAAGAGTGTTGTCTTTGCTTTGAGCCTCTGTGGAAAGCGTCTCCATGCGGTGCATGATGAATACCAGGGTGCAGTTTTGTATTGCAGAATCGCCACTTCTGTTTCTCAGGTTGGCCTGAGCATTACCTGATCCTGATTGTCTGCCATTTTAGCTCCGCCCCCTTGATTACCTTTAGCCACGCCCCTTATTTGCTATGTTAGCCACCCCCGAAGTTAAGACCTAGTTGCGCCCCTGTACAGTCTGTAACTTTGCCACCGCGCCGTTTGGCGCCAAGGTCCCTCGAGTGAGCTGTCCATCACAGTGGTGGGAAGGGCGGGATAGGTTGCATAGCCTAGTGTGTGTGGGGAGGGGTTAAACTGGCGAGGCTTCTGTGCGAGTTCACATGCCTCTTGTTTATGAAGGGTCAGAGACAGATCAGCGCAGTAAATGATAAGAAAGCAGTAGGTGGTACCTCTTTGGGTGAATGTATTGTGCTTTTCAAACACTACAGCTGCATATAGGCCCAGAAGAGTTGTCTCGAGTGACCACGTGTGTCTGTAACTTTGCCACCGCGCCGTTTGGCGCCAAGGTCCCTTGAGTGAGCTGTCCATCACAGTGGGGGAAAGGGCGGGAAGATGTTGCATAGCCTAGTGTGTGGGGCGGGGCCAAACGGGCGGGGCTTCTGTACAGTTCACATGCCTCTTGTTTATAAAGGGTCAGAGACCATCAGAGCATCAGATGAGGAGAAATCAGCCTCCTGGTCACTGGAAGTACAGGAGGATTGCGCTCGAGAAACTCGTGGATGCCTAGACCTCCATCACGGATTACAGCTAATTGTAGACTGTAGCCTCGACCTTGCTCACTAGGTTCTTGGGCTGATTATAATGTTTTACTGAAGTTTAGCTTCAACCGGGGCACGTGCTGTTTCTTTTGTATCTGTAAGTGCTTCCTGTTGAGGTTTAATTTTTGAAACAGGAGCATCGTGCCAAAATGAATCCTGCCTGCATATTTATCCACGAAGATGCCACCATGTTGTGCCATACCTCTACTCAACTGGAGTACTTTCTACTGGGTAGTCAGTAAGTGCTACCTCGTTGGGTAAATGTATGGTGCTTTTCCTACACTACAGCTGCGTAAAGGCCCAGAAGAGAAGTCTTCAGTGATCACCTGTGTCTGTGACTTTGCCACTGCGCTGATAGGCGCCTAGGTACCTCGAGTGAGCTGTCCATCACAGTGGGGGAAAGGGCGTGATAGGTTGCATAGCCTAGTCTGTGTGGGGAGGGGTTAAACTGGCGAGGCTTCTGTGCGAGTTCACATGCCTCTTGTTTATGAAGGGTCAGAGACCGATCAGCTCAGTAAATGATAAGAAAGCAGTCGGTGGTACCTCTTTGGGTGAATGTATTGTGCTTTTCCAGCACTGCAGCTGCGTAAAGGCCCAGAAGAGAAGTCTTCAGTGATCACCTGTGTCTGTGACTTTGCCACTGCGCTGATAGGCGCCTGGGTACCTCGAGTGAGCTCTCCATCACAGTGGGGGAAAGGGCAGAATAGGTTGCATAGCCTAGTCAGTGACTTTGCCACTGCGCTGATAGGCGCCGAGGTACCCCGAGTGAGCTGTCCATCACAGTGGGGGAAAGGGCGGGATATGTTGCATAGCCTAGTCTGTGTGGGGAGGGGTTAAACTGGCGAGGCTTCTGTGCGAGTTCACATGCCTCTTGTTTATGAAGGGTCAGAGACCGATCAGCTCAGTAAATGATAAGAAAGCAGTCGGTGGTACCTCTTTGGGTGAATGTATTGTGCTTTTCCAGCACTGCAGCTGCGTAAAGGCCAGAAGAGTTGTATTCAGGGATCACCTGTGTCTGTAACTTTGCCACCGCGCCGTT
Organism: Lissotriton vulgaris; assembly: GCF_964263255.1. NCBI lineage: Eukaryota > Metazoa > Chordata > Amphibia > Caudata > Salamandridae > Lissotriton > Lissotriton vulgaris. Next base: position 1,493,438,433 of record NC_141696.1, read on the forward strand.
TGGCGCCGAGGTACCTCGAGTGAGCTGTCCATCACAGTGGGGGAAAGGGCGGGATAGGTTGCATAGCCTAGTGTGTGTGGGGAGGGGCCAAATTGGCGAGGCTTCTGTGTGTGTGCACTTGCCTCTTGTTTATGAAGGGTCAGAGACCGATTAGCGCAGCAAATGAGGAGAAAGCAGTCCGTGGTACCTCTTTGGGTGAATGTATTGTGCTTTTCAAACACTACAGCTGCGTATAGGCCCAGAAGAGTTGTCTCGAGTGACCACGTGTGTCTGTAACTTTGCCACCGCGCCGTTTGGCGCCAAGGTCCCTTGAGGGAGCTGTCCATCACAGTGGGGGAAAGGGCGGGAAGATATTGCATAGCCTAGTGTGTGGGGCGGGGCCAAACGGGCGGGGCTTCTGTGCAGTTCACATGCCTCTTGTTTATAAAGGGTCAGAGACCATCAGAGCATCAGATGAGGAGAAATCAGCCTCCTGGTCACTGGAAGTACAGGAGGATTGCGCTCGAGAAACTCGTGGATGCCTAGACTTCCATCATGGATTACAGCTAATTGTAGACTGTAGCCTCGACCTTGCTCACTAGGTTCTTGGGCTGATTATAATGTTTTACTGAAGTTTAGCTTCAACCGGGGCACGTGCTGTTTCTTTTGTATCTGTAAGTGCTTCCTGTTGAGGTTTAATTTTTGAAACAGGAGCATCGTGCCAAAATGAATCCTGCCTGCATATTTATCCACGAAGATGCCACCATGTTGTGCCATACCTCTACTCAACTGGAGTACTTTCTACTGGGTAGTCAGTAAGTGCTACCTCGTTGGGTAAATGTATGGTGCTTTTCCTACACTACAGCTGCGTAAAGGCCCAGAAGAGAAGTCTTCAGTGATCACCTGTGTCTGTGACTTTGCCACTGCGCTGATAGGCGCCTAGGTACCTCGAGTGAGCTGTCCATCACAGTGGGGGAAAGGGCGGGATAGGTTGCATAGCCTAGTCTGTGTGGGGAGGGGTTAAACTGGCGAGGCTTCTGTGCGAGTTCACATGCCTCTTGTTTATGAAGGGTCAGAGACCGATCAGCTCAGTAAATGATAAGAAAGCAGTCGGTGGTACCTCTTTGGTGAATGTATTGTGCTTTTCCAGCACTGCAGCTGCGTAAAGGCCAGAAGAGTTGTATTCAGGGATCACCTGTGTCTGTAACGTTGCCACTGCGCCGATAGGCGCCGAGGTACCTCGAGTGAGCTGTCCATCACAGTGGGGGAAAGGGCGGGATAGGTTGCATAGCCTAGTGTGTGTGGGGAGGGGCCAAATTGGCGAGGCTTCTGTGTGTGTGCACTTGCCTCTTGTTTATGAAGGGTCAGAGACCGATTAGCGCAGCAAATGAGGAGAAAGCAGTCGGTGGTACCTCTTTGGGTGAATGTATTGTGCTTTTCAAACACTACAGCTGCGTATAGGCCCAGAAGAGTTGTCTCGAGTGACCACGTGTGTCTGTAACTTTGCCACCGCGCCGTTTGGCGCCAAGGTCCCTTGAGTGAGCTGTCCATCACAGTGGGGGAAAGGGCGGGAAGATATTGCATAGCCTAGTGTGTGGGGCGGGGCCAAACGGGCGGGGCTTCTGTGCAGTTCACATGCCTCTTGTTTATAAAGGGTCAGAGACCATCAGAGCATCAGATGAGGAGAAATCAGCCTCCTGGTCACTGGAAGTACAGGAGGATTGCGCTCGAGAAACTCGTGGATGCCTAGACTTCCATCATGGATTACAGCTAATTGTAGACTGTAGCCTCGACCTTGCTCACTAGGTTCTTGGGCTGATTATAATGCGTTACTGAAGTTTAGCTTCATCCGGGGCACGTGCTGTTTCTTTTGTATCTGTAAGTGCTTCCTGTTGAGGTTTAATTTTTGAAACAGGAGCATCGTGCCAAAATGAATCCTGCCTGCATATTTATCCACGAAGATGCCACCATGTTGTGCCATACCTCTACTCAACTGGAGTACTTTCTACTGGGTAGTCAGTAAGTGCTACCTCGTTGGGTAAATGTATGGTGCTTTTCCTACACTACAGCTGCGTAAAGGCCCAGAAGAGAAGTCTTCAGTGATCACCTGTGTCTGTGACTTTGCCACTGCGCTGATAGGCGCCTAGGTACCTCGAGTGTGCTGTCCATCACAGTGGGGGAAAGGGCGGGATAGGTTGCATAGCCTAGTCAGTGACTTTGCCACTACGCTGATCGGCGCCGAGGTACCTCGAGTGAGCTGTCCATCACAGTGGGGAAAAGGGCGGGATAGGTTGCATAGCCTAGTCTGTGTGGGGAGGGGTTAAACTGGCGAGGCTTCTGTGCGAGTTCACATGCCTCTTGTTTATGAAGGGTCAGAGACCGATCAGCGCAGTAAATGATAAGAAAGCAGTCGGTGGTACCTCTTTGGGTGAATGTATTGTGCTTTTCCAGCACTGCAGCTGCGTGAAGTCCCAGAAGAGTTGTCTTCAGTGATCACCTGTGTCTGTGACTTTGCCACTGCGCCGATATGCGCCGAGGTACCTCGAGGGAGCTGTCCATCAAAGTGGGGTACAGGACGGGATAGCTTGCATAGCCTAGTGTGTGTGGGGAGGGGCCAAACTGGCGAGGCTTCTGTGCGTGTGCACTTGCCTCTTGTTTATGAAGGGTCAGAGACCGATTAGCGCAGCAAATGAGGAGAAAGCAGTCGGTGGTACCTCTTTGGGTGAATGTATTGTGCTTTTCCAGCACTGCAGCTGCGTAAAGGCCTAGAAGAGTTGTCTCGAGTGACCACGTGTGTCTGTAACTTTGCCACCGCGCCGTTTGGCGCCAAGGTCCCTCGAGTGAGCTGTCCATCACAGTGGTGGGAAGGGCGGGATAGGTTGCATAGCCTAGTGTGTGTGGGGAGGGGTTAAACTGGCGAGGCTTCTGTGCGAGTTCACATGCCTCTTGTTTATGAAGGGTCAGAGACAGATCAGCGCAGAAAATGATAAGAAAGCAGTAGGTGGTACCTCTTTGGGTGAATGTATTGTGCTTTTCAAACACTACAGCTGCGTATAGGCCCAGAAGAGTTGTCTCGAGTGACCACGTGTGTCTGTAACTTTGCCACCGCGCCGTTTGGCGCCAAGGTCCCTTGAGTGAGCTGTCCATCACAGTGGGGGAAAGGGCGGGAAGATGTTGCATAGCCTAGTGTGTGGGGCGGGGCCAAACGGGCGGGGCTTCTGTACAGTTCACATGCCTCTTGTTTATAAAGGGTCAGAGACCATCAGAGCATCAGATGAGGAGAAATCAGCCTCCTGGTCACTGGAAGTACAGGAGGATTGCGCTCGAGAAACTCGTGGATGCCTAGACCTCCATCACGGATTACAGCTAATTGTAGACTGTAGCCTCGACCTTGCTCACTAGGTTCTTGGGCTGATTATAATGCGTTACTGAAGTTTAGCTTCATCCGGGGCACGTGCTGTTTCTTTTGTATCTGTAAGTGCTTCCTGTTGAGGTTTAATTTTTGAAACAGGAGCATCGTGCCAAAATGAATCCTGCCTGCATATTTATCCACGAAGATGCCACCATGTTGTGCCATACCTCTACTCAACTGGAGTACTTTCTACTGGGTAGTCAGTAAGTGCTACCTCGTTGGGTAAATGTATGGTGCTTTTCCTACACTACAGCTGCGTAAAGGCCCAGAAGAGAAGTCTTCAGTGATCACCTGTGTCTGTGACTTTGCCACTGCGCTGATAGGCGCTAAGCATGAGCGGATTTTGCGGATTGGCAATCCGCGAATTTTGCGGATTTGCGGATTCGCAATCCGCAAAATCCGCGAATTCCCGCGAATTTGCGGATTTTTTTTTTTTTTGTGTTCGCCCGTGTTTCTGCCAGTTCGCGAGGGTTTTTACAATTTCGCAATTTGCGAACTTACCTGTCGGGTCGCAAGTTTTGCGAACTTGTTGTTTCTACGTGTCCAGCCTGTTTGGGACACTCTTCTTCATCACTGCCACTCTCTGTCACCACTGCCACTCTCTGACTACTCATGCCACCCTCTGGCCCACCCATGCCACCCTCTGTTTCATCACTACACCCTCTGGTTGTCCAGTGTACATTATTTTCGGCAAAGCAAAGCACACCTTCCCTGCCTCAAGTGACCTGAATTAATTTGGGGCTGATTAATGTGTCACAGAATATTTTTTTAGCTGGCACCTGCTTCCTTAGTGCGCCCTGATTAGTGATCTTTTGCACTTGCTAAGTGCTTTCATTGTTGCAAAATTAGTTACAACACCTGCCCTGCCCCAACTGACAATAATGAATTAGGGGCTGATTAATGGATTTTAACTTCCAGCCTGGCTCCTGCTTGTCTCCCTTAGCTGTAATTCAGGACCTTTGTGGCATATGTGTAACTATTCTGAGGTTCAGAGCAGGGTCACATAATAGTTTCAACTGGCAACTGAACTCTGGAGGGGCCCCTCAGGAAGCCCTACAGGAAATGGCTACTAATGATGTGCCTGAACTTTTGAACCTGGTAAGTAGTTACTTTCAGTTTTGCCAAGATCGTATTTCTGCAATTTCGCACTTATTCGCGGGGCGCGAACTCACGCTAACAGTGCGAGCAGTGCGAGCAAAATCCGCTGCTCGCGGATTTGCGGATTTTGCGGGAAATTCGCAAATCTCGCGGATTGCGGATTTCCCGAAAATCCGCAAAATCCGCGAGCGGAACGGATTTTCCGCCCACGCCTAATAGGCGCCTAGGTACCTCGAGTGTGCTGTCCATCACAGTGGGGGAAAGGGCGGGATAGGTTGCATAGCCTAGTCAGTGACTTTGCCACTGCGCTGATCGGCGCCGAGGTACCTCGAGTGAGCTGTCCATCACAGTGGGGAAAAGGGCGGGATAGGTTGCATAGCCTAGTCTGTGTGGGGAGGGGTTAAACTGGCGAGGCTTCTGTGCGAGTTCACATGCCTCTTGTTTATGAAGGGTCAGAGACCGATCAGCGCAGTAAATGATAAGAAAGCAGTCGGTGGTACCTCTTTGGGTGAATGTATTGTGCTTTTCCAGCACTGCAGCTGCGTGAAGTCCCAGAAGAGTTGTCTTCAGTGATCACCTGTGTCTGTGACTTTGCCACTGCGCCGATATGCGCCGAGGTACCTCGAGGGAGCTGTCCATCAAAGTGGGGTACAGGACGGGATAGCTTGCATAGCCTAGTGTGTGTGGGGAGGGGCCAAACTGGCGAGGCTTCTCTGCGTGTGCACTTGCCTCTTGTTTATGAAGGGTCAGAGACCGATTAGCACAGCAAATGAGGAGAAAGCAGTCGGTGGTACCTCTTTGGGTGAATGTATTGTGCTTTTCCAGCACTGCAGCTGCGTATAGGCCCAGAAGAGTTGTCTCGAGTGACCACGTGTGTCTGTAACTTTGCCACCGCGCCGTTTGGCGCCAAGGTCCCTTGAGTGAGCTGTCCATCACAGTGGGGGAAAGGGCGGGAAGATGTTGCATAGCCTAGTGTGTGGGGCGGGGCCAAACGGGCGGGGCTTCTGTACAGTTCACATGCCTCTTGTTTATAAAGGGTCAGAGACCATCAGAGCATCAGATGAGGAGAAATCAGCCTCCTGGTCACTGGAAGTACAGGAGGATTGCGCTCGAGAAACTCGTGGATGCCTAGACCTCCATCACGGATTACAGCTAATTGTAGACTGTAGCCTCGACCTTGCTCACTAGGTTCTTGGGCTGATTATAATGTTTTACTGAAGTTTAGCTTCAACCGGGGCACGTGCTGTTTCTTTTGTATCTGTAAGTGCTTCCTGTTGAGGTTTAATTTTTGAAACAGGAGCATCGTGCCAAAATGAATCCTGCCTGCATATTTATCCACGAAGATGCCACCATGTTGTGCCATACCTCTACTCAACTGGAGTACTTTCTACTGGGTAGTCAGTAAGTGCTACCTCGTTGGGTAAATGTATGGTGCTTTTCCTACACTACAGCTGCGTAAAGGCCCAGAAGAGAAGTCTTCAGTGATCACCTGTGTCTGTGACTTTGCCACTGCGCTGATAGGCGCCTAGGTACCTCGAGTGAGCTGTCCATCACAGTGGGGGAAAGGGCGTGATAGGTTGCATAGCCTAGTCTGTGTGGGGAGGGGTTAAACTGGCGAGGCTTCTGTGCGAGTTCACATGCCTCTTGTTTATGAAGGGTCAGAGACCGATCAGCTCAGTAAATGATAAGAAAGCAGTCGGTGGTACCTCTTTGGGTGAATGTATTGTGCTTTTCCAGCACTGCAGCTGCGTAAAGGCCCAGAAGAGAAGTCTTCAGTGATCACCTGTGTCTGTGACTTTGCCACTGCGCTGATAGGCGCCTGGGTACCTCGAGTGAGCTGTCCATCACAGTGGGGGAAAGGGCAGAATAGGTTGCATAGCCTAGTCAGTGACTTTGCCACTGCGCTGATAGGCGCCGAGGTACCCCGAGTGAGCTGTCCATCACAGTGGGGGAAAGGGCGGGATAGGTTGCATAGCCTAGTCTGTGTGGGGAGGGGTTAAACTGGCGAGGCTTCTGTGCGAGTTCACATGCCTCTTGTTTATGAAGGGTCAGAGACCGATCAGCTCAGTAAATGATAAGAAAGCAGTCGGTGGTACCTCTTTGGGTGAATGTATTGTGCTTTTCCAGCACTGCAGCTGCGTAAAGGCCAGAAGAGTTGTATTCAGGGATCACCTGTGTCTGTAACGTTGCCACTGCGCCGATAGGCGCCGAGGTACCTCGAGTGAGCTGTCCATCACAGTGGGGAAAGGGCGGGATAGGTTGCATAGCCTAGTGTGTGGGGAGGGGCCAAATTGGCGAGGCTTCTGTGTGTGTGCACTTGCCTCTTGTTTATGAAGGGTCAGAGACCGATTAGCGCAGCAAATGAGGAGAAAGCAGTCGGTGGTACCTCTTTGGGTGAATGTATTGTGCTTTTCAAACACTACAGCTGCGTATAGGCCCAGAAGAGTTGTCTCGAGTGACCACGTGTGTCTGTAACTTTGCCACCGCGCCGTTTGGCGCCAAGGTCCCTTGAGTGAGCTGTCCATCACAGTGGGGGAAAGGGCGGGAAGATATTGCATAGCCTAGTGTGTGGGGCGGGGCCAAACGGGCGGGGCTTCTGTGCAGTTCACATGCCTCTTGTTTATAAAGGGTCAGAGACCATCAGAGCATCAGATGAGGAGAAATCAGCCTCCTGGTCACTGGAAGTACAGGAGGATTGCGCTCGAGAAACTCGTGGATGCCTAGACTTCCATCATGGATTACAGCTAATTGTAGACTGTAGCCTCGACCTTGCTCACTAGGTTCTTGGGCTGATTATAATGCGTTACTGAAGTTTAGCTTCATCCGGGGCACGTGCTGTTTCTTTTGTATCTGTAAGTGCTTCCTGTTGAGGTTTAATTTTTGAAACAGGAGCATCGTGCCAAAATGAATCCTGCCTGCATATTTATCCACGAAGATGCCACCATGTTGTGCCATACCTCTACTCAACTGGAGTACTTTCTACTGGGTAGTCAGTAAGTGCTACCTCGTTGGGTAAATGTATGGTGCTTTTCCTACACTACAGCTGCGTAAAGGCCCAGAAGAGAAGTCTTCAGTGATCACCTGTGTCTGTGACTTTGCCACTGCGCTGATAGGCGCCTAGGTACCTCGAGTGTGCTGTCCATCACAGTGGGGGAAAGGGCGGGATAGGTTGCATTGCCTAGTCAGTGACTTTGCCACTGCGCTGATCGGCGCCGAGGTACCTCGAGTGAGCTGTCCATCACAGTGGGGAAAAGGGCGGGATAGGTTGCATAGCCTAGTCTGTGTGGGGAGGGGTTAAACTGGCGAGGCTTCTGTGCGAGTTCACATGCCTCTTGTTTATGAAGGGTCAGAGACCGATCAGCGCAGTAAATGATAAGAAAGCAGTCGGTGGTACCTCTTTGGGTGAATGTATTGTGCTTTTCCAGCACTGCAGCTGCGTGAAGTCCCAGAAGAGTTGTCTTCAGTGATCACCTGTGTCTGTGACTTTGCCACTGCGCCGATATGCGCCGAGGTACCTCGAGGGAGCTGTCCATCAAAGTGGGGTACAGGACGGGATAGCTTGCATAGCCTAGTGTGTGTGGGGAGGGGCCAAACTGGCGAGGCTTCTGTGCGTGTGCACTTGCCTCTTGTTTATGAAGGGTCAGAGACCGATTAGCGCAGCAAATGAGGAGAAAGCAGTCGGTGGTACCTCTTTGGGTGAATGTATTGTGCTTTTCCAGCACTGCAGCTGCGTAAAGGCCCAGAAGAGTTGTCTCGAGTGACCACGTGTGTCTGTAACTTTGCCACCGCGCCGTTTGGCGCCAAGGTCCCTCGAGTGAGCTGTCCATCACAGTGGTGGGAAGGGCGGGATAGGTTGCATAGCCTAGTGTGTGTGGGGAGGGGTTAAACTGGCGAGGCTTCTGTGCGAGTTCACATGCCTCTTGTTTATGAAGGGTCATAGACAGATCAGCGCAGAAAATGATAAGAAAGCAGTAGGTGGTACCTCTTTGGGTGAATGTATTGTGCTTTTCAAACACTACAGCTGCGTATAGGCCCAGAAGAGTTGTCTCGAGTGACCACGTGTGTCTGTAACTTTGCCACCGCGCCGTTTGGCGCCAAGGTCCCTTGAGTGAGCTGTCCATCACAGTGGGGGAAAGGGCGGGAAGATGTTGCATAGCCTAGTGTGTGGGGCGGGGCCAAACGGGCGGGGCTTCTGTACAGTTCACATGCCTCTTGTTTATAAAGGGTCAGAGACCATCAGAGCATCAGATGAGGAGAAATCAGCCTCCTGGTCACTGGAAGTACAGGAGGATTGCGCTCGAGAAACTCGTGGATGCCTAGACCTCCATCACGGATTACAGCTAATTGTAGACTGTAGCCTCGACCTTGCTCACTAGGTTCTTGGGCTGATTATAATGTTTTACTGAAGTTTAGCTTCAACCGGGGCACGTGCTGTTTCTTTTGTATCTGTAAGTGCTTCCTGTTGAGGTTTAATTTTTGAAACAGGAGCATCGTGCCAAAATGAATCCTGCCTGCATATTTATCCACGAAGATGCCACCATGTTGTGCCATACCTCTACTCAACTGGAGTACTTTCTACTGGGTAGTCAGTAAGTGCTACCTCGTTGGGTAAATGTATGGTGCTTTTCCTACACTACAGCTGCGTAAAGGCCCAGAAGAGAAGTCTTCAGTGATCACCTGTGTCTGTGACTTTGCCACTGCGCTGATAGGCGCCTAGGTACCTCGAGTGAGCTGTCCATCACAGTGGGGGAAAGGGCGTGATAGGTTGCATAGCCTAGTCTGTGTGGGGAGGGGTTAAACTGGCGAGGCTTCTGTGCGAGTTCACATGCCTCTTGTTTATGAAGGGTCAGAGACCGATCAGCTCAGTAAATGATAAGAAAGCAGTCGGTGGTACCTCTTTGGGTGAATGTATTGTGCTTTTCCAGCACTGCAGCTGCGTAAAGGCCCAGAAGAGAAGTCTTCAGTGATCACCTGTGTCTGTGACTTTGCCACTGCGCTGATAGGCGCCTGGGTACCTCGAGTGAGCTGTCCATCACAGTGGGGGAAAGGGCAGAATAGGTTGCATAGCCTAGTCAGTGACTTTGCCACTGCGCTGATAGGCGCCGATGTACCCCGAGTGAGCTGTCCATCACAGTGGGGGAAAGGGCGGGATAGGTTGCATAGCCTAGTCTGTGTGGGGAGGGGTTAAACTGGCGAGGCTTCTGTGCGAGTTCACATGCCTCTTGTTTATGAAGGGTCAGAGACCGATCAGCTCAGTAAATGATAAGAAAGCAGTCGGTGGTACCTCTTTGGGTGAATGTATTGTGCTTTTCCAGCACTGCAGCTGCGTAAAGGCCAGAAGAGTTGTATTCAGGGATCACCTGTGTCTGTAACGTTGCCACTGCGCCGATATGCGCCGAGGTACCTCGAGTGAGCTGTCCATCACAGTGGGGGAAAGGGCGGGATAGGTTGCATAGCCTAGTGTGTGGGGAGGGGCCAAATTGGCGAGGCTTCTGTGTGTGTGCACTTGCCTCTTGTTTATGAAGGGTCAGAGACCGATTAGCGCAGCAAATGAGGAGAAAGCAGTCGGTGGTACCTCTTTGGGTGAATGTATTGTGCTTTTCAAACACTACAGCTGCGTATAGGCCCAGAAGAGTTGTCTCGAGTGACCACGTGTGTCTGTAACTTTGCCACCGCGCCGTTTGGCGCCAAGGTCCCTTGAGTGAGCTGTCCATCACAGTGGGGGAAAGGGCGGGAATATATTGCATAGCCTAGTGTGTGGGGCGGGGCCAAACGGGCGGGGCTTCTGTGCAGTTCACATGCCTCTTGTTTATAAAGGGTCAGAGACCATCAGAGCATCAGATGAGGAGAAATCAGCCTCCTGGTCACTGGAAGTACAGGAGGATTGCGCTCGAGAAACTCGTGGATGCCTAGACTTCCATCATGGATTACAGCTAATTGTAGACTGTAGCCTCGACCTTGCTCACTAGGTTCTTGGGCTGATTATAATGCGTTACTGAAGTTTAGCTTCATCCGGGGCACGTGCTGTTTCTTTTGTATCTGTAAGTGCTTCCTGTTGAGGTTTAATTTTTGAAACAGGAGCATCGTGCCAAAATGAATCCTGCCTGCATATTTATCCACGAAGATGCCACCATGTTGTGCCATACCTCTACTCAACTGGAGTACTTTCTACTGGGTAGTCAGTAAGTGCTACCTCGTTGGGTAAATGTATGGTGCTTTTCCTACACTACAGCTGCGTAAAGGCCCAGAAGAGAAGTCTTCAGTGATCACCTGTGTCTGTGACTTTGCCACTGCGCTGATAGGCGCCTAGGTACCTCGAGTGTGCTGTCCATCACAGTGGGGGAAAGGGCGGGATAGGTTGCATAGCCTAGTCAGTGACTTTGCCACTGCGCTGATCGGCGCCGAGGTACCTCGAGTGAGCTGTCCATCACAGTGGGGAAAAGGGCGGGATAGGTTGCATAGCCTAGTCTGTGTGGGGAGGGGTTAAACTGGCGAGGCTTCTGTGCGAGTTCACATGCCTCTTGTTTATGAAGGGTCAGAGACCGATCAGCGCAGTAAATGATAAGAAAGCAGTCGGTGGTACCTCTTTGGGTGAATGTATTGTGCTTTTCCAGCACTGCAGCTGCGTGAAGTCCCAGAAGAGTTGTCTTCAGTGATCACCTGTGTCTGTGACTTTGCCACTGCGCCGATATGCGCCGAGGTACCTCGAGGGAGCTGTCCATCAAAGTGGGGTACAGGACGGGATAGCTTGCATAGCCTAGTGTGTGTGGGGAGGGGCCAAACTGGCGAGGCTTCTGTGCGTGTGCACTTGCCTCTTGTTTATGAAGGGTCAGAGACCGATTAGCGCAGCAAATGAGGAGAAAGCAGTCGGTGGTACCTCTTTGGGTGAATGTATTGTGCTTTTCCAGCACTGCAGCTGCGTAAAGGCCCAGAAGAGTTGTCTCGAGTGACCACGTGTGTCTGTAACTTTGCCACCGCGCCGTTTGGCGCCAAGGTCCCTCGAGTGAGCTGTCCATCACAGTGGTGGGAAGGGCGGGATATGTTGCATAGCCTAGTGTGTGTGGGGAGGGGTTAAACTGGCGAGGCTTCTGTGCGAGTTCACATGCCTCTTGTTTATGAAGGGCCAGAGACAGATCAGCGCAGAAAATGATAAGAAAGCAGTAGGTGGTACCTCTTTGGGTGAATGTATTGTGCTTTTCAAACACTACAGCTGCGTATAGGCCCAGAAGAGTTGTCTCGAGTGACCACGTGTGTCTGTAACTTTGCCACCGCGCCGTTTGGCGCCAAGGTCCCTTGAGTGAGCTGTCCATCACAGTGGGGGAAAGGGCGGGAAGATGTTGCATAGCCTAGTGTGTGGGGCGGGGCCAAACGGGCGGGGCTTCTGTACAGTTCACATGCCTCTTGTTTATAAAGGGTCAGAGACCATCAGAGCATCAGATGAGGAGAAATCAGCCTCCTGGTCACTGGAAGTACAGGAGGATTGCGCTCGAGAAACTCGTGGATGCCTAGACCTCCATCACGGATTACAGCTAATTGTAGACTGTAGCCTCGACCTTGCTCACTAGGTTCTTGGGCTGATTATAATGTTTTACTGAAGTTTAGCTTCAACCGGGGCACGTGCTGTTTCTTTTGTATCTGTAAGTGCTTCCTGTTGAGGTTTAATTTTTGAAACAGGCGCATCGTGCCAAAATGAATCCTGCCTGCATATTTATCCACGAAGATGCCACCATGTTGTGCCATACCTCTACTCAACTGGAGTACTTTCTACTGGGTAGTCAGTAAGTGCTACCTCGTTGGGTAAATGTATGGTGCTTTTCCTACACTACAGCTGCGTAAAGGCCCAGAAGAGAAGTCTTCAGTGATCACCTGTGTCTGTGACTTTGCCACTGCGCTGATAGGCGCCTAGGTACCTCGAGTGAGCTGTCCATCACAGTGGGGGAAAGGGCGTGATAGGTTGCATAGCCTAGTCTGTGTGGGGAGGGGTTAAACTGGCGAGGCTTCTGTGCGAGTTCACATGCCTCTTGTTTATGAAGGGTCAGAGACCGATCAGCTCAGTAAATGATAAGAAAGCAGTCGGTGGTACCTCTTTGGGTGAATGTATTGTGCTTTTCCAGCACTGCAGCTGCGTAAAGGCCCAGAAGAGAAGTCTTCAGTGATCACCTGTGTCTGTGACTTTGCCACTGCGCTGATAGGCGCCTGGGTACCTCGAGTGAGCTGTCCATCACAGTGGGGGAAAGGGCAGAATAGGTTGCATAGCCTAGTCAGTGACTTTGCCACTGCGCTGATAGGCGCCGAGGTACCCCGAGTGAGCTGTCCATCACAGTGGGGGAAAGGGCGGGATAGGTTGCATAGCCTAGTCTGTGTGGGGAGGGGTTAAACTGGCGAGGCTTCTGTGCGAGTTCACATGCCTCTTGTTTATGAAGGGTCAGAGACCGATCAGCTCAGTAAATGATAAGAAAGCAGTCGGTGGTACCTCTTTGGGTGAATGTATTGTGCTTTTCCAGCACTGCAGCTGCGTAAAGGCCAGAAGAGTTGTATTCAGGGATCACCTGTGTCTGTAACGTTGCCACTGCACCGATAGGCGCCGAGGTACCTCGAGTGAGCTGTCCATCACAGTGGGGGAAAGGGCGGGATAGGTTGCATAGCCTAGTGTGTGTGGGGAGGGGCCAAATTGGCGAGGCTTCTGTGTGTGTGCACTTGCCTCTTGTTTATGAAGGGTCAGAGACCGATTAGCGCAGCAAATGAGGAGAAAGCAGTCGGTGGTACCTCTTTGGGTGAATGTATTGTGCTTTTCAAACGTATAGGCCCAGAAGAGTTGTCTCGAGTGACCACGTGTGTCTGTAACTTTGCCACCGCGCCGTTTGGCGCCAAGGTCCCTTGAGTGAGCTGTCCATCACAGTGGGGGAAAGGGCGGGAAGATATTGCATAGCCTAGTGTGTGGGGCGGGGCCAAACGGGCGGGGCTTCTGTGCAGTTCACATGCCTCTTGTTTATAAAGGGTCAGAGACCATCAGAGCATCAGATGAGGAGAAATCAGCCTCCTGGTCACTGGAAGTACAGGAGGATTGCGCTCGAGAAACTCGTGGATGCCTAGACTTCCATCATGGATTACAGCTAATTGTAGACTGTAGCCTCGACCTTGCTCACTAGGTTCTTGGGCTGATTATAATGCGTTACTGAAGTTTAGCTTCATCCGGGGCACGTGCTGTTTCTTTTGTATCTGTAAGTGCTTCCTGTTGAGGTTTAATTTTTGAAACAGGAGCATCGTGCCAAAATGAATCCTGCCTGCATATTTATCCACGAAGATGCCACCATGTTGTGCCATACCTCTACTCAACTGGAGTACTTTCTACTGGGTAGTCAGTAAGTGCTACCTCGTTGGGTAAATGTATGGTGCTTTTCCTACACTACAGCTGCGTAAAGGCCCAGAAGAGAAGTCTTCAGTGATCACCTGTGTCTGTGACTTTGCCACTGCGCTGATAGGCGCCTAGGTACCTCGAGTGTGCTGTCCATCACAGTGGGGGAAAGGGCGGGATAGGTTGCATAGCCTAGTCAGTGACTTTGCCACTGCGCTGATCGGCGCCGAGGTACCTCGAGTGAGCTGTCCATCACAGTGGGGAAAAGGGCGGGATAGGTTGCATAGCCTAGTCTGTGTGGGGAGGGGTTAAACTGGCGAGGCTTCTGTGCGAGTTCACATGCCTCTTGTTTATGAAGGGTCAGAGACCGATCAGCGCAGTAAATGATAAGAAAGCAGTCGGTGGTACCTCTTTGGGTGAATGTATTGTGCTTTTCCAGCACTGCAGCTGCGTGAAGTCCCAGAAGAGTTGTCTTCAGTGATCACCTGTGTCTGTGACTTTGCCACTGCGCCGATATGCGCCGAGGTACCTCGAGGGAGCTGTCCATCAAAGTGGGGTACAGGACGGGATAGCTTGCATAGCCTAGTGTGTGTGGGGAGGGGCCAAACTGGCGAGGCTTCTGTGCGTGTGCACTTGCCTCTTGTTTATGAAGGGTCAGAGACCGATTAGCGCAGCAAATGAGGAGAAAGCAGTCGGTGGTACCTCTTTGGGTGAATGTATTGTGCTTTTCCAGCACTGCAGCTGCGTAAAGGCCCAGAAGAGTTGTCTCGAGTGACCACGTGTGTCTGTAACTTTGCCACCGCGCCGTTTGGCGCCAAGGTCCCTCGAGTGAGCTGTCCATCACAGTGGTGGGAAGGGCGGGATAGGTTGCATAGCCTAGTGTGTGTGGGGAGGGGTTAAACTGGCGAGGCTTCTGTGCGAGTTCACATGCCTCTTGTTTATGAAGGGTCAGAGACCGATCAGCTCAGTAAATGATAAGAAAGCAGTCGGTGGTACCTCTTTGGGTGAATGTATTGTGCTTTTCCAGCACTGCAGCTGCGTAAAGGCCCAGAAGAGAAGTCTTCAGTGATCACCTGTGTCTGTGACTTTGCCACTGCGCTGATAGGCGCCTGGGTACCTCGAGTGAGCTGTCCATCACAGTGGGGGAAAGGGCAGAATAGGTTGCATAGCCTAGTCAGTGACTTTGCCACTGCGCTGATAGGCGCCGAGGTACCCCGAGTGAGCTGTCCATCACAGTGGGGGAAAGGGCGGGATAGGTTGCATAGCCTAGTCTGTGTGGGGAGGGGTTAAACTGGCGAGGCTTCTGTGCGAGTTCACATGCCTCTTGTTTATGAAGGGTCAGAGACCGATCAGCTCAGTAAATGATAAGAAAGCAGTCGGTGGTACCTCTTTGGGTGAATGTATTGTGCTTTTCCAGCACTGCAGCTGCGTAAAGGCCAGAAGAGTTGTATTCAGGGATCACCTGTGTCTGTAACGTTGCCACTGCGCCGATAGGCGCCGAGGTACCTCGAGTGAGCTGTCCATCACAGTGGGGGAAAGGGCGGGATAGGTTGCATAGCCTAGTGTGTGTGGGGAGGGGCCAAATTGGCGAGGCTTCTGTGTGTGTGCACTTGCCTCTTGTTTATGAAGGGTCAGAGACCGATTAGCGCAGCAAATGAGGAGAAAGCAGTCGGTGGTACCTCTTTGGGTGAATGTATTGTGCTTTTCAAACACTACAGCTGCGTATAGGCCCAGAAGAGTTGTCTCGAGTGACCACGTGTGTCTGTAACTTTGCCACCGCGCCGTTTGGCGCCAAGGTCCCTTGAGTGAGCTGTCCATCACAGTGGGGGAAAGGGCGGGAAGATATTGCATAGCCTAGTGTGTGGGGCGGGGCCAAACGGGCGGGGCTTCTGTGCAGTTCACATGCCTCTTGTTTATAAAGGGTCAGAGACCATCAGAGCATCAGATGAGGAGAAATCAGCCTCCTGGTCACTGGAAGTACAGGAGGATTGCGCTCGAGAAACTCGTGGATGCCTAGACTTCCATCATGGATTACAGCTAATTGTAGACTGTAGCCTCGACCTTGCTCACTAGGTTCTTGGGCTGATTATAATGCGTTACTGAAGTTTAGCTTCATCCGGGGCACGTGCTGTTTCTTTTGTATCTGTAAGTGCTTCCTGTTGAGGTTTAATTTTTGAAACAGGAGCATCGTGCCAAAATGAATCCTGCCTGCATATTTATCCACGAAGATGCCACCATGTTGTGCCATACCTCTACTCAACTGGAGTACTTTCTACTGGGTAGTCAGTAAGTGCTACCTCGTTGGGTAAATGTATGGTGCTTTTCCTACACTACAGCTGCGTAAAGGCCCAGAAGAGAAGTCTTCAGTGATCACCTTTGTCTGTGACTTTGCCACTGCGCTGATAGGCGCCTAGGTACCTCGAGTGTGCTGTCCATCACAGTGGGGGAAAGGGCGGGATAGGTTGCATAGCCTAGTCAGTGACTTTGCCACTGCGCTGATCGGCGCCGAGGTACCTCGAGTGAGCTGTCCATCACAGTGGGGAAAAGGGCGGGATAGGTTGCATAGCCTAGTCTGTGTGGGGAGGGGTTAAACTGGCGAGGCTTCTGTGCGAGTTCACATGCCTCTTGTTTATGAAGGGTCAGAGACCGATCAGCGCAGTAAATGATAAGAAAGCAGTCGGTGGTACCTCTTTGGGTGAATGTATTGTGCTTTTCCAGCACTGCAGCTGCGTGAAGTCCCAGAAGAGTTGTCTTCAGTGATCACCTGTGTCTGTGACTTTGCCACTGCGCCGATATGCGCCGAGGTACCTCGAGGGAGCTGTCCATCAAAGTGGGGTACAGGACGGGATAGCTTGCATAGCCTAGTGTGTGTGGGGAGGGGCCAAACTGGCGAGGCTTCTGTGCGTGTGCACTTGCCTCTTGTTTATGAAGGGTCAGAGACCGATTAGCGCAGCAAATGAGGAGAAAGCAGTCGGTGGTACCTCTTTGGGTGAATGTATTGTGCTTTTCCAGCACTGCAGCTGCGTAAAGGCCCAGAAGAGTTGTCTCGAGTGACCACGTGTGTCTGTAACTTTGCCACCGCGCCGTTTGGCGCCAAGGTCCCTCGAGTGAGCTGTCCATCACAGTGGTGGGAAGGGCGGGATAGGTTGCATAGCCTAGTGTGTGTGGGGAGGGGTTAAACTGGCGAGGCTTCTGTGCGAGTTCACATGCCTCTTGTTTATGAAGGGTCAGAGACCGATCAGCTCAGTAAATGATAAGAAAGCAGTCGGTGGTACCTCTTTGGGTGAATGTATTGTGCTTTTCCAGCACTGCAGCTGCGTAAAGGCCCAGAAGAGAAGTCTTCAGTGATCACCTGTGTCGGTGACTTTGCCACTGCGCTGATAGGCGCCTGGGTACCTCGAGTGAGCTGTCCATCACAGTGGGGGAAAGGGCAGAATAGGTTGCATAGCCTAGTCAGTGACTTTGCCACTGCGCTGATAGGCGCCGAGGTACCCCGAGTGAGCTGTCCATCACAGTGGGGGAAAGGGCGGGATAGGTTGCATAGCCTAGTCTGTGTGGGGAGGGGTTAAACTGGCGAGGCTTCTGTGCGAGTTCACATGCCTCTTGTTTATGAAGGGTCAGAGACAGATCAGCGCAGAAAATGATAAGAAAGCAGTAGGTGGTACCTCTTTGGGTGAATGTATTGTGCTTTTCAAACACTACAGCTGCGTATAGGCCCAGAAGAGTTGTCTCGAGTGACCACGTGTGTCTGTAACTTTGCCACCGCGCCGTTTGGCGCCAAGGTCCCTTGAGTGAGCTGTCCATCACAGTGGGGGAAAGGGCGGGAAGATGTTGCATAGCCTAGTGTGTGGGGTGGGGCCAAACGGGCGGGGCTTCTGTACAGTTCACATGCCTCTTGTTTATAAAGGGTCAGAGACCATCAGAGCATCAGATGAGGAGAAATCAGCCTCCTGGTCACTGGAAGTACAGGAGGATTGCGCTCGAGAAACTCGTGGATGCCTAGACCTCCATCACGGATTACAGCTAATTGTAGACTGTAGCCTCGACCTTGCTCACTAGGTTCTTGGGCTGATTATAATGTTTTACTGAAGTTTAGCTTCAACCGGGGCACGTGCTGTTTCTTTTGTATCTGTAAGTGCTTCCTGTTGAGGTTTAATTTTTGAAACAGGAGCATCGTGCCAAAATGAATCCTGCCTGCATATTTATCCACGAAGATGCCACCATGTTGTGCCATACCTCTACTCAACTGGAGTACTTTCTACTGGGTAGTCAGTAAGTGCTACCTCGTTGGGTAAATGTATGGTGCTTTTCCTACACTACAGCTGCGTAAAGGCCCAGAAGAGAAGTCTTCAGTGATCACCTGTGTCTGTGACTTTGCCACTGCGCTGATAGGCGCCTAGGTACCTCGAGTGAGCTGTCCATCACAGTGGGGGAAAGGGCGTGATAGGTTGCATAGCCTAGTCTGTGTGGGGAGGGGTTAAACTGGCGAGGCTTCTGTGCGAGTTCACATGCCTCTTGTTTATGAAGGGTCAGAGACCGATCAGCTCAGTAAATGATAAGAAAGCAGTCGGTGGTACCTCTTTGGGTGAATCTATTGTGCTTTTCCAGCACTGCAGCTGCGTAAAGGCCCAGAAGAGAAGTCTTCAGTGATCACCTGTGTCTGTGACTTTGCCACTGCGCTGATAGGCGCCTGGGTACCTCGAGTGAGCTGTCCATCACAGTGGGGGAAAGGGCGGGATAGGTTGCATAGCCTAGTCAGTGACTTTGCCACTGCGCTGATAGGCGCCGAGGTACCCCGAGTGAGCTGTCCATCACAGTGGGGGAAAGGGCGGGATAGGTTGCATAGCCTAGTCTGTGTGGGGAGGGGTTAAACTGGCGAGGCTTCTGTGCGAGTTCACATGCCTCTTGTTTATGAAGGGTCAGAGACCGATCAGCTCAGTAAATGATAAGAAAGCAGTCGGTGGTACCTCTTTGGGTGAATGTATTGTGCTTTTCCAGCACTGCAGCTGCGTAAAGGCCAGAAGAGTTGTATTCAGGGATCACCTGTGTCTTTAACGTTGCCACTGCGCCGATAGGCGCCGAGGTACCTCGAGTGAGCTGTCCATCACAGTGGGGGAAAGGGCGGGATAGGTTGCATAGCCTAGTGTGTGGGGAGGGGCCAAATTGGCGAGGCTTCTGTGTGTGTGCACTTGCCTCTTGTTTATGAAGGGTCAGAGACCGATTAGCGCAGCAAATGAGGAGAAAGCAGTCGGTGGTACCTCTTTGGGTGAATGTATTGTGCTTTTCAAACACTACAGCTGCGTATAGGCCCAGAAGAGTTGTCTCGAGTGACCACGTGTGTCTGTAACTTTGCCACCGCGCCGTTTGGCGCCAAGGTCCCTTGAGTGAGCTGTCCATCACAGTGGGGGAAAGGGCGGGAAGATATTGCATAGCCTAGTGTGTGGGGCGGGGCCAAACGGGCGGGGCTTCTGTGCAGTTCACATGCCTCTTGTTTATAAAGGGTCAGAGACCAACAGAGCATCAGATGAGGAGAAATCAGCCTCCTGGTCACTGGAAGTACAGGAGGATTGCGCTCGAGAAACTCGTGGATGCCTAGACTTCCATCATGGATTACAGCTAATTGTAGACTGTAGCCTCGACCTTGCTCACTAGGTTCTTGGGCTGATTATAATGCGTTACTGAAGTTTAGCTTCATCCGGGGCACGTGCTGTTTCTTTTGTATCTGTAAGTGCTTCCTGTTGAGGTTTAATTTTTGAAACAGGAGCATCGTGCCAAAATGAATCCTGCCTGCATATTTATCCACGAAGATGCCACCATGTTGTGCCATACCTCTACTCAACTGGAGTACTTTCTACTGGGTAGTCAGTAAGTGCTACCTCGTTGGGTAAATGTATGGTGCTTTTCCTACACTACAGCTGCGTAAAGGCCCAGAAGAGAAGTCTTCAGTGATCACCTGTGTCTGTGACTTTGCCACTGCGCTGATAGGCGCCTAGGTACCTCGAGTGTGCTGTCCATCACAGTGGGGGAAAGGGCGGGATAGGTTGCATAGCCTAGTCAGTGACTTTGCCACTGCGCTGATCGGCGCCGAGGTACCTCGAGTGAGCTGTCCATCACAGTGGGGAAAAGGGCGGGATAGGTTGCATAGCCTAGTCTGTGTGGGGAGGGGTTAAACTGGCGAGGCTTCTGTGCGAGTTCACATGCCTCTTGTTTATGAAGGGTCAGAGACCGATCAGCGCAGTAAATGATAAGAAAGCAGTCGGTGGTACCTCTTTGGGTGAATGTATTGTGCTTTTCCAGCACTGCAGCTGCGTGAAGTCCCAGAAGAGTTGTCTTCAGTGATCACCTGTGTCTGTGACTTTGCCACTGCGCCGATATGCGCCGAGGTACCTCGAGGGAGCTGTCCATCAAAGTGGGGTACAGGACGGGATAGCTTGCATAGCCTAGTGTGTGTGGGGAGGGGCCAAACTGGCGAGGCTTCTCTGCGTGTGCACTTGCCTCTTGTTTATGAAGGGTCAGAGACCGATTAGCACAGCAAATGAGGAGAAAGCAGTCGGTGGTACCTCTTTGGGTGAATGTATTGTGCTTTTCCAGCACTGCAGCTGCGTATAGGCCCAGAAGAGTTGTCTCGAGTGACCACGTGTGTCTGTAACTTTGCCACCGCGCCGTTTGGCGCCAAGGTCCCTTGAGTGAGCTGTCCATCACAGTGGGGGAAAGGGCGGGAAGATGTTGCATAGCCTAGTGTGTGGGGCGGGGCCAAACGGGCGGGGCTTCTGTACAGTTCACATGCCTCTTGTTTATAAAGGGTCAGAGACCATCAGAGCATCAGATGAGGAGAAATCAGCCTCCTGGTCACTGGAAGTACAGGAGGATTGCGCTCGAGAAACTCGTGGATGCCTAGACCTCCATCACGGATTACAGCTAATTGTAGACTGTAGCCTCGACCTTGCTCACTAGGTTCTTGGGCTGATTATAATGTTTTACTGAAGTTTAGCTTCAACCGGGGCACGTGCTGTTTCTTTTGTATCTGTAAGTGCTTCCTGTTGAGGTTTAATTTTTGAAACAGGAGCATCGTGCCAAAATGAATCCTGCCTGCATATTTATCCACGAAGATGCCACCATGTTGTGCCATACCTCTACTCAACTGGAGTACTTTCTACTGGGTAGTCAGTAAGTGCTACCTCGTTGGGTAAATGTATGGTGCTTTTCCTACACTACAGCTGCGTAAAGGCCCAGAAGAGAAGTCTTCAGTGATCACCTGTGTCTGTGACTTTGCCACTGCGCTGATAGGCGCCTAGGTACCTCGAGTGAGCTGTCCATCACAGTGGGGGAAAGGGCGTGATAGGTTGCATAGCCTAGTCTGTGTGGGGAGGGGTTAAACTGGCGAGGCTTCTGTGCGAGTTCACATGCCTCTTGTTTATGAAGGGTCAGAGACCGATCAGCTCAGTAAATGATAAGAAAGCAGTCGGTGGTACCTCTTTGGGTGAATGTATTGTGCTTTTCCAGCACTGCAGCTGCGTAAAGGCCCAGAAGAGAAGTCTTCAGTGATCACCTGTGTTTGTGACTTTGCCACTGCGCTGATAGGCGCCTGGGTACCTCGAGTGAGCTGTCCATCACAGTGGGGGAAAGGGCAGAATAGGTTGCATAGCCTAGTCAGTGACTTTGCCACTGCGCTGATAGGCGCCGAGGTACCCCGAGTGAGCTGTCCATCACAGTGGGGGAAAGGGCGGGATAGGTTGCATAGCCTAGTCTGTGTGGGGAGGGGTTAAACTGGCGAGGCTTCTGTGCGAGTTCACATGCCTCTTGTTTATGAAGGGTCAGAGACCGATCAGCTCAGTAAATGATAAGAAAGCAGTCGGTGGTACCTCTTTGGGTGAATGTATTGTGCTTTTCCAGCACTGCAGCTGCGTGAAGTCCCAGAAGAGTTGTCTTCAGTGATCACCTGTGTCTGTGACTTTGCCACTGCGCCGATATGCGCCGAGGTACCTCGAGGGAGCTGTCCATCAAAGTGGGGTACAGGACGGGATAGCTTGCATAGCCTAGTGTGTGTGGGGAGGGGCCAAACTGGCGAGGCTTCTGTGCGTGTGCACTTGCCTCTTGTTTATGAAGGGTCAGAGACCGATTAGCGCAGCAAATGAGGAGAAAGCAGTCGGTGGTACCTCTTTGGGTGAATGTATTGTGCTTTTCCAGCACTGCAGCTGCGTAAAGGCCCAGAAGAGTTGTCTCGAGTGACCACGTGTGTCTGTAACTTTGCCACCGCGCCGTTTGGCGCCAAGGTCCCTCGAGTGAGCTGTCCATCACAGTGGTGGGAAGGGCGGGATAGGTTGCATAGCCTAGTGTGTGTGGGGAGGGGTTAAACTGGCGAGGCTTCTGTGCGAGTTCACATGCCTCTTGTTTATGAAGGGTCAGAGACAGATCAGCGCAGAAAATGATAAGAAAGCAGTAGGTGGTACCTCTTTGGGTGAATGTATTGTGCTTTTCAAACACTACAGCTGCGTATAGGCCCAGAAGAGTTGTCTCGAGTGACCACGTGTGTCTGTAACTTTGCCACCGCGCCGTTTGGCGCCAAGGTCCCTTGAGTGAGCTGTCCATCACAGTGGGGGAAAGGGCGGGAAGATGTTGCATAGCCTAGTGTGTGGGGCGGGGCCAAACGGGCGGGGCTTCTGTACAGTTCACATGCCTCTTGTTTATAAAGGGTCAGAGACCATCAGAGCATCAGATGAGGAGAAATCAGCCTCCTGGTCACTGGAAGTACAGGAGGATTGCGCTCGAGAAACTCGTGGATGCCTAGACCTCCATCACGGATTACAGCTAATTGTAGACTGTAGCCTCGACCTTGCTCACTAGGTTCTTGGGCTGATTATAATGTTTTACTGAAGTTTAGCTTCAACCGGGGCACGTGCTGTTTCTTTTGTATCTGTAAGTGCTTCCTGTTGAGGTTTAATTTTTGAAACAGGAGCATCGTGCCAAAATGAATCCTGCCTGCATATTTATCCACGAAGATGCCACCATGTTGTGCCATACCTCTACTCAACTGGAGTACTTTCTACTGGGTAGTCAGTAAGTGCTACCTCGTTGGGTAAATGTATGGTGCTTTTCCTACACTACAGCTGCGTAAAGGCCCAGAAGAGAAGTCTTCAGTGATCACCTGTGTCTGTGACTTTGCCACTGCGCTGATAGGCGCCTAGGTACCTCGAGTGAGCTGTCCATCACAGTGGGGGAAAGGGCGTGATAGGTTGCATAGCCTAGTCTGTGTGGGGAGGGGTTAAACTGGCGAGGCTTCTGTGCGAGTTCACATGCCTCTTGTTTATGAAGGGTCAGAGACCGATCAGCTCAGTAAATGATAAGAAAGCAGTCGGTGGTACCTCTTTGGGTGAATGTATTGTGCTTTTCCAGCACTGCAGCTGCGTAAAGGCCCAGAAGAGAAGTCTTCAGTGATCACCTGTGTCTGTGACTTTGCCACTGCGCTGATAGGCGCCTGGGTACCTCGAGTGAGCTGTCCATCACAGTGGGGGAAAGGGCAGAATAGGTTGCATAGCCTAGTCAGTGACTTTGCCACTGCGCTGATAGGCGCCGAGGTACCCCGAGTGAGCTGTCCATCACAGTGGGGGAAAGGGCGGGATAGGTTGCATAGCCTAGTCTGTGTGGGGAGGGGTTAAACTGGCGAGGCTTCTGTGCGAGTTCACATGCCTCTTGTTTATGAAGGGTCAGAGACAGATCAGCGCAGAAAATGATAAGAAAGCAGTAGGTGGTACCTCTTTGGGTGAATGTATTGTGCTTTTCAAACACTACAGCTGCGTATAGGCCCAGAAGAGTTGTCTCGAGTGACCACGTGTGTCTGTAACTTTGCCACCGCGCCGTTTGGCGCCAAGGTCCCTTGAGTGAGCTGTCCATCACAGTGGGGGAAAGGGCGGGAAGATGTTGCATAGCCTAGTGTGTGGGGTGGGGCCAAACGGGCGGGGCTTCTGTACAGTTCACATGCCTCTTGTTTATAAAGGGTCAGAGACCATCAGAGCATCAGATGAGGAGAAATCAGCCTCCTGGTCACTGGAAGTACAGGAGGATTGCGCTCGAGAAACTCGTGGATGCCTAGACCTCCATCACGGATTACAGCTAATTGTAGACTGTAGCCTCGACCTTGCTCACTAGGTTCTTGGGCTGATTATAATGTTTTACTGAAGTTTAGCTTCAACCGGGGCACGTGCTGTTTCTTTTGTATCTGTAAGTGCTTCCTGTTGAGGTTTAATTTTTGAAACAGGAGCATCGTGCCAAAATGAATCCTGCCTGCATATTTATCCACGAAGATGCCACCATGTTGTGCCATACCTCTACTCAACTGGAGTACTTTCTACTGGGTAGTCAGTAAGTGCTACCTCGTTGGGTAAATGTATGGTGCTTTTCCTACACTACAGCTGCGTAAAGGCCCAGAAGAGAAGTCTTCAGTGATCACCTGTGTCTGTGACTTTGCCACTGCGCTGATAGGCGCCTAGGTACCTCGAGTGAGCTGTCCATCACAGTGGGGGAAAGGGCGTGATAGGTTGCATAGCCTAGTCTGTGTGGGGAGGGGTTAAACTGGCGAGGCTTCTGTGCGAGTTCACATGCCTCTTGTTTATGAAGGGTCAGAGACCGATCAGCTCAGTAAATGATAAGAAAGCAGTCGGTGGTACCTCTTTGGGTGAATCTATTGTGCTTTTCCAGCACTGCAGCTGCGTAAAGGCCCAGAAGAGAAGTCTTCAGTGATCACCTGTGTCTGTGACTTTGCCACTGCGCTGATAGGCGCCTGGGTACCTCGAGTGAGCTGTCCATCACAGTGGGGGAAAGGGCGGGATAGGTTGCATAGCCTAGTCAGTGACTTTGCCACTGCGCTGATAGGCGCCGAGGTACCCCGAGTGAGCTGTCCATCACAGTGGGGGAAAGGGCGGGATAGGTTGCATAGCCTAGTCTGTGTGGGGAGGGGTTAAACTGGCGAGGCTTCTGTGCGAGTTCACATGCCTCTTGTTTATGAAGGGTCAGAGACCGATCAGCTCAGTAAATGATAAGAAAGCAGTCGGTGGTACCTCTTTGGGTGAATGTATTGTGCTTTTCCAGCACTGCAGCTGCGTAAAGGCCAGAAGAGTTGTATTCAGGGATCACCTGTGTCTTTAACGTTGCCACTGCGCCGATAGGCGCCGAGGTACCTCGAGTGAGCTGTCCATCACAGTGGGGGAAAGGGCGGGATAGGTTGCATAGCCTAGTGTGTGGGGAGGGGCCAAATTGGCGAGGCTTCTGTGTGTGTGCACTTGCCTCTTGTTTATGAAGGGTCAGAGACCGATTAGCGCAGCAAATGAGGAGAAAGCAGTCGGTGGTACCTCTTTGGGTGAATGTATTGTGCTTTTCAAACACTACAGCTGCGTATAGGCCCAGAAGAGTTGTCTCGAGTGACCACGTGTGTCTGTAACTTTGCCACCGCGCCGTTTGGCGCCAAGGTCCCTTGAGTGAGCTGTCCATCACAGTGGGGGAAAGGGCGGGAAGATATTGCATAGCCTAGTGTGTGGGGTGGGGCCAAACGGGCGGGGCTTCTGTGCAGTTCACATGCCTCTTGTTTATAAAGGGTCAGAGACCATCAGAGCATCAGATGAGGAGAAATCAGCCTCCTGGTCACTGGAAGTACAGGAGGATTGCGCTCGAGAAACTCGTGGATGCCTAGACTTCCATCATGGATTACAGCTAATTGTAGACTGTAGCCTCGACCTTGCTCACTAGGTTCTTGGGCTGATTATAATGCGTTACTGAAGTTTAGCTTCATCCGGGGCACGTGCTGTTTCTTTTGTATCTGTAAGTGCTTCCTGTTGAGGTTTAATTTTTGAAACAGGAGCATCGTGCCAAAATGAATCCTGCCTGCATATTTATCCACGAAGATGCCACCATGTTGTGCCATACCTCTACTCAACTGGAGTACTTTCTACTGGGTAGTCAGTAAGTGCTACCTCGTTGGGTAAATGTATGGTGCTTTTCCTACACTACAGCTGCGTAAAGGCCCAGAAGAGAAGTCTTCAGTGATCACCTGTGTCTGTGACTTTGCCACTGCGCTGATAGGCGCCTAGGTACCTCGAGTGAGCTGTCCATCACAGTGGGGGAAAGGGCGGGATAGGTTGCATAGCCTAGTCTGTGTGGGGAGGGGTTAAACTGGCGAGGCTTCTGTGCGAGTTCACATGCCTCTTGTTTATGAAGGGTCAGAGACCGATCAGCTCAGTAAATGATAAGAAAGCAGTCGGTGGTACCTCTTTGGGTGAATGTATTGTGCTTTTCCAGCACTGCAGCTGCGTAAAGGCCCAGAAGAGAAGTCTTCAGTGATCACCTGTGTCTGTGACTTTGCCACTGCGCTGATAGGCGCCTGGGTACCTCGAGTGAGCTGTCCATCACAGTGGGGGAAAGGGCAGAATAGGTTGCATAGCCTAGTCAGTGACTTTGCCCCGAGTGAGCTGTCCATCACAGTGGGGGAAAGGGCGGGATAGGTTGCATAGCCTAGTCTGTGTGGGGAGGGGTTAAACTGGCGAGGCTTCTGTGCGAGTTCACATGCCTCTTGTTTATGAAGGGTCAGAGACCGATCAGCTCAGTAAATGATAAGAAAGCAGTCGGTGGTACCTCTTTGGGTGAATGTATTGTGCTTTTCCAGCACTGCAGCTGCGTAAAGGCCAGAAGAGTTGTATTCAGGGATCACCTGTGTCTGTAACGTTGCCACTGCGCCGATAGGCGCCGAGGTACCTCGAGTGAGCTGTCCATCACAGTGGGGGAAAGGGCGGGATAGGTTGCATAGCCTAGTGTGTGTGGGGAGGGGCCAAATTGGCGAGGCTTCTGTGTGTGTGCACTTGCCTCTTGTTTATGAAGGGTCAGAGACCGATTAGCGCAGCAAATGAGGAGAAAGCAGTCGGTGGTACCTCTTTGGGTGAATGTATTGTGCTTTTCAAACACTACAGCTGCGTATAGGCCCAGAAGAGTTGTCTCGAGTGACCACGTGTGTCTGTAACTTTGCCACCGCGCCGTTTGGCGCCAAGGTCCCTTGAGTGAGCTGTCCATCACAGTGGGGGAAAGGGCGGGAAGATATTGCATAGCCTAGTGTGTGGGGCGGGGCCAAACGGGCGGGGCTTCTGTGCAGTTCACATGCCTCTTGTTTATAAAGGGTCAGAGACCATCAGAGCATCAGATGAGGAGAAATCAGCCTCCTGGTCACTGGAAGTACAGGAGGATTGCGCTCGAGAAACTCGTGGATGCCTAGACTTCCATCATGGATTACAGCTAATTGTAGACTGTAGCCTCGACCTTGCTCACTAGGTTCTTGGGCTGATTATAATGCGTTACTGAAGTTTAGCTTCATCCGGGGCACGTGCTGTTTCTTTTGTATCTGTAAGTGCTTCCTGTTGAGGTTTAATTTTTGAAACAGGAGCATCGTGCCAAAATGAATCCTGCCTGCATATTTATCCACGAAGATGCCACCATGTTGTGCCATACCTCTACTCAACTGGAGTACTTTCTACTGGGTAGTCAGTAAGTGCTACCTCGTTGGGTAAATGTATGGTGCTTTTCCTACACTACAGCTGCGTAAAGGCCCAGAAGAGAAGTCTTCAGTGATCACCTGTGTCTGTGACTTTGCCACTGCGCTGATAGGCGCCTAGGTACCTCGAGTGAGCTGTCCATCACAGTGGGGGAAAGGGCGGGATAGGTTGCATAGCCTAGTCAGTGACTTTGCCACTGCGCTGATCGGCGCCGAGGTACCTCGAGTGAGCTGTCCATCACAGTGGGGAAAAGGGCGGGATAGGTTGCATAGCCTAGTCTGTGTGGGGAGGGGTTAAACTGGCGAGGCTTCTGTGCGAGTTCACATGCCTCTTGTTTATGAAGGGTCAGAGACCGATCAGCGCAGTAAATGATAAGAAAGCAGTCGGTGGTACCTCTTTGGGTGAATGTATTGTGCTTTTCCAGCACTGCAGCTGCGTGAAGTCCCAGAAGAGTTGTCTTCAGTGATCACCTGTGTCTGTGACTTTGCCACTGCGCCGATATGCGCCGAGGTACCTCGAGGGAGCTGTCCATCAAAGTGGGGTACAGGACGGGATAGCTTGCATAGCCTAGTGTGTGTGGGGAGGGGCCAAACTGGCGAGGCTTCTGTGCGTGTGCACTTGCCTCTTGTTTATGAAGGGTCAGAGACCGATTAGCGCAGCAAATGAGGAGAAAGCAGTCGGTGGTACCTCTTTGGGTGAATGTATTGTGCTTTTCCAGCACTGCAGCTGCGTAAAGGCCCAGAAGAGTTGTCTCGAGTGACCACGTGTGTCTGTAACTTTGCCACCGCGCCGTTTGGCGCCAAGGTCCCTCGAGTGAGCTGTCCATCACAGTGGTGGGAAGGGCGGGATAGGTTGCATAGCCTAGTGTGTGTGGGGAGGGGTTAAACTGGCGAGGCTTCTGTGCGAGTTCACATGCCTCTTGTTTATGAAGGGTCAGAGACAGATCAGCGCAGTAAATGATAAGAAAGCAGTAGGTGGTACCTCTTTGGGTGAATGTATTGTGCTTTTCAAACACTACAGCTGCGTATAGGCCCAGAAGAGTTGTCTCGAGTGACCACGTGTGTCTGTAACTTTGCCACCGCGCCGTTTGGCGCCAAGGTCCCTTGAGTGAGCTGTCCATCACAGTGGGGGAAAGGGCGGGAAGATGTTGCATAGCCTAGTGTGTGGGGCGGGGCCAAACGGGCGGGGCTTCTGTACAGTTCACATGCCTCTTGTTTATAAAGGGTCAGAGACCATCAGAGCATCAGATGAGGAGAAATCAGCCCCCTGGTCACTGGAAGTACAGGAGGATTGCGCTCGAGAAACTCGTGGATGCCTAGACCTCCATCACGGATTACAGCTAATTGTAGACTGTAGCCTCGACCTTGCTCACTAGGTTCTTGGGCTGATTATAATGTTTTACTGAAGTTTAGCTTCAACCGGGGCACGTGCTGTTTCTTTTGTATCTGTAAGTGCTTCCTGTTGAGGTTTAATTTTTGAAACAGGAGCATCGTGCCAAAATGAATCCTGCCTGCATATTTATCCACGAAGATGCCACCATGTTGTGCCATACCTCTACTCAACTGGAGTACTTTCTACTGGGTAGTCAGTAAGTGCTACCTCGTTGGGTAAATGTATGGTGCTTTTCCTACACTACAGCTGCGTAAAGGCCCAGAAGAGAAGTCTTCAGTGATCACCTGTGTCTGTGACTTTGCCACTGCGCTGATAGGCGCCTAGGTACCTCGAGTGAGCTGTCCATCACAGTGGGGGAAAGGGCGTGATAGGTTGCATAGCCTAGTCTGTGTGGGGAGGGGTTAAACTGGCGAGGCTTCTGTGCGAGTTCACATGCCTCTTGTTTATGAAGGGTCAGAGACCGATCAGCTCAGTAAATGATAAGAAAGCAGTCGGTGGTACCTCTTTGGGTGAATGTATTGTGCTTTTCCAGCACTGCAGCTGCGTAAAGGCCCAGAAGAGAAGTCTTCAGTGATCACCTGTGTCTGTGACTTTGCCACTGCGCTGATAGGCGCCTGGGTACCTCGAGTGAGCTGTCCATCACAGTGGGGGAAAGGGCAGAATAGGTTGCATAGCCTAGTCAGTGACTTTGCCACTGCGCTGATAGGCGCCGAGGTACCCCGAGTGAGCTGTCCATCACAGTGGGGGAAAGGGCGGGATAGGTTGCATAGCCTAGTCTGTGTGGGGAGGGGTTAAACTGGCGAGGCTTCTGTGCGAGTTCACATGCCTCTTGTTTATGAAGGGTCAGAGACCGATCAGCTCAGTAAATGATAAGAAAGCAGTCGGTGGTACCTCTTTGGGTGAATGTATTGTGCTTTTCCAGCACTGCAGCTGCGTAAAGGCCAGAAGAGTTGTATTCAGGGATCACCTGTGTCTGTAACTTTGCCACCGCGCCGTTTGGCGCCGAGGTACCTCGAGTGAGCTGTCCATCACAGTGGGGGAAAGGGCGGGATAGGTTGCATAGCCTAGTGTGTGTGGGGAGGGGCCAAATTGGCGAGGCTTCTGTGTGTGTGCACTTGCCTCTTGTTTATGAAGGGTCAGAGACCGATTAGCGCAGCAAATGAGGAGAAAGCAGTCGGTGGTACCTCTTTGGGTGAATGTATTGTGCTTTTCAAACACTACAGCTGCGTATAGGCCCAGAAGAGTTGTCTCGAGTGACCACGTGTGTCTGTAACTTTGCCACCGCGCCGTTTGGCGCCAAGGTCCCTTGAGTGAGCTGTCCATCACAGTGGGGGAAAGGGCGGGAAGATATTGCATAGCCTAGTGTGTGGGGCGGGGCCAAACGGGCGGGGCTTCTGTGCAGTTCACATGCCTCTTGTTTATAAAGGGTCAGAGACCATCAGAGCATCAGATGAGGAGAAATCAGCCTCCTGGTCACTGGAAGTACAGGAGGATTGCGCTCGAGAAACTCGTGGATGCCTAGACTTCCATCATGGATTACAGCTAATTGTAGACTGTAGCCTCGACCTTGCTCACTAGGTTCTTGGGCTGATTATAATGTTTTACTGAAGTTTAGCTTCAACCGGGGCACGTGCTGTTTCTTTTGTATCTGTAAGTGCTTCCTGTTGAGGTTTAATTTTTGAAACAGGAGCATCGTGCCAAAATGAATCCTGCCTGCATATTTATCCACGAAGATGCCACCATGTTGTGCCATACCTCTACTCAACTGGAGTACTTTCTACTGGGTAGTCAGTAAGTGCTACCTCGTTGGGTAAATGTATGGTGCTTTTCCTACACTACAGCTGCGTAAAGGCCCAGAAGAGAAGTCTTCAGTGATCACCTGTGTCTGTGACTTTGCCACTGCGCTGATAGGCGCCTAGGTACCTCGAGTGAGCTGTCCATCACAGTGGGGGAAAGGGCGGGATAGGTTGCATAGCCTAGTCTGTGTGGGGAGGGGTTAAACTGGCGAGGCTTCTGTGCGAGTTCACATGCCTCTTGTTTATGAAGGGTCAGAGACCGATCAGCTCAGTAAATGATAAGAAAGCAGTCGGTGGTACCTCTTTGGGTGAATGTATTGTGCTTTTCCAGCACTGCAGCTGCGTAAAGGCCAGAAGAGTTGTATTCAGGGATCACCTGTGTCTGTAACGTTGCCACTGCGCCGATAGGCGCCGAGGTACCTCGAGTGAGCTGTCCATCACAGTGGGGGAAAGGGCGGGATAGGTTGCATAGCCTAGTGTGTGTGGGGAGGGGCCAAATTGGCGAGGCTTCTGTGTGTGTGCACTTGCCTCTTGTTTATGAAGGGTCAGAGACCGATTAGCGCAGCAAATGAGGAGAAAGCAGTCGGTGGTACCTCTTTGGGTGAATGTATTGTGCTTTTCAAACACTACAGCTGCGTATAGGCCCAGAAGAGTTGTCTCGAGTGACCACGTGTGTCTGTAACTTTGCCACAGCGCTGTTTGGCGCCAAGGTCCCTTGAGTGAGCTGTCCATCACAGTGGGGGAAAGGGCGGGAAGATATTGCATAGCCTAGTGTGTGGGGCGGGGCCAAACGGGCGGGGCTTCTGTGCAGTTCACATGCCTCTTGTTTATAAAGGGTCAGAGACCATCAGAGCATCAGATGAGGAGAAATCAGCCTCCTGGTCACTGGAAGTACAGGAGGATTGCGCTCGAGAAACTCGTGGATGCCTAGACTTCCATCATGGATTACAGCTAATTGTAGACTGTAGCCTCGACCTTGCTCACTAGGTTCTTGGGCTGATTATAATGCGTTACTGAAGTTTAGCTTCATCCGGGGCACGTGCTGTTTCTTTTGTATCTGTAAGTGCTTCCTGTTGAGGTTTAATTTTTGAAACAGGAGCATCGTGCCAAAATGAATCCTGCCTGCATATTTATCCACGAAGATGCCACCATGTTGTGCCATACCTCTACTCAACTGGAGTACTTTCTACTGGGTAGTCAGTAAGTGCTACCTCGTTGGGTAAATGTATGGTGCTTTTCCTACACTACAGCTGCGTAAAGGCCCAGAAGAGAAGTCTTCAGTGATCACCTGTGTCTGTGACTTTGCCACTGCGCTGATAGGCGCCTAGGTACCTCGAGTGTGCTGTCCATCACAGTGGGGGAAAGGGCGGGATAGGTTGCATAGCCTAGTCAGTGACTTTGCCACTGCGCTGATCGGCGCCGAGGTACCTCGAGTGAGCTGTCCATCACAGTGGGGAAAAGGGCGGGATAGGTTGCATAGCCTAGTCTGTGTGGGGAGGGGTTAAACTGGCGAGGCTTCTGTGCGAGTTCACATGCCTCTTGTTTATGAAGGGTCAGAGACCGATCAGCGCAGTAAATGATAAGAAAGCAGTCGGTGGTACCTCTTTGGGTGAATGTATTGTGCTTTTCCAGCACTGCAGCTGCGTGAAGTCCCAGAAGAGTTGTCTTCAGTGATCACCTGTGTCTGTGACTTTGCCACTGCGCCGATATGCGCCGAGGTACCTCGAGGGAGCTGTCCATCAAAGTGGGGTACAGGACGGGATAGCTTGCATAGCCTAGTGTGTGTGGGGAGGGGCCAAACTGGCGAGGCTTCTATGCGTGTGCACTTGCCTCTTGTTTATGAAGGGTCAGAGACCGATTAGCGCAGCAAATGAGGAGAAAGCAGTCGGTGGTACCTCTTTGGGTGAATGTATTGTGCTTTTCCAGCACTGCAGCTGCGTAAAGGCCCAGAAGAGTTGTCTCGAGTGACCACGTGTGTCTGTAACTTTGCCACCGCGCCGTTTGGCGCCAAGGTCCCTCGAGTGAGCTGTCCATCACAGTGGTGGGAAGGGCGGGATAGGTTGCATAGCCTAGTGTGTGTGGGGAGGGGTTAAACTGGCGAGGCTTCTGTGCGAGTTCACATGCCTCTTGTTTATGAAGGGTCAGAGACAGATCAGCGCAGAAAATGATAAGAAAGCAGTAGGTGGTACCTCTTTGGGTGAATGTATTGTGCTTTTCAAACACTACAGCTGCGTATAGGCCCAGAAGAGTTGTCTCAAGTGACCACGTGTGTCTGTAACTTTGCCACCGCGCCGTTTGGCGCCAAGGTCCCTTGAGTGAGCTGTCCATCACAGTGGGGGAAAGGGCGGGAAGATGTTGCATAGCCTAGTGTGTGGGGCGGGGCCAAACGGGCGGGGCTTCTGTACAGTTCACATGCCTCTTGTTTATAAAGGGTCAGAGACCATCAGAGCATCAGATGAGGAGAAATCAGCCTCCTGGTCACTGGAAGTACAGGAGGATTGCGCTCGAGAAACTCGTGGATGCCTAGACCTCCATCACGGATTACAGCTAATTGTAGACTGTAGCCTCGACCTTGCTCACTAGGTTCTTGGGCTGATTATAATGTTTTACTGAAGTTTAGCTTCAACCGGGGCACGTGCTGTTTCTTTTGTATCTGTAAGTGCTTCCTGTTGAGGTTTAATTTTTGAAACAGGAGCATCGTGCCAAAATGAATCCTGCCTGCATATTTATCCACGAAGATGCCACCATGTTGTGCCATACCTCTACTCAACTGGAGTACTTTCTACTGGGTAGTCAGTAAGTGCTACCTCGTTGGGTAAATGTATGGTGCTTTTCCTACACTACAGCTGCGTAAAGGCCCAGAAGAGAAGTCTTCAGTGATCACCTGTGTCTGTGACTTTGCCACTGCGCTGATAGGCGCCTAGGTACCTCGAGTGAGCTGTCCATCACAGTGGGGGAAAGGGCGGGATAGGTTGCATAGCCTAGTCTGTGTGGGGAGGGGTTAAACTGGCGAGGCTTCTGTGCGAGTTCACATGCCTCTTGTTTATGAAGGGTCAGAGACCGATCAGCTCAGTAAATGATAAGAAAGCAGTCGGTGGTACCTCTTTGGGTGAATGTATTGTGCTTTTCCAGCACTGCAGCTGCGTAAAGGCCAGAAGAGTTGTATTCAGGGATCACCTGTGTCTGTAACGTTGCCACTGCGCCGATAGGCGCCGAGGTACCTCGAGTGAGCTGTCCATCACAGTGGGGGAAAGGGCGGGATAGGTTGCATAGCCTAGTGTGTGTGGGGAGGGGCCAAATTGGCGAGGCTTCTGTGTGTGTGCACTTGCCTCTTGTTTATGAAGGGTCAGAGACCGATTAGCGCAGCAAATGAGGAGAAAGCAGTCGGTGGTACCTCTTTGGGTGAATGTATTGTGCTTTTCAAACACTACAGCTGCGTATAGGCCCAGAAGAGTTGTCTCGAGTGACCACGTGTGTCTGTAACTTTGCCACAGCGCTGTTTGGCGCCAAGGTCCCTTGAGTGAGCTGTCCATCACAGTGGGGGAAAGGGCGGGAAGATATTGCATAGCCTAGTGTGTGGGGCGGGGCCAAACGGGCGGGGCTTCTGTGCAGTTCACATGCCTCTTGTTTATAAAGGGTCAGAGACCATCAGAGCATCAGATGAGGAGAAATCAGCCTCCTGGTCACTGGAAGTACAGGAGGATTGCGCTCGAGAAACTCGTGGATGCCTAGACTTCCATCATGGATTACAGCTAATTGTAGACTGTAGCCTCGACCTTGCTCACTAGGTTCTTGGGCTGATTATAATGCGTTACTGAAGTTTAGCTTCATCCGGGGCACGTGCTGTTTCTTTTGTATCTGTAAGTGCTTCCTGTTGAGGTTTAATTTTTGAAACAGGAGCATCGTGCCAAAATGAATCCTGCCTGCATATTTATCCACGAAGATGCCACCATGTTGTGCCATACCTCTACTCAACTGGAGTACTTTCTACTGGGTAGTCAGTAAGTGCTACCTCGTTGGGTAAATGTATGGTGCTTTTCCTACACTACAGCTGCGTAAAGGCCCAGAAGAGAAGTCTTCAGTGATCACCTGTGTCTGTGACTTTGCCACTGCGCTGATAGGCGCCTAGGTACCTCGAGTGTGCTGTCCATCACAGTGGGGGAAAGGGCGGGATAAGTTGCATAGCCTAGTCAGTGACTTTGCCACTGCGCTGATCGGCGCCGAGGTACCTCGAGTGAGCTGTCCATCACAGTGGGGAAAAGGGCGGGATAGGTTGCATAGCCTAGTCTGTGTGGGGAGGGGTTAAACTGGCGAGGCTTCTGTGCGAGTTCACATGCCTCTTGTTTATGAAGGGTCAGAGACCGATCAGCGCAGTAAATGATAAGAAAGCAGTCTTTGGGTGAATGTATTGTGCTTTTCCAGCACTGCAGCTGCGTGAAGTCCCAGAAGAGTTGTCTTCAGTGATCACCTGTGTCTGTGACTTTGCCACTGCGCCGATATGCGCCGAGGTACCTCGAGGGAGCTGTCCATCAAAGTGGGGTACAGGACGGGATAGCTTGCATAGCCTAGTGTGTGTGGGGAGGGGCCAAACTGGCGAGGCTTCTATGCGTGTGCACTTGCCTCTTGTTTATGAAGGGTCAGAGACCGATTAGCGCAGCAAATGAGGAGAAAGCAGTCGGTGGTACCTCTTTGGGTGAATGTATTGTGCTTTTCCAGCACTGCAGCTGCGTAAAGGCCCAGCAGAGTTGTCTCGAGTGACCACGTGTGTCTGTAACTTTGCCACCGCGCCGTTTGGCGCCAAGGTCCCTCGAGTGAGCTGTCCATCACAGTGGTGGGAAGGGCGGGATAGGTTGCATAGCCTAGTGTGTGTGGGGAGGGGTTAAACTGGCGAGGCTTCTGTGCGAGTTCACATGCCTCTTGTTTATGAAGGGTCAGAGACAGATCAGCGCAGAAAATGATAAGAAAGCAGTAGGTGGTACCTCTTTGGGTGAATGTATTGTGCTTTTCAAACACTACAGCTGCGTATAGGCCCAGAAGAGTTGTCTCAAGTGACCACGTGTGTCTGTAACTTTGCCACCGCGCCGTTTGGCGCCAAGGTCCCTTGAGTGAGCTGTCCATCACAGTGGGGGAAAGGGCGGGAAGATGTTGCATAGCCTAGTGTGTGGGGCGGGGCCAAACGGGCGGGGCTTCTGTACAGTTCACATGCCTCTTGTTTATAAAGGGTCAGAGACCATCAGAGCATCAGATGAGGAGAAATCAGCCTCCTGGTCACTGGAAGTACAGGAGGATTGCGCTCGAGAAACTCGTGGATGCCTAGACCTCCATCACGGATTACAGCTAATTGTAGACTGTAGCCTCGACCTTGCTCACTAGGTTCTTGGGCTGATTATAATGTTTTACTGAAGTTTAGCTTCAACCGGGGCACGTGCTGTTTCTTTTGTATCTGTAAGTGCTTCCTGTTGAGGTTTAATTTTTGAAACAGGAGCATCGTGCCAAAATGAATCCTGCCTGCATATTTATCCACGAAGATGCCACCATGTTGTGCCATACCTCTACTCAACTGGAGTACTTTCTACTGGGTAGTCAGTAAGTGCTACCTCGTTGGGTAAATGTATGGTGCTTTTCCTACACTACAGCTGCGTAAAGGCCCAGAAGAGAAGTCTTCAGTGATCACCTGTGTCTGTGACTTTGCCACTGCGCTGATAGGCGCCTAGGTACCTCGAGTGAGCTGTCCATCACAGTGGGGGAAAGGGCGTGATAGGTTGCATAGCCTAGTCTGTGTGGGGAGGGGTTAAACTGGCGAGGCTTCTGTGCGAGTTCACATGCCTCTTGTTTATGAAGGGTCAGAGACCGATCAGCTCAGTAAATGATAAGAAAGCAGTCGGTGGTACCTCTTTGGGTGAATGTATTGTGCTTTTCCAGCACTGCAGCTGCGTAAAGGCCCAGAAGAGAAGTCTTCAGTGATCACCTGTGTCTGTGACTTTGCCACTGCGCTGATAGGCGCCTGGGTACCTCGAGTGAGCTGTCCATCACAGTGGGGGAAAGGGCAGAATAGGTTGCATAGCCTAGTCAGTGACTTTGCCACTGCGCTGATAGGCGCCGAGGTACCCCGAGTGAGCTGTCCATCACAGTGGGGGAAAGGGCGGGATAGGTTGCATAGCCTAGTCTGTGTGGGGAGGGGTTAAACTGGCGAGGCTTCTGTGCGAGTTCACATGCCTCTTGTTTATGAAGGGTCAGAGACCGATCAGCTCAGTAAATGATAAGAAAGCAGTCGGTGGTACCTCTTTGGGTGAATGTATTGTGCTTTTCCAGCACTGCAGCTGCGTAAAGGCCAGAAGAGTTGTATTCAGGGATCACCTGTGTCTGTAACGTTGCCACTGCGCCGATAGGCGCCGAGGTACCTCGAGTGAGCTGTCCATCACAGTGGGGGAAAGGGCGGGATAGGTTGCATAGCCTAGTGTGTGTGGGGAGGGGCCAAATTGGCGAGGCTTCTGTGTGTGTGCACTTGCCTCTTGTTTATGAAGGGTCAGAGACCGATTAGCGCAGCAAATGAGGAGAAAGCAGTCGGTGGTACCTCTTTGGGTGAATGTATTGTGCTTTTCAAACACTACAGCTGCGTATAGGCCCAGAAGAGTTGTCTCGAGTGACCACGTGTGTCTGTAACTTTGCCACCGCGCCGTTTGGCGCCAAGGTCCCTTGAGTGAGCTGTCCATCACAGTGGGGGAAAGGGCGGGAAGATATTGCATAGCCTAGTGTGT
Source organism: Lissotriton vulgaris (assembly GCF_964263255.1). Lineage (NCBI taxonomy): Eukaryota > Metazoa > Chordata > Amphibia > Caudata > Salamandridae > Lissotriton > Lissotriton vulgaris. The sequence goes on from NC_141696.1 coordinate 1,493,475,752, forward strand.
GGGGCGGGGCCAAACGGGCGGGGCTTCTGTGCAGTTCACATGCCTCTTGTTTATAAAGGGTCAGAGACCAACAGAGCATCAGATGAGGAGAAATCAGCCTCCTGGTCACTGGAAGTACAGGAGGATTGCGCTCGAGAAACTCGTGGATGCCTAGACTTCCATCATGGATTACAGCTAATTGTAGACTGTAGCCTCGACCTTGCTCACTAGGTTCTTGGGCTGATTATAATGCGTTACTGAAGTTTAGCTTCATCCGGGGCACGTGCTGTTTCTTTTGTATCTGTAAGTGCTTCCTGTTGAGGTTTAATTTTTGAAACAGGAGCATCGTGCCAAAATGAATCCTGCCTGCATATTTATCCACGAAGATGCCACCATGTTGTGCCATACCTCTACTCAACTGGAGTACTTTCTACTGGGTAGTCAGTAAGTGCTACCTCGTTGGGTAAATGTATGGTGCTTTTCCTACACTACAGCTGCGTAAAGGCCCAGAAGAGAAGTCTTCAGTGATCACCTGTGTCTGTGACTTTGCCACTGCGCTGATAGGCGCCTAGGTACCTCGAGTGTGCTGTCCATCACAGTGGGGGAAAGGGCGGGATAGGTTGCATAGCCTAGTCAGTGACTTTGCCACTGCGCTGATCGGCGCCGAGGTACCTCGAGTGAGCTGTCCATCACAGTGGGGAAAAGGGCGGGATAGGTTGCATAGCCTAGTCTGTGTGGGGAGGGGTTAAACTGGCGAGGCTTCTGTGCGAGTTCACATGCCTCTTGTTTATGAAGGGTCAGAGACCGATCAGCGCAGTAAATGATAAGAAAGCAGTCGGTGGTACCTCTTTGGGTGAATGTATTGTGCTTTTCCAGCACTGCAGCTGCGTGAAGTCCCAGAAGAGTTGTCTTCAGTGATCACCTGTGTCTGTGACTTTGCCACTGCGCCGATATGCGCCGAGGTACCTCGAGGGAGCTGTCCATCAAAGTGGGGTACAGGACGGGATAGCTTGCATAGCCTAGTGTGTGTGGGGAGGGGCCAAACTGGCGAGGCTTCTCTGCGTGTGCACTTGCCTCTTGTTTATGAAGGGTCAGAGACCGATTAGCACAGCAAATGAGGAGAAAGCAGTCGGTGGTACCTCTTTGGGTGAATGTATTGTGCTTTTCCAGCACTGCAGCTGCGTAAAGGCCCAGAAGAGTTGTCTCGAGTGACCACGTGTGTCTGTAACTTTGCCACCGCGCCGTTTGGCGCCAAGGTCCCTCGAGTGAGCTGTCCATCACAGTGGTGGGAAGGGCGGGATAGGTTGCATAGCCTAGTGTGTGTGGGGAGGGGTTAAACTGGCGAGGCTTCTGTGCGAGTTCACATGCCTCTTGTTTATGAAGGGTCAGAGACAGATCAGCGCAGAAAATGATAAGAAAGCAGTAGGTGGTACCTCTTTGGGTGAATGTATTGTGCTTTTCAAACACTACAGCTGCGTATAGGCCCAGAAGAGTTGTCTCGAGTGACCACGTGTGTCTGTAACTTTGCCACCGCGCCGTTTGGCGCCAAGGTCCCTTGAGTGAGCTGTCCATCACAGTGGGGGAAAGGGCGGGAAGATGTTGCATAGCCTAGTGTGTGGGGCGGGGCCAAACGGGCGGGGCTTCTGTACAGTTCACATGCCTCTTGTTTATAAAGGGTCAGAGACCATCAGAGCATCAGATGAGGAGAAATCAGCCTCCTGGTCACTGGAAGTACAGGAGGATTGCGCTCGAGAAACTCGTGGATGCCTAGACCTCCATCACGGATTACAGCTAATTGTAGACTGTAGCCTCGACCTTGCTCACTAGGTTCTTGGGCTGATTATAATGTTTTACTGAAGTTTAGCTTCAACCGGGGCACGTGCTGTTTCTTTTGTATCTGTAAGTGCTTCCTGTTGAGGTTTAATTTTTGAAACAGGAGCATCGTGCCAAAATGAATCCTGCCTGCATATTTATCCACGAAGATGCCACCATGTTGTGCCATACCTCTACTCAACTGGAGTACTTTCTACTGGGTAGTCAGTAAGTGCTACCTCGTTGGGTAAATGTATGGTGCTTTTCCTACACTACAGCTGCGTAAAGGCCCAGAAGAGAAGTCTTCAGTGATCACCTGTGTCTGTGACTTTGCCACTGCGCTGATAGGCGCCTAGGTACCTCGAGTGAGCTGTCCATCACGGTGGGGGAAAGGGCGTGATAGGTTGCATAGCCTAGTCTGTGTGGGGAGGGGTTAAACTGGCGAGGCTTCTGTGCGAGTTCACATGCCTCTTGTTTATGAAGGGTCAGAGACCGATCAGCTCAGTAAATGATAAGAAAGCAGTCGGTGGTACCTCTTTGGGTGAATGTATTGTGCTTTTCCAGCACTGCAGCTGCGTAAAGGCCCAGAAGAGAAGTCTTCAGTGATCACCTGTGTCTGTGACTTTGCCACTGCGCTGATAGGCGCCTGGGTACCTCGAGTGAGCTGTCCATCACAGTGGGGGAAAGGGCAGAATAGGTTGCATAGCCTAGTCAGTGACTTTGCCCCGAGTGAGCTGTCCATCACAGTGGGGGAAAGGGCGGGATAGGTTGCATAGCCTAGTCTGTGTGGGGAGGGGTTAAACTGGCGAGGCTTCTGTGCGAGTTCACATGCCTCTTGTTTATGAAGGGTCAGAGACCGATCAGCTCAGTAAATGATAAGAAAGCAGTCGGTGGTACCTCTTTGGGTGAATGTATTGTGCTTTTCCAGCACTGCAGCTGCGTAAAGGCCAGAAGAGTTGTATTCAGGGATCACCTGTGTCTGTAACTTTGCCACCGCGCCGATAGGCGCCGAGGTACCTCGAGTGAGCTGTCCATCACAGTGGGGGAAAGGGCGGGATAGGTTGCATAGCCTAGTGTGTGTGGGGAGGGGCCAAATTGGCGAGGCTTCTGTGTGTGTGCACTTGCCTCTTGTTCATGAAGGGTCAGAGACCGATTAGCGCAGCAAATGAGGAGAAAGCAGTCGGTGGTACCTCTTTGGGTGAATGTATTGTGCTTTTCAAACACTACAGCTGCGTATAGGCCCAGAAGAGTTGTCTCGAGTGACCACGTGTGTCTGTAACTTTGCCACCGCGCCGTTTGGCGCCAAGGTCCCTTGAGTGAGCTGTCCATCACAGTGGGGGAAAGGGCGGGAAGATATTGCATAGCCTAGTGTGTGGGGCGGGGCCAAACGGGCGGGGCTTCTGTGCAGTTCACATGCCTCTTGTTTATAAAGGGTCAGAGACCATCAGAGCATCAGATGAGGAGAAATCAGCCTCCTGGTCACTGGAAGTACAGGAGGATTGCGCTCGAGAAACTCGTGGATGCCTAGACTTCCATCATGGATTACAGCTAATTGTAGACTGTAGCCTCGACCTTGCTCACTAGGTTCTTGGGCTGATTATAATGCGTTACTGAAGTTTAGCTTCATCCGGGGCACGTGCTGTTTCTTTTGTATCTGTAAGTGCTTCCTGTTGAGGTTTAATTTTTGAAACAGGAGCATCGTGCCAAAATGAATCCTGCCTGCATATTTATCCACGAAGATGCCACCATGTTGTGCCATACCTCTACTCAACTGGAGTACTTTCTACTGGGTAGTCAGTAAGTGCTACCTCGTTGGGTAAATGTATGGTGCTTTTCCTACACTACAGCTGCGTAAAGGCCCAGAAGAGAAGTCTTCAGTGATCACCTGTGTCTGTGACTTTGCCACTGCGCTGATAGGCGCCTAGGTACCTCGAGTGAGCTGTCCATCACAGTGGGGGAAAGGGCGGGATAGGTTGCATAGCCTAGTCAGTGACTTTGCCACTGCGCTGATCGGCGCCGAGGTACCTCGAGTGAGCTGTCCATCACAGTGGGGAAAAGGGCGGGATAGGTTGCATAGCCTAGTCTGTGTGGGGAGGGGTTAAACTGGCGAGGCTTCTGTGCGAGTTCACATGCCTCTTGTTTATGAAGGGTCAGAGACCGATCAGCGCAGTAAATGATAAGAAAGCAGTCGGTGGTACCTCTTTGGGTGAATGTATTGTGCTTTTCCAGCACTGCAGCTGCGTGAAGTCCCAGAAGAGTTGTCTTCAGTGATCACCTGTGTCTGTGACTTTGCCACTGCGCCGATATGCGCCGAGGTACCTCGAGGGAGCTGTCCATCAAAGTGGGGTACAGGACGGGATAGCTTGCATAGCCTAGTGTGTGTGGGGAGGGGCCAAACTGGCGAGGCTTCTGTGCGTGTGCACTTGCCTCTTGTTTATGAAGGGTCAGAGACCGATTAGCGCAGCAAATGAGGAGAAAGCAGTCGGTGGTACCTCTTTGGGTGAATGTATTGTGCTTTTCCAGCACTGCAGCTGCGTAAAGGCCCAGAAGAGTTGTCTCGAGTGACCACGTGTGTCTGTAACTTTGCCACCGCGCCGTTTGGCGCCAAGGTCCCTCGAGTGAGCTGTCCATCACAGTGGTGGGAAGGGCGGGATAGGTTGCATAGCCTAGTGTGTGTGGGGAGGGGTTAAACTGGCGAGGCTTCTGTGCGAGTTCACATGCCTCTTGTTTATGAAGGGTCAGAGACAGATCAGCGCAGTAAATGATAAGAAAGCAGTAGGTGGTACCTCTTTGGGTGAATGTATTGTGCTTTTCAAACACTACAGCTGCGTATAGGCCCAGAAGAGTTGTCTCGAGTGACCACGTGTGTCTGTAACTTTGCCACCGCGCCGTTTGGCGCCAAGGTCCCTTGAGTGAGCTGTCCATCACAGTGGGGGAAAGGGCGGGAAGATGTTGCATAGCCTAGTGTGTGGGGCGGGGCCAAACGGGCGGGGCTTCTGTACAGTTCACATGCCTCTTGTTTATAAAGGGTCAGAGACCATCAGAGCATCAGATGAGGAGAAATCAGCCTCCTGGTCACTGGAAGTGAGGTTCCGTGACGGTTCCGTGACGACTTGAACCCGTGTTTTTAAGTTTGTCGGAAATACATAAAAATGGTATCAGTGAACCGCAAATGATCCATTTAGTATATCCTAGTGTTTTCGCTACGCTACGAGCAAGAGCACTCCTTCCATTGACATATTTCTGATATACCCACGGCATCCATCTTAGATCGTGGCCGCCATTTTGTGTTTCCTTGCCCTCACATATGCAATAGCCTCTGATCATTTCATTCACTCCACTTTGATTAAAGACACGTAGCCGTAGCCGGAGATTCACCTCTTACGTGACACGTGCACCTTAAACCAGATCACGCTGTAGCTGCATGACTCGACAAAGGCTGCCTCCTCTGCCCGAGGCCAGTCCTGCCAAACTGGTCTTCGTGTCCATTGTACCTGATCATGATTAGGCGGCCGAAGCCAGTAGCCTTGCCCATTTACAACCCACAAACATCTCTTATCCCGCTTTTCTATCTCCTGCACCTGGCTCTACTCCTTTCCTTCTGGGCCTTTATTAGGGGGAGGTAACGAACTTTACGATGAGGCGGTCCGGGTCTTGAATGCAATATTGACAAGGGATTGTGATGGACTGGTGGGAACCCCTCTTCGTGATGTTTGGTATCAGATATTATCGACAGTTCCTGTGTAACGCCAAATATTTATTGTTTAGAGACACAAAAGGTTTGGGAATGTACCGACATGTGAAATATTTGCCTAGAGCACAATTTTTAGTATATAAGGAGCAACCCACTTTGTACAAATCGAACAGTCTCCTAGATTCTGCCCGTGTGTAGATTCTGTGACTTCTGTGTCCCTGCAGTAATAAACCTTTGGTCTTTGACGCCACCATCGAGAAGCCCGTGTTTCTGTTCATTTGTGCACCAAGGCAGGTGGGACTCCGGGGTCTTTGGGTGTTGTACCCTGACACCTCTGGACGGAACCAAAAAGTCCAGAACTCCAATTGGCGCCCAACGTGGGGCCACGTCATTCGGTACCGGTCCAAAAGCCTGAAGAGTTCGAGAAGCTTCGTGTGAAGATTCCTGAGGGAGGCGCCCCACTTCATCGATCCCGGCATATCGCAAAAGTGGCCCTGAAGTTCTCTTCCACGAGGGTTCCCGTTCAGGACGGCTGCAGTGGGCCGTTGCCTTGACCGTCGCCCTGTCTTGGACCCGAAGTGGTGCAGTCCTTAGTACGGCGAAACGTGACGGGTTTCTCCTTGGTGACGTCTTCAGTGACTCAGTTAAGTATTTAGTGATAACTAGTTGGTTATTTTTGTGAGGATTGTTAAAAATCCTTGATCGGTTCTTGGTTTGGTTTGGTTTTTGTAAGATTATCTTTGGTTGTTCTAGTTACGATAATCTATTTGGTTTAGTTTTGGGTATCGATACATCAGTTCGTTTTTGGTAGGCCTAAGTTCTTGGTTCGAGTGCACATATTTGTTCCGTGTTTTGTTTGTTTTGTGTTCCGGACTGAAAATGGTAAGTCGGAAAATGTTGTCTTGTTTTAGTTGCAACAGTGACTCACAATTAGAGGACTCTTGTCTGGTTCCTCCGATTGGGACTCCCCTTTATGATTTATATTGCAAGTATGGTGTGGGTCCTATAACTTATAATGAGATATGGGTCCGTTATTGTAAGAAGGATGGTGTCCTTAGTTGGCCACTGCATGGTAGTTTTGAACAAGAGATTCTCGACAATTTAGAAGCGAAATTGTTTAGGAAGAAAGCCCGGCCGGCAATGTTTGACTCTTTTCGTTATTGGCGGAAAGAATCCAAACAGAGAGAAATGAAAAGGTTGAAGAAAGAGCAAAAAGAACAAGAAGAGTTAACTCTAGAGCAAGCGACTAAACAGTTGCAGGCTGACGAGTGTGAGAAAGCCATAGATGTAGCCATTAGAGAGCATAACTTAGCGATTGACAAGTGCTATCCTGCCTTGCCATCGAAAATGGCTAAGATACTGGAGGATTCTGAAAACGATCCTCTGCTATCTTATCTGTTACGGTCGCCTCCACCGTATGCACAAGGTGCTACGGCTCCACTGATCCCGAATGTTCAATTGCCGGTTGCTGGACAACCTGGTGTTCTTGTTCCTCAGAATCAAGTTCCTATACTTCCCGTGGTGAATGTAAATGTTCCTACAGCTCCTCCTCTTCCTGCACTGCCCGCTCCTATACCTACCACTGTACCTATTGGTCCTCAAACTATTTTCCTCGATACTCCTACTGTTTCGTCATCTATTCCTACCTCTACTGCGTTCTCTATGTCTGCGAGTGTACTAACTCCACTTTCTGTTCGTCGAAGAATTACTGATTCGGTTACTAATATGCTGTCTCCTATATATAAAACTTTGATTAAGACTCCTACTCCTGACTCTGTTCAGAGACGGAGTCAGCTTCCAAGTACTGAGGAACGGGGAGTTTTAGACTCCACAGCTCTCAGATGGATTACAAAAGTTAGAAGATATAGTACGAGAGATGTGTTAGAGACATTTATGCAATGGGGAGAGCCAACGCAGCGATACGTCTTCGACGAGATGTGCTCGTTGTTGCGTGAGGAAATAGAAGAAGACGATGTCGAATCAGATTTGGAAGATTTAATTAAAGTGCAGAAAGAATTTGCTGCTGGAATGATAGTGGGCGATAATATAAAGGAAGCGATGGAACTTATTTTGAGTTTTAGGAATGATCCATCTCTTCGTTCACCGAGAGATTTAGAGAAAGGTAGAATGAAGCCAAGTCGCCAATATCCTATGAGGGAAGTTCCTCCAATTTGGCGCGAGGCAGTACAACGTGATGATAATGCGGGTATTGCAGCTGCTCCAGCACAGTTCCAAAGAGTATGGATACATATTCCATGGAAGCGAGCAGAAGTGTTAGCAGTGAAACAGGCCTTGCCAGATCCACGTAAGAATCCAGCCGGATATTACAAGGAATTGACACAGACAGTTGAGGCTTGTATAATGAACTTAGCCGACATTGATATGTTGTTTGGTAATGTAGTTCCGCAACCAGTGTGGGCTAAAATTCGTAGAGAGGATCATCAGGCTGCTTTAGGTGGTGATTGGGCAGCTATCACTGCAGCAGATAATCAACAAATAGGTGGTGCGAAACCTGAACCTTTGATCGCTAATCTGCCAGGTAGAATAATAGATTTAATGAAGACTCTGATGCCAGCATTGCGTGTTAATTGGGATAAATTATCCGCATGCAAGCAGAAGAAAGACGAAAGTGTCTCGGACTTCTTCACGAGGTTCGAAGAGACTTTTGTGGATCATAGTGGTCAGGACATGAGCACTGAAGGGGGACAAAGATTGTTTGTCGATAAATTTGTGCATAATTTGTTACCCGAATTATGCAATAAATTGAAAGACTCAGAAAGTGCGTGGGCTGTATCTACGACAGCGCAAATACTTGCGACTGCACAGTACTATGAAAATAGGGATAAAGAGGAAAAGGAGAAATCAGAGAAGAAAACGAAAGATTTAAAGACTAAAGTTCTTTTACAGCAGGCGTATCCGCCTCGCGCGAATCAGACTAATACGCAGCAAAACTCATACCAAAGGACAGATTATAGTACATCAAGACCTCAATATCAGTGGAATCAGTGCGCGTACTGTAAGAAAGAGGGTCACTATAAAAATGATTGTCAGATTTTAGCGCAAAATAATGCAGCAGCAGCTCAGAGAGGTCGTGGTGGTTTTGTGCAGAATTCTAGAGGACGAGGACGAGGTGCTATGCCTCCACAAACGAATGATCGTCCCTCCAATCACTTTGATCAAAGAAATGTACAGTCAGCTCAACAAAATAGGTCTCAGCAATATCTTGTTGAGGATTATTGTGAAGTTGAAGAGGGATTTCAACAAAATGGGTACTAGGACAGCCATGGACAGAGAGAGGGAGTAGTATCAGTTCCAGTGGATCAGAGTGGGCCTTATGTCGCAGTAGCAACATCAGGTGTAGTCGAACCGTTTCTGTTGGATACTGGTGCCGCAAAAAGTTCTATCATGCATGCGAAACTCCCTGGCGCACCTTTGTCTGGCTCAACAAATGTTTCCGTAGGTTTTTCAGGCGCCCCTGTGTACAACCCGATATCTGGTCCTTTGTCTATTTTTGTTGGACCGTGTCACTTGAAAGCACCCCTGATTTTGACGACAGGTTGTAATGAAAATCTGCTTGGTTTAGATTTGTTAAAACGACTATATGCGACATTGTACTGTTCTCCGGAAGGAGTACAGCTTACATTGGGTAAAAATATCACCTCTCCGATGTACTTGTCAATGGACGCACTCCCGCCGGAGCTACGTTCACTCCCTGATTCTCTTTGGGCGACTGGTCCCAATGATGTAGGTCTACTAGAGATTCCACCATATGTAGTAACTTTGAAAGCGAATGTGAAATTTCCAAGAATTCCTCAATATAAAATATCGAATGAAGGTGAGCGTGCACTCTTATTGATTGTGCAAGATTTGATTAAAAAAGGTGTGGTTGAAGAAACGCGAGGAAATGTCTGTAACAGTCCTGTCTTACCGATTCTGAAGCGAACTGACCCTACAAAGCCTCCAGTTTATAGGTTTGTCATAGACCTTAGAGAAGTTAATAAGATTGTAATTCCGCAGTTTCCTGTAGTGCCAGACATTACTGCCTTGCTAACATTGATCCCCGCTACAGCCAATTGGTTCTCAGTCATCGACTTGAAGAATGCCTTTTTCAGCATTCCGATAGCCGAGGAAAGCAGAGATATTTTTGGCTTCTGTTTAGGAGGTCGCAGTTTCAGATTTAAACGCGCTCCACAAGGCTACTGTGAAAGTCCATCTATTTACAGTCAAGCTTTAAAAAGCCAGTTAGATTCTTTTGTCCTTCCTCCAGGCTCTGCCCTAGTACAGTACGTAGATGATCTTTTAGTGGCTGCCGATGACAAGGAAACTTGCAAGGCAGCTACAATTTCACTATTGCATCATTTGTCTAATTTGAATCATAAGGTGTCACCTTCCAAAATGCAATATTGCTGCCAAGAAGTAACCTACTTAGGTCATCTCTTGTCAAAGGAGGGAAGGAAGTTGACCCCAGAAAGAATAAAAGCAATTACGCAGATGAGTGTTCCACGCACACAGAGGGAAGTACGTGCCTTTCTAGGTATTACCTCTTACTGTAGGCAATGGATCCCAAATTTTTCACTTTTAGCAAAGCCATTGGTAGCTTTGACTGGGAAAAATGTTCCGAGTCCGGTGCCATGGTCTGATGAATGTCAAAAGAGTTTTGCTGAATTACGAAAAGCTTTGTGTTCAGCTCCTGTATTGGGCACACCTGATTACAGTAAGCTATTCACGCTCTACGTTCACGAAAGAGAAGGTTGCGCGTTGAGTGTCTTGACACAGAAGTTTGGTGATAAACAACGCCCTTGTGCGTATTTCTCATCAACATTAGATCCGGTAGCTAGAGCATTACCTAGTTGTTTGAGGGCTACAGCGGCAGCTGCAGCTTCCATTCGACAATCTGCTGGTTTGGTGATGAACAATATGCTAGTGGTCATGGTTCCTCATGCAGTGGACACACTCATGAACCGAACGAAGACACAACACCTTACTAGTGCGAGATTATCTGGTTACGAGCTGACGTTATTAGCGAGTCATATTCAGATCAAAAGATGCAATGTATTGAACCCAGCAACATTGTTGCCGACTGATCAAGAGTCGAGTGATTCTGAGCCACATGACTGTTATTTCAAAACGGAGGAAGAGACAAAAGGTCGCATCGACTTGAGGGATACTCCCCTATCCGACCCAGATGGTACGCTGTATGTGGACGGGTCATGTTTTAAATTGGAGAATGGTGATGTGACTGCTGCCTACGCGGTAACGACTTTGAAGACGATTGTGGAGACTGCAAGAGTGAGTCAGAATTCTGCCCAAGCTGCAGAGTTAATAGCTCTTACGAGAGCGTGTGTTTTAGCTGAGGGAAAGAGAGTGAATGTGTTTACAGATAGTCAGTACGCATTTGGCGTGGCCCATAGTTTTGGCCGGTTGTGGAGAGAAAGGGGTTTCATTACGTCCCATGGGACTAAGATTCAACATGGTCAGCTAGTTAACGACTTGTTGGAATCTCTAACCTTGCCGACTGAAGTTGCGATTGTGAAGTGCAGTGCTCATAAAGCAATCACGGATGATGTTGGTCGGGGAAATGCCTTTGCTGATGAAACCGCTAAACAGACAGCTAGAGACATGATGAGTAGAATGTATGTTGCTACGTCTGCAAGATGGATTGCTGAGTCTGGAATGTGTGAGGACACAATGGAAAGTGTGAAAGAGATTCAGAAAGAAGCGACTGAGGAAGAGAAACGCGTATGGAGAGAAAGTACGGGCAAATTGGACTCGAATGGATGTTGGATCGATTTAACAGAACAGCAGCGTTGGATGTTGCCTGATGCATATGTGCTTGCAGTAGTGACGATGGCGCATGGAGTAGCGCATATAAGTTCTAAAGGGATATGTAAGATGTTAGCTCCGGTTTGGAAGAATGAGGGAATCAGTAAGTGTGCAGAGAGAGTGGTGAAAAATTGTATGGTGTGCTTGATGCATAATCCTGGCAAGGGAACTCCAACTCCAGCTGGTCATTTTGCTCCTCCTTCCTGTCCCTTTGAAGTAATACAGTTAGACTTCATTCACATGGAACGCTGCAACAATTTAAAATACGTCCTGGTGGTAGTTTGTGCTTTTTCCAGGTGGATAGAAGCATACCCACTAAAGGACAACACTGCTTTATCAACTGCCAAAATTCTTCTCAAAGAATTTTTCCCTAGGTACGGAATGCCACGGATTGTATGGTCAGATAACGGAAGTGAGTTTATAGGGAAAGTTATGCAGAGTGTGTGTGCTGGTCTAGGATTGAAACAAAAATTTCATAGTGCGAACCATCCCCAGTCTGCTGGTTTAGTCGAGGGTTACAATGGCACCCTCAAGCTTAAAATAGCCAAAATACAAGCATCCACAGGTTTGGCTTGGCCAGACGCACTTCCTTTGGCCTTGTTATCAACGAGAGCAACAGTGCATTCTAGAATAGGGCTTTCTCCATATGAGATTGTGTTTGGCCGCCCGGCAAATGTCTGGGGTGTGCCAAGGCCTAAACAATTTTGCTCCATTGAATATCCTATGTTGATAGACTACCTTTACGACTTGACTGCTAAATTAAGTCTTATTCATCAACAGGTTTTTGATGCACTACCAAAGCCTCCGGAGAGTCCAGGGCATCAACTGAAACCGGGTGACTTCATTGTGGTCCGGAACTTCGCGAGGACAAAGAATCTTCAGCCTCGCTACATCGGCCCTTTCCAAATCCTACTGGCAACGAGGACAGCTGTACGTGTTGCTGGCCGCAAGCACTGGATCCACGCTTCTCACGTAAAGCGTGTTCCACTGCCGCTGCCCTACGACGACTGGGTGAAGAAGGGAATTGGTGCCTCCGAATCTGAAATAACTCCAAAATTTGTCCCTTTCAGCGATGCCGATTTGATTTCTGACACTTTGAAACGTGACTCTCCTCTTGAAAAGACTACTTTGAACACTGAACATTTGTCTCCAGCATCAAAAGAAACTTTGCCATCTGCGAACTTAAACTCTACAACAACTGCTAGTGATACACTATTTTCCGATCAAACAGTACCAGCAAGGAAAAGATATAACCTTAGAAGCCATAAAACGAACTAATAAAGCAGGCAACTGCATATTGTGATTTTGATATTTATATACATTGGACTTTTTTGCTTTTCAGCCAGGAAGTTTGCTATTGTTTATTGTTTTTAATAAATTGCCTTGCCGTCTGGGTAGCCGTAGGGTCGTGGCTGTGTGCCTAGTTTGAATTTGCAGGGGTCTGACACAAGGTCGATCTTTCTGTTAGTACTGGGAACTCCCAGGGCTGATAGAGGCATTTTCATCTACGTACACATCATCAGTGGTCGCGAGCGGATTGTAGAAGATGGAACTTCCTGCGCTGCAACGAGAAAATGTGATTTACGTTCGCAGAAACAGACTTAATAGAATTCTTCACAGCAAATGTTTCTTGATGCAATGTGCCATTACATTTTTGATTGTTTTAGCAACACTGGTGGGTGGAATTGTCTTTAGCATAAATTTGATTTTTGTGCCAGTATCTACAGTACCTCCCCTTGATCCAGCTATTTCTACTGTTTCTTCTATACACTCTTTTCACTCGTTTCCGGAACATGAGCAAGCTCGACGCTCAGAATTCATTAATAATACTTTTGTACAGCTCTTGCACCAACACCAACTAGTAGTTAACACGACAGACTGCTGGGTGTGTGGCTTGATACCTCACACTATGGATAAAGGTATTCCCTATTTGGTTTTGCCTTACAGCTATAATGGATCATTTCAGGCCCTTCAAACCATCTTTGCTTATGCTCTTGAAACCTATCCTCCACGTCCACCACGTTCCACTAAATATAACTCTGCCAACAAAGCTTTAGTCCAGGGAATTATTGACATGATCAAAGACGTCAATAATACTCCATCTTACCCTAGAGACGAATTGCGAGTATATTTAAGTTGGAATACTTCAGAGTATCGCCTTAGTTTAGGAGAAAGCAAGCGTAAAAGCTCAACTCCAATCTGGGTCGTACCTCACCGAGGTCAGGTCTGTCTGCAAGGTAATGGGAGAAATCCGAGAGCTCAGCTAGGGAGAAGTGAGTGCGTAGAGACTTATGTGTTTCCGGCTAACTCCTCCCCTGCCTTCCTCACTGCTAGGGGTACCTACTTCATCTGTCGAGACAGAGCTTATACATGGTTGCCTGCCGACTTCTCAGGTTCATGTTATATTGCTCGATTATTGCCTCCGACATACACTGCTTCACCTGATTACCACAGAACAAGAGTAGCGAGAGGTGTCTTCAGCAAGGAAGATACCGCTGGTCAGGAAGCCGGAGACTTCTTCAAAGGCTTCCTTCCGTTCTGGGGGCCTATGGCCAATAGTAGAAACATACGTCAGCTAACACGGGTAGTTGAATCTACTATTACCGAAACTGCTGGTGCCCTTAGCAATCTGACAGCTGAGCTTCAGGCGGATAGGCTCATGACATTACAGAACCGTATGGTTCTAGATGTTATACTTGCAGATCGAGGTGGGGTATGCAGAATGATCCAATCGAGCTGCTGTGTCTTTATTCCTAATAATGCTCCAACAGTTTACGAGGCGATCTCTAAGTTGCACAAGATTTCGGACTCCATACATGTAGATGAGGGAAACTGGTCCTTTATGGAGTGGGGTTTGGACTCTGATCTCAGCATGGGGATGGAAGGTTCTAATGGTCATTGGTGTCATCTTAATATTACTATTCTCATGTTGTCTGATTATCCAGTGTGGTCCTGCTCTGTGTAGTCTTTGTGCTACAACCTGTTTTAGGAAACCACCTGCGTTTGGAGAAAAGACACGAGAAAGGATGATGATACAACAGCATGTCACTGACCTGATGAACATAGAACTAGATTCAGACATAGATTGAGTAATTGCCTATGTAAGGGCAAAAGGAGGGTCTGAGGTTCCGTGACGGTTCCGTGACGACTTGAACCCGTGTTTTTAAGTTTGTCGGAAATACATAAAAATGGTATCAGTGAACCGCAAATGATCCATTTAGTATATCCTAGTGTTTTCGCTACGCTACGAGCAAGAGCACTCCTTCCATTGACATATTTCTGATATACCCACGGCATCCATCTTAGATCGTGGCCGCCATTTTGTGTTTCCTTGCCCTCACATATGCAATAGCCTCTGATCATTTCATTCACTCCACTTTGATTAAAGACACGTAGCCGTAGCCGGAGATTCACCTCTTACGTGACACGTGCACCTTAAACCAGATCACGCTGTAGCTGCATGACTCGACAAAGGCTGCCTCCTCTGCCCGAGGCCAGTCCTGCCAAACTGGTCTTCGTGTCCATTGTACCTGATCATGATTAGGCGGCCGAAGCCAGTAGCCTTGCCCATTTACAACCCACAAACATCTCTTATCCCGCTTTTCTATCTCCTGCACCTGGCTCTACTCCTTTCCTTCTGGGCCTTTATTAGGGGGAGGTAACGAACTTTACGATGAGGCGGTCCGGGTCTTGAATGCAATATTGACAAGGGATTGTGATGGACTGGTGGGAACCCCTCTTCGTGATGTTTGGTATCAGATATTATCGACAGTTCCTGTGTAACGCCAAATATTTATTGTTTAGAGACACAAAAGGTTTGGGAATGTACCGACATGTGAAATATTTGCCTAGAGCACAATTTTTAGTATATAAGGAGCAACCCACTTTGTACAAATCGAACAGTCTCCTAGATTCTGCCCGTGTGTAGATTCTGTGACTTCTGTGTCCCTGCAGTAATAAACCTTTGGTCTTTGACGCCACCATCGAGAAGCCCGTGTTTCTGTTCATTTGTGCACCAAGGCAGGTGGGACTCCGGGGTCTTTGGGTGTTGTACCCTGACACCTCTGGACGGAACCAAAAAGTCCAGAACTCCAGAAGTACAGGAGGATTGCGCTCGAGAAACTCGTGGATGCCTAGACCTCCATCACGGATTACAGCTAATTGTAGACTGTAGCCTCGACCTTGCTCACTAGGTTCTTGGGCTGATTATAATGTTTTACTGAAGTTTAGCTTCAACCGGGGCACGTGCTGTTTCTTTTGTATCTGTAAGTGCTTCCTGTTGAGGTTTAATTTTTGAAACAGGAGCATCGTGCCAAAATGAATCCTGCCTGCATATTTATCCACGAAGATGCCACCATGTTGTGCCATACCTCTACTCAACTGGAGTACTTTCTACTGGGTAGTCAGTAAGTGCTACCTCGTTGGGTAAATGTATGGTGCTTTTCCTACACTACAGCTGCGTAAAGGCCCAGAAGAGAAGTCTTCAGTGATCACCTGTGTCTGTGACTTTGCCACTGCGCTGATAGGCGCCTAGGTACCTCGAGTGAGCTGTCCATCACAGTGGGGGAAAGGGCGTGATAGGTTGCATAGCCTAGTCTGTGTGGGGAGGGGTTAAACTGGCGAGGCTTCTGTGCGAGTTCACATGCCTCTTGTTTATGAAGGGTCAGAGACCGATCAGCTCAGTAAATGATAAGAAAGCAGTCGGTGGTACCTCTTTGGGTGAATGTATTGTGCTTTTCCAGCACTGCAGCTGCGTAATGGCCCAGAAGAGAAGTCTTCAGTGATCACCTGTGTCTGTGACTTTGCCACTGCGCTGATAGGCGCCTGGGTACCTCGGGTGAGCTGTCCATCACAGTGGGGGAAAGGGCAGAATAGGTTGCATAGCCTAGTCAGTGACTTTGCCACTGCGCTGATAGGCGCCGAGGTACCCCGAGTGAGCTGTCCATCACAGTGGGGGAAAGGGCGGGATAGGTTGCATAGCCTAGTCTGTGTGGGGAGGGGTTAAACTGGCGAGGCTTCTGTGCGAGTTCACATGCCTCTTGTTTATGAAGGGTCAGAGACCGATCAGCTCAGTAAATGATAAGAAAGCAGTCGGTGGTACCTCTTTGGGTGAATGTATTGTGCTTTTCCAGCACTGCAGCTGCGTAAAGGCCAGAAGAGTTGTATTCAGGGATCACCTGTGTCTGTAACTTTGCCACCGCGCCGTTTGGCGCCGAGGTACCTCGAGTGAGCTGTCCATCACAGTGGGGGAAAGGGCGGGATAGGTTGCATAGCCTAGTGTGTGTGGGGAGGGGCCAAATTGGCGAGGCTTCTGTGTGTGTGCACTTGCCTCTTGTTTATGAAGGGTCAGAGACCGATTAGCGCAGCAAATGAGGAGAAAGCAGTCGGTGGTACCTCTTTGGGTGAATGTATTGTGCTTTTCAAACACTACAGCTGCGTATAGGCCCAGAAGAGTTGTCTCGAGTGACCACGTGTGTCTGTAACTTTGCCACCGCGCCGTTTGGCGCCAAGGTCCCTTGAGTGAGCTGTCCATCACAGTGGGGGAAAGGGCGGGAAGATATTGCATAGCCTAGTGTGTGGGGCGGGGCCAAACGGGCGGGGCTTCTGTGCAGTTCACATGCCTCTTGTTTATAAAGGGTCAGAGACCATCAGAGCATCAGATGAGGAGAAATCAGCCTCCTGGTCACTGGAAGTACAGGAGGATTGCGCTCGAGAAACTCGTGGATGCCTAGACTTCCATCATGGATTACAGCTAATTGTAGACTGTAGCCTCGACCTTGCTCACTAGGTTCTTGGGCTGATTATAATGTTTTACTGAAGTTTAGCTTCAACCGGGGCACGTGCTGTTTCTTTTGTATCTGTAAGTGCTTCCTGTTGAGGTTTAATTTTTGAAACGAGAGCATCGTGCCAAAATGAATCCTGCCTGCATATTTATCCACGAAGATGCCACCATGTTGTGCCATACCTCTACTCAACTGGAGTACTTTCTACTGGGTAGTCAGTAAGTGCTACCTCGTTGGGTAAATGTATGGTGCTTTTCCTACACTACAGCTGCGTAAAGGCCCAGAAGAGAAGTCTTCAGTGATCACCTGTGTCTGTGACTTTGCCACTGCGCTGATAGGCGCCTAGGTACCTCGAGTGAGCTGTCCATCACAGTGGGGGAAAGGGCGGGATAGGTTGCATAGCCTAGTCAGTGACTTTGCCACTGCGCTGATCGGCGCCGAGGTACCTCGAGTGAGCTGTCCATCACAGTGGGGAAAAGGGCGGGATAGGTTGCATAGCCTAGTCTGTGTGGGGAGGGGTTAAACTGGCGAGGCTTCTGTGCGAGTTCACATGCCTCTTGTTTATGAAGGGTCAGAGACCGATCAGCGCAGTAAATGATAAGAAAGCAGTCGGTGGTACCTCTTTCGGTGAATGTATTGTGCTTTTCCAGCACTGCAGCTGCGTGAAGTCCCAGAAGAGTTGTCTTCAGTGATCACCTGTGTCTGTGACTTTGCCACTGCGCCGATATGCGCCGAGGTACCTCGAGGGAGCTGTCCATCAAAGTGGGGTACAGGACGGGATAGCTTGCATAGCCTAGTGTGTGTGGGGAGGGGCCAAACTGGCGAGGCTTCTATGCGTGTGCACTTGCCTCTTGTTTATGAAGGGTCAGAGACCGATTAGCGCAGCAAATGAGGAGAAAGCAGTCGGTGGTACCTCTTTGGGTGAATGTATTGTGCTTTTCCAGCACTGCAGCTGCGTAAAGGCCCAGAAGAGTTGTCTCGAGTGACCACGTGTGTCTGTAACTTTGCCACCGCGCCGTTTGGCGCCAAGGTCCCTCGAGTGAGCTGTCCATCACAGTGGTGGGAAGGGCGGGATAGGTTGCATAGCCTAGTGTGTGTGGGGAGGGGTTAAACTGGCGAGGCTTCTGTGCGAGTTCACATGCCTCTTGTTTATGAAGGGTCAGAGACAGATCAGCGCAGAAAATGATAAGAAAGCAGTAGGTGGTACCTCTTTGGGTGAATGTATTGTGCTTTTCAAACACTACAGCTGCGTATAGGCCCAGAAGAGTTGTCTCAAGTGACCACGTGTGTCTGTAACTTTGCCACCGCGCCGTTTGGCGCCAAGGTCCCTTGAGTGAGCTGTCCATCACAGTGGGGGAAAGGGCGGGAAGATGTTGCATAGCCTAGTGTGTGGGGCGGGGCCAAACGGGCGGGGCTTCTGTACAGTTCACATGCCTCTTGTTTATAAAGGGTCAGAGACCATCAGAGCATCAGAAGAGGAGAAATCAGCCTCCTGGTCACTGGAAGTACAGGAGGATTGCGCTCGAGAAACTCGTGGATGCCTAGACCTCCATCACGGATTACAGCTAATTGTAGACTGTAGCCTCGACCTTGCTCACTAGGTTCTTGGGCTGATTATAATGTTTTACTGAAGTTTAGCTTCAACCGGGGCACGTGCTGTTTCTTTTGTATCTGTAAGTGCTTCCTGTTGAGGTTTAATTTTTGAAACAGGAGCATCGTGCCAAAATGAATCCTGCCTGCATATTTATCCACGAAGATGCCACCATGTTGTGCCATACCTCTACTCAACTGGAGTACTTTCTACTGGGTAGTCAGTAAGTGCTACCTCGTTGGGTAAATGTATGGTGCTTTTCCTACACTACAGCTGCGTAAAGGCCCAGAAGAGAAGTCTTCAGTGATCACCTGTGTCTGTGACTTTGCCACTGCGCTGATAGGCGCCTAGGTACCTCGAGTGAGCTGTCCATCACAGCGGGGGAAAGGGCGTGATAGGTTGCATAGCCTAGTCTGTGTGGGGAGGGGTTAAACTGGCGAGGCTTCTGTGCGAGTTCACATGCCTCTTGTTTATGAAGGGTCAGAGACCGATCAGCTCAGTAAATGATAAGAAAGCAGTCGGTGGTACCTCTTTGGGTGAATGTATTGTGCTTTTCCAGCACTGCAGCTGCGTAAAGGCCCAGAAGAGAAGTCTTCAGTGATCACCTGTGTCTGTGACTTTGCCACTGCGCTGATAGGCGCCTGGGTACCTCGAGTGAGCTGTCCATCACAGTGGGGGAAAGGGCAGAATAGGTTGCATAGCCTAGTCAGTGACTTTGCCACTGCGCTGATAGGCGCCGAGGTACCCCGAGTGAGCTGTCCATCACAGTGGGGGAAAGGGCGGGATAGGTTGCATAGCCTAGTCTGTGTGGGGAGGGGTTAAACTGGCGAGGCTTCTGTGCGAGTTCACATGCCTCTTGTTTATGAAGGGTCAGAGACCGATCAGCTCAGTAAATGATAAGAAAGCAGTCGGTGGTACCTCTTTGGGTGAATGTATTGTGCTTTTCCAGCACTGCAGCTGCGTAAAGGCCAGAAGAGTTGTATTCAGGGATCACCTGTGTCTGTAACGTTGCCACTGCGCCGATAGGCGCCGAGGTACCTCGAGTGAGCTGTCCATCACAGTGGGGGAAAGGGCGGGATAGGTTGCATAGCCTAGTGTGTGTGGGGAGGGGCCAAATTGGCGAGGCTTCTGTGTGTGTGCACTTGCCTCTTGTTTATGAAGGGTCAGAGACCGATTAGCGCAGCAAATGAGGAGAAAGCAGTCGGTGGTACCTCTTTGGGTGAATGTATTGTGCTTTTCAAACACTACAGCTGCGTATAGGCCCAGAAGAGTTGTCTCGAGTGACCACGTGTGTCTGTAACTTTGCCACCGCGCCGTTTGGCGCCAAGGTCCCTTGAGTGAGCTGTCCATCACAGTGGGGGAAAGGGCGGGAAGATATTGCATAGCCTAGTGTGTGGGGCGGGGCCAAACGGGCGGGGCTTCTGTGCAGTTCACATGCCTCTTGTTTATAAAGGGTCAGAGACCAACAGAGCATCAGATGAGGAGAAATCAGCCTCCTGGTCACTGGAAGTACAGGAGGATTGCGCTCGAGAAACTCGTGGATGCCTAGACTTCCATCATGGATTACAGCTAATTGTAGACTGTAGCCTCGACCTTGCTCACTAGGTTCTTGGGCTGATTATAATGCGTTACTGAAGTTTAGCTTCATCCGGGGCACGTGCTGTTTCTTTTGTATCTGTAAGTGCTTCCTGTTGAGGTTTAATTTTTGAAACAGGAGCATCGTGCCAAAATGAATCCTGCCTGCATATTTATCCACGAAGATGCCACCATGTTGTGCCATACCTCTACTCAACTGGAGTACTTTCTACTGGGTAGTCAGTAAGTGCTACCTCGTTGGGTAAATGTATGGTGCTTTTCCTACACTACAGCTGCGTAAAGGCCCAGAAGAGAAGTCTTCAGTGATCACCTGTGTCTGTGACTTTGCCACTGCGCTGATAGGCGCCTAGGTACCTCGAGTGTGCTGTCCATCACAGTGGGGGAAAGGGCGGGATAGGTTGCATAGCCTAGTCAGTGACTTTGCCACTGCGCTGATCGGCGCCGAGGTACCTCGAGTGAGCTGTCCATCACAGTGGGGAAAAGGGCGGGATAGGTTGCATAGCCTAGTCTGTGTGGGGAGGGGTTAAACTGGCGAGGCTTCTGTGCGAGTTCACATGCCTCTTGTTTATGAAGGGTCAGAGACCGATCAGCGCAGTAAATGATAAGAAAGCAGTCGGTGGTACCTCTTTGGGTGAATGTATTGTGCTTTTCCAGCACTGCAGCTGCGTGAAGTCCCAGAAGAGTTGTCTTCAGTGATCACCTGTGTCTGTGACTTTGCCACTGCGCCGATATGCGCCGAGGTACCTCGAGGGAGCTGTCCATCAAAGTGGGGTACAGGACGGGATAGCTTGCATAGCCTAGTGTGTGTGGGGAGGGGCCAAACTGGCGAGGCTTCTCTGCGTGTGCACTTGCCTCTTGTTTATGAAGGGTCAGAGACCGATTAGCACAGCAAATGAGGAGAAAGCAGTCGGTGGTACCTCTTTGGGTGAATGTATTGTGCTTTTCCAGCACTGCAGCTGCGTAAAGGCCCAGAAGAGTTGTCTCGAGTGACCATGTGTGTCTGTAACTTTGCCACCGCGCCGTTTGGCGCCAAGGTCCCTCGAGTGAGCTGTCCATCACAGTGGTGGGAAGGGCGGGATAGGTTGCATAGCCTAGTGTGTGTGGGGAGGGGTTAAACTGGCGAGGCTTCTGTGCGAGTTCACATGCCTCTTGTTTATGAAGGGTCAGAGACAGATCAGCGCAGAAAATGATAAGAAAGCAGTAGGTGGTACCTCTTTGGGTGAATGTATTGTGCTTTTCAAACACTACAGCTGCGTATAGGCCCAGAAGAGTTGTCTCGAGTGACCACGTGTGTCTGTAACTTTGCCACCGCGCCGTTTGGCGCCAAGGTCCCTTGAGTGAGCTGTCCATCACAGTGGGGGAAAGGGCGGGAAGATGTTGCATAGCCTAGTGTGTGGGGCGGGGCCAAACGGGCGGGGCTTCTGTACAGTTCACATGCCTCTTGTTTATAAAGGGTCAGAGACCATCAGAGCATCAGATGAGGAGAAATCAGCCTCCTGGTCACTGGAAGTACAGGAGGATTGCGCTCGAGAAACTCGTGGATGCCTAGACCTCCATCACGGATTACAGCTAATTGTAGACTGTAGCCTCGACCTTGCTCACTAGGTTCTTGGGCTGATTATAATGTTTTACTGAAGTTTAGCTTCAACCGGGGCACGTGCTGTTTCTTTTGTATCTGTAAGTGCTTCCTGTTGAGGTTTAATTTTTGAAACAGGAGCATCGTGCCAAAATGAATCCTGCCTGCATATTTATCCACGAAGATGCCACCATGTTGTGCCATACCTCTACTCAACTGGAGTACTTTCTACTGGGTAGTCAGTAAGTGCTACCTCGTTGGGTAAATGTATGGTGCTTTTCCTACACTACAGCTGCGTAAAGGCCCAGAAGAGAAGTCTTCAGTGATCACCTGTGTCTGTGACTTTGCCACTGCGCTGATAGGCGCCTAGGTACCTCGAGTGAGCTGTCCATCACGGTGGGGGAAAGGGCGTGATAGGTTGCATAGCCTAGTCTGTGTGGGGAGGGGTTAAACTGGCGAGGCTTCTGTGCGAGTTCACATGCCTCTTGTTTATGAAGGGTCAGAGACCGATCAGCTCAGTAAATGATAAGAAAGCAGTCGGTGGTACCTCTTTGGGTGAATGTATTGTGCTTTTCCAGCACTGCAGCTGCGTAAAGGCCCAGAAGAGAAGTCTTCAGTGATCACCTGTGTCTGTGACTTTGCCACTGCGCTGATAGGCGCCTGGGTACCTCGAGTGAGCTGTCCATCACAGTGGGGGAAAGGGCAGAATAGGTTGCATAGCCTAGTCAGTGACTTTGCCACTGCGCTGATAGGCGCCGAGGTACCCCGAGTGAGCTGTCCATCACAGTGGGGGAAAGGGCGGGATAGGTTGCATAGCCTAGTCTGTGTGGGGAGGGGTTAAACTGGCGAGGCTTCTGTGCGAGTTCACATGCCTCTTGTTTATGAAGGGTCAGAGACCGATCAGCTCAGTAAATGATAAGAAAGCAGTCGGTGGTACCTCTTTGGGTGAATGTATTGTGCTTTTCCAGCACTGCAGCTGCGTAAAGGCCAGAAGAGTTGTATTCAGGGATCACCTGTGTCTGTAACGTTGCCACTGCGCCGATAGGCGCCGAGGTACCTCGAGTGAGCTGTCCATCACAGTGGGGGAAAGGGCGGGATAGGTTGCATAGCCTAGTGTGTGGGGAGGGGCCAAATTGGCGAGGCTTCTGTGTGTGTGCACTTGCCTCTTGTTTATGAAGGGTCAGAGACCGATTAGCGCAGCAAATGAGGAGAAAGCAGTCGGTGGTACCTCTTTGGGTGAATGTATTGTGCTTTTCAAACACTACAGCTGCGTATAGGCCCAGAAGAGTTGTCTCGAGTGACCACGTGTGTCTGTAACTTTGCCACCGCGCCGTTTGGCGCCAAGGTCCCTTGAGTGAGCTGTCCATCACAGTGGGGGAAAGGGCGGGAAGATATTGCATAGCCTAGTGTGTGGGGCGGGGCCAAACGGGCGGGGCTTCTGTGCAGTTCACATGCCTCTTGTTTATAAAGGGTCAGAGACCATCAGAGCATCAGATGAGGAGAAATCAGCCTCCTGGTCACTGGAAGTACAGGAGGATTGCGCTCGAGAAACTCGTGGATGCCTAGACTTCCATCATGGATTACAGCTAATTGTAGACTGTAGCCTCGACCTTGCTCACTAGGTTCTTGGGCTGATTATAATGCGTTACTGAAGTTTAGCTTCATCCGGGGCACGTGCTGTTTCTTTTGTATCTGTAAGTGCTTCCTGTTGAGGTTTAATTTTTGAAACAGGAGCATCGTGCCAAAATGAATCCTGCCTGCATATTTATCCACGAAGATGCCACCATGTTGTGCCATACCTCTACTCAACTGGAGTACTTTCTACTGGGTAGTCAGTAAGTGCTACCTCGTTGGGTAAATGTATGGTGCTTTTCCTACACTACAGCTGCGTAAAGGCCCAGAAGAGAAGTCTTCAGTGATCACCTGTGTCTGTGACTTTGCCACTGCGCTGATAGGCGCCTAGGTACCTCGAGTGAGCTGTCCATCACAGTGGGGGAAAGGGCGTGATAGGTTGCATAGCCTAGTCTGTGTGGGGAGGGGTTAAACTGGCGAGGCTTCTGTGCGAGTTCACATGCCTCTTGTTTATGAAGGGTCAGAGACCGATCAGCTCAGTAAATGATAAGAAAGCAGTCGGTGGTACCTCTTTGGGTGAATGTATTGTGCTTTTCCAGCACTGCAGCTGCGTAAAGGCCCAGAAGAGAAGTCTTCAGTGATCACCTGTGTCTGTGACTTTGCCACTGCGCTGATAGGCGCCTGGGTACCTCGAGTGAGCTGTCCATCACAGTGGGGGAAAGGGCAGAATAGGTTGCATAGCCTAGTCAGTGACTTTGCCACTGCGCTGATAGGCGCCGAGGTACCCCGAGTGAGCTGTCCATCACAGTGGGGGAAAGGGCGGGATAGGTTGCATAGCCTAGTCTGTGTGGGGAGGGGTTAAACTGGCGAGGCTTCTGTGCGAGTTCACCTGCCTCTTGTTTATGAAGGGTCAGAGACCGATCAGCTCAGTAAATGATAAGAAAGCAGTCGGTGGTACCTCTTTGGGTGAATGTATTGTGCTTTTCCAGCACTGCAGCTGCGTAAAGGCCCAGAAGAGAAGTCTTCAGTGATCACCTGTGTCTGTGACTTTGCCACTGCGCTGATAGGCGCCTGGGTACCTCGAGTGAGCTGTCCATCACAGTGGGGGAAAGGGCAGAATAGGTTGCATAGCCTAGTCAGTGACTTTGCCACTGCGCTGATAGGCGCCGAGGTACCCCGAGTGAGCTGTCCATCACAGTGGGGGAAAGGGCGGGATAGGTTGCATAGCCTAGTCTGTGTGGGGAGGGGTTAAACTGGCGAGGCTTCTGTGCGAGTTCACATGCCTCTTGTTTATGAAGGGTCAGAGACCGATCAGCTCAGTAAATGATAAGAAAGCAGTCGGTGGTACCTCTTTGGGTGAATGTATTGTGCTTTTCCAGCACTGCAGCTGCGTAAAGGCCAGAAGAGTTGTATTCAGGGATCACCTGTGTCTGTAACGTTGCCACTGCGCCGATAGGCGCCGAGGTACCTCGAGTGAGCTGTCCATCACAGTGGGGGAAAGGGCGGGATAGGTTGCATAGCCTAGTGTGTGGGGAGGGGCCAAATTGGCGAGGCTTCTGTGTGTGTGCACTTGCCTCTTGTTTATGAAGGGTCAGAGACCGATTAGCGCAGCAAATGAGGAGAAAGCAGTCGGTGGTACCTCTTTGGGTGAATGTATTGTGCTTTTCAAACACTACAGCTGCGTATAGGCCCAGAAGAGTTGTCTCGAGTGACCACGTGTGTCTGTAACTTTGCCACCGCGCCGTTTGGCGCCAAGGTCCCTTGAGTGAGCTGTCCATCACAGTGGGGGAAAGGGCGGGAAGATGTTGCATAGCCTAGTGTGTGGGGCGGGGCCAAACGGGCGGGGCTTCTGTACAGTTCACATGCCTCTTGTTTATAAAGGGTCAGAGACCATCAGAGCATCAGATGAGGAGAAATCAGCCTCCTGGTCACTGGAAGTACAGGAGGATTGCGCTCGAGAAACTCGTGGATGCCTAGACCTCCATCACGGATTACAGCTAATTGTAGACTGTAGCCTCGACCTTGCTCACTAGGTTCTTGGGCTGATTATAATGTTTTACTGAAGTTTAGCTTCAACCGGGGCACGTGCTGTTTCTTTTGTATCTGTAAGTGCTTCCTGTTGAGGTTTAATTTTTGAAACAGGAGCATCGTGCCAAAATGAATCCTGCCTGCATATTTATCCACGAAGATGCCACCATGTTGTGCCATACCTCTACTCAACTGGAGTACTTTCTACTGGGTAGTCAGTAAGTGCTACCTCGTTGGGTAAATGTATGGTGCTTTTCCTACACTACAGCTGCGTAAAGGCCCAGAAGAGAAGTCTTCAGTGATCACCTGTGTCTGTGACTTTGCCACTGCGCTGATAGGCGCCTAGGTACCTCGAGTGAGCTGTCCATCACGGTGGGGGAAAGGGCGTGATAGGTTGCATAGCCTAGTCTGTGTGGGGAGGGGTTAAACTGGCGAGGCTTCTGTGCGAGTTCACATGCCTCTTGTTTATGAAGGGTCAGAGACCGATCAGCTCAGTAAATGATAAGAAAGCAGTCGGTGGTACCTCTTTGGGTGAATGTATTGTGCTTTTCCAGCACTGCAGCTGCGTAAAGGCCCAGAAGAGAAGTCTTCAGTGATCACCTGTGTCTGTGACTTTGCCACTGCGCTGATAGGCGCCTGGGTACCTCGAGTGAGCTGTCCATCACAGTGGGGGAAAGGGCAGAATAGGTTGCATAGCCTAGTCAGTGACTTTGCCACTGCGCTGATAGGCGCCGAGGTACCCCGAGTGAGCTGTCCATCACAGTGGGGGAAAGGGCGGGATAGGTTGCATAGCCTAGTCTGTGTGGGGAGGGGTTAAACTGGCGAGGCTTCTGTGCGAGTTCACATGCCTCTTGTTTATGAAGGGTCAGAGACCGATCAGCTCAGTAAATGATAAGAAAGCAGTCGGTGGTACCTCTTTGGGTGAATGTATTGTGCTTTTCCAGCACTGCAGCTGCGTAAAGGCCAGAAGAGTTGTATTCAGGGATCACCTGTGTCTGTAACGTTGCCACTGCGCCGATAGGCGCCGAGGTACCTCGAGTGAGCTGTCCATCACAGTGGGGGAAAGGGCGGGATAGGTTGCATAGCCTAGTGTGTGGGGAGGGGCCAAATTGGCGAGGCTTCTGTGTGTGTGCACTTGCCTCTTGTTTATGAAGGGTCAGAGACCGATTAGCGCAGCAAATGAGGAGAAAGCAGTCGGTGGTACCTCTTTGGGTGAATGTATTGTGCTTTTCAAACACTACAGCTGCGTATAGGCCCAGAAGAGTTGTCTCGAGTGACCACGTGTGTCTGTAACTTTGCCACCGCGCCGTTTGGCGCCAAGGTCCCTTGAGGGAGCTGTCCATCACAGTGGGGGAAAGGGCGGGAAGATATTGCATAGCCTAGTGTGTGGGGCGGGGCCAAACGGGCGGGGCTTCTGTGCAGTTCACATGCCTCTTGTTTATAAAGGGTCAGAGACCATCAGAGCATCAGATGAGGAGAAATCAGCCTCCTGGTCACTGGAAGTACAGGAGGATTGCGCTCGAGAAACTCGTGGATGCCTAGACTTCCATCATGGATTACAGCTAATTGTAGACTGTAGCCTCGACCTTGCTCACTAGGTTCTTGGGCTGATTATAATGTTTTACTGAAGTTTAGCTTCAACCGGGGCACGTGCTGTTTCTTTTGTATCTGTAAGTGCTTCCTGTTGAGGTTTAATTTTTGAAACAGGAGCATCGTGCCAAAATGAATCCTGCCTGCATATTTATCCACGAAGATGCCACCATGTTGTGCCATACCTCTACTCAACTGGAGTACTTTCTACTGGGTAGTCAGTAAGTGCTACCTCGTTGGGTAAATGTATGGTGCTTTTCCTACACTACAGCTGCGTAAAGGCCCAGAAGAGAAGTCTTCAGTGATCACCTGTGTCTGTGACTTTGCCACTGCGCTGATAGGCGCCTAGGTACCTCGAGTGAGCTGTCCATCACAGTGGGGGAAAGGGCGGGATAGGTTGCATAGCCTAGTCTGTGTGCGGAGGGGTTAAACTGGCGAGGCTTCTGTGCGAGTTCACATGCCTCTTGTTTATGAAGGGTCAGAGACCGATCAGCTCAGTAAATGATAAGAAAGCAGTCGGTGGTACCTCTTTGGTGAATGTATTGTGCTTTTCCAGCACTGCAGCTGCGTAAAGGCCAGAAGAGTTGTATTCAGGGATCACCTGTGTCTGTAACGTTGCCACTGCGCCGATAGGCGCCGAGGTACCTCGAGTGAGCTGTCCATCACAGTGGGGGAAAGGGCGGGATAGGTTGCATAGCCTAGTGTGTGTGGGGAGGGGCCAAATTGGCGAGGCTTCTGTGTGTGTGCACTTGCCTCTTGTTTATGAAGGATCAGAGACCGATTAGCGCAGCAAATGAGGAGAAAGCAGTCGGTGGTACCTCTTTGGGTGAATGTATTGTGCTTTTCAAACACTACAGCTGCGTATAGGCCCAGAAGAGTTGTCTCGAGTGACCACGTGTGTCTGTAACTTTGCCACCGCGCCGTTTGGCGCCAAGGTCCCTTGAGTGAGCTGTCCATCACAGTGGGGGAAAGGGCGGGAAGATATTGCATAGCCTAGTGTGTGGGGCGGGGCCAAACGGGCGGGGCTTCTGTGCAGTTCA
This sequence comes from Lissotriton vulgaris, assembly GCF_964263255.1. NCBI lineage: Eukaryota > Metazoa > Chordata > Amphibia > Caudata > Salamandridae > Lissotriton > Lissotriton vulgaris. The sequence goes on from NC_141696.1 coordinate 1,493,503,836, forward strand.
CATGCCTCTTGTTTATAAAGGGTCAGAGACCATCAGAGCATCAGATGAGGAGAAATCAGCCTCCTGGTCACTGGAAGTACAGGAGGATTGCGCTCGAGAAACTCGTGGATGCCTAGACTTCCATCATGGATTACAGCTAATTGTAGACTGTAGCCTCGACCTTGCTCACTAGGTTCTTGGGCTGATTATAATGCGTTACTGAAGTTTAGCTTCATCCGGGGCACGTGCTGTTTCTTTTGTATCTGTAAGTGCTTCCTGTTGAGGTTTAATTTTTGAAACAGGAGCATCGTGCCAAAATGAATCCTGCCTGCATATTTATCCACGAAGATGCCACCATGTTGTGCCATACCTCTACTCAACTGGAGTACTTTCTACTGGGTAGTCAGTAAGTGCTACCTCGTTGGGTAAATGTATGGTGCTTTTCCTACACTACAGCTGCGTAAAGGCCCAGAAGAGAAGTCTTCAGTGATCACCTGTGTCTGTGACTTTGCCACTGCGCTGATAGGCGCCTAGGTACCTCGAGTGTGCTGTCCATCACAGTGGGGGAAAGGGCGGGATAGGTTGCATAGCCTAGTCAGTGACTTTGCCACTGCGCTGATCGGCGCCGAGGTACCTCGAGTGAGCTGTCCATCACAGTGGGGAAAAGGGCGGGATAGGTTGCATAGCCTAGTCTGTGTGGGGAGGGGTTAAACTGGCGAGGCTTCTGTGCGAGTTCACATGCCTCTTGTTTATGAAGGGTCAGAGACCGATCAGCGCAGTAAATGATAAGAAAGCAGTCGGTGGTACCTCTTTGGGTGAATGTATTGTGCTTTTCCAGCACTGCAGCTGCGTGAAGTCCCAGAAGAGTTGTCTTCAGTGATCACCTGTGTCTGTGACTTTGCCACTGCGCCGATATGCGCCGAGGTACCTCGAGGGAGCTGTCCATCAAAGTGGGGTACAGGACGGGATAGCTTGCATAGCCTAGTGTGTGTGGGGAGGGGCCAAACTGGCGAGGCTTCTGTGCGTGTGCACTTGCCTCTTGTTTATGAAGGGTCAGAGACCGATTAGCGCAGCAAATGAGGAGAAAGCAGTCGGTGGTACCTCTTTGGGTGAATGTATTGTGCTTTTCCAGCACTGCAGCTGCGTAAAGGCCCAGAAGAGTTGTCTCGAGTGACCACGTGTGTCTGTAACTTTGCCACCGCGCCGTTTGGCGCCAAGGTCCCTCGAGTGAGCTGTCCATCACAGTGGTGGGAAGGGCGGGATAGGTTGCATAGCCTAGTGTGTGTGGGGAGGGGTTAAACTGGCGAGGCTTCTGTGCGAGTTCACATGCCTCTTGTTTATGAAGGGTCAGAGACAGATCAGCGCAGAAAATGATAAGAAAGCAGTAGGTGGTACCTCTTTGGGTGAATGTATTGTGCTTTTCAAACACTACAGCTGCGTATAGGCCCAGAAGAGTTGTCTCGAGTGACCACGTGTGTCTGTAACTTTGCCACCGCGCCGTTTGGCGCCAAGGTCCCTTGAGTGAGCTGTCCATCACAGTGGGGGAAAGGGCGGGAAGATGTTGCATAGCCTAGTGTGTGGGGCGGGGCCAAACGGGCGGGGCTTCTGTACAGTTCACATGCCTCTTGTTTATAAAGGGTCAGAGACCATCAGAGCATCAGATGAGGAGAAATCAGCCTCCTGGTCACTGGAAGTACAGGAGGATTGCGCTCGAGAAACTCGTGGATGCCTAGACCTCCATCACGGATTACAGCTAATTGTAGACTGTAGCCTCGACCTTGCTCACTAGGTTCTTGGGCTGATTATAATGTTTTACTGAAGTTTAGCTTCAACCGGGGCACGTGCTGTTTCTTTTGTATCTGTAAGTGCTTCCTGTTGAGGTTTAATTTTTGAAACAGGAGCATCGTGCCAAAATGAATCCTGCCTGCATATTTATCCACGAAGATGCCACCATGTTGTGCCATACCTCTACTCAACTGGAGTACTTTCTACTGGGTAGTCAGTAAGTGCTACCTCGTTGGGTAAATGTATGGTGCTTTTCCTACACTACAGCTGCGTAAAGGCCCAGAAGAGAAGTCTTCAGTGATCACCTGTGTCTGTGACTTTGCCACTGCGCTGATAGGCGCCTAGGTACCTCGAGTGAGCTGTCCATCACAGTGGGGGAAAGGGCGTGATAGGTTGCATAGCCTAGTCTGTGTGGGGAGGGGTTAAACTGGCGAGGCTTCTGTGCGAGTTCACATGCCTCTTGTTTATGAAGGGTCAGAGACCGATCAGCTCAGTAAATGATAAGAAAGCAGTCGGTGGTACCTCTTTGGGTGAATGTATTGTGCTTTTCCAGCACTGCAGCTGCGTAAAGGCCCAGAAGAGAAGTCTTCAGTGATCACCTGTGTCTGTGACTTTGCCACTGCGCTGATAGGCGCCTGGGTACCTCGAGTGAGCTGTCCATCACAGTGGGGGAAAGGGCAGAATAGGTTGCATAGCCTAGTCAGTGACTTTGCCACTGCGCTGATAGGCGCCGAGGTACCCCGAGTGAGCTGTCCATCACAGTGGGGGAAAGGGCGGGATAGGTTGCATAGCCTAGTCTGTGTGGGGAGGGGTTAAACTGGCGAGGCTTCTGTGCGAGTTCACATGCCTCTTGTTTATGAAGGGTCAGAGACCGATCAGCTCAGTAAATGATAAGAAAGCAGTCGGTGGTACCTCTTTGGGTGAATGTATTGTGCTTTTCCAGCACTGCAGCTGCGTAAAGGCCAGAAGAGTTGTATTCAGGGATCACCTGTGTCTGTAACGTTGCCACTGCGCCGATAGGCGCCGAGGTACCTCGAGTGAGCTGTCCATCACAGTGGGGGAAAGGGCGGGATAGGTTGCATAGCCTAGTGTGTGTGGGGAGGGGCCAAATTGGCGAGGCTTCTGTGTGTGTGCACTTGCCTCTTGTTTATGAAGGGTCAGAGACCGATTAGCGCAGCAAATGAGGAGAAAGCAGTCGGTGGTACCTCTTTGGGTGAATGTATTGTGCTTTTCAAACACTACAGCTGCGTATAGGCCCAGAAGAGTTGTCTCGAGTGACCACGTGTGTCTGTAACTTTGCCACCGCGCCGTTTGGCGCCAAGGTCCCTTGAGTGAGCTGTCCATCACAGTGGGGGAAAGGGCGGGAAGATATTGCATAGCCTAGTGTGTGGGGCGGGGCCAAACGGGCGGGGCTTCTGTGCAGTTCACATGCCTCTTGTTTATAAAGGGTCAGAGACCATCAGAGCATCAGATGAGGAGAAATCAGCCTCCTGGTCACTGGAAGTACAGGAGGATTGCGCTCGAGAAACTCGTGGATGCCTAGACTTCCATCATGGATTACAGCTAATTGTAGACTGTAGCCTCGACCTTGCTCACTAGGTTCTTGGGCTGATTATAATGCGTTACTGAAGTTTAGCTTCATCCGGGGCACGTGCTGTTTCTTTTGTATCTGTAAGTGCTTCCTGTTGAGGTTTAATTTTTGAAACAGGAGCATCGTGCCAAAATGAATCCTGCCTGCATATTTATCCACGAAGATGCCACCATGTTGTGCCATACCTCTACTCAACTGGAGTACTTTCTACTGGGTAGTCAGTAAGTGCTACCTCGTTGGGTAAATGTATGGTGCTTTTCCTACACTACAGCTGCGTAAAGGCCCAGAAGAGAAGTCTTCAGTGATCACCTGTGTCTGTGACTTTGCCACTGCGCTGATAGGCGCCTAGGTACCTCGAGTGAGCTGTCCATCACAGTGGGGGAAAGGGCGGGATAGGTTGCATAGCCTAGTCTGTGTGGGGAGGGGTTAAACTGGCGAGGCTTCTGTGCGAGTTCACATGCCTCTTGTTTATGAAGGGTCAGAGACCGATCAGCTCAGTAAATGATAAGAAAGCAGTCGGTGGTACCTCTTTGGGTGAATGTATTGTGCTTTTCCAGCACTGCAGCTGCGTAAAGGCCCAGAAGAGAAGTCTTCAGTGATCACCTGTGTCTGTGACTTTGCCACTGCGCTGATAGGCGCCTGGGTACCTCGAGTGAGCTGTCCATCACAGTGGGGGAAAGGGCAGAATAGGTTGCATAGCCTAGTCAGTGACTTTGCCCCGAGTGAGCTGTCCATCACAGTGGGGGAAAGGGCGGGATAGGTTGCATAGCCTAGTCTGTGTGGGGAGGGGTTAAACTGGCGAGGCTTCTGTGCGAGTTCACATGCCTCTTGTTTATGAAGGGTCAGAGACCGATCAGCTCAGTAAATGATAAGAAAGCAGTCGGTTCTACCTCTTTGGGTGAATGTATTGTGCTTTTCCAGCACTGCAGCTGCGTAAAGGCCAGAAGAGTTGTATTCAGGGATCACCTGTGTCTGTAACGTTGCCACTGCGCCGATAGGCGCCGAGGTACCTCGAGTGAGCTGTCCATCACAGTGGGGGAAAGGGCGGGATAGGTTGCATAGCCTAGTGTGTGTGGGGAGGGGCCAAATTGGCGAGGCTTCTGTGTGTGTGCACTTGCCTCTTGTTCATGAAGGGTCAGAGACCGATTAGCGCAGCAAATGAGGAGAAAGCAGTCGGTGGTACCTCTTTGGGTGAATGTATTGTGCTTTTCAAACACTACAGCTGCGTATAGGCCCAGAAGAGTTGTCTCGAGTGACCACGTGTGTCTGTAACTTTGCCACCGCGCCGTTTGGCGCCAAGGTCCCTTGAGTGAGCTGTCCATCACAGTGGGGGAAAGGGCGGGAAGATATTGCATAGCCTAGTGTGTGGGGCGGGGCCAAACGGGCGGGGCTTCTGTGCAGTTCACATGCCTCTTGTTTATAAAGGGTCAGAGACCATCAGAGCATCAGATGAGGAGAAATCAGCCTCCTGGTCACTGGAAGTACAGGAGGATTGCGCTCGAGAAACTCGTGGATGCCTAGACTTCCATCATGGATTACAGCTAATTGTAGACTGTAGCCTCGACCTTGCTCACTAGGTTCTTGGGCTGATTATAATGCGTTACTGAAGTTTAGCTTCATCCGGGGCACGTGCTGTTTCTTTTGTATCTGTAAGTGCTTCCTGTTGAGGTTTAATTTTTGAAACAGGAGCATCGTGCCAAAATGAATCCTGCCTGCATATTTATCCACGAAGATGCCACCATGTTGTGCCATACCTCTACTCAACTGGAGTACTTTCTACTGGGTAGTCAGTAAGTGCTACCTCGTTGGGTAAATGTATGGTGCTTTTCCTACACTACAGCTGCGTAAAGGCCCAGAAGAGAAGTCTTCAGTGATCACCTGTGTCTGTGACTTTGCCACTGCGCTGATAGGCGCCTAGGTACCTCGAGTGAGCTGTCCATCACAGTGGGGGAAAGGGCGGGATAGGTTGCATAGCCTAGTCAGTGACTTTGCCACTGCGCTGATCGGCGCCGAGGTACCTCGAGTGAGCTGTCCATCACAGTGGGGAAAAGGGCGGGATAGGTTGCATAGCCTAGTCTGTGTGGGGAGGGGTTAAACTGGCGAGGCTTCTGTGCGAGTTCACATGCCTCTTGTTTATGAAGGGTCAGAGACCGATCAGCGCAGTAAATGATAAGAAAGCAGTCGGTGGTACCTCTTTGGGTGAATGTATTGTGCTTTTCCAGCACTGCAGCTGCGTGAAGTCCCAGAAGAGTTGTCTTCAGTGATCACCTGTGTCTGTGACTTTGCCACTGCGCCGATATGCGCCGAGGTACCTCGAGGGAGCTGTCCATCAAAGTGGGGTACAGGACGGGATAGCTTGCATAGCCTAGTGTGTGTGGGGAGGGGCCAAACTGGCGAGGCTTCTGTGCGTGTGCACTTGCCTCTTGTTTATGAAGGGTCAGAGACCGATTAGCGCAGCAAATGAGGAGAAAGCAGTCGGTGGTACCTCTTTGGGTGAATGTATTGTGCTTTTCCAGCACTGCAGCTGCGTAAAGGCCCAGAAGAGTTGTCTCGAGTGACCACGTGTGTCTGTAACTTTGCCACCGCGCCGTTTGGCGCCAAGGTCCCTCGAGTGAGCTGTCCATCACAGTGGTGGGAAGGGCGGGATAGGTTGCATAGCCTAGTGTGTGTGGGGAGGGGTTAAACTGGCGAGGCTTCTGTGCGAGTTCACATGCCTCTTGTTTATGAAGGGTCAGAGACAGATCAGCGCAGTAAATGATAAGAAAGCAGTAGGTGGTACCTCTTTGGGTGAATGTATTGTGCTTTTCAAACACTACAGCTGCGTATAGGCCCAGAAGAGTTGTCTCGAGTGACCACGTGTGTCTGTAACTTTGCCACCGCGCCGTTTGGCGCCAAGGTCCCTTGAGTGAGCTGTCCATCACAGTGGGGGAAAGGGCGGGAAGATGTTGCATAGCCTAGTGTGTGGGGCGGGGCCAAACGGGCGGGGCTTCTGTACAGTTCACATGCCTCTTGTTTATAAAGGGTCAGAGACCATCAGAGCATCAGATGAGGAGAAATCAGCCTCCTGGTCACTGGAAGTACAGGAGGATTGCGCTCGAGAAACTCGTGGATGCCTAGACCTCCATCACGGATTACAGCTAATTGTAGACTGTAGCCTCGACCTTGCTCACTAGGTTCTTGGGCTGATTATAATGTTTTACTGAAGTTTAGCTTCAACCGGGGCACGTGCTGTTTCTTTTGTATCTGTAAGTGCTTCCTGTTGAGGTTTAATTTTTGAAACAGGAGCATCGTGCCAAAATGAATCCTGCCTGCATATTTATCCACGAAGATGCCACCATGTTGTGCCATACCTCTACTCAACTGGAGTACTTTCTACTGGGTAGTCAGTAAGTGCTACCTCGTTGGGTAAATGTATGGTGCTTTTCCTACACTACAGCTGCGTAAAGGCCCAGAAGAGAAGTCTTCAGTGATCACCTGTGTCTGTGACTTTGCCACTGCGCTGATAGGCGCCTAGGTACCTCGAGTGAGCTGTCCATCACAGTGGGGGAAAGGGCGTGATAGGTTGCATAGCCTAGTCTGTGTGGGGAGGGGTTAAACTGGCGAGGCTTCTGTGCGAGTTCACATGCCTCTTGTTTATGAAGGGTCAGAGACCGATCAGCTCAGTAAATGATAAGAAAGCAGTCGGTGGTACCTCTTTGGGTGAATGTATTGTGCTTTTCCAGCACTGCAGCTGCGTAATGGCCCAGAAGAGAAGTCTTCAGTGATCACCTGTGTCTGTGACTTTGCCACTGCGCTGATAGGCGCCTGGGTACCTCGGGTGAGCTGTCCATCACAGTGGGGGAAAGGGCAGAATAGGTTGCATAGCCTAGTCAGTGACTTTGCCACTGCGCTGATAGGCGCCGAGGTACCCCGAGTGAGCTGTCCATCACAGTGGGGGAAAGGGCGGGATAGGTTGCATAGCCTAGTCTGTGTGGGGAGGGGTTAAACTGGCGAGGCTTCTGTGCGAGTTCACATGCCTCTTGTTTATGAAGGGTCAGAGACCGATCAGCTCAGTAAATGATAAGAAAGCAGTCGGTGGTACCTCTTTGGGTGAATGTATTGTGCTTTTCCAGCACTGCAGCTGCGTAAAGGCCAGAAGAGTTGTATTCAGGGATCACCTGTGTCTGTAACTTTGCCACCGCGCCGTTTGGCGCCGAGGTACCTCGAGTGAGCTGTCCATCACAGTGGGGGAAAGGGCGGGATAGGTTGCATAGCCTAGTGTGTGTGGGGAGGGGCCAAATTGGCGAGGCTTCTGTGTGTGTGCACTTGCCTCTTGTTTATGAAGGGTCAGAGACCGATTAGCGCAGCAAATGAGGAGAAAGCAGTCGGTGGTACCTCTTTGGGTGAATGTATTGTGCTTTTCAAACACTACAGCTGCGTATAGGCCCAGAAGAGTTGTCTCGAGTGACCACGTGTGTCTGTAACTTTGCCACCGCGCCGTTTGGCGCCAAGGTCCCTTGAGTGAGCTGTCCATCACAGTGGGGGAAAGGGCGGGAAGATATTGCATAGCCTAGTGTGTGGGGCGGGGCCAAACGGGCGGGGCTTCTGTGCAGTTCACATGCCTCTTGTTTATAAAGGGTCAGAGACCATCAGAGCATCAGATGAGGAGAAATCAGCCTCCTGGTCACTGGAAGTACAGGAGGATTGCGCTCGAGAAACTCGTGGATGCCTAGACTTCCATCATGGATTACAGCTAATTGTAGACTGTAGCCTCGACCTTGCTCACTAGGTTCTTGGGCTGATTATAATGTTTTACTGAAGTTTAGCTTCAACCGGGGCACGTGCTGTTTCTTTTGTATCTGTAAGTGCTTCCTGTTGAGGTTTAATTTTTGAAACGAGAGCATCGTGCCAAAATGAATCCTGCCTGCATATTTATCCACGAAGATGCCACCATGTTGTGCCATACCTCTACTCAACTGGAGTACTTTCTACTGGGTAGTCAGTAAGTGCTACCTCGTTGGGTAAATGTATGGTGCTTTTCCTACACTACAGCTGCGTAAAGGCCCAGAAGAGAAGTCTTCAGTGATCACCTGTGTCTGTGACTTTGCCACTGCGCTGATAGGCGCCTAGGTACCTCGAGTGAGCTGTCCATCACAGTGGGGGAAAGGGCGGGATAGGTTGCATAGCCTAGTCAGTGACTTTGCCACTGCGCTGATCGGCGCCGAGGTACCTCGAGTGAGCTGTCCATCACAGTGGGGAAAAGGGCGGGATAGGTTGCATAGCCTAGTCTGTGTGGGGAGGGGTTAAACTGGCGAGGCTTCTGTGCGAGTTCACATGCCTCTTGTTTATGAAGGGTCAGAGACCGATCAGCGCAGTAAATGATAAGAAAGCAGTCGGTGGTACCTCTTTCGGTGAATGTATTGTGCTTTTCCAGCACTGCAGCTGCGTGAAGTCCCAGAAGAGTTGTCTTCAGTGATCACCTGTGTCTGTGACTTTGCCACTGCGCCGATATGCGCCGAGGTACCTCGAGGGAGCTGTCCATCAAAGTGGGGTACAGGACGGGATAGCTTGCATAGCCTAGTGTGTGTGGGGAGGGGCCAAACTGGCGAGGCTTCTATGCGTGTGCACTTGCCTCTTGTTTATGAAGGGTCAGAGACCGATTAGCGCAGCAAATGAGGAGAAAGCAGTCGGTGGTACCTCTTTGGGTGAATGTATTGTGCTTTTCCAGCACTGCAGCTGCGTAAAGGCCCAGAAGAGTTGTCTCGAGTGACCACGTGTGTCTGTAACTTTGCCACCGCGCCGTTTGGCGCCAAGGTCCCTCGAGTGAGCTGTCCATCACAGTGGTGGGAAGGGCGGGATAGGTTGCATAGCCTAGTGTGTGTGGGGAGGGGTTAAACTGGCGAGGCTTCTGTGCGAGTTCACATGCCTCTTGTTTATGAAGGGTCAGAGACAGATCAGCGCAGAAAATGATAAGAAAGCAGTAGGTGGTACCTCTTTGGGTGAATGTATTGTGCTTTTCAAACACTACAGCTGCGTATAGGCCCAGAAGAGTTGTCTCGAGTGACCACGTGTGTCTGTAACTTTGCCACCGCGCCGTTTGGCGCCAAGGTCCCTTGAGTGAGCTGTCCATCACAGTGGGGGAAAGGGCGGGAAGATGTTGCATAGCCTAGTGTGTGGGGCGGGGCCAAACGGGCGGGGCTTCTGTACAGTTCACATGCCTCTTGTTTATAAAGGGTCAGAGACCATCAGAGCATCAGATGAGGAGAAATCAGCCTCCTGGTCACTGGAAGTACAGGAGGATTGCGCTCGAGAAACTCGTGGATGCCTAGACCTCCATCACGGATTACAGCTAATTGTAGACTGTAGCCTCGACCTTGCTCACTAGGTTCTTGGGCTGATTATAATGTTTTACTGAAGTTTAGCTTCAACCGGGGCACGTGCTGTTTCTTTTGTATCTGTAAGTGCTTCCTGTTGAGGTTTAATTTTTGAAACAGGAGCATCGTGCCAAAATGAATCCTGCCTGCATATTTATCCACGAAGATGCCACCATGTTGTGCCATACCTCTACTCAACTGGAGTACTTTCTACTGGGTAGTCAGTAAGTGCTACCTCGTTGGGTAAATGTATGGTGCTTTTCCTACACTACAGCTGCGTAAAGGCCCAGAAGAGAAGTCTTCAGTGATCACCTGTGTCTGTGACTTTGCCACTGCGCTGATAGGCGCCTAGGTACCTCGAGTGAGCTGTCCATCACGGTGGGGGAAAGGGCGTGATAGGTTGCATAGCCTAGTCTGTGTGGGGAGGGGTTAAACTGGCGAGGCTTCTGTGCGAGTTCACATGCCTCTTGTTTATGAAGGGTCAGAGACCGATCAGCTCAGTAAATGATAAGAAAGCAGTCGGTGGTACCTCTTTGGGTGAATGTATTGTGCTTTTCCAGCACTGCAGCTGCGTAAAGGCCCAGAAGAGAAGTCTTCAGTGATCACCTGTGTCTGTGACTTTGCCACTGCGCTGATAGGCGCCTGGGTACCTCGAGTGAGCTGTCCATCACAGTGGGGGAAAGGGCAGAATAGGTTGCATAGCCTAGTCAGTGACTTTGCCACTGCGCTGATAGGCGCCGAGGTACCCCGAGTGAGCTGTCCATCACAGTGGGGGAAAGGGCGGGATAGGTTGCATAGCCTAGTCTGTGTGGGGAGGGGTTAAACTGGCGAGGCTTCTGTGCGAGTTCACATGCCTCTTGTTTATGAAGGGTCAGAGACCGATCAGCTCAGTAAATGATAAGAAAGCAGTCGGTGGTACCTCTTTGGGTGAATGTATTGTGCTTTTCCAGCACTGCAGCTGCGTAAAGGCCAGAAGAGTTGTATTCAGGGATCACCTGTGTCTGTAACGTTGCCACTGCGCCGATAGGCGCCGAGGTACCTCGAGTGAGCTGTCCATCACAGTGGGGGAAAGGGCGGGATAGGTTGCATAGCCTAGTGTGTGGGGAGGGGCCAAATTGGCGAGGCTTCTGTGTGTGTGCACTTGCCTCTTGTTTATGAAGGGTCAGAGACCGATTAGCGCAGCAAATGAGGAGAAAGCAGTCGGTGGTACCTCTTTGGGTGAATGTATTGTGCTTTTCAAACACTACAGCTGCGTATAGGCCCAGAAGAGTTGTCTCGAGTGACCACGTGTGTCTGTAACTTTGCCACCGCGCCGTTTGGCGCCAAGGTCCCTTGAGTGAGCTGTCCATCACAGTGGGGGAAAGGGCGGGAAGATATTGCATAGCCTAGTGTGTGGGGCGGGGCCAAACGGGCGGGGCTTCTGTGCAGTTCACATGCCTCTTGTTTATAAAGGGTCAGAGACCATCAGAGCATCAGATGAGGAGAAATCAGCCTCCTGGTCACTGGAAGTACAGGAGGATTGCGCTCGAGAAACTCGTGGATGCCTAGACTTCCATCATGGATTACAGCTAATTGTAGACTGTAGCCTCGACCTTGCTCACTAGGTTCTTGGGCTGATTATAATGCGTTACTGAAGTTTAGCTTCATCCGGGGCACGTGCTGTTTCTTTTGTATCTGTAAGTGCTTCCTGTTGAGGTTTAATTTTTGAAACAGGAGCATCGTGCCAAAATGAATCCTGCCTGCATATTTATCCACGAAGATGCCACCATGTTGTGCCATACCTCTACTCAACTGGAGTACTTTCTACTGGGTAGTCAGTAAGTGCTACCTCGTTGGGTAAATGTATGGTGCTTTTCCTACACTACAGCTGCGTAAAGGCCCAGAAGAGAAGTCTTCAGTGATCACCTGTGTCTGTGACTTTGCCACTGCGCTGATAGGCGCCTAGGTACCTCGAGTGAGCTGTCCATCACAGTGGGGGAAAGGGCGTGATAGGTTGCATAGCCTAGTCTGTGTGGGGAGGGGTTAAACTGGCGAGGCTTCTGTGCGAGTTCACATGCCTCTTGTTTATGAAGGGTCAGAGACCGATCAGCTCAGTAAATGATAAGAAAGCAGTCGGTGGTACCTCTTTGGGTGAATGTATTGTGCTTTTCCAGCACTGCAGCTGCGTAAAGGCCCAGAAGAGAAGTCTTCAGTGATCACCTGTGTCTGTGACTTTGCCACTGCGCTGATAGGCGCCTGGGTACCTCGAGTGAGCTGTCCATCACAGTGGGGGAAAGGGCAGAATAGGTTGCATAGCCTAGTCAGTGACTTTGCCACTGCGCTGATAGGCGCCGAGGTACCCCGAGTGAGCTGTCCATCACAGTGGGGGAAAGGGCGGGATAGGTTGCATAGCCTAGTCTGTGTGGGGAGGGGTTAAACTGGCGAGGCTTCTGTGCGAGTTCACCTGCCTCTTGTTTATGAAGGGTCAGAGACCGATCAGCTCAGTAAATGATAAGAAAGCAGTCGGTGGTACCTCTTTGGGTGAATGTATTGTGCTTTTCCAGCACTGCAGCTGCGTAAAGGCCAGAAGAGTTGTATTCAGGGATCACCTGTGTCTGTAACGTTGCCACTGCGCCGATAGGCGCCGAGGTACCTCGAGTGAGCTGTCCATCACAGTGGGGGAAAGGGCGGGATAGGTTGCATAGCCTAGTGTGTGGGGAGGGGCCAAATTGGCGAGGCTTCTGTGTGTGTGCACTTGCCTCTTGTTTATGAAGGGTCAGAGACCGATTAGCGCAGCAAATGAGGAGAAAGCAGTCGGTGGTACCTCTTTGGGTGAATGTATTGTGCTTTTCAAACACTACAGCTGCGTATAGGCCCAGAAGAGTTGTCTCGAGTGACCACGTGTGTCTGTAACTTTGCCACCGCGCCGTTTGGCGCCAAGGTCCCTTGAGGGAGCTGTCCATCACAGTGGGGGAAAGGGCGGGAAGATATTGCATAGCCTAGTGTGTGGGGCGGGGCCAAACGGGCGGGGCTTCTGTGCAGTTCACATGCCTCTTGTTTATAAAGGGTCAGAGACCATCAGAGCATCAGATGAGGAGAAATCAGCCTCCTGGTCACTGGAAGTACAGGAGGATTGCGCTCGAGAAACTCGTGGATGCCTAGACTTCCATCATGGATTACAGCTAATTGTAGACTGTAGCCTCGACCTTGCTCACTAGGTTCTTGGGCTGATTATAATGTTTTACTGAAGTTTAGCTTCAACCGGGGCACGTGCTGTTTCTTTTGTATCTGTAAGTGCTTCCTGTTGAGGTTTAATTTTTGAAACAGGAGCATCGTGCCAAAATGAATCCTGCCTGCATATTTATCCACGAAGATGCCACCATGTTGTGCCATACCTCTACTCAACTGGAGTACTTTCTACTGGGTAGTCAGTAAGTGCTACCTCGTTGGGTAAATGTATGGTGCTTTTCCTACACTACAGCTGCGTAAAGGCCCAGAAGAGAAGTCTTCAGTGATCACCTGTGTCTGTGACTTTGCCACTGCGCTGATAGGCGCCTAGGTACCTCGAGTGAGCTGTCCATCACAGTGGGGGAAAGGGCGGGATAGGTTGCATAGCCTAGTCTGTGTGCGGAGGGGTTAAACTGGCGAGGCTTCTGTGCGAGTTCACATGCCTCTTGTTTATGAAGGGTCAGAGACCGATCAGCTCAGTAAATGATAAGAAAGCAGTCGGTGGTACCTCTTTGGTGAATGTATTGTGCTTTTCCAGCACTGCAGCTGCGTAAAGGCCAGAAGAGTTGTATTCAGGGATCACCTGTGTCTGTAACGTTGCCACTGCGCCGATAGGCGCCGAGGTACCTCGAGTGAGCTGTCCATCACAGTGGGGGAAAGGGCGGGATAGGTTGCATAGCCTAGTGTGTGTGGGGAGGGGCCAAATTGGCGAGGCTTCTGTGTGTGTGCACTTGCCTCTTGTTTATGAAGGGTCAGAGACCGATTAGCGCAGCAAATGAGGAGAAAGCAGTCGGTGGTACCTCTTTGGGTGAATGTATTGTGCTTTTCAAACACTACAGCTGCGTATAGGCCCAGAAGAGTTGTCTCGAGTGACCACGTGTGTCTGTAACTTTGCCACCGCGCCGTTTGGCGCCAAGGTCCCTTGAGTGAGCTGTCCATCACAGTGGGGGAAAGGGCGGGAAGATATTGCATAGCCTAGTGTGTGGGGCGGGGCCAAACGGGCGGGGCTTCTGTGCAGTTCACATGCCTCTTGTTTATAAAGGGTCAGAGACCATCAGAGCATCAGATGAGGAGAAATCAGCCTCCTGGTCACTGGAAGTACAGGAGGATTGCGCTCGAGAAACTCGTGGATGCCTAGACTTCCATCATGGATTACAGCTAATTGTAGACTGTAGCCTCGACCTTGCTCACTAGGTTCTTGGGCTGATTATAATGCGTTACTGAAGTTTAGCTTCATCCGGGGCACGTGCTGTTTCTTTTGTATCTGTAAGTGCTTCCTGTTGAGGTTTAATTTTTGAAACAGGAGCATCGTGCCAAAATGAATCCTGCCTGCATATTTATCCACGAAGATGCCACCATGTTGTGCCATACCTCTACTCAACTGGAGTACTTTCTACTGGGTAGTCAGTAAGTGCTACCTCGTTGGGTAAATGTATGGTGCTTTTCCTACACTACAGCTGCGTAAAGGCCCAGAAGAGAAGTCTTCAGTGATCACCTGTGTCTGTGACTTTGCCACTGCGCTGATAGGCGCCTAGGTACCTCGAGTGTGCTGTCCATCACAGTGGGGGAAAGGGCGGGATAGGTTGCATAGCCTAGTCAGTGACTTTGCCACTGCGCTGATCGGCGCCGAGGTACCTCGAGTGAGCTGTCCATCACAGTGGGGAAAAGGGCGGGATAGGTTGCATAGCCTAGTCTGTGTGGGGAGGGGTTAAACTGGCGAGGCTTCTGTGCGAGTTCACATGCCTCTTGTTTATGAAGGGTCAGAGACCGATCAGCGCAGTAAATGATAAGAAAGCAGTCGGTGGTACCTCTTTGGGTGAATGTATTGTGCTTTTCCAGCACTGCAGCTGCGTGAAGTCCCAGAAGAGTTGTCTTCAGTGATCACCTGTGTCTGTGACTTTGCCACTGCGCCGATATGCGCCGAGGTACCTCGAGGGAGCTGTCCATCAAAGTGGGGTACAGGACGGGATAGCTTGCATAGCCTAGTGTGTGTGGGGAGGGGCCAAACTGGCGAGGCTTCTGTGCGTGTGCACTTGCCTCTTGTTTATGAAGGGTCAGAGACCGATTAGCGCAGCAAATGAGGAGAAAGCAGTCGGTGGTACCTCTTTGGGTGAATGTATTGTGCTTTTCCAGCACTGCAGCTGCGTAAAGGCCCAGAAGAGTTGTCTCGAGTGACCACGTGTGTCTGTAACTTTGCCACCGCGCCGTTTGGCGCCAAGGTCCCTCGAGTGAGCTGTCCATCACAGTGGTGGGAAGGGCGGGATAGGTTGCATAGCCTAGTGTGTGTGGGGAGGGGTTAAACTGGCGAGGCTTCTGTGCGAGTTCACATGCCTCTTGTTTATGAAGGGTCAGAGACAGATCAGCGCAGAAAATGATAAGAAAGCAGTAGGTGGTACCTCTTTGGGTGAATGTATTGTGCTTTTCAAACACTACAGCTGCGTATAGGCCCAGAAGAGTTGTCTCGAGTGACCACGTGTGTCTGTAACTTTGCCACCGCGCCGTTTGGCGCCAAGGTCCCTTGAGTGAGCTGTCCATCACAGTGGGGGAAAGGGCGGGAAGATGTTGCATAGCCTAGTGTGTGGGGCGGGGCCAAACGGGCGGGGCTTCTGTACAGTTCACATGCCTCTTGTTTATAAAGGGTCAGAGACCATCAGAGCATCAGATGAGGAGAAATCAGCCTCCTGGTCACTGGAAGTACAGGAGGATTGCGCTCGAGAAACTCGTGGATGCCTAGACCTCCATCACGGATTACAGCTAATTGTAGACTGTAGCCTCGACCTTGCTCACTAGGTTCTTGGGCTGATTATAATGTTTTACTGAAGTTTAGCTTCAACCGGGGCACGTGCTGTTTCTTTTGTATCTGTAAGTGCTTCCTGTTGAGGTTTAATTTTTGAAACAGGAGCATCGTGCCAAAATGAATCCTGCCTGCATATTTATCCACGAAGATGCCACCATGTTGTGCCATACCTCTACTCAACTGGAGTACTTTCTACTGGGTAGTCAGTAAGTGCTACCTCGTTGGGTAAATGTATGGTGCTTTTCCTACACTACAGCTGCGTAAAGGCCCAGAAGAGAAGTCTTCAGTGATCACCTGTGTCTGTGACTTTGCCACTGCGCTGATAGGCGCCTAGGTACCTCGAGTGAGCTGTCCATCACAGTGGGGGAAAGGGCGTGATAGGTTGCATAGCCTAGTCTGTGTGGGGAGGGGTTAAACTGGCGAGGCTTCTGTGCGAGTTCACATGCCTCTTGTTTATGAAGGGTCAGAGACCGATCAGCTCAGTAAATGATAAGAAAGCAGTCGGTGGTACCTCTTTGGGTGAATGTATTGTGCTTTTCCAGCACTGCAGCTGCGTAAAGGCCCAGAAGAGAAGTCTTCAGTGATCACCTGTGTCTGTGACTTTGCCACTGCGCTGATAGGCGCCTGGGTACCTCGAGTGAGCTGTCCATCACAGTGGGGGAAAGGGCAGAATAGGTTGCATAGCCTAGTCAGTGACTTTGCCACTGCGCTGATAGGCGCCGAGGTACCCCGAGTGAGCTGTCCATCACAGTGGGGGAAAGGGCGGGATAGGTTGCATAGCCTAGTCTGTGTGGGGAGGGGTTAAACTGGCGAGGCTTCTGTGCGAGTTCACATGCCTCTTGTTTATGAAGGGTCAGAGACCGATCAGCTCAGTAAATGATAAGAAAGCAGTCGGTGGTACCTCTTTGGGTGAATGTATTGTGCTTTTCCAGCACTGCAGCTGCGTAAAGGCCAGAAGAGTTGTATTCAGGGATCACCTGTGTCTGTAACGTTGCCACTGCGCCGATAGGCGCCGAGGTACCTCGAGTGAGCTGTCCATCACAGTGGGGGAAAGGGCGGGATAGGTTGCATAGCCTAGTGTGTGTGGGGAGGGGCCAAATTGGCGAGGCTTCTGTGTGTGTGCACTTGCCTCTTGTTTATGAAGGGTCAGAGACCGATTAGCGCAGCAAATGAGGAGAAAGCAGTCGGTGGTACCTCTTTGGGTGAATGTATTGTGCTTTTCAAACACTACAGCTGCGTATAGGCCCAGAAGAGTTGTCTCGAGTGACCACGTGTGTCTGTAACTTTGCCACCGCGCCGTTTGGCGCCAAGGTCCCTTGAGTGAGCTGTCCATCACAGTGGGGGAAAGGGCGGGAAGATATTGCATAGCCTAGTGTGTGGGGCGGGGCCAAACGGGCGGGGCTTCTGTGCAGTTCACATGCCTCTTGTTTATAAAGGGTCAGAGACCATCAGAGCATCAGATGAGGAGAAATCAGCCTCCTGGTCACTGGAAGTACAGGAGGATTGCGCTCGAGAAACTCGTGGATGCCTAGACTTCCATCATGGATTACAGCTAATTGTAGACTGTAGCCTCGACCTTGCTCACTAGGTTCTTGGGCTGATTATAATGCGTTACTGAAGTTTAGCTTCATCCGGGGCACGTGCTGTTTCTTTTGTATCTGTAAGTGCTTCCTGTTGAGGTTTAATTTTTGAAACAGGAGCATCGTGCCAAAATGAATCCTGCCTGCATATTTATCCACGAAGATGCCACCATGTTGTGCCATACCTCTACTCAACTGGAGTACTTTCTACTGGGTAGTCAGTAAGTGCTACCTCGTTGGGTAAATGTATGGTGCTTTTCCTACACTACAGCTGCGTAAAGGCCCAGAAGAGAAGTCTTCAGTGATCACCTGTGTCTGTGACTTTGCCACTGCGCTGATAGGCGCCTAGGTACCTCGAGTGAGCTGTCCATCACAGTGGGGGAAAGGGCGGGATAGGTTGCATAGCCTAGTCTGTGTGGGGAGGGGTTAAACTGGCGAGGCTTCTGTGCGAGTTCACATGCCTCTTGTTTATGAAGGGTCAGAGACCGATCAGCTCAGTAAATGATAAGAAAGCAGTCGGTGGTACCTCTTTGGGTGAATGTATTGTGCTTTTCCAGCACTGCAGCTGCGTAAAGGCCCAGAAGAGAAGTCTTCAGTGATCACCTGTGTCTGTGACTTTGCCACTGCGCTGATAGGCGCCTGGGTACCTCGAGTGAGCTGTCCATCACAGTGGGGGAAAGGGCAGAATAGGTTGCATAGCCTAGTCAGTGACTTTGCCCCGAGTGAGCTGTCCATCACAGTGGGGGAAAGGGCGGGATAGGTTGCATAGCCTAGTCTGTGTGGGGAGGGGTTAAACTGGCGAGGCTTCTGTGCGAGTTCACATGCCTCTTGTTTATGAAGGGTCAGAGACCGATCAGCTCAGTAAATGATAAGAAAGCAGTCGGTTCTACCTCTTTGGGTGAATGTATTGTGCTTTTCCAGCACTGCAGCTGCGTAAAGGCCAGAAGAGTTGTATTCAGGGATCACCTGTGTCTGTAACGTTGCCACTGCGCCGATAGGCGCCGAGGTACCTCGAGTGAGCTGTCCATCACAGTGGGGGAAAGGGCGGGATAGGTTGCATAGCCTAGTGTGTGTGGGGAGGGGCCAAATTGGCGAGGCTTCTGTGTGTGTGCACTTGCCTCTTGTTCATGAAGGGTCAGAGACCGATTAGCGCAGCAAATGAGGAGAAAGCAGTCGGTGGTACCTCTTTGGGTGAATGTATTGTGCTTTTCAAACACTACAGCTGCGTATAGGCCCAGAAGAGTTGTCTCGAGTGACCACGTGTGTCTGTAACTTTGCCACCGCGCCGTTTGGCGCCAAGGTCCCTTGAGTGAGCTGTCCATCACAGTGGGGGAAAGGGCGGGAAGATATTGCATAGCCTAGTGTGTGGGGCGGGGCCAAACGGGCGGGGCTTCTGTGCAGTTCACATGCCTCTTGTTTATAAAGGGTCAGAGACCATCAGAGCATCAGATGAGGAGAAATCAGCCTCCTGGTCACTGGAAGTACAGGAGGATTGCGCTCGAGAAACTCGTGGATGCCTAGACTTCCATCATGGATTACAGCTAATTGTAGACTGTAGCCTCGACCTTGCTCACTAGGTTCTTGGGCTGATTATAATGCGTTACTGAAGTTTAGCTTCATCCGGGGCACGTGCTGTTTCTTTTGTATCTGTAAGTGCTTCCTGTTGAGGTTTAATTTTTGAAACAGGAGCATCGTGCCAAAATGAATCCTGCCTGCATATTTATCCACGAAGATGCCACCATGTTGTGCCATACCTCTACTCAACTGGAGTACTTTCTACTGGGTAGTCAGTAAGTGCTACCTCGTTGGGTAAATGTATGGTGCTTTTCCTACACTACAGCTGCGTAAAGGCCCAGAAGAGAAGTCTTCAGTGATCACCTGTGTCTGTGACTTTGCCACTGCGCTGATAGGCGCCTAGGTACCTCGAGTGAGCTGTCCATCACAGTGGGGGAAAGGGCGGGATAGGTTGCATAGCCTAGTCAGTGACTTTGCCACTGCGCTGATCGGCGCCGAGGTACCTCGAGTGAGCTGTCCATCACAGTGGGGAAAAGGGCGGGATAGGTTGCATAGCCTAGTCTGTGTGGGGAGGGGTTAAACTGGCGAGGCTTCTGTGCGAGTTCACATGCCTCTTGTTTATGAAGGGTCAGAGACCGATCAGCGCAGTAAATGATAAGAAAGCAGTCGGTGGTACCTCTTTGGGTGAATGTATTGTGCTTTTCCAGCACTGCAGCTGCGTGAAGTCCCAGAAGAGTTGTCTTCAGTGATCACCTGTGTCTGTGACTTTGCCACTGCGCCGATATGCGCCGAGGTACCTCGAGGGAGCTGTCCATCAAAGTGGGGTACAGGACGGGATAGCTTGCATAGCCTAGTGTGTGTGGGGAGGGGCCAAACTGGCGAGGCTTCTGTGCGTGTGCACTTGCCTCTTGTTTATGAAGGGTCAGAGACCGATTAGCGCAGCAAATGAGGAGAAAGCAGTCGGTGGTACCTCTTTGGGTGAATGTATTGTGCTTTTCCAGCACTGCAGCTGCGTAAAGGCCCAGAAGAGTTGTCTCGAGTGACCACGTGTGTCTGTAACTTTGCCACCGCGCCGTTTGGCGCCAAGGTCCCTCGAGTGAGCTGTCCATCACAGTGGTGGGAAGGGCGGGATAGGTTGCATAGCCTAGTGTGTGTGGGGAGGGGTTAAACTGGCGAGGCTTCTGTGCGAGTTCACATGCCTCTTGTTTATGAAGGGTCAGAGACAGATCAGCGCAGTAAATGATAAGAAAGCAGTAGGTGGTACCTCTTTGGGTGAATGTATTGTGCTTTTCAAACACTACAGCTGCGTATAGGCCCAGAAGAGTTGTCTCGAGTGACCACGTGTGTCTGTAACTTTGCCACCGCGCCGTTTGGCGCCAAGGTCCCTTGAGTGAGCTGTCCATCACAGTGGGGGAAAGGGCGGGAAGATGTTGCATAGCCTAGTGTGTGGGGCGGGGCCAAACGGGCGGGGCTTCTGTACAGTTCACATGCCTCTTGTTTATAAAGGGTCAGAGACCATCAGAGCATCAGATGAGGAGAAATCAGCCTCCTGGTCACTGGAAGTACAGGAGGATTGCGCTCGAGAAACTCGTGGATGCCTAGACCTCCATCACGGATTACAGCTAATTGTAGACTGTAGCCTCGACCTTGCTCACTAGGTTCTTGGGCTGATTATAATGTTTTACTGAAGTTTAGCTTCAACCGGGGCACGTGCTGTTTCTTTTGTATCTGTAAGTGCTTCCTGTTGAGGTTTAATTTTTGAAACAGGAGCATCGTGCCAAAATGAATCCTGCCTGCATATTTATCCACGAAGATGCCACCATGTTGTGCCATACCTCTACTCAACTGGAGTACTTTCTACTGGGTAGTCAGTAAGTGCTACCTCGTTGGGTAAATGTATGGTGCTTTTCCTACACTACAGCTGCGTAAAGGCCCAGAAGAGAAGTCTTCAGTGATCACCTGTGTCTGTGACTTTGCCACTGCGCTGATAGGCGCCTAGGTACCTCGAGTGAGCTGTCCATCACAGTGGGGGAAAGGGCGTGATAGGTTGCATAGCCTAGTCTGTGTGGGGAGGGGTTAAACTGGCGAGGCTTCTGTGCGAGTTCACATGCCTCTTGTTTATGAAGGGTCAGAGACCGATCAGCTCAGTAAATGATAAGAAAGCAGTCGGTGGTACCTCTTTGGGTGAATGTATTGTGCTTTTCCAGCACTGCAGCTGCGTAATGGCCCAGAAGAGAAGTCTTCAGTGATCACCTGTGTCTGTGACTTTGCCACTGCGCTGATAGGCGCCTGGGTACCTCGGGTGAGCTGTCCATCACAGTGGGGGAAAGGGCAGAATAGGTTGCATAGCCTAGTCAGTGACTTTGCCACTGCGCTGATAGGCGCCGAGGTACCCCGAGTGAGCTGTCCATCACAGTGGGGGAAAGGGCGGGATAGGTTGCATAGCCTAGTCTGTGTGGGGAGGGGTTAAACTGGCGAGGCTTCTGTGCGAGTTCACATGCCTCTTGTTTATGAAGGGTCAGAGACCGATCAGCTCAGTAAATGATAAGAAAGCAGTCGGTGGTACCTCTTTGGGTGAATGTATTGTGCTTTTCCAGCACTGCAGCTGCGTAAAGGCCAGAAGAGTTGTATTCAGGGATCACCTGTGTCTGTAACTTTGCCACCGCGCCGTTTGGCGCCGAGGTACCTCGAGTGAGCTGTCCATCACAGTGGGGGAAAGGGCGGGATAGGTTGCATAGCCTAGTGTGTGTGGGGAGGGGCCAAATTGGCGAGGCTTCTGTGTGTGTGCACTTGCCTCTTGTTTATGAAGGGTCAGAGACCGATTAGCGCAGCAAATGAGGAGAAAGCAGTCGGTGGTACCTCTTTGGGTGAATGTATTGTGCTTTTCAAACACTACAGCTGCGTATAGGCCCAGAAGAGTTGTCTCGAGTGACCACGTGTGTCTGTAACTTTGCCACCGCGCCGTTTGGCGCCAAGGTCCCTTGAGTGAGCTGTCCATCACAGTGGGGGAAAGGGCGGGAAGATATTGCATAGCCTAGTGTGTGGGGCGGGGCCAAACGGGCGGGGCTTCTGTGCAGTTCACATGCCTCTTGTTTATAAAGGGTCAGAGACCATCAGAGCATCAGATGAGGAGAAATCAGCCTCCTGGTCACTGGAAGTACAGGAGGATTGCGCTCGAGAAACTCGTGGATGCCTAGACTTCCATCATGGATTACAGCTAATTGTAGACTGTAGCCTCGACCTTGCTCACTAGGTTCTTGGGCTGATTATAATGTTTTACTGAAGTTTAGCTTCAACCGGGGCACGTGCTGTTTCTTTTGTATCTGTAAGTGCTTCCTGTTGAGGTTTAATTTTTGAAACGAGAGCATCGTGCCAAAATGAATCCTGCCTGCATATTTATCCACGAAGATGCCACCATGTTGTGCCATACCTCTACTCAACTGGAGTACTTTCTACTGGGTAGTCAGTAAGTGCTACCTCGTTGGGTAAATGTATGGTGCTTTTCCTACACTACAGCTGCGTAAAGGCCCAGAAGAGAAGTCTTCAGTGATCACCTGTGTCTGTGACTTTGCCACTGCGCTGATAGGCGCCTAGGTACCTCGAGTGAGCTGTCCATCACAGTGGGGGAAAGGGCGGGATAGGTTGCATAGCCTAGTCAGTGACTTTGCCACTGCGCTGATCGGCGCCGAGGTACCTCGAGTGAGCTGTCCATCACAGTGGGGAAAAGGGCGGGATAGGTTGCATAGCCTAGTCTGTGTGGGGAGGGGTTAAACTGGCGAGGCTTCTGTGCGAGTTCACATGCCTCTTGTTTATGAAGGGTCAGAGACCGATCAGCGCAGTAAATGATAAGAAAGCAGTCGGTGGTACCTCTTTCGGTGAATGTATTGTGCTTTTCCAGCACTGCAGCTGCGTGAAGTCCCAGAAGAGTTGTCTTCAGTGATCACCTGTGTCTGTGACTTTGCCACTGCGCCGATATGCGCCGAGGTACCTCGAGGGAGCTGTCCATCAAAGTGGGGTACAGGACGGGATAGCTTGCATAGCCTAGTGTGTGTGGGGAGGGGCCAAACTGGCGAGGCTTCTATGCGTGTGCACTTGCCTCTTGTTTATGAAGGGTCAGAGACCGATTAGCGCAGCAAATGAGGAGAAAGCAGTCGGTGGTACCTCTTTGGGTGAATGTATTGTGCTTTTCCAGCACTGCAGCTGCGTAAAGGCCCAGAAGAGTTGTCTCGAGTGACCACGTGTGTCTGTAACTTTGCCACCGCGCCGTTTGGCGCCAAGGTCCCTCGAGTGAGCTGTCCATCACAGTGGTGGGAAGGGCGGGATAGGTTGCATAGCCTAGTGTGTGTGGGGAGGGGTTAAACTGGCGAGGCTTCTGTGCGAGTTCACATGCCTCTTGTTTATGAAGGGTCAGAGACAGATCAGCGCAGAAAATGATAAGAAAGCAGTAGGTGGTACCTCTTTGGGTGAATGTATTGTGCTTTTCAAACACTACAGCTGCGTATAGGCCCAGAAGAGTTGTCTCGAGTGACCACGTGTGTCTGTAACTTTGCCACCGCGCCGTTTGGCGCCAAGGTCCCTTGAGTGAGCTGTCCATCACAGTGGGGGAAAGGGCGGGAAGATGTTGCATAGCCTAGTGTGTGGGGCGGGGCCAAACGGGCGGGGCTTCTGTACAGTTCACATGCCTCTTGTTTATAAAGGGTCAGAGACCATCAGAGCATCAGATGAGGAGAAATCAGCCTCCTGGTCACTGGAAGTACAGGAGGATTGCGCTCGAGAAACTCGTGGATGCCTAGACCTCCATCACGGATTACAGCTAATTGTAGACTGTAGCCTCGACCTTGCTCACTAGGTTCTTGGGCTGATTATAATGTTTTACTGAAGTTTAGCTTCAACCGGGGCACGTGCTGTTTCTTTTGTATCTGTAAGTGCTTCCTGTTGAGGTTTAATTTTTGAAACAGGAGCATCGTGCCAAAATGAATCCTGCCTGCATATTTATCCACGAAGATGCCACCATGTTGTGCCATACCTCTACTCAACTGGAGTACTTTCTACTGGGTAGTCAGTAAGTGCTACCTCGTTGGGTAAATGTATGGTGCTTTTCCTACACTACAGCTGCGTAAAGGCCCAGAAGAGAAGTCTTCAGTGATCACCTGTGTCTGTGACTTTGCCACTGCGCTGATAGGCGCCTAGGTACCTCGAGTGAGCTGTCCATCACGGTGGGGGAAAGGGCGTGATAGGTTGCATAGCCTAGTCTGTGTGGGGAGGGGTTAAACTGGCGAGGCTTCTGTGCGAGTTCACATGCCTCTTGTTTATGAAGGGTCAGAGACCGATCAGCTCAGTAAATGATAAGAAAGCAGTCGGTGGTACCTCTTTGGGTGAATGTATTGTGCTTTTCCAGCACTGCAGCTGCGTAAAGGCCCAGAAGAGAAGTCTTCAGTGATCACCTGTGTCTGTGACTTTGCCACTGCGCTGATAGGCGCCTGGGTACCTCGAGTGAGCTGTCCATCACAGTGGGGGAAAGGGCAGAATAGGTTGCATAGCCTAGTCAGTGACTTTGCCACTGCGCTGATAGGCGCCGAGGTACCCCGAGTGAGCTGTCCATCACAGTGGGGGAAAGGGCGGGATAGGTTGCATAGCCTAGTCTGTGTGGGGAGGGGTTAAACTGGCGAGGCTTCTGTGCGAGTTCACATGCCTCTTGTTTATGAAGGGTCAGAGACCGATCAGCTCAGTAAATGATAAGAAAGCAGTCGGTGGTACCTCTTTGGGTGAATGTATTGTGCTTTTCCAGCACTGCAGCTGCGTAAAGGCCAGAAGAGTTGTATTCAGGGATCACCTGTGTCTGTAACGTTGCCACTGCGCCGATAGGCGCCGAGGTACCTCGAGTGAGCTGTCCATCACAGTGGGGGAAAGGGCGGGATAGGTTGCATAGCCTAGTGTGTGGGGAGGGGCCAAATTGGCGAGGCTTCTGTGTGTGTGCACTTGCCTCTTGTTTATGAAGGGTCAGAGACCGATTAGCGCAGCAAATGAGGAGAAAGCAGTCGGTGGTACCTCTTTGGGTGAATGTATTGTGCTTTTCAAACACTACAGCTGCGTATAGGCCCAGAAGAGTTGTCTCGAGTGACCACGTGTGTCTGTAACTTTGCCACCGCGCCGTTTGGCGCCAAGGTCCCTTGAGTGAGCTGTCCATCACAGTGGGGGAAAGGGCGGGAAGATATTGCATAGCCTAGTGTGTGGGGCGGGGCCAAACGGGCGGGGCTTCTGTGCAGTTCACATGCCTCTTGTTTATAAAGGGTCAGAGACCATCAGAGCATCAGATGAGGAGAAATCAGCCTCCTGGTCACTGGAAGTACAGGAGGATTGCGCTCGAGAAACTCGTGGATGCCTAGACTTCCATCATGGATTACAGCTAATTGTAGACTGTAGCCTCGACCTTGCTCACTAGGTTCTTGGGCTGATTATAATGCGTTACTGAAGTTTAGCTTCATCCGGGGCACGTGCTGTTTCTTTTGTATCTGTAAGTGCTTCCTGTTGAGGTTTAATTTTTGAAACAGGAGCATCGTGCCAAAATGAATCCTGCCTGCATATTTATCCACGAAGATGCCACCATGTTGTGCCATACCTCTACTCAACTGGAGTACTTTCTACTGGGTAGTCAGTAAGTGCTACCTCGTTGGGTAAATGTATGGTGCTTTTCCTACACTACAGCTGCGTAAAGGCCCAGAAGAGAAGTCTTCAGTGATCACCTGTGTCTGTGACTTTGCCACTGCGCTGATAGGCGCCTAGGTACCTCGAGTGAGCTGTCCATCACAGTGGGGGAAAGGGCGTGATAGGTTGCATAGCCTAGTCTGTGTGGGGAGGGGTTAAACTGGCGAGGCTTCTGTGCGAGTTCACATGCCTCTTGTTTATGAAGGGTCAGAGACCGATCAGCTCAGTAAATGATAAGAAAGCAGTCGGTGGTACCTCTTTGGGTGAATGTATTGTGCTTTTCCAGCACTGCAGCTGCGTAAAGGCCCAGAAGAGAAGTCTTCAGTGATCACCTGTGTCTGTGACTTTGCCACTGCGCTGATAGGCGCCTGGGTACCTCGAGTGAGCTGTCCATCACAGTGGGGGAAAGGGCAGAATAGGTTGCATAGCCTAGTCAGTGACTTTGCCACTGCGCTGATAGGCGCCGAGGTACCCCGAGTGAGCTGTCCATCACAGTGGGGGAAAGGGCGGGATAGGTTGCATAGCCTAGTCTGTGTGGGGAGGGGTTAAACTGGCGAGGCTTCTGTGCGAGTTCACCTGCCTCTTGTTTATGAAGGGTCAGAGACCGATCAGCTCAGTAAATGATAAGAAAGCAGTCGGTGGTACCTCTTTGGGTGAATGTATTGTGCTTTTCCAGCACTGCAGCTGCGTAAAGGCCCAGAAGAGAAGTCTTCAGTGATCACCTGTGTCTGTGACTTTGCCACTGCGCTGATAGGCGCCTGGGTACCTCGAGTGAGCTGTCCATCACAGTGGGGGAAAGGGCAGAATAGGTTGCATAGCCTAGTCAGTGACTTTGCCACTGCGCTGATAGGCGCCGAGGTACCCCGAGTGAGCTGTCCATCACAGTGGGGGAAAGGGCGGGATAGGTTGCATAGCCTAGTCTGTGTGGGGAGGGGTTAAACTGGCGAGGCTTCTGTGCGAGTTCACATGCCTCTTGTTTATGAAGGGTCAGAGACCGATCAGCTCAGTAAATGATAAGAAAGCAGTCGGTGGTACCTCTTTGGGTGAATGTATTGTGCTTTTCCAGCACTGCAGCTGCGTAAAGGCCAGAAGAGTTGTATTCAGGGATCACCTGTGTCTGTAACGTTGCCACTGCGCCGATAGGCGCCGAGGTACCTCGAGTGAGCTGTCCATCACAGTGGGGGAAAGGGCGGGATAGGTTGCATAGCCTAGTGTGTGGGGAGGGGCCAAATTGGCGAGGCTTCTGTGTGTGTGCACTTGCCTCTTGTTTATGAAGGGTCAGAGACCGATTAGCGCAGCAAATGAGGAGAAAGCAGTCGGTGGTACCTCTTTGGGTGAATGTATTGTGCTTTTCAAACACTACAGCTGCGTATAGGCCCAGAAGAGTTGTCTCGAGTGACCACGTGTGTCTGTAACTTTGCCACCGCGCCGTTTGGCGCCAAGGTCCCTTGAGTGAGCTGTCCATCACAGTGGGGGAAAGGGCGGGAAGATGTTGCATAGCCTAGTGTGTGGGGCGGGGCCAAACGGGCGGGGCTTCTGTACAGTTCACATGCCTCTTGTTTATAAAGGGTCAGAGACCATCAGAGCATCAGATGAGGAGAAATCAGCCTCCTGGTCACTGGAAGTACAGGAGGATTGCGCTCGAGAAACTCGTGGATGCCTAGACCTCCATCACGGATTACAGCTAATTGTAGACTGTAGCCTCGACCTTGCTCACTAGGTTCTTGGGCTGATTATAATGTTTTACTGAAGTTTAGCTTCAACCGGGGCACGTGCTGTTTCTTTTGTATCTGTAAGTGCTTCCTGTTGAGGTTTAATTTTTGAAACAGGAGCATCGTGCCAAAATGAATCCTGCCTGCATATTTATCCACGAAGATGCCACCATGTTGTGCCATACCTCTACTCAACTGGAGTACTTTCTACTGGGTAGTCAGTAAGTGCTACCTCGTTGGGTAAATGTATGGTGCTTTTCCTACACTACAGCTGCGTAAAGGCCCAGAAGAGAAGTCTTCAGTGATCACCTGTGTCTGTGACTTTGCCACTGCGCTGATAGGCGCCTAGGTACCTCGAGTGAGCTGTCCATCACGGTGGGGGAAAGGGCGTGATAGGTTGCATAGCCTAGTCTGTGTGGGGAGGGGTTAAACTGGCGAGGCTTCTGTGCGAGTTCACATGCCTCTTGTTTATGAAGGGTCAGAGACCGATCAGCTCAGTAAATGATAAGAAAGCAGTCGGTGGTACCTCTTTGGGTGAATGTATTGTGCTTTTCCAGCACTGCAGCTGCGTAAAGGCCCAGAAGAGAAGTCTTCAGTGATCACCTGTGTCTGTGACTTTGCCACTGCGCTGATAGGCGCCTGGGTACCTCGAGTGAGCTGTCCATCACAGTGGGGGAAAGGGCAGAATAGGTTGCATAGCCTAGTCAGTGACTTTGCCACTGCGCTGATAGGCGCCGAGGTACCCCGAGTGAGCTGTCCATCACAGTGGGGGAAAGGGCGGGATAGGTTGCATAGCCTAGTCTGTGTGGGGAGGGGTTAAACTGGCGAGGCTTCTGTGCGAGTTCACATGCCTCTTGTTTATGAAGGGTCAGAGACCGATCAGCTCAGTAAATGATAAGAAAGCAGTCGGTGGTACCTCTTTGGGTGAATGTATTGTGCTTTTCCAGCACTGCAGCTGCGTAAAGGCCAGAAGAGTTGTATTCAGGGATCACCTGTGTCTGTAACGTTGCCACTGCGCCGATAGGCGCCGAGGTACCTCGAGTGAGCTGTCCATCACAGTGGGGGAAAGGGCGGGATAGGTTGCATAGCCTAGTGTGTGGGGAGGGGCCAAATTGGCGAGGCTTCTGTGTGTGTGCACTTGCCTCTTGTTTATGAAGGGTCAGAGACCGATTAGCGCAGCAAATGAGGAGAAAGCAGTCGGTGGTACCTCTTTGGGTGAATGTATTGTGCTTTTCAAACACTACAGCTGCGTATAGGCCCAGAAGAGTTGTCTCGAGTGACCACGTGTGTCTGTAACTTTGCCACCGCGCCGTTTGGCGCCAAGGTCCCTTGAGGGAGCTGTCCATCACAGTGGGGGAAAGGGCGGGAAGATATTGCATAGCCTAGTGTGTGGGGCGGGGCCAAACGGGCGGGGCTTCTGTGCAGTTCACATGCCTCTTGTTTATAAAGGGTCAGAGACCATCAGAGCATCAGATGAGGAGAAATCAGCCTCCTGGTCACTGGAAGTACAGGAGGATTGCGCTCGAGAAACTCGTGGATGCCTAGACTTCCATCATGGATTACAGCTAATTGTAGACTGTAGCCTCGACCTTGCTCACTAGGTTCTTGGGCTGATTATAATGTTTTACTGAAGTTTAGCTTCAACCGGGGCACGTGCTGTTTCTTTTGTATCTGTAAGTGCTTCCTGTTGAGGTTTAATTTTTGAAACAGGAGCATCGTGCCAAAATGAATCCTGCCTGCATATTTATCCACGAAGATGCCACCATGTTGTGCCATACCTCTACTCAACTGGAGTACTTTCTACTGGGTAGTCAGTAAGTGCTACCTCGTTGGGTAAATGTATGGTGCTTTTCCTACACTACAGCTGCGTAAAGGCCCAGAAGAGAAGTCTTCAGTGATCACCTGTGTCTGTGACTTTGCCACTGCGCTGATAGGCGCCTAGGTACCTCGAGTGAGCTGTCCATCACAGTGGGGGAAAGGGCGGGATAGGTTGCATAGCCTAGTCTGTGTGGGGAGGGGTTAAACTGGCGAGGCTTCTGTGCGAGTTCACATGCCTCTTGTTTATGAAGGGTCAGAGACCGATCAGCTCAGTAAATGATAAGAAAGCAGTCGGTGGTACCTCTTTGGTGAATGTATTGTGCTTTTCCAGCACTGCAGCTGCGTAAAGGCCAGAAGAGTTGTATTCAGGGATCACCTGTGTCTGTAACGTTGCCACTGCGCCGATAGGCGCCGAGGTACCTCGAGTGAGCTGTCCATCACAGTGGGGGAAAGGGCGGGATAGGTTGCATAGCCTAGTGTGTGTGGGGAGGGGCCAAATTGGCGAGGCTTCTGTGTGTGTGCACTTGCCTCTTGTTTATGAAGGGTCAGAGACCGACTAGCGCAGCAAATGAGGAGAAAGCAGTCGGTGGTACCTCTTTGGGTGAATGTATTGTGCTTTTCAAACACTACAGCTGCGTATAGGCCCAGAAGAGTTGTCTCGAGTGACCACGTGTGTCTGTAACTTTGCCACCGCGCCGTTTGGCGCCAAGGTCCCTTGAGTGAGCTGTCCATCACAGTGGGGGAAAGGGCGGGAAGATATTGCATAGCCTAGTGTGTGGGGCGGGGCCAAACGGGCGGGGCTTCTGTGCAGTTCACATGCCTCTTGTTTATAAAGGGTCAGAGACCATCAGAGCATCAGATGAGGAGAAATCAGCCTCCTGGTCACTGGAAGTACAGGAGGATTGCGCTCGAGAAACTCGTGGATGCCTAGACTTCCATCATGGATTACAGCTAATTGTAGACTGTAGCCTCGACCTTGCTCACTAGGTTCTTGGGCTGATTATAATGCGTTACTGAAGTTTAGCTTCATCCGGGGCACGTGCTGTTTCTTTTGTATCTGTAAGTGCTTCCTGCTGAGGTTTAATTTTTGAAACAGGAGCATCGTGCCAAAATGAATCCTGCCTGCATATTTATCCACGAAGATGCCACCATGTTGTGCCATACCTCTACTCAACTGGAGTACTTTCTACTGGGTAGTCAGTAAGTGCTACCTCGTTGGGTAAATGTATGGTGCTTTTCCTACACTACAGCTGCGTAAAGGCCCAGAAGAGAAGTCTTCAGTGATCACCTGTGTCTGTGACTTTGCCACTGCGCTGATAGGCGCCTAGGTACCTCGAGTGTGCTGTCCATCACAGTGGGGGAAAGGGCGGGATAGGTTGCATAGCCTAGTCAGTGACTTTGCCACTGCGCTGATCGGCGCCGAGGTACCTCGAGTGAGCTGTCCATCACAGTGGGGAAAAGGGCGGGATAGGTTGCATAGCCTAGTCTGTGTGGGGAGGGGTTAAACTGGCGAGGCTTCTGTGCGAGTTCACATGCCTCTTGTTTATGAAGGGTCAGAGACCGATCAGCGCAGTAAATGATAAGAAAGCAGTCGGTGGTACCTCTTTGGGTGAATGTATTGTGCTTTTCCAGCACTGCAGCTGCGTGAAGTCCCAGAAGAGTTGTCTTCAGTGATCACCTGTGTCTGTGACTTTGCCACTGCGCCGATATGCGCCGAGGTACCTCGAGGGAGCTGTCCATCAAAGTGGGGTACAGGACGGGATAGCTTGCATAGCCTAGTGTGTGTGGGGAGGGGCCAAACTGGCGAGGCTTCTGTGCGTGTGCACTTGCCTCTTGTTTATGAAGGGTCAGAGACCGATTAGCGCAGCAAATGAGGAGAAAGCAGTCGGTGGTACCTCTTTGGGTGAATGTATTGTGCTTTTCCAGCACTGCAGCTGCGTAAAGGCCCAGAAGAGTTGTCTCGAGTGACCACGTGTGTCTGTAACTTTGCCACCGCGCCGTTTGGCGCCAAGGTCCCTCGAGTGAGCTGTCCATCACAGTGGTGGGAAGGGCGGGATAGGTTGCATAGCCTAGTGTGTGTGGGGAGGGGTTAAACTGGCGAGGCTTCTGTGCGAGTTCACATGCCTCTTGTTTATGAAGGGTCAGAGACAGATCAGCGCAGAAAATGATAAGAAAGCAGTAGGTGGTACCTCTTTGGGTGAATGTATTGTGCTTTTCAAACACTACAGCTGCGTATAGGCCCAGAAGAGTTGTCTCGAGTGACCACGTGTGTCTGTAACTTTGCCACCGCGCCGTTTGGCGCCAAGGTCCCTTGAGTGAGCTGTCCATCACAGTGGGGGAAAGGGCGGGAAGATGTTGCATAGCCTAGTGTGTGGGGCGGGGCCAAACGGGCGGGGCTTCTGTACAGTTCACATGCCTCTTGTTTATAAAGGGTCAGAGACCATCAGAGCATCAGATGAGGAGAAATCAGCCTCCTGGTCACTGGAAGTACAGGAGGATTGCGCTCGAGAAACTCGTGGATGCCTAGACCTCCATCACGGATTACAGCTAATTGTAGACTGTAGCCTCGACCTTGCTCACTAGGTTCTTGGGCTGATTATAATGTTTTACTGAAGTTTAGCTTCAACCGGGGCACGTGCTGTTTCTTTTGTATCTGTAAGTGCTTCCTGTTGAGGTTTAATTTTTGAAACAGGAGCATCGTGCCAAAATGAATCCTGCCTGCATATTTATCCACGAAGATGCCACCATGTTGTGCCATACCTCTACTCAACTGGAGTACTTTCTACTGGGTAGTCAGTAAGTGCTACCTCGTTGGGTAAATGTATGGTGCTTTTCCTACACTACAGCTGCGTAAAGGCCCAGAAGAGAAGTCTTCAGTGATCACCTGTGTCTGTGACTTTGCCACTGCGCTGATAGGCGCCTAGGTACCTCGAGTGAGCTGTCCATCACAGTGGGGGAAAGGGCGTGATAGGTTGCATAGCCTAGTCTGTGTGGGGAGGGGTTAAACTGGCGAGGCTTCTGTGCGAGTTCACATGCCTCTTGTTTATGAAGGGTCAGAGACCGATCAGCTCAGTAAATGATAAGAAAGCAGTCGGTGGTACCTCTTTGGGTGAATGTATTGTGCTTTTCCAGCACTGCAGCTGCGTAAAGGCCCAGAAGAGAAGTCTTCAGTGATCACCTGTGTCTGTGACTTTGCCACTGCGCTGATAGGCGCCTGGGTACCTCGAGTGAGCTGTCCATCACAGTGGGGGAAAGGGCAGAATAGGTTGCATAGCCTAGTCAGTGACTTTGCCACTGCGCTGATAGGCGCCGAGGTACCCCGAGTGAGCTGTCCATCACAGTGGGGGAAAGGGCGGGATAGGTTGCATAGCCTAGTCTGTGTGGGGAGGGGTTAAACTGGCGAGGCTTCTGTGCGAGTTCACATGCCTCTTGTTTATGAAGGGTCAGAGACCGATCAGCTCAGTAAATGATAAGAAAGCAGTCGGTGGTACCTCTTTGGGTGAATGTATTGTGCTTTTCCAGCACTGCAGCTGCGTAAAGGCCAGAAGAGTTGTATTCAGGGATCACCTGTGTCTGTAACGTTGCCACTGCGCCGATAGGCGCCGAGGTACCTCGAGTGAGCTGTCCATCACAGTGGGGGAAAGGGCGGGATAGGTTGCATAGCCTAGTGTGTGTGGGGAGGGGCCAAATTGGCGAGGCTTCTGTGTGTGTGCACTTGCCTCTTGTTTATGAAGGGTCAGAGACCGATTAGCGCAGCAAATGAGGAGAAAGCAGTCGGTGGTACCTCTTTGGGTGAATGTATTGTGCTTTTCAAACACTACAGCTGCGTATAGGCCCAGAAGAGTTGTCTCGAGTGACCACGTGTGTCTGTAACTTTGCCACCGCGCCGTTTGGCGCCAAGGTCCCTTGAGTGAGCTGTCCATCACAGTGGGGGAAAGGGCGGGAAGATATTGCATAGCCTAGTGTGTGGGGCGGGGCCAAACGGGCGGGGCTTCTGTGCAGTTCACATGCCTCTTGTTTATAAAGGGTCAGAGACCATCAGAGCATCAGATGAGGAGAAATCAGCCTCCTGGTCACTGGAAGTACAGGAGGATTGCGCTCGAGAAACTCGTGGATGCCTAGACTTCCATCATGGATTACAGCTAATTGTAGACTGTAGCCTCGACCTTGCTCACTAGGTTCTTGGGCTGATTATAATGCGTTACTGAAGTTTAGCTTCATCCGGGGCACGTGCTGTTTCTTTTGTATCTGTAAGTGCTTCCTGTTGAGGTTTAATTTTTGAAACAGGAGCATCGTGCCAAAATGAATCCTGCCTGCATATTTATCCACGAAGATGCCACCATGTTGTGCCATACCTCTACTCAACTGGAGTACTTTCTACTGGGTAGTCAGTAAGTGCTACCTCGTTGGGTAAATGTATGGTGCTTTTCCTACACTACAGCTGCGTAAAGGCCCAGAAGAGAAGTCTTCAGTGATCACCTGTGTCTGTGACTTTGCCACTGCGCTGATAGGCGCCTAGGTACCTCGAGTGTGCTGTCCATCACAGTGGGGGAAAGGGCGGGATAGGTTGCATAGCCTAGTCAGTGACTTTGCCACTGCGCTGATCGGCGCCGAGGTACCTCGAGTGAGCTGTCCATCACAGTGGGGAAAAGGGCGGGATAGGTTGCATAGCCTAGTCTGTGTGGGGAGGGGTTAAACTGGCGAGGCTTCTGTGCGAGTTCACATGCCTCTTGTTTATGAAGGGTCAGAGACCGATCAGCGCAGTAAATGATAAGAAAGCAGTCGGTGGTACCTCTTTGGGTGAATGTATTGTGCTTTTCCAGCACTGCAGCTGCGTGAAGTCCCAGAAGAGTTGTCTTCATTGATCACCTGTGTCTGTGACTTTGCCACTGCGCTGATCGGCGCCGAGGTACCTCGAGTGAGCTGTCCATCACAGTGGGGAAAAGGACGGGATAGCTTGCATAGCCTAGTGTGTGTGGGGAGGGGCCAAACTGGCGAGGCTTCTCTGCGTGTGCACTTGCCTCTTGTTTATGAAGGGTCAGAGACCGATTAGCACAGCAAATGAGGAGAAAGCAGTCGGTGGTACCTCTTTGGGTGAATGTATTGTGCTTTTCCAGCACTGCAGCTGCGTATAGGCCCAGAAGAGTTGTCTCGAGTGACCACGTGTGTCTGTAACTTTGCCACCGCGCCGTTTGGCGCCAAGGTCCCTTGAGTGAGCTGTCCATCACAGTGGGGGAAAGGGCGGGAAGATGTTGCATAGCCTAGTGTGTGGGGCGGGGCCAAACGGGCGGGGCTTCTGTACAGTTCACATGCCTCTTGTTTATAAAGGGTCAGAGACCATCAGAGCATCAGATGAGGAGAAATCAGCCTCCTGGTCACTGGAAGTACAGGAGGATTGCGCTCGAGAAACTCGTGGATGCCTAGACCTCCATCACGGATTACAGCTAATTGTAGACTGTAGCCTCGACCTTGCTCACTAGGTTCTTGGGCTGATTATAATGTTTTACTGAAGTTTAGCTTCAACCGGGGCACGTGCTGTTTCTTTTGTATCTGTAAGTGCTTCCTGTTGAGGTTTAATTTTTGAAACAGGAGCATCGTGCCAAAATGAATCCTGCCTGCATATTTATCCACGAAGATGCCACCATGTTGTGCCATACCTCTACTCAACTGGAGTACTTTCTACTGGGTAGTCAGTAAGTGCTACCTCGTTGGGTAAATGTATGGTGCTTTTCCTACACTACAGCTGCGTAAAGGCCCAGAAGAGAAGTCTTCAGTGATCACCTGTGTCTGTGACTTTGCCACTGCGCTGATAGGCGCCTAGGTACCTCGAGTGAGCTGTCCATCACAGTGGGGGAAAGGGCGTGATAGGTTGCATAGCCTAGTCTGTGTGGGGAGGGGTTAAACTGGCGAGGCTTCTGTGCGAGTTCACATGCCTCTTGTTTATGAAGGGTCAGAGACCGATCAGCTCAGTAAATGATAAGAAAGCAGTCGGTGGTACCTCTTTGGGTGAATGTATTGTGCTTTTCCAGCACTGCAGCTGCGTAAAGGCCCAGAAGAGAAGTCTTCAGTGATCACCTGTGTTTGTGACTTTGCCACTGCGCTGATAGGCGCCTGGGTACCTCGAGTGAGCTGTCCATCACAGTGGGGGAAAGGGCAGAATAGGTTGCATAGCCTAGTCAGTGACTTTGCCACTGCGCTGATAGGCGCCGAGGTACCCCGAGTGAGCTGTCCATCACAGTGGGGGAAAGGGCGGGATAGGTTGCATAGCCTAGTCTGTGTGGGGAGGGGTTAAACTGGCGAGGCTTCTGTGCGAGTTCACATGCCTCTTGTTTATGAAGGGTCAGAGACCGATCAGCTCAGTAAATGATAAGAAAGCAGTCGGTGGTACCTCTTTGGGTGAATGTATTGTGCTTTTCCAGCACTGCAGCTGCGTGAAGTCCCAGAAGAGTTGTCTTCAGTGATCACCTGTGTCTGTGACTTTGCCACTGCGCCGATATGCGCCGAGGTACCTCGAGGGAGCTGTCCATCAAAGTGGGGTACAGGACGGGATAGCTTGCATAGCCTAGTGTGTGTGGGGAGGGGCCAAACTGGCGAGGCTTCTGTGCGTGTGCACTTGCCTCTTGTTTATGAAGGGTCAGAGACCGATTAGCGCAGCAAATGAGGAGAAAGCAGTCGGTGGTACCTCTTTGGGTGAATGTATTGTGCTTTTCCAGCACTGCAGCTGCGTAAAGGCCCAGAAGAGTTGTCTCGAGTGACCACGTGTGTCTGTAACTTTGCCACCGCGCCGTTTGGCGCCAAGGTCCCTCGAGTGAGCTGTCCATCACAGTGGTGGGAAGGGCGGGATAGGTTGCATAGCCTAGTGTGTGTGGGGAGGGGTTAAACTGGCGAGGCTTCTGTGCGAGTTCACATGCCTCTTGTTTATGAAGGGTCAGAGACAGATCAGCGCAGAAAATGATAAGAAAGCAGTAGGTGGTACCTCTTTGGGTGAATGTATTGTGCTTTTCAAACACTACAGCTGCGTATAGGCCCAGAAGAGTTGTCTCGAGTGACCACGTGTGTCTGTAACTTTGCCACCGCGCCGTTTGGCGCCAAGGTCCCTTGAGTGAGCTGTCCATCACAGTGGGGGAAAGGGCGGGAAGATGTTGCATAGCCTAGTGTGTGGGGCGGGGCCAAACGGGCGGGGCTTCTGTACAGTTCACATGCCTCTTGTTTATAAAGGGTCAGAGACCATCAGAGCATCAGATGAGGAGAAATCAGCCTCCTGGTCACTGGAAGTACAGGAGGATTGCGCTCGAGAAACTCGTGGATGCCTAGACCTCCATCACGGATTACAGCTAATTGTAGACTGTAGCCTCGACCTTGCTCACTAGGTTCTTGGGCTGATTATAATGTTTTACTGAAGTTTAGCTTCAACCGGGGCACGTGCTGTTTCTTTTGTATCTGTAAGTGCTTCCTGTTGAGGTTTAATTTTTGAAACAGGAGCATCGTGCCAAAATGAATCCTGCCTGCATATTTATCCACGAAGATGCCACCATGTTGTGCCATACCTCTACTCAACTGGAGTACTTTCTACTGGGTAGTCAGTAAGTGCTACCTCGTTGGGTAAATGTATGGTGCTTTTCCTACACTACAGCTGCGTAAAGGCCCAGAAGAGAAGTCTTCAGTGATCACCTGTGTCTGTGACTTTGCCACTGCGCTGATAGGCGCCTAGGTACCTCGAGTGAGCTGTCCATCACAGTGGGGGAAAGGGCGTGATAGGTTGCATAGCCTAGTCTGTGTGGGGAGGGGTTAAACTGGCGAGGCTTCTGTGCGAGTTCACATGCCTCTTGTTTATGAAGGGTCAGAGACCGATCAGCTCAGTAAATGATAAGAAAGCAGTCGGTGGTACCTCTTTGGGTGAATGTATTGTGCTTTTCCAGCACTGCAGCTGCGTAAAGGCCCAGAAGAGAAGTCTTCAGTGATCACCTGTGTCTGTGACTTTGCCACTGCGCTGATAGGCGCCTGGGTACCTCGAGTGAGCTGTCCATCACAGTGGGGGAAAGGGCAGAATAGGTTGCATAGCCTAGTCAGTGACTTTGCCACTGCGCTGATAGGCGCCGAGGTACCCCGAGTGAGCTGTCCATCACAGTGGGGGAAAGGGCGGGATAGGTTGCATAGCCTAGTCTGTGTGGGGAGGGGTTAAACTGGCGAGGCTTCTGTGCGAGTTCACATGCCTCTTGTTTATGAAGGGTCAGAGACAGATCAGCGCAGAAAATGATAAGAAAGCAGTAGGTGGTACCTCTTTGGGTGAATGTATTGTGCTTTTCAAACACTACAGCTGCGTATAGGCCCAGAAGAGTTGTCTCGAGTGACCACGTGTGTCTGTAACTTTGCCACCGCGCCGTTTGGCGCCAAGGTCCCTTGAGTGAGCTGTCCATCACAGTGGGGGAAAGGGCGGGAAGATGTTGCATAGCCTAGTGTGTGGGGTGGGGCCAAACGGGTGGGGCTTCTGTACAGTTCACATGCCTCTTGTTTATAAAGGGTCAGAGACCATCAGAGCATCAGATGAGGAGAAATCAGCCTCCTGGTCACTGGAAGTACAGGAGGATTGCGCTCGAGAAACTCGTGGATGCCTAGACCTCCATCACGGATTACAGCTAATTGTAGACTGTAGCCTCGACCTTGCTCACTAGGTTCTTGGGCTGATTATAATGTTTTACTGAAGTTTAGCTTCAACCGGGGCACGTGCTGTTTCTTTTGTATCTGTAAGTGCTTCCTGTTGAGGTTTAATTTTTGAAACAGGAGCATCGTGCCAAAATGAATCCTGCCTGCATATTTATCCACGAAGATGCCACCATGTTGTGCCATACCTCTACTCAACTGGAGTACTTTCTACTGGGTAGTCAGTAAGTGCTACCTCGTTGGGTAAATGTATGGTGCTTTTCCTACACTACAGCTGCGTAAAGGCCCAGAAGAGAAGTCTTCAGTGATCACCTGTGTCTGTGACTTTGCCACTGCGCTGATAGGCGCCTAGGTACCTCGAGTGAGCTGTCCATCACAGTGGGGGAAAGGGCGTGATAGGTTGCATAGCCTAGTCTGTGTGGGGAGGGGTTAAACTGGCGAGGCTTCTGTGCGAGTTCACATGCCTCTTGTTTATGAAGGGTCAGAGACCGATCAGCTCAGTAAATGATAAGAAAGCAGTCGGTGGTACCTCTTTGGGTGAATCTATTGTGCTTTTCCAGCACTGCAGCTGCGTAAAGGCCCAGAAGAGAAGTCTTCAGTGATCACCTGTGTCTGTGACTTTGCCACTGCGCTGATAGGCGCCTGGGTACCTCGAGTGAGCTGTCCATCACAGTGGGGGAAAGGGCGGGATAGGTTGCATAGCCTAGTCAGTGACTTTGCCACTGCGCTGATAGGCGCCGAGGTACCCCGAGTGAGCTGTCCATCACAGTGGGGGAAAGGGCGGGATAGGTTGCATAGCCTAGTCTGTGTGGGGAGGGGTTAAACTGGCGAGGCTTCTGTGCGAGTTCACATGCCTCTTGTTTATGAAGGGTCAGAGACCGATCAGCTCAGTAAATGATAAGAAAGCAGTCGGTGGTACCTCTTTGGGTGAATGTATTGTGCTTTTCCAGCACTGCAGCTGCGTAAAGGCCAGAAGAGTTGTATTCAGGGATCACCTGTGTCTTTAACGTTGCCACTGCGCCGATAGGCGCCGAGGTACCTCGAGTGAGCTGTCCATCACAGTGGGGGAAAGGGCGGGATAGGTTGCATAGCCTAGTGTGTGGGGAGGGGCCAAATTGGCGAGGCTTCTGTGTGTGTGCACTTGCCTCTTGTTTATGAAGGGTCAGAGACCGATTAGCGCAGCAAATGAGGAGAAAGCAGTCGGTGGTACCTCTTTGGGTGAATGTATTGTGCTTTTCAAACACTACAGCTGCGTATAGGCCCAGAAGAGTTGTCTCGAGTGACCACGTGTGTCTGTAACTTTGCCACCGCGCCGTTTGGCGCCAAGGTCCCTTGAGTGAGCTGTCCATCACAGTGGGGGAAAGGGCGGGAAGATATTGCATAGCCTAGTGTGTGGGGTGGGGCCAAACGGGCGGGGCTTCTGTGCAGTTCACATGCCTCTTGTTTATAAAGGGTCAGAGACCATCAGAGCATCAGATGAGGAGAAATCAGCCTCCTGGTCACTGGAAGTACAGGAGGATTGCGCTCGAGAAACTCGTGGATGCCTAGACTTCCATCATGGATTACAGCTAATTGTAGACTGTAGCCTCGACCTTGCTCACTAGGTTCTTGGGCTGATTATAATGCGTTACTGAAGTTTAGCTTCATCCGGGGCACGTGCTGTTTCTTTTGTATCTGTAAGTGCTTCCTGTTGAGGTTTAATTTTTGAAACAGGAGCATCGTGCCAAAATGAATCCTGCCTGCATATTTATCCACGAAGATGCCACCATGTTGTGCCATACCTCTACTCAACTGGAGTACTTTCTACTGGGTAGTCAGTAAGTGCTACCTCGTTGGGTAAATGTATGGTGCTTTTCCTACACTACAGCTGCGTAAAGGCCCAGAAGAGAAGTCTTCAGTGATCACCTGTGTCTGTGACTTTGCCACTGCGCTGATAGGCGCCTAGGTACCTCGAGTGAGCTGTCCATCACAGTGGGGGAAAGGGCGGGATAGGTTGCATAGCCTAGTCTGTGTGGGGAGGGGTTAAACTGGCGAGGCTTCTGTGCGAGTTCACATGCCTCTTGTTTATGAAGGGTCAGAGACCGATCAGCTCAGTAAATGATAAGAAAGCAGTCGGTGGTACCTCTTTGGGTGAATGTATTGTGCTTTTCCAGCACTGCAGCTGCGTAAAGGCCCAGAAGAGAAGTCTTCAGTGATCACCTGTGTCTGTGACTTTGCCACTGCGCTGATAGGCGCCTGGGTACCTCGAGTGAGCTGTCCATCACAGTGGGGGAAAGGGCAGAATAGGTTGCATAGCCTAGTCAGTGACTTTGCCCCGAGTGAGCTGTCCATCACAGTGGGGGAAAGGGCGGGATAGGTTGCATAGCCTAGTCTGTGTGGGGAGGGGTTAAACTGGCGAGGCTTCTGTGCGAGTTCACATGCCTCTTGTTTATGAAGGGTCAGAGACCGATCAGCTCAGTAAATGATAAGAAAGCAGTCGGTGGTACCTCTTTGGGTGAATGTATTGTGCTTTTCCAGCACTGCAGCTGCGTAAAGGCCAGAAGAGTTGTATTCAGGGATCACCTGTGTCTGTAACGTTGCCACTGCGCCGATAGGCGCCGAGGTACCTCGAGTGAGCTGTCCATCACAGTGGGGGAAAGGGCGGGATAGGTTGCATAGCCTAGTGTGTGTGGGGAGGGGCCAAATTGGCGAGGCTTCTGTGTGTGTGCACTTGCCTCTTGTTCATGAAGGGTCAGAGACCGATTAGCGCAGCAAATGAGGAGAAAGCAGTCGGTGGTACCTCTTTGGGTGAATGTATTGTGCTTTTCAAACACTACAGCTGCGTATAGGCCCAGAAGAGTTGTCTCGAGTGACCACGTGTGTCTGTAACTTTGCCACCGCGCCGTTTGGCGCCAAGGTCCCTTGAGTGAGCTGTCCATCACAGTGGGGGAAAGGGCGGGAAGATATTGCATAGCCTAGTGTGTGGGGCGGGGCCAAACGGGCGGGGCTTCTGTGCAGTTCACATGCCTCTTGTTTATAAAGGGTCAGAGACCATCAGAGCATCAGATGAGGAGAAATCAGCCTCCTGGTCACTGGAAGTACAGGAGGATTGCGCTCGAGAAACTCGTGGATGCCTAGACTTCCATCATGGATTACAGCTAATTGTAGACTGTAGCCTCGACCTTGCTCACTAGGTTCTTGGGCTGATTATAATGCGTTACTGAAGTTTAGCTTCATCCGGGGCACGTGCTGTTTCTTTTGTATCTGTAAGTGCTTCCTGTTGAGGTTTAATTTTTGAAACAGGAGCATCGTGCCAAAATGAATCCTGCCTGCATATTTATCCACGAAGATGCCACCATGTTGTGCCATACCTCTACTCAACTGGAGTACTTTCTACTGGGTAGTCAGTAAGTGCTACCTCGTTGGGTAAATGTATGGTGCTTTTCCTACACTACAGCTGCGTAAAGGCCCAGAAGAGAAGTCTTCAGTGATCACCTGTGTCTGTGACTTTGCCACTGCGCTGATAGGCGCCTAGGTACCTCGAGTGAGCTGTCCATCACAGTGGGGGAAAGGGCGGGATAGGTTGCATAGCCTAGTCAGTGACTTTGCCACTGCGCTGATCGGCGCCGAGGTACCTCGAGTGAGCTGTCCATCACAGTGGGGAAAAGGGCGGGATAGGTTGCATAGCCTAGTCTGTGTGGGGAGGGGTTAAACTGGCGAGGCTTCTGTGCGAGTTCACATGCCTCTTGTTTATGAAGGGTCAGAGACCGATCAGCGCAGTAAATGATAAGAAAGCAGTCGGTGGTACCTCTTTGGGTGAATGTATTGTGCTTTTCCAGCACTGCAGCTGCGTGAAGTCCCAGAAGAGTTGTCTTCAGTGATCACCTGTGTCTGTGACTTTGCCACTGCGCCGATATGCGCCGAGGTACCTCGAGGGAGCTGTCCATCAAAGTGGGGTACAGGACGGGATAGCTTGCATAGCCTAGTGTGTGTGGGGAGGGGCCAAACTGGCGAGGCTTCTGTGCGTGTGCACTTGCCTCTTGTTTATGAAGGGTCAGAGACCGATTAGCGCAGCAAATGAGGAGAAAGCAGTCGGTGGTACCTCTTTGGGTGAATGTATTGTGCTTTTCCAGCACTGCAGCTGCGTAAAGGCCCAGAAGAGTTGTCTCGAGTGACCACGTGTGTCTGTAACTTTGCCACCGCGCCGTTTGGCGCCAAGGTCCCTCGAGTGAGCTGTCCATCACAGTGGTGGGAAGGGCGGGATAGGTTGCATAGCCTAGTGTGTGTGGGGAGGGGTTAAACTGGCGAGGCTTCTGTGCGAGTTCACATGCCTCTTGTTTATGAAGGGTCAGAGACAGATCAGCGCAGTAAATGATAAGAAAGCAGTAGGTG
Source organism: Lissotriton vulgaris (assembly GCF_964263255.1). NCBI lineage: Eukaryota > Metazoa > Chordata > Amphibia > Caudata > Salamandridae > Lissotriton > Lissotriton vulgaris. Next base: position 1,493,545,910 of record NC_141696.1, read on the forward strand.
GTACCTCTTTGGGTGAATGTATTGTGCTTTTCAAACACTACAGCTGCGTATAGGCCCAGAAGAGTTGTCTCGAGTGACCACGTGTGTCTGTAACTTTGCCACCGCGCCGTTTGGCGCCAAGGTCCCTTGAGTGAGCTGTCCATCACAGTGGGGGAAAGGGCGGGAAGATGTTGCATAGCCTAGTGTGTGGGGCGGGGCCAAACGGGCGGGGCTTCTGTACAGTTCACATGCCTCTTGTTTATAAAGGGTCAGAGACCATCAGAGCATCAGATGAGGAGAAATCAGCCTCCTGGTCACTGGAAGTACAGGAGGATTGCGCTCGAGAAACTCGTGGATGCCTAGACCTCCATCACGGATTACAGCTAATTGTAGACTGTAGCCTCGACCTTGCTCACTAGGTTCTTGGGCTGATTATAATGTTTTACTGAAGTTTAGCTTCAACCGGGGCACGTGCTGTTTCTTTTGTATCTGTAAGTGCTTCCTGTTGAGGTTTAATTTTTGAAACAGGAGCATCGTGCCAAAATGAATCCTGCCTGCATATTTATCCACGAAGATGCCACCATGTTGTGCCATACCTCTACTCAACTGGAGTACTTTCTACTGGGTAGTCAGTAAGTGCTACCTCGTTGGGTAAATGTATGGTGCTTTTCCTACACTACAGCTGCGTAAAGGCCCAGAAGAGAAGTCTTCAGTGATCACCTGTGTCTGTGACTTTGCCACTGCGCTGATAGGCGCCTAGGTACCTCGAGTGAGCTGTCCATCACAGTGGGGGAAAGGGCGTGATAGGTTGCATAGCCTAGTCTGTGTGGGGAGGGGTTAAACTGGCGAGGCTTCTGTGCGAGTTCACATGCCTCTTGTTTATGAAGGGTCAGAGACCGATCAGCTCAGTAAATGATAAGAAAGCAGTCGGTGGTACCTCTTTGGGTGAATGTATTGTGCTTTTCCAGCACTGCAGCTGCGTAATGGCCCAGAAGAGAAGTCTTCAGTGATCACCTGTGTCTGTGACTTTGCCACTGCGCTGATAGGCGCCTGGGTACCTCGGGTGAGCTGTCCATCACAGTGGGGGAAAGGGCAGAATAGGTTGCATAGCCTAGTAAGTGACTTTGCCACTGCGCTGATAGGCGCCGAGGTACCCCGAGTGAGCTGTCCATCACAGTGGGGGAAAGGGCGGGATAGGTTGCATAGCCTAGTCTGTGTGGGGAGGGGTTAAACTGGCGAGGCTTCTGTGCGAGTTCACATGCCTCTTGTTTATGAAGGGTCAGAGACCGATCAGCTCAGTAAATGATAAGAAAGCAGTCGGTGGTACCTCTTTGGGTGAATGTATTGTGCTTTTCCAGCACTGCAGCTGCGTAAAGGCCAGAAGAGTTGTATTCAGGGATCACCTGTGTCTGTAACTTTGCCACCGCGCCGTTTGGCGCCGAGGTACCTCGAGTGAGCTGTCCATCACAGTGGGGGAAAGGGCGGGATAGGTTGCATAGCCTAGTGTGTGTGGGGAGGGGCCAAATTGGCGAGGCTTCTGTGTGTGTGCACTTGCCTCTTGTTTATGAAGGGTCAGAGACCGATTAGCGCAGCAAATGAGGAGAAAGCAGTCGGTGGTACCTCTTTGGGTGAATGTATTGTGCTTTTCAAACACTACAGCTGCGTATAGGCCCAGAAGAGTTGTCTCGAGTGACCACGTGTGTCTGTAACTTTGCCACCGCGCCGTTTGGCGCCAAGGTCCCTTGAGTGAGCTGTCCATCACAGTGGGGGAAAGGGCGGGAAGATATTGCATAGCCTAGTGTGTGGGGCGGGGCCAAACGGGCGGGGCTTCTGTGCAGTTCACATGCCTCTTGTTTATAAAGGGTCAGAGACCATCAGAGCATCAGATGAGGAGAAATCAGCCTCCTGGTCACTGGAAGTACAGGAGGATTGCGCTCGAGAAACTCGTGGATGCCTAGACTTCCATCATGGATTACAGCTAATTGTAGACTGTAGCCTCGACCTTGCTCACTAGGTTCTTGGGCTGATTATAATGTTTTACTGAAGTTTAGCTTCAACCGGGGCACGTGCTGTTTCTTTTGTATCTGTAAGTGCTTCCTGTTGAGGTTTAATTTTTGAAACGAGAGCATCGTGCCAAAATGAATCCTGCCTGCATATTTATCCACGAAGATGCCACCATGTTGTGCCATACCTCTACTCAACTGGAGTACTTTCTACTGGGTAGTCAGTAAGTGCTACCTCGTTGGGTAAATGTATGGTGCTTTTCCTACACTACAGCTGCGTAAAGGCCCAGAAGAGAAGTCTTCAGTGATCACCTGTGTCTGTGACTTTGCCACTGCGCTGATAGGCGCCTAGGTACCTCGAGTGAGCTGTCCATCACAGTGGGGGAAAGGGCGGGATAGGTTGCATAGCCTAGTCAGTGACTTTGCCACTGCGCTGATCGGCGCCGAGGTACCTCGAGTGAGCTGTCCATCACAGTGGGGAAAAGGGCGGGATAGGTTGCATAGCCTAGTCTGTGTGGGGAGGGGTTAAACTGGCGAGGCTTCTGTGCGAGTTCACATGCCTCTTGTTTATGAAGGGTCAGAGACCGATCAGCGCAGTAAATGATAAGAAAGCAGTCGGTGGTACCTCTTTCGGTGAATGTATTGTGCTTTTCCAGCACTGCAGCTGCGTGAAGTCCCAGAAGAGTTGTCTTCAGTGATCACCTGTGTCTGTGACTTTGCCACTGCGCCGATATGCGCCGAGGTACCTCGAGGGAGCTGTCCATCAAAGTGGGGTACAGGACGGGATAGCTTGCATAGCCTAGTGTGTGTGGGGAGGGGCCAAACTGGCGAGGCTTCTATGCGTGTGCACTTGCCTCTTGTTTATGAAGGGTCAGAGACCGATTAGCGCAGCAAATGAGGAGAAAGCAGTCGGTGGTACCTCTTTGGGTGAATGTATTGTGCTTTTCCAGCACTGCAGCTGCGTAAAGGCCCAGAAGAGTTGTCTCGAGTGACCACGTGTGTCTGTAACTTTGCCACCGCGCCGTTTGGCGCCAAGGTCCCTCGAGTGAGCTGTCCATCACAGTGGTGGGAAGGGCGGGATAGGTTGCATAGCCTAGTGTGTGTGGGGAGGGGTTAAACTGGCGAGGCTTCTGTGCGAGTTCACATGCCTCTTGTTTATGAAGGGTCAGAGACAGATCAGCGCAGAAAATGATAAGAAAGCAGTAGGTGGTACCTCTTTGGGTGAATGTATTGTGCTTTTCAAACACTACAGCTGCGTATAGGCCCAGAAGAGTTGTCTCAAGTGACCACGTGTGTCTGTAACTTTGCCACCGCGCCGTTTGGCGCCAAGGTCCCTTGAGTGAGCTGTCCATCACAGTGGGGGAAAGGGCGGGAAGATGTTGCATAGCCTAGTGTGTGGGGCGGGGCCAAACGGGCGGGGCTTCTGTACAGTTCACATGCCTCTTGTTTATAAAGGGTCAGAGACCATCAGAGCATCAGATGAGGAGAAATCAGCCTCCTGGTCACTGGAAGTACAGGAGGATTGCGCTCGAGAAACTCGTGGATGCCTAGACCTCCATCACGGATTACAGCTAATTGTAGACTGTAGCCTCGACCTTGCTCACTAGGTTCTTGGGCTGATTATAATGTTTTACTGAAGTTTAGCTTCAACCGGGGCACGTGCTGTTTCTTTTGTATCTGTAAGTGCTTCCTGTTGAGGTTTAATTTTTGAAACAGGAGCATCGTGCCAAAATGAATCCTGCCTGCATATTTATCCACGAAGATGCCACCATGTTGTGCCATACCTCTACTCAACTGGAGTACTTTCTACTGGGTAGTCAGTAAGTGCTACCTCGTTGGGTAAATGTATGGTGCTTTTCCTACACTACAGCTGCGTAAAGGCCCAGAAGAGAAGTCTTCAGTGATCACCTGTGTCTGTGACTTTGCCACTGCGCTGATAGGCGCCTAGGTACCTCGAGTGAGCTGTCCATCACAGTGGGGGAAAGGGCGTGATAGGTTGCATAGCCTAGTCTGTGTGGGGAGGGGTTAAACTGGCGAGGCTTCTGTGCGAGTTCACATGCCTCTTGTTTATGAAGGGTCAGAGACCGATCAGCTCAGTAAATGATAAGAAAGCAGTCGGTGGTACCTCTTTGGGTGAATGTATTGTGCTTTTCCAGCACTGCAGCTGCGTAAAGGCCCAGAAGAGAAGTCTTCAGTGATCACCTGTGTCTGTGACTTTGCCACTGCGCTGATAGGCGCCTGGGTACCTCGAGTGAGCTGTCCATCACAGTGGGGGAAAGGGCAGAATAGGTTGCATAGCCTAGTCAGTGACTTTGCCACTGCGCTGATAGGCGCCGAGGTACCCCGAGTGAGCTGTCCATCACAGTGGGGGAAAGGGCGGGATAGGTTGCATAGCCTAGTCTGTGTGGGGAGGGGTTAAACTGGCGAGGCTTCTGTGCGAGTTCACATGCCTCTTGTTTATGAAGGGTCAGAGACCGATCAGCTCAGTAAATGATAAGAAAGCAGTCGGTGGTACCTCTTTGGGTGAATGTATTGTGCTTTTCCAGCACTGCAGCTGCGTAAAGGCCAGAAGAGTTGTATTCAGGGATCACCTGTGTCTGTAACGTTGCCACTGCGCCGATAGGCGCCGAGGTACCTCGAGTGAGCTGTCCATCACAGTGGGGGAAAGGGCGGGATAGGTTGCATAGCCTAGTGTGTGTGGGGAGGGGCCAAATTGGCGAGGCTTCTGTGTGTGTGCACTTGCCTCTTGTTTATGAAGGGTCAGAGACCGATTAGCGCAGCAAATGAGGAGAAAGCAGTCGGTGGTACCTCTTTGGGTGAATGTATTGTGCTTTTCAAACACTACAGCTGCGTATAGGCCCAGAAGAGTTGTCTCGAGTGACCACGTGTGTCTGTAACTTTGCCACCGCGCCGTTTGGCGCCAAGGTCCCTTGAGTGAGCTGTCCATCACAGTGGGGGAAAGGGCGGGAAGATATTGCATAGCCTAGTGTGTGGGGCGGGGCCAAACGGGCGGGGCTTCTGTGCAGTTCACATGCCTCTTGTTTATAAAGGGTCAGAGACCAACAGAGCATCAGATGAGGAGAAATCAGCCTCCTGGTCACTGGAAGTACAGGAGGATTGCGCTCGAGAAACTCGTGGATGCCTAGACTTCCATCATGGATTACAGCTAATTGTAGACTGTAGCCTCGACCTTGCTCACTAGGTTCTTGGGCTGATTATAATGCGTTACTGAAGTTTAGCTTCATCCGGGGCACGTGCTGTTTCTTTTGTATCTGTAAGTGCTTCCTGTTGAGGTTTAATTTTTGAAACAGGAGCATCGTGCCAAAATGAATCCTGCCTGCATATTTATCCACGAAGATGCCACCATGTTGTGCCATACCTCTACTCAACTGGAGTACTTTCTACTGGGTAGTCAGTAAGTGCTACCTCGTTGGGTAAATGTATGGTGCTTTTCCTACACTACAGCTGCGTAAAGGCCCAGAAGAGAAGTCTTCAGTGATCACCTGTGTCTGTGACTTTGCCACTGCGCTGATAGGCGCCTAGGTACCTCGAGTGTGCTGTCCATCACAGTGGGGGAAAGGGCGGGATAGGTTGCATAGCCTAGTCAGTGACTTTGCCACTGCGCTGATCGGCGCCGAGGTACCTCGAGTGAGCTGTCCATCACAGTGGGGAAAAGGGCGGGATAGGTTGCATAGCCTAGTCTGTGTGGGGAGGGGTTAAACTGGCGAGGCTTCTGTGCGAGTTCACATGCCTCTTGTTTATGAAGGGTCAGAGACCGATCAGCGCAGTAAATGATAAGAAAGCAGTCGGTGGTACCTCTTTGGGTGAATGTATTGTGCTTTTCCAGCACTGCAGCTGCGTGAAGTCCCAGAAGAGTTGTCTTCAGTGATCACCTGTGTCTGTGACTTTGCCACTGCGCCGATATGCGCCGAGGTACCTCGAGGGAGCTGTCCATCAAAGTGGGGTACAGGACGGGATAGCTTGCATAGCCTAGTGTGTGTGGGGAGGGGCCAAACTGGCGAGGCTTCTCTGCGTGTGCACTTGCCTCTTGTTTATGAAGGGTCAGAGACCGATTAGCACAGCAAATGAGGAGAAAGCAGTCGGTGGTACCTCTTTGGGTGAATGTATTGTGCTTTTCCAGCACTGCAGCTGCGTAAAGGCCCAGAAGAGTTGTCTCGAGTGACCACGTGTGTCTGTAACTTTGCCACCGCGCCGTTTGGCGCCAAGGTCCCTCGAGTGAGCTGTCCATCACAGTGGTGGGAAGGGCGGGATAGGTTGCATAGCCTAGTGTGTGTGGGGAGGGGTTAAACTGGCGAGGCTTCTGTGCGAGTTCACATGCCTCTTGTTTATGAAGGGTCAGAGACAGATCAGCGCAGAAAATGATAAGAAAGCAGTAGGTGGTACCTCTTTGGGTGAATGTATTGTGCTTTTCAAACACTACAGCTGCGTATAGGCCCAGAAGAGTTGTCTCGAGTGACCACGTGTGTCTGTAACTTTGCCACCGCGCCGTTTGGCGCCAAGGTCCCTTGAGTGAGCTGTCCATCACAGTGGGGGAAAGGGCGGGAAGATGTTGCATAGCCTAGTGTGTGGGGCGGGGCCAAACGGGCGGGGCTTCTGTACAGTTCACATGCCTCTTGTTTATAAAGGGTCAGAGACCATCAGAGCATCAGATGAGGAGAAATCAGCCTCCTGGTCACTGGAAGTACAGGAGGATTGCGCTCGAGAAACTCGTGGATGCCTAGACCTCCATCACGGATTACAGCTAATTGTAGACTGTAGCCTCGACCTTGCTCACTAGGTTCTTGGGCTGATTATAATGTTTTACTGAAGTTTAGCTTCAACCGGGGCACGTGCTGTTTCTTTTGTATCTGTAAGTGCTTCCTGTTGAGGTTTAATTTTTGAAACAGGAGCATCGTGCCAAAATGAATCCTGCCTGCATATTTATCCACGAAGATGCCACCATGTTGTGCCATACCTCTACTCAACTGGAGTACTTTCTACTGGGTAGTCAGTAAGTGCTACCTCGTTGGGTAAATATATGGTGCTTTTCCTACACTACAGCTGCGTAAAGGCCCAGAAGAGAAGTCTTCAGTGATCACCTGTGTCTGTGACTTTGCCACTGCGCTGATAGGCGCCTAGGTACCTCGAGTGAGCTGTCCATCACGGTGGGGGAAAGGGCGTGATAGGTTGCATAGCCTAGTCTGTGTGGGGAGGGGTTAAACTGGCGAGGCTTCTGTGCGAGTTCACATGCCTCTTGTTTATGAAGGGTCAGAGACCGATCAGCTCAGTAAATGATAAGAAAGCAGTCGGTGGTACCTCTTTGGGTGAATGTATTGTGCTTTTCCAGCACTGCAGCTGCGTAAAGGCCCAGAAGAGAAGTCTTCAGTGATCACCTGTGTCTGTGACTTTGCCACTGCGCTGATAGGCGCCTGGGTACCTCGAGTGAGCTGTCCATCACAGTGGGGGAAAGGGCAGAATAGGTTGCATAGCCTAGTCAGTGACTTTGCCACTGCGCTGATAGGCGCCGAGGTACCCCGAGTGAGCTGTCCATCACAGTGGGGGAAAGGGCGGGATAGGTTGCATAGCCTAGTCTGTGTGGGGAGGGGTTAAACTGGCGAGGCTTCTGTGCGAGTTCACATGCCTCTTGTTTATGAAGGGTCAGAGACCGATCAGCTCAGTAAATGATAAGAAAGCAGTCGGTGGTACCTCTTTGGGTGAATGTATTGTGCTTTTCCAGCACTGCAGCTGCGTAAAGGCCAGAAGAGTTGTATTCAGGGATCACCTGTGTCTGTAACGTTGCCACTGCGCCGATAGGCGCCGAGGTACCTCGAGTGAGCTGTCCATCACAGTGGGGGAAAGGGCGGGATAGGTTGCATAGCCTAGTGTGTGGGGAGGGGCCAAATTGGCGAGGCTTCTGTGTGTGTGCACTTGCCTCTTGTTTATGAAGGGTCAGAGACCGATTAGCGCAGCAAATGAGGAGAAAGCAGTCGGTGGTACCTCTTTGGGTGAATGTATTGTGCTTTTCAAACACTACAGCTGCGTATAGGCCCAGAAGAGTTGTCTCGAGTGACCACGTGTGTCTGTAACTTTGCCACCGCGCCGTTTGGCGCCAAGGTCCCTTGAGTGAGCTGTCCATCACAGTGGGGGAAAGGGCGGGAAGATATTGCATAGCCTAGTGTGTGGGGCGGGGCCAAACGGGCGGGGCTTCTGTGCAGTTCACATGCCTCTTGTTTATAAAGGGTCAGAGACCATCAGAGCATCAGATGAGGAGAAATCAGCCTCCTGGTCACTGGAAGTACAGGAGGATTGCGCTCGAGAAACTCGTGGATGCCTAGACTTCCATCATGGATTACAGCTAATTGTAGACTGTAGCCTCGACCTTGCTCACTAGGTTCTTGGGCTGATTATAATGCGTTACTGAAGTTTAGCTTCATCCGGGGCACGTGCTGTTTCTTTTGTATCTGTAAGTGCTTCCTGTTGAGGTTTAATTTTTGAAACAGGAGCATCGTGCCAAAATGAATCCTGCCTGCATATTTATCCACGAAGATGCCACCATGTTGTGCCATACCTCTACTCAACTGGAGTACTTTCTACTGGGTAGTCAGTAAGTGCTACCTCGTTGGGTAAATGTATGGTGCTTTTCCTACACTACAGCTGCGTAAAGGCCCAGAAGAGAAGTCTTCAGTGATCACCTGTGTCTGTGACTTTGCCACTGCGCTGATAGGCGCCTAGGTACCTCGAGTGAGCTGTCCATCACAGTGGGGGAAAGGGCGTGATAGGTTGCATAGCCTAGTCTGTGTGGGGAGGGGTTAAACTGGCGAGGCTTCTGTGCGAGTTCACATGCCTCTTGTTTATGAAGGGTCAGAGACCGATCAGCTCAGTAAATGATAAGAAAGCAGTCGGTGGTACCTCTTTGGGTGAATGTATTGTGCTTTTCCAGCACTGCAGCTGCGTAAAGGCCCAGAAGAGAAGTCTTCAGTGATCACCTGTGTCTGTGACTTTGCCACTGCGCTGATAGGCGCCTGGGTACCTCGAGTGAGCTGTCCATCACAGTGGGGGAAAGGGCAGAATAGGTTGCATAGCCTAGTCAGTGACTTTGCCACTGCGCTGATAGGCGCCGAGGTACCCCGAGTGAGCTGTCCATCACAGTGGGGGAAAGGGCGGGATAGGTTGCATAGCCTAGTCTGTGTGGGGAGGGGTTAAACTGGCGAGGCTTCTGTGCGAGTTCACCTGCCTCTTGTTTATGAAGGGTCAGAGACCGATCAGCTCAGTAAATGATAAGAAAGCAGTCGGTGGTACCTCTTTGAGTGAATGTATTGTGCTTTTCCAGCACTGCAGCTGCGTAAAGGCCCAGAAGAGAAGTCTTCAGTGATCACCTGTGTCTGTGACTTTGCCACTGCGCTGATAGGCGCCTGGGTACCTCGAGTGAGCTGTCCATCACAGTGGGGGAAAGGGCAGAATAGGTTGCATAGCCTAGTCAGTGACTTTGCCACTGCGCTGATAGGCGCCGAGGTACCCCGAGTGAGCTGTCCATCACAGTGGGGGAAAGGGCGGGATAGGTTGCATAGCCTAGTCTGTGTGGGGAGGGGTTAAACTGGCGAGGCTTCTGTGCGAGTTCACATGCCTCTTGTTTATGAAGGGTCAGAGACCGATCAGCTCAGTAAATGATAAGAAAGCAGTCGGTGGTACCTCTTTGGGTGAATGTATTGTGCTTTTCCAGCACTGCAGCTGCGTAAAGGCCAGAAGAGTTGTATTCAGGGATCACCTGTGTCTGTAACGTTGCCACTGCGCCGATAGGCGCCGAGGTACCTCGAGTGAGCTGTCCATCACAGTGGGGGAAAGGGCGGGATAGGTTGCATAGCCTAGTGTGTGGGGAGGGGCCAAATTGGCGAGGCTTCTGTGTGTGTGCACTTGCCTCTTGTTTATGAAGGGTCAGAGACCGATTAGCGCAGCAAATGAGGAGAAAGCAGTCGGTGGTACCTCTTTGGGTGAATGTATTGTGCTTTTCAAACACTACAGCTGCGTATAGGCCCAGAAGAGTTGTCTCGAGTGACCACGTGTGTCTGTAACTTTGCCACCGCGCCGTTTGGCGCCAAGGTCCCTTGAGTGAGCTGTCCATCACAGTGGGGGAAAGGGCGGGAAGATGTTGCATAGCCTAGTGTGTGGGGCGGGGCCAAACGGGCGGGGCTTCTGTACAGTTCACATGCCTCTTGTTTATAAAGGGTCAGAGACCATCAGAGCATCAGATGAGGAGAAATCAGCCTCCTGGTCACTGGAAGTACAGGAGGATTGCGCTCGAGAAACTCGTGGATGCCTAGACCTCCATCACGGATTACAGCTAATTGTAGACTGTAGCCTCGACCTTGCTCACTAGGTTCTTGGGCTGATTATAATGTTTTACTGAAGTTTAGCTTCAACCGGGGCACGTGCTGTTTCTTTTGTATCTGTAAGTGCTTCCTGTTGAGGTTTAATTTTTGAAACAGGAGCATCGTGCCAAAATGAATCCTGCCTGCATATTTATCCACGAAGATGCCACCATGTTGTGCCATACCTCTACTCAACTGGAGTACTTTCTACTGGGTAGTCAGTAAGTGCTACCTCGTTGGGTAAATGTATGGTGCTTTTCCTACACTACAGCTGCGTAAAGGCCCAGAAGAGAAGTCTTCAGTGATCACCTGTGTCTGTGACTTTGCCACTGCGCTGATAGGCGCCTAGGTACCTCGAGTGAGCTGTCCATCACAGTGGGGGAAAGGGCGGGATAGGTTGCATAGCCTAGTCTGTGTGGGGAGGGGTTAAACTGGCGAGGCTTCTGTGCGAGTTCACATGCCTCTTGTTTATGAAGGGTCAGAGACCGATCAGCTCAGTAAATGATAAGAAAGCAGTCGGTGGTACCTCTTTGGGTGAATGTATTGTGCTTTTCCAGCACTGCAGCTGCGTAAAGGCCCAGAAGAGAAGTCTTCAGTGATCACCTGTGTCTGTGACTTTGCCACTGCGCTGATAGGCGCCTTGGTACCTCGAGTGAGCTGTCCATCACAGTGGGGGAAAGGGCAGAATAGGTTGCATAGCCTAGTCAGTGACTTTGCCGCTGCGCTGATAGGCGCCGAGGTACCCCGAGTGAGCTGTCCATCACAGTGAGGGAAAGGGCGTGATAGGTTGCATAGCCTAGTCTGTGTGGGGAGGGGTTAAACTGGCGAGGCTTCTGTGCGAGTTCACATGCCTCTTGTTTATGAAGGGTCAGAGACCGATCAGCTCAGTAAATTATAAGAAAGCAGTCGGTGGTACCTCTTTGGGTGAATGTATTGTGCTTTTCCAGCACTGCAGCTGCGTAAAGGCCAGAAGAGTTGTATTCAGGGATCACCTGTGTCTGTAACGTTGCCACTGCGCCTATAGGCGCCGAGGTACCTCGAGTGAGCTGTCCATCACAGTGGGGGAAAGGGCGGGATAGGTTGCATAGCCTAGTGTGTGTGGGGAGGGGCCAAATTGGCGAGGCTTCTGTGTGTGTGCACTTGCCTCTTGTTTATGAAGGGTCAGAGACCGATTAGCGCAGCAAATGAGGAGAAAGCAGTCGGTGGTACCTCTTTGGGTGAATGTATTGTGCTTTTCAAACAGTACAGCTGCGTATAGGCCCAGAAGAGTTGTCTCGAGTGACCACGTGTGTCTGTAACTTTGCCACCCGCCGCTTGGCGCCAAGGTCCCTTGAGTGAGCTGTCCATCACAGTGGGGGAAAGGGCGGGAAGATATTGCATAGCCTAGTGTGTGGGGCGGGGCCAAACGGGCGGGGCTTCTGTGCAGTTCACATGCCTCTTGTTTATAAAGGGTCAGAGACCATCAGAGCATCAGATGAGGAGAAATCAGCCTCCTGGTCACTGGAAGTACAGGAGGATTGCGCTCGAGAAACTCGTGGATGCCTAGACTTCCATCATGGATTACAGCTAATTGTAGACTGTAGCCTCGACCTTGCTCACTAGGTTCTTGGGCTGATTATAATGCGTTACTGAAGTTTAGCTTCATCCGGGGCACGTGCTGTTTCTTTTGTATCTGTAAGTGCTTCCTGTTGAGGTTTAATTTTTGAAACAGGAGCATCGTGCCAAAATGAATCCTGCCTGCATATTTATCCACGAAGATGCCACCATGTTGTGCCATACCTCTACTCAACTGGAGTACTTTCTACTGGGTAGTCAGTAAGTGCTACCTCGTTGGGTAAATGTATGGTGCTTTTCCTACACTACAGCTGCGTAAAGGCCCAGAAGAGAAGTCTTCAGTGATCACCTGTGTCTGTGACTTTGCCACTGCGCTGATAGGCGCCTAGGTACCTCGAGTGAGCTGTCCATCACAGTGGGGGAAAGGGCGGGATAGGTTGCATAGCCTAGTCAGTGACTTTGCCACTGCGCTGATCGGCGCCGAGGTACCTCGAGTGAGCTGTCCATCACAGTGGGGAAAAGGGCGGGATAGGTTGCATAGCCTAGTCTGTGTGGGGAGGGGTTAAACTGGCGAGGCTTCTGTGCGAGTTCACATGCCTCTTGTTTATGAAGGGTCAGAGACCGATCAGCGCAGTAAATGATAAGAAAGCAGTCGGTGGTACCTCTTTGGGTGAATGTATTGTGCTTTTCCAGCACTGCAGCTGCGTGAAGTCCCAGAAGAGTTGTCTTCAGTGATCACCTGTGTCTGTGACTTTGCCACTGCGCCGATATGCGCCGAGGTACCTCGAGGGAGCTGTCCATCAAAGTGGGGTACAGGACGGGATAGCTTGCATAGCCTAGTGTGTGTGGGGAGGGGCCAAACTGGCGAGGCTTCTGTGCGTGTGCACTTGCCTCTTGTTTATGAAGGGTCAGAGACCGATTAGCGCAGCAAATGAGGAGAAAGCAGTCGGTGGTACCTCTTTGGGTGAATGTATTGTGCTTTTCAAACACTACAGCTGCGTATAGGCCCAGAAGAGTTGTCTCGAGTGACCACGTGTGTCTGTAACTTTGCCACCGCGCCGTTTGGCGCCAAGGTCCCTTGAGTGAGCTGTCCATCACAGTGGGGGAAAGGGCGGGAAGATGTTGCATAGCCTAGTGTGTGGGGCGGGGCCAAACGGGCGGGGCTTCTGTACAGTTCACATGCCTCTTGTTTATAAAGGGTCAGAGACCATCAGAGCATCAGATGAGGAGAAATCAGCCTCCTGGTCACTGGAAGTACAGGAGGATTGCGCTCGAGAAACTCGTGGATGCCTAGACCTCCATCACGGATTACAGCTAATTGTAGACTGTAGCCTCGACCTTGCTCACTAGGTTCTTGGGCTGATTATAATGTTTTACTGAAGTTTAGCTTCAACCGGGGCACGTGCTGTTTCTTTTGTATCTGTAAGTGCTTCCTGTTGAGGTTTAATTTTTGAAACAGGAGCATCGTGCCAAAATGAATCCTGCCTGCATATTTATCCACGAAGATGCCACCATGTTGTGCCATACCTCTACTCAACTGGAGTACTTTCTACTGGGTAGTCAGTAAGTGCTACCTCGTTGGGTAAATGTATGGTGCTTTTCCTACACTACAGCTGCGTAAAGGCCCAGAAGAGAAGTCTTCAGTGATCACCTGTGTCTGTGACTTTGCCACTGCGCTGATAGGCGCCTAGGTACCTCGAGTGAGCTGTCCATCACAGTGGGGGAAAGGGCGTGATAGGTTGCATAGCCTAGTCTGTGTGGGGAGGGGTTAAACTGGCGAGGCTTGTGTGCGAGTTCACATGCCTCTTGTTTATGAAGGGTCAGAGACCGATCAGCTCAGTAAATGATAAGAAAGCAGTCGGTGGTACCTCTGTGGGTGAATGTATTGTGCTTTTCCAGCACTGCAGCTGCGTAAAGGCCCAGAAGAGAAGTCTTCAGTGATCACCTGTGTTTGTGACTTTGCCACTGCGCTGATAGGCGCCTGGGTACCTCGAGTGAGCTGTCCATCACAGTGGGGGAAAGGGCAGAATAGGTTGCATAGCCTAGTCAGTGACTTTGCCACTGCGCTGATAGGCGCCGAGGTACCCCGAGTGAGCTGTCCATCACAGTGGGGGAAAGGGCGGGATAGGTTGCATAGCCTAGTCTGTGTGGGGAGGGGTTAAACTGGCGAGGCTTCTGTGCGAGTTCACATGCCTCTTGTTTATGAAGGGTCAGAGACCGATCAGCTCAGTAAATGATAAGAAAGCAGTCGGTGGTACCTCTTTGGGTGAATGTATTGTGCTTTTCCAGCACTGCAGCTGCGTAAAGGCCAGAAGAGTTGTATTCAGGGATCACCTGTGTCTGTAACGTTGCCACTGCGCCGATAGGCGCCGAGGTACCTCGAGTGAGCTGTCCATCACAGTGGGGGAAAGGGCGGGATAGGTTGCATAGCCTAGTGTGTGTGGGGAGGGGCCAAATTGGCGAGGCTTCTGTGTGTGTGCACTTGCCTCTTGTTTATGAAGGGTCAGAGACCGATTAGCGCAGCAAATGAGGAGAAAGCAGTCGGTGGTACCTCTTTGGGTGAATGTATTGTGCTTTTCAAACACTACAGCTGCGTATAGGCCCAGAAGAGTTGTCTCGAGTGACCACGTGTGTCTGTAACTTTGCCACCGCGCCGTTTGGCGCCAAGGTCCCCTGAGTGAGCTGTCCATCACAGTGGGGGAAAGGGCGGGAAGATATTGCATAGCCTAGTGTGTGGGGCGGGGCCAAACGGGCGGGGCTTCTGTGCAGTTCACATGCCTCTTGTTTATAAAGGGTCAGAGACCATCAGAGCATCAGATGAGGAGAAATCAGCCTCCTGGTCACTGGAAGTACAGGAGGATTGCGCTCGAGAAACTCGTGGATGCCTAGACTTCCATCATGGATTACAGCTAATTGTAGACTGTAGCCTCGACCTTGCTCACTAGGTTCTTGGGCTGATTATAATGCGTTACTGAAGTTTAGCTTCATCCGGGGCACGTGCTGTTTCTTTTGTATCTGTAAGTGCTTCCTGTTGAGGTTTAATTTTTGAAACAGGAGCATCGTGCCAAAATGAATCCTGCCTGCATATTTATCCACGAAGATGCCACCATGTTGTGCCATACCTCTACTCAACTGGAGTACTTTCTACTGGGTAGTCAGTAAGTGCTACCTCGTTGGGTAAATGTATGGTGCTTTTCCTACACTACAGCTGCGTAAAGGCCCAGAAGAGAAGTCTTCAGTGATCACCTGTGTCTGTGACTTTGCCACTGCGCTGATAGGCGCCTAGGTACCTCGAGTTGCTGTCCATCACAGTGGGGGAAAGGGCGGGATAGGTTGCATAGCCTAGTCAGTGACTTTGCCACTGCGCTGATCGGCGCCGAGGTACCTCGAGTGAGCTGTCCATCACAGTGGGGAAAAGGGCGGGATAGGTTGCATAGCCTAGTCTGTGTGGGGAGGGGTTAAACTGGCGAGGCTTCTGTGCGAGTTCACATGCCTCTTGTTTATGAAGGGTCAGAGACCGATCAGCGCAGTAAATGATAAGAAAGCAGTCGGTGGTACCTCTTTGGGTGAATGTATTGTGCTTTTCCAGCACTGCAGCTGCGTGAAGTCCCAGAAGAGTTGTCTTCAGTGATCACCTGTGTCTGTGACTTTGCCACTGCGCCGATATGCGCCGAGGTACCTCGAGGGAGCTGTCCATCAAAGTGGGGTACAGGACGGGATAGCTTGCATAGCCTAGTGTGTGTGGGGAGGGGCCAAACTGGCGAGGCTTCTGTGCGTGTGCACTTGCCTCTTGTTTATGAAGGGTCAGAGACCGATTAGCGCAGCAAATGAGGAGAAAGCAGTCGGTGGTACCTCTTTGGGTGAATGTATTGTGCTTTTCCAGCACTGCAGCTGCGTAAAGGCCCAGAAGAGTTGTCTCGAGTGACCACGTGTGTCTGTAACTTTGCCACCGCGCCGTTTGGCGCCAAGGTCCCTCGAGTGAGCTGTCCATCACAGTGGTGGGAAGGGCGGGATAGGTTGCATAGCCTAGTGTGTGTGGGGAGGGGTTAAACTGGCGAGGCTTCTGTGCGAGTTCACATGCCTCTTGTTTATGAAGGGTCAGAGACAGATCAGCGCAGAAAATGATAAGAAAGCAGTAGGTGGTACCTCTTTGGGTGAATGTATTGTGCTTTTCAAACACTACAGCTGCGTATAGGCCCAGAAGAGTTGTCTCGAGTGACCACGTGTGTCTATAACTTTGCCACCGCGCCGTTTGGCGCCAAGGTCCCTTGAGTGAGCTGTCCATCACAGTGGGGGAAAGGGCGGGAAGATGTTGCATAGCCTAGTGTGTGGGGCGGGGCCAAACGGGCGGGGCTTCTGTACAGTTCACATGCCTCTTGTTTATAAAGGGTCAGAGACCATCAGAGCATCAGATGAGGAGAAATCAGCCTCCTGGTCACTGGAAGTACAGGAGGATTGCGCTCGAGAAACTCGTGGATGCCTAGACCTCCATCACGGATTACAGCTAATTGTAGACTGTAGCCTCGACCTTGCTCACTAGGTTCTTGGGCTGATTATAATGTTTTACTGAAGTTTAGCTTCAACCGGGGCACGTGCTGTTTCTTTTGTATCTGTAAGTGATTCCTGTTGAGGTTTAATTTTTGAAACAGGAGCATCGTGCCAAAATGAATCCTGCCTGCATATTTATCCACGAAGATGCCACCATGTTGTGCCATACCTCTACTCAACTGGAGTACTTTCTACTGGGTAGTCAGTAAGTGCTACCTCGTTGGGTAAATGTATGGTGCTTTTCCTACACTACAGCTGCGTAAAGGCCCAGAAGAGAAGTCTTCAGTGATCACCTGTGTCTGTGACTTTGCCACTGCGCTGATAGGCGCCTAGGTACCTCGAGTGAGCTGTCCATCACAGTGGGGGAAAGGGCGGGATAGGTTGCATAGCCTAGTCTGTGTGGGGAGGGGTTAAACTGGCGAGGCTTCTGTGCGAGTTCACATGCCTCTTGTTTATGAAGGGTCAGAGACCGATCAGCTCAGTAAATGATAAGAAAGCAGTCGGTGGTACCTCTTTGGGTGAATGTATTGTGCTTTTCCAGCACTGCAGCTGCGTAAAGGCCAGAAGAGTTGTATTCAGGGATCACCTGTGTCTGTAACATTGCCACTGCGCCGATAGGCGCCGAGGTACCTCGAGTGAGCTGTCCATCACAGTGGGGGAAAGGGCGGGATAGGTTGCATAGCCTAGTGTGTGTGGGGAGGGGCCAAATTGGCGAGGCTTCTGTGTGTGTGCACTTGCCTCTTGTTTATGAAGGGTCAGAGACCGATTAGCGCAGCAAATGAGGAGAAAGCAGTCGGTGGTACCTCTTTGGGTGAATGTATTGTGCTTTTCAAACACTACAGCTGCGTATAGGCCCAGAAGAGTTGTCTCGAGTGACCACGTGTGTCTGTAACTTTGCCACCGCGCCGTTTGGCGCCAAGGTCCCTTGAGTGAGCTGTCCATCACAGTGGGGGAAAGGGCGGGAAGATATTGCATAGCCTAGTGTGTGGGGCGGGGCCAAACGGGCGGGGCTTCTGTGCAGTTCACATGCCTCTTGTTTATAAAGGGTCAGAGACCATCAGAGCATCAGATGAGGAGAAATCAGCCTCCTGGTCACTGGAAGTACAGGAGGATTGCGCTCGAGAAACTCGTGGATGCCTAGACATCCATCATGGATTACAGCTAATTGTAGACTGTAGCCTCGACCTTGCTCACTAGGTTCTTGGGCTGATTATAATGCGTTACTGAAGTTTAGCTTCATCCGGGGCACGTGCTGTTTCTTTTGTATCTGTAAGTGCTTCCTGTTGAGGTTTAATTTTTGAAACAGGAGCATCGTGCCAAAATGAATCCTGCCTGCATATTTATCCACGAAGATGCCACCATGTTGTGCCATACCTCTACTCAACTGGAGTACTTTCTACTGGGTAGTCAGTAAGTGCTACCTCGTTGGGTAAATGTATGGTGCTTTTCCTACACTACAGCTGCGTAAAGGCCCAGAAGAGAAGTCTTCAGTGATCACCTGTGTCTGTGACTTTGCCACTGCGCTGATAGGCGCCTAGGTACCTCGAGTGAGCTGTCCATCACAGTGGGGGAAAGGGCGGGATAGGTTGCATAGCCTAGTCAGTGACTTTGCCACTGCGCTGATCGGCGCCGAGGTACCTCGAGTGAGCTGTCCATCACAGTGGGGAAAAGGGCGGGATAGGTTGCATAGCCTAGTCTGTGTGGGGAGGGGTTAAACTGGCGAGGCTTCTGTGCGAGTTCACATGCCTCTTGTTTATGAAGGGTCAGAGACCGATCAGCGCAGTAAATGATAAGAAAGCAGTCGGTGGTACCTCTTTGGGTGAATGTATTGTGCTTTTCCAGCACTGCAGCTGCGTGAAGTCCCAGAAGAGTTGTCTTCAGTGATCACCTGTGTCTGTGACTTTGCCACTGCGCCGATATGCGCCGAGGTACCTCGAGGGAGCTGTCCATCAAAGTGGGGTACAGGACGGGATAGCTTCCATAGCCTAGTGTGTGTGGGGAGGGGCCAAACTGGCGAGGCTTCTGTGCGTGTGCACTTGCCTCTTGTTTATGAAGGGTCAGAGACCGATTAGCGCAGCAAATGAGGAGAAAGCAGTCGGTGGTACCTCTTTGGGTGAATGTATTGTGCTTTTCCAGCACTGCAGCTGCGTAAAGGCCCAGAAGAGTTGTCTCGAGTGACCACGTGTGTCTGTAACTTTGCCACCGCGCCGTTTGGCGCCAAGGTCCCTCGAGTGAGCTGTCCATCACAGTGGTGGGAAGGGCGGGATAGGTTGCATAGCCTAGTGTGTGTGGGGAGGGGTTAAACTGGCGAGGCTTCTGTGCGAGTTCACATGCCTCTTGTTTATGAAGGGTCAGAGACAGATCAGCGCAGTAAATGATAAGAAAGCAGTAGGTGGTACCTCTTTGGGTGAATGTATTGTGCTTTTCAAACACTACAGCTGCGTATAGGCCCAGAAGAGTTGTCTCGAGTGACCACGTGTGTCTGTAACTTTGCCACCGCGCCGTTTGGCGCCAAGGTCCCTTGAGTGAGCTGTCCATCACAGTGGGGGAAAGGGCGGGAAGATGTTGCATAGCCTAGTGTGTGGGGCGGGGCCAAACGGGCGGGGCTTCTGTACAGTTCACATGCCTCTTGTTTATAAAGGGTCAGAGACCATCAGAGCATCAGATGAGGAGAAATCAGCCTCCTGGTCACTGGAAGTACAGGAGGATTGCGCTCGAGAAACTCGTGGATGCCTAGACCTCCATCACGGATTACAGCTAATTGTAGACTGTAGCCTCGACCTTGCTCACTAGGTTCTTGGGCTGATTATAATGTTTTACTGAAGTTTAGCTTCAACCGGGGCACGTGCTGTTTCTTTTGTATCTGTAAGTGCTTCCTGTTGAGGTTTAATTTTTGAAACAGGAGCATCGTGCCAAAATGAATCCTGCCTGCATATTTATCCACGAAGATGCCACCATGTTGTGCCATACCTCTACTCAACTGGAGTACTTTCTACTGGGTAGTCAGTAAGTGCTACCTCGTTGGGTAAATGTATGGTGCTTTTCCTACACTACAGCTGCGTAAAGGCCCAGAAGAGAAGTCTTCAGTGATCACCTGTGTCTGTGACTTTGCCACTGCGCTGATAGGCGCCTAGGTACCTCGAGTGAGCTGTCCATCACAGTGGGGGAAAGGGCGTGATAGGTTGCATAGCCTAGTCTGTGTGGGGAGGGGTTAAACTGGCGAGGCTTCTGTGCGAGTTCACATGCCTCTTGTTTATGAAGGGTCAGAGACCGATCAGCTCAGTAAATGATAAGAAAGCAGTCGGTGGTACCTCTTTGGGTGAATGTATTGTGCTTTTCCAGCACTGCAGCTGCGTAAAGGCCCAGAAGAGAAGTCTTCAGTGATCACCTGTGTCTGTGACTTTGCCACTGCGCTGATAGGCGCCTGGGTACCTCGAGTGAGCTGTCCATCACAGTGGGGGAAAGGGCAGAATAGGTTGCATAGCCTAGTCAGTGACTTTGCCACTGCGCTGATAGGCGCCGAGGTACCCCGAGTGAGCTGTCCATCACAGTGGGGGAAAGGGCGGGATAGGTTGCATAGCCTAGTCTGTGTGGGGAGGGGTTAAACTGGCGAGGCTTCTGTGCGAGTTCACATGCCTCTTGTTTATGAAGGGTCAGAGACCGATCAGCTCAGTAAATGATAAGAAAGCAGTCGGTGGTACCTCTTTGGGTGAATGTATTGTGCTTTTCCAGCACTGCAGCTGCGTAAAGGCCAGAAGAGTTGTATTCAGGGACAGGGTCGGATTGGCAAGGCGGGCATTCGGGAAACGGCCGAAGGGCCGTTGTCTCAGTGCCCTCTGTGGGCCGGTTTTTTTCTCCCCTTTATCAGTTCACAGAGAGTGCTCTCTGCTATCTGCTCTCTGTGAACTTGGGAAGGGGAGAAAAAAAACGGCCCACAGAGCGCACGGAAACAGAGACAGAAATGAAAGCGCTTCACTGTGTGCCATGCAGTGATTATTAGCTGTGGCCTCACTTCACCCCCTGCCCCTGAAAAGCAATCACGCCAAGGGTGGGCTGGGGAGCGGTGATTGTCTGCGAAAATCGGCCTCCCTGGGGGCCAGGTGTTGCTCAGGCCTTGAGCCATTTCCACCTCGGCCCCCCTGGGGCCCACGCAGCCGAGAAACGGTGTTAATCTTAACACCTCGCCCACAGCCCCTCAGATTCAGGGCACAGTGGGCGAGGAAGAATGGGTCTGGCTGTGGGGGCTAGGTGATGTTTTGAACTCCCACCATCTTCACCTCAGCCTTCCCCTGTCTACCATTGTGCTCCCCTGCCAAGACATTGCCCTGGGGCCTGGAGGGCTGGGGAGGGCTGATTAATTTACTAATTGCAGGGGCCATACTGCTGTTCGTGTGCTCTTTAGCTAAGTAGGTTAGTAATAGCAGGGGCTTCCCTTCTTTTCAGGTGCTCCTGCACTGAAGTTCTTGAATAATTTTGTGACAGAAAGGGGCCTTGCTGTTTTTTTAGTTGCTCAGCATGTAGGCCATTGTCACCTTGGGCCTGTGTCCTGTGCAAGAACAGTATCCTCCCACTTTCATTCCTTATCTTTGCATAGGCATAGGTGGCCTAACGCCAGAGTTGCAGAGATGGGGATTCAAGTTTGAATCCCAGGGTCTGCTCAACAGCCTGTGATTCTGGGCAGATCACTTCCTCGCCCAGGCCCTTAAATAAAAAATCAGATCATGTGTACTGTAATTGGTACTCATGAATAGAACTCAAATAGCCTTTGTCTTGGGCTGAATTTACACTACATAAAACTGTCAAATGGCATGTTTTTTTGTATATGTTAGGATAAGGTAAGTATGGGTATATAGGGTATATGTTTTGGGGTTCTGAGGTATATGTTTTAGGGTGATTGGGTATTTTAAGGGTTCAGGGATAGTTTTGGGGTACTGGGGTATTTTTAGGTTTCAGGACTAGGTTTTGGTTTTGGGGTACAGGGGTATTTTTAGGGTGAAGGGATAGGTTTGGGTTTTGGGGTACAGGGGTATTTTTAGGGTTCAGGGATAGGTTTGGGTTTTGGGGTACAGGGGTATTTTTAGGGTTCAGGGATAGGTTTGGGTTTTGGGGTACAGGGTATTTGTAGGGTTCAGGGATAGGTTTGGGGGTACAGGGGTATTTTTGGGATTCAGGGATAGGTTTGGGTTTTGAGGTACAGGGGTATTTTTGGGATTCAGGGATAGGTTTGGGTTTTGAGGTACAAGGGTATTTTTAGGGTTCAGGGATAGGTTTGGGGTTTGGGGTAAAGGGGTATTTTTAGGGTTCAGGGATAGGCTTGGGTTTTAGGGTGCAGGGTGTATTTTTAGGGTTAGGATGGGTTATGATTATGGGGTGCAGGGGTATTTAAAGGGACCATGGTGGGATTAGTTTTTAGGGTATTGCACAACTTTTTCTGGTTGGTTGTGTTTTGTTATCATGCATGTGGGCCCCAGAACGTGCTTCAGAGTTGGTGCTACATAATGTGTCTTACACATGGAGGACATGCGAAAAATTGTGAGGGATTGTTACACGGTTGGAATATTTAAAACCAATAGCACTAGTTGTTTGCAGGTCTCTTGTACCATGATTCAGAGAACAGAGTGTGTGTATTGCTGCTTCTATATAAGGAGGAAATTATTAGATTTCCTCCAATGGAATGGTGAAAATCCTCAGAACATCGCATTGGTTTTCATTGTTGCTGAAAGAATGGCATAAGTAAACATAACTAAAGCTACAATTGCAAACACAATGCCCGTATGGTTTATTGTGATATTGTGTGCTAGCTCACAAAACAACAACCAAATCACCCTTACCACTAAAAATGTGAGAAATAGGCAGGTTGCACACAGAATTCCACGTCAAATGTTGTTGCAATTTAATGTACACAATTTACCCAAGGAATGATTTTGCAGCATTATTCCAGATTGTATTACATTATGATATAGGCCTGAACATAGGTGCTCACAAACATTTTGCCAGGAGCAACAACATCTGGTCTGAGTTATGACCAAGAGCTATGTTGATACCAGATGAGTTGCCGTTGGGGGTAAGGTGAGTGTAAGGGAAGTGAGGCATATACATCTAGTTTCTGAAGTGCACAATGTGATACCAACAACTTGGCATTAATACTGGTTTCGTATCTTAATCAGATCATGTGATCCTAGGCAATTGTTTTATTTCACTCCCCATGGCCCAGACTTTAAGGCAGCAACAGATATGAATAAAACTGTGTTTTTTGTATATAGACATCACCTGCTGACTGTGAAATAAATGTATGACTAGATTGTACAGATACATTTTTTCAGCATTCTTTACACCCCAGACTGCCTTTTCCTCGTTTGTGAATTCTTACTTTTGTTATTACATGTTCTATTACCAGAGATTCCAGTCTTACCCTTTCTCCTTGACTTTGTACTAGATTTCTGGTTTATGTAATGATTAGAGTCTAAGACATAGCTGGTTAGGAAAGAGTATCCAACGACATTGTGCAGGGCGTTAAGACTGCAAGTAAGTATTCAGTTATCTGAACTGCAGTGCTCCTAGTCTTTACCAATGTTACTTGCTCTGTAAGCTTTAAAAGGCTTAATTTACTAAATATTTGTCTACAAATTAGACCTCAAAGAGTAACCAAATGGTGTTTCATGAAAGGGCATGCCCCTCGCATGTGGGCCACGCCCCTTAAATATAGGCCACGCCCCTTAAATGTAGGCCACGCCCCTTAAATGTAGGCCACGCCCCCTTAATGTGGGCCACTTTTTCGTCAGTGCCCGGGCCAAATTGTGATCCCAATCCGACCCTGTTCAGGGATCACCTGTGTCTGTAACTTTGCCACCGCGCCGTTTGGCGCCGAGGTACCTCGAGTGAGCTGTCCATCACAGTGGGGGAAAGGGCGGGATAGGTTGCATAGCCTAGTGTGTGTGGGGAGGGGCCAAATTGGCGAGGCTTCTGTGTGTGTGCACTTGCCTCTTGTTTATGAAGGGTCAGAGACCGATTAGCGCAGCAAATGAGGAGAAAGCAGTCGGTGGTACCTCTTTGGGTGAATGTATTGTGCTTTTCAAACACTACAGCTGCGTATAGGCCCAGAAGAGTTGTCTCGAGTGACCACGTGTGTCTGTAACTTTGCCACCGCGCCGTTTGGCGCCAAGGTCCCTTGAGTGAGCTGTCCATCACAGTGGGGGAAAGGGCGGGAAGATATTGCATAGCCTAGTGTGTGGGGCGGGGCCAAACGGGCGGGGCTTCTGTGCAGTTCACATGCCTCTTGTTTATAAAGGGTCAGAGACCATCAGAGCATCAGATGAGGAGAAATCAGCCTCCTGGTCACTGGAAGTACAGGAGGATTGCGCTCGAGAAACTCGTGGATGCCTAGACTTCCATCATGGATTACAGCTAATTGTAGACTGTAGCCTCGACCTTGCTCACTAGGTTCTTGGGCTGATTATAATGTTTTACTGAAGTTTAGCTTCAACCGGGGCACGTGCTGTTTCTTTTGTATCTGTAAGTGCTTCCTGTTGAGGTTTAATTTTTGAAACAGGAGCATCGTGCCAAAATGAATCCTGCCTGCATATTTATCCACGAAGATGCCACCATGTTGTGCCATACCTCTACTCAACTGGAGTACTTTCTACTGGGTAGTCAGTAAGTGCTACCTCGTTGGGTAAATGTATGGTGCTTTTCCTACACTACAGCTGCGTAAAGGCCCAGAAGAGAAGTCTTCAGTGATCACCTGTGTCTGTGACTTTGCCACTGCGCTGATAGGCGCCTAGGTACCTCGAGTGAGCTGTCCATCACAGTGGGGGAAAGGGCGGGATAGGTTGCATAGCCTAGTCTGTGTGGGGAGGGGTTAAACTGGCGAGGCTTCTGTGCGAGTTCACATGCCTCTTGTTTATGAAGGGTCAGAGACCGATCAGCTCAGTAAATGATAAGAAAGCAGTCGGTGGTACCTCTTTGGGTGAATGTATTGTGCTTTTCCAGCACTGCAGCTGCGTAAAGGCCAGAAGAGTTGTATTCAGGGATCACCTGTGTCTGTAACGTTGCCACTGCGCCGATAGGCGCCGAGGTACCTCGAGTGAGCTGTCCATCACAGTGGGGGAAAGGGCGGGATAGGTTGCATAGCCTAGTCAGTGACTTTGCCACTGCGCTGATCGGCGCCGAGGTACCTCGAGTGAGCTGTCCATCACAGTGGGGAAAAGGGCGGGATAGGTTGCATAGCCTAGTCTGTGTCTGGAGGGGTTAAACTGGCGAGGCTTCTGTGCGAGTTCACATGCCTCTTGTTTATGAAGGGTCAGAGACCGATCAGCGCAGTAAATGATAAGAAAGCAGTCGGTGGTACCTCTTTGGGTGAATGTATTGTGCTTTTCCAGCACTGCAGCTGCGTGAAGTCCCAGAAGAGGTGTCTTCAGTGATCACCTGTGTCTGTGACTTTGCCACTGCGCCGATATGCGCCGAGGTACCTCGAGGGAGCTGTCCATCAAAGTGGGGTACAGGACGGGATAGCTTGCATAGCCTAGTGTGTGTGGGGAGGGGCCAAACTGGCGAGGCTTCTGTGCGTGTGCACTTGCCTCTTGTTTATGAAGGGTCAGAGGCCGATTAGCGCAGCAAATGAGGAGAAAGCAGTCGGTGGTACCTCTTTGGGTGAATGTATTGTGCTTTTCCAGCACTGCAGCTGCGTAAAGGCCCAGAAGAGTTGTCTCGAGTGACCACGTGTGTCTGTAACTTTGCCACCGCGCCGTTTGGCGCCAAGGTCCCTCGAGTGAGCTGTCCATCACAGTGGTGGGAAGGGCGGGATAGGTTGCATAGCCTAGTGTGTGTGGGGAGGGGTTAAACTGACGAGGCTTCTGTGCGAGTTCACATGCCTCTTGTTTATGAAGGGTCAGAGACAGATCAGCGCAGAAAATGATAAGAAAGCAGTAGGTGGTACCTCTTTGGGTGAATGTATTGTGCTTTTCAAACACTACAGCTGCGTATAGGCCCAGAAGAGTTGTCTCGAGTGACCACGTGTGTCTGTAACTTTGCCACCGCGCCGTTTGGCGCCAAGGTCCCTTGAGTGAGCTGTCCATCACAGTGGGGGAAAGGGCGGGAAGATGTTGCATAGCCTAGTGTGTGGGGCGGGGCCAAACGGGCGGGGCTTCTGTACAGTTCACATGCCTCTTGTTTATAAAGGGTCAGAGACCATCAGAGCATCAGATGAGGAGAAATCAGCCTCCTGGTCACTGGAAGTACAGGAGGATTGCGCTCGAGAAACTCGTGGATGCCTAGACTTCCATCATGGATTACAGCTAATTGTAGACTGTAGCCTCGACCTTGCTCACTAGGTTCTTGGGCTGATTATAATGCGTTACTGAAGTTTAGCTTCATCCGGGGCACGTGCTGTTTCTTTTGTATCTGTAAGTGCTTCCTGTTGAGGTTTAATTTTTGAAACAGGAGCATCGTGCCAAAATGAATCCTGCCTGCATATTTATCCACGAAGATGCCACCATGTTGTGCCATACCTCTACTCAACTGGAGTACTTTCTACTGGGTAGTCAGTAAGTGCTACCTCGTTGGGTAAATGTATGGTGCTTTTCCTACACTACAGCTGCGTAAAGGCCCAGAAGAGAAGTCTTCAGTGATCACCTGTGTCTGTGACTTTGCCACTGCGCTGATAGGCGCCTAGGTACCTCGAGTGAGCTGTCCATCACAGTGGGGGAAAGGGCGTGATAGGTTGCATAGCCTAGTCTGTGTGGGGAGGGGTTAAACTGGCGAGGCTTCTGTGCGAGTTCACATGCCTCTTGTTTATGAAGGGTCAGAGACCGATCAGCTCAGTAAATGATAAGAAAGCAGTCGGTGGTACCTCTTTGGGTGAATGTATTGTGCTTTTCCAGCACTGCAGCTGCGTAAAGGCCCAGAAGAGAAGTCTTCAGTGATCACCTGTGTCTGTGACTTTGCCACTGCGCTGATAGGCGCCTGGGTACCTCGAGTGAGCTGTCCATCACAGTGGGGGAAAGGGCAGAATAGGTTGCATAGCCTAGTCAGTGACTTTGCCACTGCGCTGATAGGCGCCGAGGTACCCCGAGTGAGCTGTCCATCACAGTGGGGGAAAGGGCGGGATAGGTTGCATAGCCTAGTCTGTGTGGGGAGGGGTTAAACTGGCGAGGCTTCTGTGCGAGTTCACATGCCTCTTGTTTATGAAGGGTCAGAGACCGATCAGCTCAGTAAATGATAAGAAAGCAGTCGGTGGTACCTCTTTGGGTGAATGTATTGTGCTTTTCCAGCACTGCAGCTGCGTAAAGGCCCAGAAGAGAAGTCTTCAGTGATCACCTGTGTCTGTGACTTTGCCACTGCGCTGATAGGCGCCTGGGTACCTCGAGTGAGCTGTCCATCACAGTGGGGGAAAGGGCAGAATAGGTTGCATAGCCTAGTCAGTGACTTTGCCACTGCGCTGATAGGCGCCGAGGTACCCCGAGTGAGCTGTCCATCACAGTGGGGGAAAGGGCGGGATAGGTTGCATAGC
This sequence comes from Lissotriton vulgaris, assembly GCF_964263255.1. NCBI lineage: Eukaryota > Metazoa > Chordata > Amphibia > Caudata > Salamandridae > Lissotriton > Lissotriton vulgaris. Next base: position 1,493,572,867 of record NC_141696.1, read on the forward strand.
CTAGTCTGTGTGGGGAGGGGTTAAACTGGCGAGGCTTCTGTGCGAGTTCACATGCCTCTTGTTTATGAAGGGTCAGAGACCGATCAGCTCAGTAAATGATAAGAAAGCAGTCGGTGGTACCTCTTTGGGTGAATGTATTGTGCTTTTCCAGCACTGCAGCTGCGTAAAGGCCAGAAGAGTTGTATTCAGGGATCACCTGTGTCTGTAACGTTGCCACTGCGCCGATAGGCGCCGAGGTACCTCGAGTGAGCTGTCCATCACAGTGGGGGAAAGGGCGGGACAGGTTGCATAGCCTAGTGTGTGGGGAGGGGCCAAATTGGCGAGGCTTCTGTGTGTGTGCACTTGCCTCTTGTTTATGAAGGGTCAGAGACCGATTAGCGCAGCAAATGAGGAGAAAGCAGTCGGTGGTACCTCTTTGGGTGAATGTATTGTGCTTTTCAAACACTACAGCTGCGTATAGGCCCAGAAGAGTTGTCTCGAGTGACCACGTGTGTCTGTAACTTTGCCACCGCGCCGTTTGGCGCCAAGGTCCCTTGAGTGAGCTGTCCATCACAGTGGGGGAAAGGGCGTGATAGGTTGCATAGCCTAGTCTGTGTGGGGAGGGGTTAAACTGGCGAGGCTTCTGTGCGAGTTCACATGCCTCTTGTTTATGAAGGGTCAGAGACCGATCAGCTCAGTAAATGATAAGAAAGCAGTCGGTGGTACCTCTTTGGGTGAATGTATTGTGCTTTTCCAGCACTGCAGCTGCGTAAAGGCCCAGAAGAGAAGTCTTCAGTGATCACCTGTGTCTGTGACTTTGCCACTGCGCTGATAGGCGCCTGGGTACCTCGAGTGAGCTGTCCATCACAGTGGGGGAAAGGGCAGAATAGGTTGCATAGCCTAGTCAGTGACTTTGCCACTGCGCTGATAGGCGCCGAGGTACCCCGAGTGAGCTGTCCATCACAGTGGGGGAAAGGGCGGGATAGGTTGCATAGCCTAGTCTGTGTGGGGAGGGGTTAAACTGGCGAGGCTTCTGTGCGAGTTCACATGCCTCTTGTTTATGAAGGGTCAGAGACCGATCAGCTCAGTAAATGATAAGAAAGCAGTCGGTGGTACCTCTTTGGGTGAATGTATTGTGCTTTTCCAGCACTGCAGCTGCGTAAAGGCCCAGAAGAGAAGTCTTCAGTGATCACCTGTGTCTGTGACTTTGCCACTGCGCTGATAGGCGCCTGGGTACCTCGAGTGAGCTGTCCATCACAGTGGGGGAAAGGGCAGAATAGGTTGCATAGCCTAGTCAGTGACTTTGCCACTGCGCTGATAGGCGCCGAGGTACCCCGAGTGAGCTGTCCATCACAGTGGGGGAAAGGGCGGGATAGGTTGCATAGCCTAGTCTGTGTGGGGAGGGGTTAAACTGGCGAGGCTTCTGTGCGAGTTCACATGCCTCTTGTTCATGAAGGGTCAGAGACCGATCAGCTCAGTAAATGATAAGAAAGCAGTCGGTGGTACCTCTTTGGGTGAATGTATTGTGCTTTTCCAGCACTGCAGCTGCGTAAAGGCCAGAAGAGTTGTATTCAGGGATCACCTGTGTCTGTAACGTTGCCACTGCGCCGATAGGCGCCGAGGTACCTCGAGTGAGCTGTCCATCACAGTGGGGGAAAGGGCGGGATAGGTTGCATAGCCTAGTGTGTGGGGAGGGGCCAAATTGGCGAGGCTTCTGTGTGTGTGCACTTGCCTCTTGTTTATGAAGGGTCAGAGACCGATTAGCGCAGCAAATGAGGAGAAAGCAGTCGGTGGTACCTCTTTGGGTGAATGTATTGTGCTTTTCAAACACTACAGCTGCGTATAGGCCCAGAAGAGTTGTCTCGAGTGACCACGTGTGTCTGTAACTTTGCCACCGCGCCGTTTGGCGCCAAGGTCCCTTGAGTGAGCTGTCCATCACAGTGGGGGAAAGGGCGGGAAGATGTTGCATAGCCTAGTGTGTGGGGCGGGGCCAAACGGGCAGGGCTTCTGTACAGTTCACATGCCTCTTGTTTATAAAGGGTCAGAGACCATCAGAGCATCAGATGAGGAGAAATCAGCCTCCTGGTCACTGGAAGTACAGGAGGATTGCGCTCGAGAAACTCGTGGATGCCTAGACCTCCATCACGGATTACAGCTAATTGTAGACTGTAGCCTCGACCTTGCTCACTAGGTTCTTGGGCTGATTATAATGTTTTACTGAAGTTTAGCTTCAACCGGGGCACGTGCTGTTTCTTTTGTATCTGTAAGTGCTTCCTGTTGAGGTTTAATTTTTGAAACAGGAGCATCGTGCCAAAATAAATCCTGCCTGCATATTTATCCACGAAGATGCCACCATGTTGTGCCATACCTCTACTCAACTGGAGTACTTTCTACTGGGTAGTCAGTAAGTGCTACCTCGTTGGGTAAATGTATGGTGCTTTTCCTACACTACAGCTGCGTAAAGGCCCAGAAGAGAAGTCTTCAGTGATCACCTGTGTCTGTGACTTTGCCACTGCGCTGATAGGCGCCTAGGTACCTCGAGTGAGCTGTCCATCACAGTGGGGGAAAGGGCGGGATAGGTTGCATAGCCTAGTCTGTGTGGGGAGGGGTTAAACTGGCGAGGCTTCTGTGCGAGTTCACATGCCTCTTGTTTATGAAGGGTCAGAGACCGATCAGCTCAGTAAATGATAAGAAAGCAGTCGGTGGTACCTCTTTGGGTGAATGTATTGTGCTTTTCCAGCACTGCAGCTGCGTAAAGGCCCAGAAGAGAAGTCTTCAGTGATCACCTGTGTCTGTGACTTTGCCACTGCGCTGATAGGCGCCTGGGTACCTCGAGTGAGCTGTCCATCACAGTGGGGGAAAGGGCAGAATAGGTTGCATAGCCTAGTCAGTGACTTTGCCACTGCGCTGATAGGCGCCGAGGTACCCCGAGTGAGCTGTCCATCACAGTGGGGGAAAGGGCGGGATAGGTTGCATAGCCTAGTCTGTGTGGGGAGGGGTTAAACTGGCGAGGCTTCTGTGCGAGTTCACATGCCTCTTGTTTATGAAGGGTCAGAGACCGATCAGCTCAGTAAATGATAAGAAAGCAGTCGGTGGTACCTCTTTGGGTGAATGTATTGTGCTTTTCCAGCACTGCAGCTGCGTAAAGGCCAGAAGAGTTGTATTCAGGGATCACCTGTGTCTGTAAGGTTGCCACTGCGCCGATAGGCGCCGAGGTACCTCGAGTGAGCTGTCCATCACAGTGGGGGAAAGGGCGGGATAGGTTGCATAGCCTAGTGTGTGTGGGGAGGGGCCAAATTGGCGAGGCTTCTGTGTGTGTGCACTTGCCTCTTGTTTATGAAGGGTCAGAGACCGATTAGCGCAGCAAATGAGGAGAAAGCAGTCGGTGGTACCTCTTTGGGTGAATGTATTGTGCTTTTCCAGCACTGCAGCTGCGTAAAGGCCCAGAAGAGTTGTCTCGAGTGACCACGTGTGTCTGTAACTTTGCCACCGCGCCGTTTGGCGCCAAGGTCCCTCGAGTGAGCTGTCCATCACAGTGGTGGAAAGGGCGGGATAGGTTGCATAGCCTAGTGTGTGTGGGGAGGGGTTAAACTGGCGAGGCTTCTGTGCGAGTTCACATGCCTCTTGTTTATGAAGGGTCAGAGACAGATCAGCGCAGTAAATGATAAGAAAGCAGTAGGTGGTACCTCTTTGGGTGAATGTATTGTGCTTTTCAAACACTACAGCTGCGTATAGGCCCAGAAGAGTTGTCTCGAGTGACCACGTGTTTCTGTAACTTTGCCACCGCGCCGTTTGGCGCCAAGGTCCCTTGAGTGAGCTGTCCATCACAGTGGGGGAAAGGGCGGGAAGATGTTGCATAGCCTAGTGTGTGGGGCGGGGCCAAACGGGCGGGGCTTCTGTACAGTTCACATGCCTCTTGTTTATAAAGGGTCAGAGACCATCAGAGCATCAGATGAGGAGAAATCAGCCTCCTGGTCACTGGAAGTACAGGAGGATTGCGCTCGAGAAACTCGTGGATGCCTAGACCTCCATCACGGATTACAGCTAATTGTAGACTGTAGCCTCGACCTTGCTCACTAGGTTCTTGGGCTGATTATAATGTTTTACTGAAGTTTAGCTTCAACCGGGGCACGTGCTGTTTCTTTTGTATCTGTAAGTGCTTCCTTTTGAGGTTTAATTTTTGAAACAGGAGCATCGTGCCAAAATGAATCCTGCCTGCATATTTATCCACGAAGATGCCACCATGTTGTGCCATACCTCTACTCAACTGGAGTACTTTCTACTGGGTAGTCAGTAAGTGCTACCTCGTTGGGTAAATGTATGGTGCTTTTCCTACACTACAGCTGCGTAAAGGCCCAGAAGAGAAGTCTTCAGTGATCACCTGTGTCTGTGACTTTGCCACTGCGCTGATAGGCGCCTAGGTACCTCGAGTGAGCTGTCCATCACAGTGGGGGAAAGGGCGGGATAGGTTGCATAGCCTAGTCTGTGTGGGGAGGGGTTAAACTGGCGAGGCTTCTGTGCGAGTTCACATGCCTCTTGTTTATGAAGGGTCAGAGACCGATCAGCTCAGTAAATGATAAGAAAGCAGTCGGTGGTACCTCTTTGGGTGAATGTATTGTGCTTTTCCAGCACTGCAGCTGCGTAAAGGCCCAGAAGAGAAGTCTTCAGTGATCACCTGTGTCTGTGACTTTGCCACTGCGCTGATAGGCGCCTGGGTACCTCGAGTGAGCTGTCCATCACAGTGGGGGAAAGGGCAGAATAGGTTGCATAGCCTAGTCAGTGACTTTGCCACTGCGCTGATAGGCGCCGAGGTACCCCGAGTGAGCTGTCCATCACAGTGGGGGAAAGGGCGGGATAGGTTGCATAGCCTAGTCTGTGTGGGGAGGGGTTAAACTGGCGAGGCTTCTGTGCGAGTTCACATGCCTCTTGTTTATGAAGGGTCAGAGACCGATCAGCTCAGTAAATGATAAGAAAGCAGTCGGTGGTACCTCTTTGGGTGAATGTATTGTGCTTTTCCAGCACTGCAGCTGCGTAAAGGCCAGAAGAGTTGTATTCAGGGATCACCTGTGTCTGTAACGTTGCCACTGCGCCGATAGGCGCCGAGGTACCTCGAGTGAGCTGTCCATCACAGTGGGGGAAAGGGCGGGATAGGTTGCATAGCCTAGTGTGTGTGGGGAGGGGCCAAATTGGCGAGGCTTCTGTGTGTGTGCACTTGCCTCTTGTTTATGAAGGGTCAGAGACCGATTAGCGCAGCAAATGAGGAGAAAGCAGTCGGTGGTACCTCTTTGGGTGAATGTATTGTGCTTTTCAAACACTACAGCTGCGTATAGGCCCAGAAGAGTTGTCTCGAGTGACCACGTGTGTCTGTAACTTTGCCACCGCGCCGTTTGGCGCCAAGGTCCGTTGAGTGAGCTGTCCATCACAGTGGGGGAAAGGGCGGGAAGATATTGCATAGCCTAGTGTGTGGGGCGGGGCCAAACGGGCGGGGCTTCTGTGCAGTTCACATGCCTCTTGTTTATAAAGGGTCAGAGACCATCAGAGCATCAGATGAGGAGAAATCAGCCTCCTGGTCACTGGAAGTACAGGAGGATTGTGCTCGAGAAACTCGTGGATGCCTAGACTTCCATCATGGATTACAGCTAATTGTAGACTGTAGCCTCGACCATGCTCACTAGGTTCTTGGGCTGATTATATTGCGTTACTGAAGTTTAGCTTCATCCGGGGCACGTGCTGTTTCTTTTGTATCTGTAAGTGCTTCCTGTTGAGGTTTAATTTTTGAAACAGGAGCATCGTGCCAAAATGAATCCTGCCTGCATATTTATCCACGAAGATGCCACCATGTTGTGCCATACCTCTACTCAACTGGAGTACTTTCTACTGGGTAGTCAGTAAGTGCTACCTCGTTGGGTAAATGTATGGTGCTTTTCCTACACTACAGCTGCGTAAAGGCCCAGAAGAGAAGTCTTCAGATCACCTGTGTCTGTGACTTTGCCACTGCGCTGATAGGCGCCTAGGTACCTCGAGTGAGCTGTCCATCACAGTGGGGGAAAGGGCGGGATAGGTTGCATAGCCTAGTCTGTGTGGGGAGGGGTTAAACTGGCGAGGCTTCTGTGCGAGTTCACATGCCTCTTGTTTATGAAGGGTCAGAGACCGATCAGCTCAGTAAATGATAAGAAAGCAGTCGGTGGTACCTCTTTGGGTGAATGTATTGTGCTTTTCCAGCACTGCAGCTGCGTAAAGGCCCAGAAGAGAAGTCTTCAGTGATCACCTGTGTCTGTGACTTTGCCACTGCGCTGATAGGCGCCTTGGTACCTCGAGTGAGCTGTCCATCACAGTGGGGGAAAGGGCAGAATAGGTTGCATAGCCTAGTCAGTGACTTTGCCACTGCGCTGATAGGCGCCGAGGTACCCCGAGTGAGCTGTCCATCACAGTGAGGGAAAGGGCGTGATAGGTTGCATAGCCTAGTCTGTGTGGGGAGGGGTTAAACTGGCGAGGCTTCTGTGCGAGTTCACATGCCTCTTGTTTATGAAGGGTCAGAGACCGATCAGCTCAGTAAATGATAAGAAAGCAGGCGGTGGTACCTCTTTGGGTGAATGTATTGTGCTTTTCCAGCACTGCAGCTGCGTAAAGGCCAGAAGAGTTGTATTCAGGGATCACCTGTGTCTGTAACGTTGCCACTGCGCCGATAGGCGCCGAGGTACCTCGAGTGAGCTGTCCATCACAGTGGGGGAAAGGGCGGGATAGGTTGCATAGCCTAGTGTGTGTGGGGAGGGGCCAAATTGGCGAGGCTTCTGTGTGTGTGCACTTGCCTCTTGTTTATGAAGGGTCAGAGACCGATTAGCGCAGCAAATGAGGAGAAAGCAGTCGGTGGTACCTCTTTGGGTGAATGTATTGTGCTTTTCAAACACTACAGCTGCGTATAGGCCCAGAAGAGTTGTCTCGAGTGACCACGTGTGTCTGTATCTTTGCCACCCGCCGTTTGGCGCCAAGGTCCCTTGAGTGAGCTGTCCATCACAGTGGGGGAAAGGGCGGGAAGATATTGCATAGCCTAGTGTGTGGGGCGGGGCCAAACGGGCGGGGCTTCTGTGCAGTTCACATGCCTCTTGTTTATAAAGGGTCAGAGACCATCAGAGCATCAGATGAGGAGAAATCAGCCTCCTGGTCACTGGAAGTACAGGAGGATTGCGCTCGAGAAACTCGTGGATGCCTAGACTTCCATCATGGATTACAGCTAATTGTAGACTGTAGCCTCGACCTTGCTCACTAGGTTCTTGGGCTGATTATAATGCGTTACTGAAGTTTAGCTTCATCCGGGGCACGTGCTGTTTCTTTTGTATCTGTAAGTGCTTCCTGTTGAGGTTTAATTTTTGAAACAGGAGCATCGTGCCAAAATGAATCCTGCCTGCATATTTATCCACGAAGATGCCACCATGTTGTGCCATACCTCTACTCAACTGGAGTACTTTCTACTGGGTAGTCAGTAAGTGCTACCTCGTTGGGTAAATGTATGGTGCTTTTCCTACACTACAGCTGCGTAAAGGCCCAGAAGAGAAGTCTTCAGTGATCACCTGTGTCTGTGACTTTGCCACTGCGCTGATAGGCGCCTAGGTACCTCGAGTGAGCTGTCCATCACAGTGGGGGAAAGGGCGGGATAGGTTGCATAGCCTAGTCAGTGACTTTGCCACTGCGCTGATCGGCGCCGAGGTACCTCGAGTGAGCTGTCCATCACAGTGGGGAAAAGGGCGGGATAGGTTGCATAGCCTAGTCTGTGTGGGGAGGGGTTAAACTGGCGAGGCTTCTGTGCGAGTTCACATGCCTCTTGTTTATGAAGGGTCAGAGACCGATCAGCGCAGTAAATGATAAGAAAGCAGTCGGTGGTACCTCTTTGGGTGAATGTATTGTGCTTTTCCAGCACTGCAGCTGCGTGAAGTCCCAGAAGAGTTGTCTTCAGTGATCACCTGTGTCTGTGACTTTGCCACTGCGCCGATATGCGCCGAGGTACCTCGAGGGAGCTGCCCATCAAAGTGGGGTACAGGACGGGATAGCTTGCATAGCCTAGTGTGTGTGGGGAGGGGCCAAACTGGCGAGGCTTCTGTGCGTGTGCACTTGCCTCTTGTTTATGAAGGGTCAGAGACCGATTAGCGCAGCAAATGAGGAGAAAGCAGTCGGTGGTACCTCTTTGGGTGAATGTATTGTGCTTTTCAAACACTACAGCTGCGTATAGGCCCAGAAGAGTTGTCTCGAGTGACCACGTGTGTCTGTAACTTTGCCACCGCGCCGTTTGGCGCCAAGGTCCCTTGAGTGAGCTGTCCATCACAGTGGGGGAAAGGGCGGGAAGATGTTGCATAGCCTAGTGTGTGGGGCGGGGCCAAACGGGCGGGGCTTCTGTACAGTTCACATGCCTCTTGTTTATAAAGGGTCAGAGACCATCAGAGCATCAGATGAGGAGAAATCAGCCTCCTGGTCACTGGAAGTACAGGAGGATTGCGCTCGAGAAACTCGTGGATGCCTAGACCTCCATCACGGATTACAGCTAATTGTAGACTGTAGCCTCGACCTTGCTCACTAGGTTCTTGGGCTGATTATAATGTTTTACTGAAGTTTAGCTTCAACCGGGGCACGTGCTGTTTCTTTTGTATCTGTAAGTGCTTCCTGTTGAGGTTTAATTTTTGAAACAGGAGCATCGTGCCAAAATGAATCCTGCCTGCATATTTATCCACGAAGATGCCACCATGTTGTGCCATACCTCTACTCAACTGGAGTACTTTCTACTGGGTAGTCAGTAAGTGCTACCTCGTTGGGTAAATGTATGGTGCTTTTCCTACACTACAGCTGCGTAAAGGCCCAGAAGAGAAGTCTTCAGTGATCACCTGTGTCTGTGACTTTGCCACTGCGCTGATAGGCGCCTAGGTACCTCGAGTGAGCTGTCCATCACAGTGGGGGAAAGGGCGTGATAGGTTGCATAGCCTAGTCTGTGTGGGGAGGGGTTAAACTGGCGAGGCTTCTGTGCGAGTTCACATGCCTCTTGTTTATGAAGGGTCAGAGACCGATCAGCTCAGTAAATGATAAGAAAGCAGTCGGTGGTACCTCTTTGGGTGAATGTATTGTGCTTTTCCAGCACTGCAGCTGCGTAAAGGCCCAGAAGAGAAGTCTTCAGTGATCACCTGTGTCTGTGACTTTGCCACTGCGCTGATAGGCGCCTGGGTACCTCGAGTGAGCTGTCCATCACAGTGGGGGAAAGGGCAGAATAGGTTGCATAGCCTAGTCAGTGACTTTGCCACTGCGCTGATAGGCGCCGAGGTACCCCGAGTGAGCTGTCCATCACAGTGGGGGAAAGGGCGGGATAGGTTGCATAGCCTAGTCTGTGTGGGGAGGGGTTAAACTGGCGAGGCTTCTGTGCGAGTTCACATGCCTCTTGTTTATGAAGGGTCAGAGACCGATCAGCTCAGTAAATGATAAGAAAGCAGTCGGTGGTACCTCTTTGGGTGAATGTATTGTGCTTTTCCAGCACTGCAGCTGCGTAAAGGCCAGAAGAGTTGTATTCAGGGATCACCTGTGTCTGTAACGTTGCCACTGCGCCGATAGGCGCCGAGGTACCTCGAGTGAGCTGTCCATCACAGTGGGGGAAAGGGCGGGATAGGTTGCATAGCCTAGTGTGTGTGGGGAGGGGCCAAATTGGCGAGGCTTCTGTGTGTGTGCACTTGCCTCTTGTTTATGAAGGGTCAGAGACCGATTAGCGCAGCAAATGAGGAGAAAGCAGTCGGTGGTACCTCTTTGGGTGAATGTATTGTGCTTTTCAAACACTACAGCTGCGTATAGGCCCAGAAGAGTTGTCTCGAGTGACCACGTGTGTCTGTAACTTTGCCACCGCGCCGTTTGGCGCCAAGGTCCCTTGAGTGAGCTGTCCATCACAGTGGGGGAAAGGGCGGGAAGATATTGCATAGCCTAGTGTGTGGGGCGGGGCCAAACGGGCGGGGCTTCTGTGCAGTTCACATGCCTCTTGTTTATAAAGGGTCAGAGACCATCAGAGCATCAGATGAGGAGAAATCAGCCTCCTGGTCACTGGAAGTACAGGAGGATTGCGCTCGAGAAACTCGTGGATGCCTAGACTTCCATCACGGATTACAGCTAATTGTAGACTGTAGCCTCGACCTTGCTCACTAGGTTCTTGGGCTGATTATAATGCGTTACTGAAGTTTAGCTTCATCCGGGGCACGTGCTGTTTCTTTTGTATCTGTAAGTGCTTCCTGTTGAGGTTTAATTTTTGAAACAGGAGCATCGTGCCAAAATGAATCCTGCCTGCATATTTATCCACGAAGATGCCACCATGTTGTGCCATACCTCTACTCAACTGGAGTACTTTCTACTGGGTAGTCAGTAAGTGCTACCTCGTTGGGTAAATGTATGGTGCTTTTCCTACACTACAGCTGCGTAAAGGCCCAGAAGAGAAGTCTTCAGTGATCACCTGTGTCTGTGACTTTGCCACTGCGCTGATAGGCGCCTAGGTACCTCGAGTGAGCTGTCCATCACAGTGGGGGAAAGGGCGGGATAGGTTGCATAGCCTAGTCTGTGTGGGGAGGGGTTAAACTGGCGAGGCTTCTGTGCGAGTTCACATGCCTCTTGTTTATGAAGGGTCAGAGACCGATCAGCTCAGTAAATGATAAGAAAGCAGTCGGTGGTACCTCTTTGGGTGAATGTATTGTGCTTTTCCAGCACTGCAGCTGCGTAAAGGCCCAGAAGAGAAGTCTTCAGTGATCACCTGTGTCTGTGACTTTGCCACTGCGCTGATAGGCGCCTTGGTACCTCGAGTGAGCTGTCCATCACAGTGGGGGAAAGGGCAGAATAGGTTGCATAGCCTAGTCAGTGACTTTGCCACTGCGCTGATAGGCGCCGAGGTACCCCGAGTGAGCTGTCCATCACAGTGAGGGAAAGGGCGTGATAGGTTGCATAGCCTAGTCTGTGTGGGGAGGGGTTAAACTGGCGAGGCTTCTGTGCGAGTTCACATGCCTCTTGTTTATGAAGGGTCAGAGACCGATCAGCTCAGTAAATGATAAGAAAGCAGGCGGTGGTACCTCTTTGGGTGAATGTATTGTGCTTTTCCAGCACTGCAGCTGCGTAAAGGCCAGAAGAGTTGTATTCAGGGATCACCTGTGTCTGTAACGTTGCCACTGCGCCGATAGGCGCCGAGGTACCTCGAGTGAGCTGTCCATCACAGTGGGGGAAAGGGCGGGATAGGTTGCATAGCCTAGTGTGTGTGGGGAGGGGCCAAATTGGCGAGGCTTCTGTGTGTGTGCACTTGCCTCTTGTTTATGAAGGGTCAGAGACCGATTAGCGCAGCAAATGAGGAGAAAGCAGTCGGTGGTACCTCTTTGGGTGAATGTATTGTGCTTTTCAAACACTACAGCTGCGTATAGGCCCAGAAGAGTTGTCTCGAGTGACCACGTGTGTCTGTAACTTTGCCACCCGCCGTTTGGCGCCAAGGTCCCTTGAGTGAGCTGTCCATCACAGTGGGGGAAAGGGCGGGAAGATATTGCATAGCCTAGTGTGTGGGGCGGGGCCAAACGGGCGGGGCTTCTGTGCAGTTCACATGCCTCTTGTTTATAAAGGGTCAGAGACCATCAGAGCATCAGATGAGGAGAAATCAGCCTCCTGGTCACTGGAAGTACAGGAGGATTGCGCTCGAGAAACTCGTGGATGCCTAGACTTCCATCATGGATTACAGCTAATTGTAGACTGTAGCCTCGACCTTGCTCACTAGGTTCTTGGGCTGATTATAATGCGTTACTGAAGTTTAGCTTCATCCGGGGCACGTGCTGTTTCTTTTGTATCTGTAAGTGCTTCCTGTTGAGGTTTAATTTTTGAAACAGGAGCATCGTGCCAAAATGAATCCTGCCTGCATATTTATCCACGAAGATGCCACCATGTTGTGCCATACCTCTACTCAACTGGAGTACTTTCTACTGGGTAGTCAGTAAGTGCTACCTCGTTGGGTAAATGTATGGTGCTTTTCCTACACTACAGCTGCGTAAAGGCCCAGAAGAGAAGTCTTCAGTGATCACCTGTGTCTGTGACTTTGCCACTGCGCTGATAGGCGCCTAGGTACCTCGAGTGAGCTGTCCATCACAGTGGGGGAAAGGGCGGGATAGGTTGCATAGCCTAGTCAGTGACTTTGCCACTGCGCTGATCGGCGCCGAGGTACCTCGAGTGAGCTGTCCATCACAGTGGGGAAAAGGGCGGGATAGGTTGCATAGCCTAGTCTGTGTGGGGAGGGGTTAAACTGGCGAGGCTTCTGTGCGAGTTCACATGCCTCTTGTTTATGAAGGGTCAGAGACCGATCAGCGCAGTAAATGATAAGAAAGCAGTCGGTGGTACCTCTTTGGGTGAATGTATTGTGCTTTTCCAGCACTGCAGCTGCGTGAAGTCCCAGAAGAGTTGTCTTCAGTGATCACCTGTGTCTGTGACTTTGCCACTGCGCCGATATGCGCCGAGGTACCTCGAGGGAGCTGTCCATCAAAGTGGGGTACAGGACGGGATAGCTTGCATAGCCTAGTGTGTGTGGGGAGGGGCCAAACTGGCGAGGCTTCTGTGCGTGTGCACTTGCCTCTTGTTTATGAAGGGTCAGAGACCGATTAGCGCAGCAAATGAGGAGAAAGCAGTCGGTGGTACCTCTTTGGGTGAATGTATTGTGCTTTTCCAGCACTGCAGCTGCGTAAAGGCCCAGAAGAGAAGTCTTCAGTGATCACCTGTGTCTGTGACTTTGCCACTGCGCTGATAGGCGCCTGGGTACCTCGAGTGAGCTGTCCATCACAGTGGGGGAAAGGGCAGAATAGGTTGCATAGCCTAGTCAGTGACTTTGCCACTGCGCTGATAGGCGCCGAGGTACCCCGAGTGAGCTGTCCATCACAGTGGGGGAAAGGGCGGGATAGGTTGCATAGCCTAGTCTGTGTGGGGAGGGGTTAAACTGGCGAGGCTTCTGTGCGAGTTCACATGCCTCTTGTTTATGAAGGGTCAGAGACCGATCAGCTCAGTAAATGATAAGAAAGCAGTCGGTGGTACCTCTTTGGGTGAATGTATTGTGCTTTTCCAGCACTGCAGCTGCGTAAAGGCCAGAAGAGTTGTATTCAGGGATCACCTGTGTCTGTAACGTTGCCACTGCGCCGATAGGCGCCGAGGTACCTCGAGTGAGCTGTCCATCACAGTGGGGGAAAGGGCGGGATAGGTTGCATAGCCTAGTGTGTGTGGGGAGGGGCCAAATTGGCGAGGCTTCTGTGTGTGTGCACTTGCCTCTTGTTTATGAAGGGTCAGAGACCGATTAGCGCAGCAAATGAGGAGAAAGCAGTCGGTGGTACCTCTTTGGGTGAATGTATTGTGCTTTTCAAACACTACAGCTGCGTATAGGCCCAGAAGAGTTGTCTCGAGTGACCACGTGTGTCTGTAACTTTGCCACCGCGCCGTTTGGCGCCAAGGTCCCTTGAGTGAGCTGTCCATCACAGTGGGGGAAAGGGCGGGAAGATATTGCATAGCCTAGTGTGTGGGGCGGGGCCAAACGGGCGGGGCTTCTGTGCAGTTCACATGCCTCTTGTTTATAAAGGGTCAGAGACCATCAGAGCATCAGATGAGGAGAAATCAGCCTCCTGGTCACTGGAAGTACAGGAGGATTGCGCTCGAGAAACTCGTGGATGCCTAGACTTCCATCACGGATTACAGCTAATTGTAGACTGTAGCCTCGACCTTGCTCACTAGGTTCTTGGGCTGATTATAATGCGTTACTGAAGTTTAGCTTCATCCGGGGCACGTGCTGTTTCTTTTGTATCTGTAAGTGCTTCCTGTTGAGGTTTAATTTTTGAAACAGGAGCATCGTGCCAAAATGAATCCTGCCTGCATATTTATCCACGAAGATGCCACCATGTTGTGCCATACCTCTACTCAACTGGAGTACTTTCTACTGGGTAGTCAGTAAGTGCTACCTCGTTGGGTAAATGTATGGTGCTTTTCCTACACTACAGCTGCGTAAAGGCCCAGAAGAGAAGTCTTCAGTGATCACCTGTGTCTGTGACTTTGCCACTGCGCTGATAGGCGCCTAGGTACCTCGAGTGAGCTGTCCATCACAGTGGGGGAAAGGGCGGGATAGGTTGCATAGCCTAGTCTGTGTGGGGAGGGGTTAAACTGGCGAGGCTTCTGTGCGAGTTCACATGCCTCTTGTTTATGAAGGGTCAGAGACCGATCAGCTCAGTAAATGATAAGAAAGCAGTCGGTGGTACCTCTTTGGGTGAATGTATTGTGCTTTTCCAGCACTGCAGCTGCGTAAAGGCCCAGAAGAGAAGTCTTCAGTGATCACCTGTGTCTGTGACTTTGCCACTGCGCTGATAGGCGCCTTGGTACCTCGAGTGAGCTGTCCATCACAGTGGGGGAAAGGGCAGAATAGGTTGCATAGCCTAGTCAGTGACTTTGCCACTGCGCTGATAGGCGCCGAGGTACCCCGAGTGAGCTGTCCATCACAGTGAGGGAAAGGGCGTGATAGGTTGCATAGCCTAGTCTGTGTGGGGAGGGGTTAAACTGGCGAGGCTTCTGTGCGAGTTCACATGCCTCTTGTTTATGAAGGGTCAGAGACCGATCAGCTCAGTAAATGATAAGAAAGCAGGCGGTGGTACCTCTTTGGGTGAATGTATTGTGCTTTTCCAGCACTGCAGCTGCGTAAAGGCCAGAAGAGTTGTATTCAGGGATCACCTGTGTCTGTAACGTTGCCACTGCGCCGATAGGCGCCGAGGTACCTCGAGTGAGCTGTCCATCACAGTGGGGGAAAGGGCGGGATAGGTTGCATAGCCTAGTGTGTGTGGGGAGGGGCCAAATTGGCGAGGCTTCTGTGTGTGTGCACTTGCCTCTTGTTTATGAAGGGTCAGAGACCGATTAGCGCAGCAAATGAGGAGAAAGCAGTCGGTGGTACCTCTTTGGGTGAATGTATTGTGCTTTTCAAACACTACAGCTGCGTATAGGCCCAGAAGAGTTGTCTCGAGTGACCACGTGTGTCTGTAACTTTGCCACCCGCCGTTTGGCGCCAAGGTCCCTTGAGTGAGCTGTCCATCACAGTGGGGGAAAGGGCGGGAAGATATTGCATAGCCTAGTGTGTGGGGCGGGGCCAAACGGGCGGGGCTTCTGTGCAGTTCACATGCCTCTTGTTTATAAAGGGTCAGAGACCATCAGAGCATCAGATGAGGAGAAATCAGCCTCCTGGTCACTGGAAGTACAGGAGGATTGCGCTCGAGAAACTCGTGGATGCCTAGACTTCCATCATGGATTACAGCTAATTGTAGACTGTAGCCTCGACCTTGCTCACTAGGTTCTTGGGCTGATTATAATGCGTTACTGAAGTTTAGCTTCATCCGGGGCACGTGCTGTTTCTTTTGTATCTGTAAGTGCTTCCTGTTGAGGTTTAATTTTTGAAACAGGAGCATCGTGCCAAAATGAATCCTGCCTGCATATTTATCCACGAAGATGCCACCATGTTGTGCCATACCTCTACTCAACTGGAGTACTTTCTACTGGGTAGTCAGTAAGTGCTACCTCGTTGGGTAAATGTATGGTGCTTTTCCTACACTACAGCTGCGTAAAGGCCCAGAAGAGAAGTCTTCAGTGATCACCTGTGTCTGTGACTTTGCCACTGCGCTGATAGGCGCCTAGGTACCTCGAGTGAGCTGTCCATCACAGTGGGGGAAAGGGCGGGATAGGTTGCATAGCCTAGTCAGTGACTTTGCCACTGCGCTGATCGGCGCCGAGGTACCTCGAGTGAGCTGTCCATCACAGTGGGGAAAAGGGCGGGATAGGTTGCATAGCCTAGTCTGTGTGGGGAGGGGTTAAACTGGCGAGGCTTCTGTGCGAGTTCACATGCCTCTTGTTTATGAAGGGTCAGAGACCGATCAGCGCAGTAAATGATAAGAAAGCAGTCGGTGGTACCTCTTTGGGTGAATGTATTGTGCTTTTCCAGCACTGCAGCTGCGTGAAGTCCCAGAAGAGTTGTCTTCAGTGATCACCTGTGTCTGTGACTTTGCCACTGCGCCGATATGCGCCGAGGTACCTCGAGGGAGCTGTCCATCAAAGTGGGGTACAGGACGGGATAGCTTGCATAGCCTAGTGTGTGTGGGGAGGGGCCAAACTGGCGAGGCTTCTGTGCGTGTGCACTTGCCTCTTGTTTATGAAGGGTCAGAGACCGATTAGCGCAGCAAATGAGGAGAAAGCAGTCGGTGGTACCTCTTTGGGTGAATGTATTGTGCTTTTCAAACACTACAGCTGCGTATAGGCCCAGAAGAGTTGTCTCGAGTGACCACGTGTGTCTGTAACTTTGCCACCGCGCCGTTTGGCGCCAAGGTCCCTTGAGTGAGCTGTCCATCACAGTGGGGGAAAGGGCGGGAAGATGTTGCATAGCCTAGTGTGTGGGGCGGGGCCAAACGGGCGGGGCTTCTGTACAGTTCACATGCCTCTTGTTTATAAAGGGTCAGAGACCATCAGAGCATCAGATGAGGAGAAATCAGCCTCCTGGTCACTGGAAGTACAGGAGGATTGCGCTCGAGAAACTCGTGGATGCCTAGACCTCCATCACGGATTACAGCTAATTGTAGACTGTAGCCTCGACCTTGCTCACTAGGTTCTTGGGCTGATTATAATGTTTTACTGAAGTTTAGCTTCAACCGGGGCACGTGCTGTTTCTTTTGTATCTGTAAGTGCTTCCTGTTGAGGTTTAATTTTTGAAACAGGAGCATCGTGCCAAAATGAATCCTGCCTGCATATTTATCCACGAAGATGCCACCATGTTGTGCCATACCTCTACTCAACTGGAGTACTTTCTACTGGGTAGTCAGTAAGTGCTACCTCGTTGGGTAAATGTATGGTGCTTTTCCTACACTACAGCTGCGTAAAGGCCCAGAAGAGAAGTCTTCAGTGATCACCTGTGTCTGTGACTTTGCCACTGCGCTGATAGGCGCCTTGGTACCTCGAGTGAGCTGTCCATCACAGTGGGGGAAAGGGCGGGATAGGTTGCATAGCCTAGTCTGTGTGGGGAGGGGTTAAACTGGCGAGGCTTCTGTGCGAGTTCACATGCCTCTTGTTTATGAAGGGTCAGAGACCGATCAGCTCAGTAAATGATAAGAAAGCAGTCGGTGGTACCTCTTTGGGTGAATGTATTGTGCTTTTCCAGCACTGCAGCTGCGTAAAGGCCCAGAAGAGAAGTCTTCAGTGATCACCTGTGTCTGTGACTTTGCCACTGCGCTGATAGGCGCCTGGGTACCTCGAGTGAGCTGTCCATCACAGTGGGGGAAAGGGCAGAATAGGTTGCATAGCCTAGTCAGTGACTTTGCCACTGCGCTGATAGGCGCCGAGGTACCCCGAGTGAGCTGTCCATCACAGTGGGGGAAAGGGCGGGATAGGTTGCATAGCCTAGTCTGTGTGGGGAGGGGTTAAACTGGCGAGGCTTCTGTGCGAGTTCACATGCCTCTTGTTTATGAAGGGTCAGAGACCGATCAGCTCAGTAAATGATAAGAAAGCAGTCGGTGGTACCTCTTTGGGTGAATGTATTGTGCTTTTCCAGCACTGCAGCTGCGTAAAGGCCAGAAGAGTTGTATTCAGGGATCACCTGTGTCTGTAACGTTGCCACTGCGCCGATAGGCGCCGAGGTACCTCGAGTGAGCTGTCCATCACAGTGGGGGAAAGGGCGGGATAGGTTGCATAGCCTAGTGTGTGTGGGTGTGAAAAATGAATACAATCTTGGTGAACATTATCTGCGCCATCTTGCCCCCTTTCCAGGCCCATTCGTGCGCGTAAGCGGCAGCCATTTTGAGCATCATGGTCTCCCGGCCCCTCGCTAATAGCCGGCGCGTCTCTCTCTCTCTCCTAACCTCGCAAACGTTCCCCCGCACGCTGACAACCCCCGCTCTCTCATGCCTTGGGTCATAAACCCCCTTCAGCGCAGCTTCACCACTGAATCCCATCCTGTTCCCAGCGCGACACCTCCCCTCATTCCTTTCATGGCCTCAAACCCTTTCGATGCAAACCCCCCTTTTTCCTGCGTCCCCGTTTGTCTTCCCTGTTCCCAAGCCGCCACCTGGCCCTGCGGATATTGTTTATTACCCGTACAGTAGGAAGCTTCCCCTCCCCATCAAAGATCCCCGAACCGATCAAAGCCCCCACCCCATGAGATCCGATCAAACCCCATGCATTCCGTGAATCGGCGGAATGCCCTGCTGCGCGACCACCACCACCTGTTGTGACCGGGGTGGGGAATCCAACTGTAAATGTATGTGGGAACGGGTCTGAAGGGGAGATTCCGAGGATGTCCTTTCAAATACTAAAATATTACGAGAATGTGTTATGTGCAATAAAGGTTGTAAACTCTAGTATAAGAGGCCAGGCCTCAGAGATGTGGTTAGAGCACCTCGTGACGATACTTGCTGTCTGAATTGATGTGTTCTCCTCCGGAGAGAATAAAATCCTCGTTTCCCGCCTTCCAGTCTCCAGCGCCTGCTTCTTCATTGATTAATATTGGTGGGTCATAGAGGCGATACTGCCGGGCAACATAAAAGGGTCTTTGGTTACCGGTTGTCTTTGGAACCCTTTTTAACAATTGGCGTCCCAAACGTGGGGCCCATCAGCGACTCGTGGATCCAGTGGGAGAGGTCCTGACGACAGAGTGAACGACTGCAACGATCGGAAGGTACCCTGTCCGATAGACCCTCGTCTGACAGCCGATCATCCGAACTTCACTGGTTCCGAACAGACCTCTCTCGAGTGATCTGCGGTCCTGACTGGGAACCATCAGGAGGGCCACGAGAAGTACGAAGAGAAGAGGACGATCGGGCGCTGGATTCGGAAGACGAGAAACTGCCCATGCGGTCCGGGTAAGGTCGTGTAAACACGACGAATTGCGAAAGTGATAGATAATTGAAAGAAATTGATAATTGTTGTGAAAATACTAGTATTACTCTTTGTTAATTTATTGGAGATTCACTGTCTACAAACGGAGAAACAACAGGCTCTCCCTTTATAAACAGCGAAGGATAGGTACGCACCCGTCGGACCTATTTTTCTCCCCCACTGAACAATCGCCCCTTTGCCCCATTGATTAACTGTTATAGATTGTTTTCTGGAGATTCTCTGTCTGAAAACAGGGAAGATTAGGTCCCCTCTTTACAGATAGTGAAAGGGTAGGTGACGCGAACCTTTGCGAGCCTACTTATTCTCCCCATTGACCATATTGATTTTTTATTTTTGACCTAACGTTGATTGATTGCTCAAAATTGGTTCATGAGGTATTCACTACGTGCAAACAACGTAGAATAGAAATATTCTGTCTAGTCTTTGCGCGCAGTGATAAGATAGGTAGTGCTGATTATTATCTCATTGTGATCCGTCATGCCTGTCTTCTCCCCACTGGTCAGTAGCCTGTTTAACCCGGACCGCTTATTAGAGATGAACCATCCGGCTCCGCTGGAAGGCACCCCTAATAAGGACATGTTCATGAAGCATGGATTAATTGCTATAGCCTATAGTGAGCTGTGGCATAAATATACGAAAAAGGATCGAGAAAGACAGTGGCCACTGAGAGGATCCTTTGATCTCGACAAAATAGAAACAGTAGAAATAGCCCTTCGTAGGAATGAAACAACACCTATTATGCTCGATAGTCTCGGTATGTGGCGCAAAGAAGCCACGCAACGAAGGGAAAGCGACGAATTTAGAAAAGGTGAAGGGACACGACGGACAAACCTCCAAACGTCTAGTAGGCAAAGGGAAGGGCCAGCGATGGCACAGCCCCGAGGAGTAGACATGAAAAGCGAATGGTGTAAGGGGATGTGCCGACAAGCCAACCCCGGAACACAACGACCTGAAGGTAATCCCCCGACATTACGCACAGGACGGACAGATTTAAAACAAAACCAATGTGCTTTCTGTAAATGTCTTGGACACTGGAAAGCTCAATGCCCGATTCTGCAAAACATAGGTAAGAATGGAGGGGTGACAAAAAGGACGGACCGACAGAAAGGAAAAAGACGTGAGATAAAAACCAATCAGGCTAGTGCAGACAGAACAGACAGGACCACCCCGTTCGATTATGCTCGGTGGCACAGATTTCGTCAGACCAATTTTAACGACATGTTAGAGTTCTGGGACTGATTGCTCTCTGTTGCTCCCCCACTCTGAAAACCAAACACAACTGCAGGTCAGTGTAAACAACCCCCCGTTAGAGAAAAGATTCAAGAAAGCCAAGCGTCTATTATATAACTTAGGATTTAATTACGGTAAAACACACAACCAACAGTAAATAGAATAACTAGTAGAACTCTCTAAAAAGCAAACTTGACTAATAGGAAAAATACAAAACATGTTATGCTCACTCCGGAAGTCCTCGAAATGTAACAGTTCGATGGTCCCGCCCATCCGAAACACATAGCACGTGTGGGGCGGGGCCTGCCAGCAACCATGGGCCAAAAAGAGATCGCTGGCGAGAAGGTACTGGAGACTCCACCAAGCAAGCAATGAAATGGTCTTCCCATACTGCCCTTCCAGGGATGGCGTCCCCCGGGCCGCGAGTAGGGAGGGGGCGGATGAAAATGACCCCCTCCCTCATATCTCCTGGTCCGGCCATCACGAATTCCTCCATCGAACGGATGCAGGGTGGGCAGGGAGGAAGAGGCGACGCGGACGAGCCTCTTCCACCTCCACAGGTAGGAGGCTTCCCTGCCCTGGCCCGACGCCGATGTCCTCCAGCCAGGCGACGGCCATATACCTACGCTGCACAGGAAATATAATGTCCGGCTGGTATATTTCCGTAGCACAGGACATACAATGCCCGACTCGTATACTTTCTCAGTACAGGACATACAAGACCCGGCTGGTATACTTGCGTAGTACAGGACATACAATGTCCGACGGGCATAATTACGGAGCACCGGATGTACAGTGGTCCCCCAAGAGTCGGAATCAGGGGTGTAGGGTGGTCATCATGTGCGCCCCTGATTCCAAGAGACGGCGTAGGATGCACCGGGAGAGGAAGACGGCACGGTGAGCCTCCCTCACCTCCCCAGATGAAGGCTCCACTGCTGCACCCTGGCGCCCCGAACCAAAATGTCCTGCTCCAACCGCATGATGTTTTTCGCCATCACAAGAAGTTTTCCTCCGCTCCT
Organism: Lissotriton vulgaris; assembly: GCF_964263255.1. NCBI lineage: Eukaryota > Metazoa > Chordata > Amphibia > Caudata > Salamandridae > Lissotriton > Lissotriton vulgaris. The sequence continues at coordinate 1,493,594,016 of NC_141696.1, forward strand.
GATGGATACGGCAAAGGTTGCTGCAGGGCCTCAAAATGGCGTCTGGGCCCTCGAAAGGCGGGTCTAGGCCGCTGGAGTAACTTTGTCCGAAATTGCAACTCGGGCGCTTGCCCACCTGGGCGTGAGCCCCCACCATCGACAAAACATCCCCTCGACTTTGAAGATTCTACCAAAGTCCCAAGAGCCCTCGGCCCCTTCAGGCTTCCGGTGAGGAAAAGCTGCATTGATCTCAAATGAAATAACCACGGCACAGCAACAAGATGGCGGTGCTCTCGTGTCTGCATCAGCTTCCGTCTGAACCACCCAGGAACATTATGGGCTAACGAACTCGAACAAGTTCCGGCTGAACATCAACATGACCCGGTAAGAGAGACTCTACCCCCTCCCTCTCTTGATTGACGGTCCACACCACCAGCCCCTCTGTTAGCACAATTTTCTTTTGAACTGCCGAAAGGGACTCTGGTCCAACCGCCAATTGTCGGGGATATTTTTGCCCCTGATGCTACTTCCGGACTAAACCGACCTCGCCCAAAATGGCGCTGGTATCAATAGGAAACCAACGGATGCCTCGTGGTGTTCCTTAGCTAATGAAACTTGATGTACTAAGATATATATGTATATATATATGAACCATTGCGCACTCGATGTTAAAGGGAGGAGGGTTCACTTGGCAGACATTTAAGAAGAGGTTCTGTGAAAATGTTGATTTCAATGAACAATTTATTTTTGATATTTGTTGTAACTGATACCTAACGTCGCTCATGATGCACGCCCGCGGTTTGCATTTAGGAAATGTGATTACGATGAGCTTGACTGTGTTTCCATCTATGAACTGAAATGCCCCTGATTCCTTCGTCACGCAATGAAATGTTTTTGGTTACTTACAAATAATTAATTAGACCTTTTTACATGTTCTTGTACTACAAAATAACCCCCTACTGTATGTGCTTCCATCGACGACATGTCAGGCCAAAATATGAATTGCGCTCTCACATTTTACGTACTGAATAATTCTACAAATAAAAGTCTTAAAAGCTATGGATAGGCCCCGCGTACTTTTGTAAATACGGGTATCGGTGGGAGGGTTTTTCTGTGCGCAACTGTTCTGCTCTCTTTTTAAGGTTATCTGAGAAATGGTTGTTCGGCCCTGGGTTGATGGTCAAAACGAAGGTATGATACGCTGCTTATGAAGAAGGACCTCGACTTCAGAGAATGGGTAAAGTAAAATGGTGTGATTGATAAATTGTTATAAGGATATGGTGGTCGAAGGTACTAAGGTACAGGGTTGAACGAAGAACTGGTATGCCTTAAGAACATCACAGCTTTGGGAATGATTTAGGGACCCCGATGACCGGATACATCTACGAAACCGGGTACCTCGCGCTAGGTACCTCTGATTCCCCTTTTTTAGCGTTTTTCACTACACACGATCCTTAATGCCATCCTCGAACCTCCCCATGAACCACCTATCACATTGCCTGCCCCCATGACTTTAAGAAACCAGCACCCTAAGGGATTATATCCCGAAGAGACAAGTACGAGTATGTGGTAAGTAAAGGATTTTCGTGCCCTTACATTTGATGTGTTCGAATGTTGTCCCCCTACCCCCCCTTTTTCTCCCCCTTTTTCCTCTGCAGGTTACATTAGAACCCCGATTAGAGTATCATAAGGGATCTGGAACCACGTCACGCCCGATGCATGAAGACGGACTAGCGCTACAAAATGGCACAACAAGGACGCTCTCACGACCTTTTTACCAAATCTAACGCTTTTCTGTCCCAAAACTGCATGCTTCCCACCTCCTAACACAGACCCGAAACGTCTAAACGTTGGGTAACGCACTGAATAGCCCAAACAATACACGGTCACCCTCTATGTCACACGTGTATTGTTCGGCCTATTGTCTCTCTCTCTCTCTCTCTCTCTCTCTCTCTCTCTCTCTCTCTTTCTCTCACTCACTCTTCCACCCCTCCACACTTTCCCTCTTCCTAGCAACTGGCACCTAATTGGCGAACCTGGTGCATCTCCTGATTGGCCCCAAATACCACAAGTATTTGCGCAAATCTGTCCTAAATAAAATTGTATTGGTACCACGTTACTACCTCTCCTTTTCTACTAAAATATGGATGAAATTTAAATTGGCCGATAGGAAAGGGACAGGTAAGACGACTAAGGTTCCCTAAATTTGACCCACTTTCAGGGAACTATTTGTCAGTGGCTCCTATGATAAAAATGTGTCTGTGGTAATGCGACCATCCCCATTGAAAATTGTCTCCGTACCCCAAGCTGTAAGAAATGATCGAGACACCCCCATCTACCCAAAATGCTTCCAGTTTGGTATCCATCAGATCCCTCCCTCCCCGAGGATAAGTTTAATAATTATTGCAAACCACCCCTCCCGAGTTTTTGTAGTAACCAGGTTGCGAGGATTTATATAGAAAGTTAGAAGGATGTGTGCAAAGTTGAAAATTAGATTGAAAAACGAAAGAACTTGTTGCAGTAAGCATGGTTGAAAATAAGATGTTTTTTATGTAATGCAGACTTGTTTAGCCTATGTTCATCCCTCAGAAGGATGCTTATCAGACTATGGTGAATAGCACGTTGCACTTTTTGTAAAATACAAGGCCCGGAAGACCAGCCTAGCCTTTCAAGACTTGTACTAGGGAAATGGGACTCTGCCAGAAGAACTGACATCTACTATAATAGACATATGACAAATGAACGTAATAATCATCAAAGCGTCAAAGAATTAGCCAACAAAAGGAAGTTGTAAGGAATCCAGCAAACCCATCATCAATTGTTTATACGTAAGCCGCAAAATTCTCAAATGTAGCGAGTGCTTACGCTAGTCGCTTGGTGTTGGGAAAGAAAAAAGATTCATGTAATTACCTTTTTCTGCAAAATCTCTAAAGACTGTCTTTTCAACACTCATTTAAGGATATCACTGTCGGAGGAGAAAGAGACCGGATGTGGGAGCACGCGGCCTGACTGCGGATTGTGGAACATCAGCAACGGAGGCCAAGGCGAGACCACGGCAGTAAGGAGTCGCAGGACGGGGCACTGTTTCAAACAAAGCTAAGGAAAGGGCTGACCTGAAGCCCCTGCTCTATGATCAACGTATGCCAAAAAGCCCCCGCTCTCTGAACATGGTCACGGACTCGCCTGACGCCAAACTCTCCGCCTCCCCCTGATCTGTTCCCGACTTGGCCTTGCTCCATCCCCTCTTCCTCCGACCTACCATAAGGACTGTTCACACCCGCACCTTTCCACCCGAACTCCCAAGTTCCTCCAAATCCTACTGAGCTACCCAGAGAAGAGTACTCCCTACGTCAGAAGGGAGGGAGCTCCGACTAAGTAAACCACGAACTGTGTAAAATCCCAGAATGGTGACCTAGAACTCCACCAAGGGTCGCCCCCGAAGAAAAGATAAACAAAGTCTGTGGTTCTGCCCGCTACCAAGGACCTTGAAGATGATGGAAGCAACAGGAAATGCCCACCACAGAGACTCAAGAAACGAACAGATCTCACAATTCTGGAACAATCGCATTTTTTGCAAATCTATGCTCTGCGCTACAAAAGAAAGTGCATCTGTTCCAAACCGTAACGCATTGCTCCTATGGGGTCTGGCGAATCAAAGCAAAAGGTACCCCTGCCCGCAGACCTCCAACGACTCAATCCACATGAACATTTCTGTTGCCTAGGTAATCCAGGTGCTCGACAGCGCTGACAGAAGACGACAAAGGACAACGAGAACTTTGACATATTTACTGTATCTCCTTTCTCTCCCAATCACCATTTGACTGACTATGTACTCGCTGTATACAAGAAGGACTTACTTATATGATAACTCACCAGTTCTTATTCTATGATCTGTACCCAACGCCCTCACTGCGTAATTCTAGGCTGATATTGCATTACGATGACTTCTCCTGCAACCAACTTAGCAATGAACCCGCTTACTAGATGATGAGATTTTTCAATATGATGTTTATAAAATGATATATATGTGCAGTTCCTTTGTCTAGGCCCCCTCCCCCTTACTTATGATCGCTACATATAGGTATAGATAAGAAGTAGGCCAGCAAGATGTCTTAGAAATGTTAAAGGGAGGACTGTGAAAAATGAATACAATCTTGGTGAACATTATCTGCGCCATCTTGCCCCCTTTCCAGGCCCATTCGTGCGCGTAAGCGGCAGCCATTTTGAGCATCATGGTCTCCCGGCCCCTCGCTAATAGCCGGCGCGTCTCTCTCTCTCTCTCCTAACCTCGCAAACGTTCCCCCGCACGCTGACAACCCCCGCTCTCTCATGCCTTGGGTCATAAACCCCCTTCAGCGCAGCTTCACCACTGAATCCCATCCTGTTCCCAGCGCGACACCTCCCCTCATTCCTTTCATGGCCTCAAACCCTTTCGATGCAAACCCCCCTTTTTCCTGCGTCCCCGTTTGTCTTCCCTGTTCCCAAGCCGCCACCTGGCCCTGCGGATATTGTTTATTACCCGTACAGTAGGAAGCTTCCCCTCCCCATCAAAGATCCCCGAACCGATCAAAGCCCCCACCCCATGAGATCCGATCAAACCCCATGCATTCCGTGAATCGGCGGAATGCCCTGCTGCGCGACCACCACCACCTGTTGTGACCGGGGTGGGGAATCCAACTGTAAATGTATGTGGGAACGGGTCTGAAGGGGAGATTCCGAGGATGTCCTTTCAAATACTAAAATATTACGAGAATGTGTTATGTGCAATAAAGGTTGTAAACTCTAGTATAAGAGGCCAGGCCTCAGAGATGTGGTTAGAGCACCTCGTGACGATACTTGCTGTCTGAATTGATGTGTTCTCCTCCGGAGAGAATAAAATCCTCGTTTCCCGCCTTCCAGTCTCCAGCGCCTGCTTCTTCATTGATTAATATTGGTGGGTCATAGAGGCGATACTGCCGGGCAACATAAAAGGGTCTTTGGTTACCGGTTGTCTTTGGAACCCTTTTTAACATGGGGAGGGGCCAAATTGGCGAGGCTTCTGTGTGTGTGCACTTGCCTCTTGTTTATGAAGGGTCAGAGACCGATTAGCGCAGCAAATGAGGAGAAAGCAGTCGGTGGTACCTCTTTGGGTGAATGTATTGTGCTTTTCAAACACTACAGCTGCGTATAGGCCCAGAAGAGTTGTCTCGAGTGACCACGTGTGTCTGTAACTTTGCCACCGCGCCGTTTGGCGCCAAGGTCCGTTGAGTGAGCTGTCCATCACAGTGGGGGAAAGGGCGGGAAGATATTGCATAGCCTAGTGTGTGGGGCGGGGCCAAACGGGCGGGGCTTCTGTGCAGTTCACATGCCTCTTGTTTATAAAGGGTCAGAGACCATCAGAGCATCAGATGAGGAGAAATCAGCCTCCTGGTCACTGGAAGTACAGGAGGATTGTGCTCGAGAAACTCGTGGATGCCTAGACTTCCATCATGGATTACAGCTAATTGTAGACTGTAGCCTCGACCATGCTCACTAGGTTCTTGGGCTGATTATATTGCGTTACTGAAGTTTAGCTTCATCCGGGGCACGTGCTGTTTCTTTTGTATCTGTAAGTGCTTCCTGTTGAGGTTTAATTTTTGAAACAGGAGCATCGTGCCAAAATGAATCCTGCCTGCATATTTATCCACGAAGATGCCACCATGTTGTGCCATACCTCTACTCAACTGGAGTACTTTCTACTGGGTAGTCAGTAAGTGCTACCTCGTTGGGTAAATGTATGGTGCTTTTCCTACACTACAGCTGCGTAAAGGCCCAGAAGAGAAGTCTTCAGATCACCTGTGTCTGTGACTTTGCCACTGCGCTGATAGGCGCCTAGGTACCTCGAGTGAGCTGTCCATCACAGTGGGGGAAAGGGCGGGATAGGTTGCATAGCCTAGTCTGTGTGGGGAGGGGTTAAACTGGCGAGGCTTCTGTGCGAGTTCACATGCCTCTTGTTTATGAAGGGTCAGAGACCGATCAGCTCAGTAAATGATAAGAAAGCAGTCGGTGGTACCTCTTTGGGTGAATGTATTGTGCTTTTCCAGCACTGCAGCTGCGTAAAGGCCCAGAAGAGAAGTCTTCAGTGATCACCTGTGTCTGTGACTTTGCCACTGCGCTGATAGGCGCCTTGGTACCTCGAGTGAGCTGTCCATCACAGTGGGGGAAAGGGCAGAATAGGTTGCATAGCCTAGTCAGTGACTTTGCCACTGCGCTGATAGGCGCCGAGGTACCCCGAGTGAGCTGTCCATCACAGTGAGGGAAAGGGCGTGATAGGTTGCATAGCCTAGTCTGTGTGGGGAGGGGTTAAACTGGCGAGGCTTCTGTGCGAGTTCACATGCCTCTTGTTTATGAAGGGTCAGAGACCGATCAGCTCAGTAAATGATAAGAAAGCAGGCGGTGGTACCTCTTTGGGTGAATGTATTGTGCTTTTCCAGCACTGCAGCTGCGTAAAGGCCAGAAGAGTTGTATTCAGGGATCACCTGTGTCTGTAACGTTGCCACTGCGCCGATAGGCGCCGAGGTACCTCGAGTGAGCTGTCCATCACAGTGGGGGAAAGGGCGGGATAGGTTGCATAGCCTAGTGTGTGTGGGGAGGGGCCAAATTGGCGAGGCTTCTGTGTGTGTGCACTTGCCTCTTGTTTATGAAGGGTCAGAGACCGATTAGCGCAGCAAATGAGGAGAAAGCAGTCGGTGGTACCTCTTTGGGTGAATGTATTGTGCTTTTCAAACACTACAGCTGCGTATAGGCCCAGAAGAGTTGTCTCGAGTGACCACGTGTGTCTGTAACTTTGCCACCCGCCGTTTGGCGCCAAGGTCCCTTGAGTGAGCTGTCCATCACAGTGGGGGAAAGGGCGGGAAGATATTGCATAGCCTAGTGTGTGGGGCGGGGCCAAACGGGCGGGGCTTCTGTGCAGTTCACATGCCTCTTGTTTATAAAGGGTCAGAGACCATCAGAGCATCAGATGAGGAGAAATCAGCCTCCTGGTCACTGGAAGTACAGGAGGATTGCGCTCGAGAAACTCGTGGATGCCTAGACTTCCATCATGGATTACAGCTAATTGTAGACTGTAGCCTCGACCTTGCTCACTAGGTTCTTGGGCTGATTATAATGCGTTACTGAAGTTTAGCTTCATCTGGGGCACGTGCTGTTTCTTTTGTATCTGTAAGTGCTTCCTGTTGAGGTTTAATTTTTGAAACAGGAGCATCGTGCCAAAATGAATCCTGCCTGCATATTTATCCACGAAGATGCCACCATGTTGTGCCATACCTCTACTCAACTGGAGTACTTTCTACTGGGTAGTCAGTAAGTGCTACCTCGTTGGGTAAATGTATGGTGCTTTTCCTACACTACAGCTGCGTAAAGGCCCAGAAGAGAAGTCTTCAGTGATCACCTGTGTCTGTGACTTTGCCACTGCGCTGATAGGCGCCTAGGTACCTCGAGTGAGCTGTCCATCACAGTGGGGGAAAGGGCGGGATAGGTTGCATAGCCTAGTCAGTGACTTTGCCACTGCGCTGATCGGCGCCGAGGTACCTCGAGTGAGCTGTCCATCACAGTGGGGAAAAGGGCGGGATAGGTTGCATAGCCTAGTCTGTGTGGGGAGGGGTTAAACTGGCGAGGCTTCTGTGCGAGTTCACATGCCTCTTGTTTATGAAGGGTCAGAGACCGATCAGCGCAGTAAATGATAAGAAAGCAGTCGGTGGTACCTCTTTGGGTGAATGTATTGTGCTTTTCCAGCACTGCAGCTGCGTGAAGTCCCAGAAGAGTTGTCTTCAGTGATCACCTGTGTCTGTGACTTTGCCACTGCGCCGATATGCGCCGAGGTACCTCGAGGGAGCTGTCCATCAAAGTGGGGTACAGGACGGGATAGCTTGCATAGCCTAGTGTGTGTGGGGAGGGGCCAAACTGGCGAGGCTTCTGTGCGTGTGCACTTGCCTCTTGTTTATGAAGGGTCAGAGACCGATTAGCGCAGCAAATGAGGAGAAAGCAGTCGGTGGTACCTCTTAGGGTGAATGTATTGTGCTTTTCAAACACTACAGCTGCGTATAGGCCCAGAAGAGTTGTCTCGAGTGACCACGTGTGTCTGTAACTTTGCCACCGCGCCGTTTGGCGCCAAGGTCCCTTGAGTGAGCTGTCCATCACAGTGGGGGAAAGGGCGGGAAGATGTTGCATAGCCTAGTGTGTGGGGCGGGGCCAAACGGGCGGGGCTTCTGTACAGTTCACATGCCTCTTGTTTATAAAGGGTCAGAGACCATCAGAGCATCAGATGAGGAGAAATCAGCCTCCTGGTCACTGGAAGTACAGGAGGATTGCGCTCGAGAAACTCGTGGATGCCTAGACCTCCATCACGGATTACAGCTAATTGTAGACTGTAGCCTCGACCTTGCTCACTAGGTTCTTGGGCTGATTATAATGTTTTACTGAAGTTTAGCTTCAACCGGGGCACGTGCTGTTTCTTTTGTATCTGTAAGTGCTTCCTGTTGAGGTTTAATTTTTGAAACAGGAGCATCGTGCCAAAATGAATCCTGCCTGCATATTTATCCACGAAGATGCCACCATGTTGTGCCATACCTCTACTCAACTGGAGTACTTTCTACTGGGTAGTCAGTAAGTGCTACCTCGTTGGGTAAATGTATGGTGCTTTTCCTACACTACAGCTGCGTAAAGGCCCAGAAGAGAAGTCTTCAGTGATCACCTGTGTCTGTGACTTTGCCACTGCGCTGATAGGCGCCTAGGTACCTCGAGTGAGCTGTCCATCACAGTGGGGGAAAGGGCGTGATAGGTTGCATAGCCTAGTCTGTGTGGGGAGGGGTTAAACTGGCGAGGCTTCTGTGCGAGTTCACATGCCTCTTGTTTATGAAGGGTCAGAGACCGATCAGCTCAGTAAATGATAAGAAAGCAGTCGGTGGTACCTCTTTGGGTGAATGTATTGTGCTTTTCCAGCACTGCAGCTGCGTAAAGGCCCAGAAGAGAAGTCTTCAGTGATCACCTGTGTCTGTGACTTTGCCACTGCGCTGATAGGCGCCTGGGTACCTCGAGTGAGCTGTCCATCACAGTGGGGGAAAGGGCAGAATAGGTTGCATAGCCTAGTCAGTGACTTTGCCACTGCGCTGATAGGCGCCGAGGTACCCCGAGTGAGCTGTCCATCACAGTGGGGGAAAGGGCGGGATAGGTTGCATAGCCTAGTCTGTGTGGGGAGGGGTTAAACTGGCGAGGCTTCTGTGCGAGTTCACATGCCTCTTGTTTATGAAGGGTCAGAGACCGATCAGCTCAGTAAATGATAAGAAAGCAGTCGGTGGTACCTCTTTGGGTGAATGTATTGTGCTTTTCCAGCACTGCAGCTGCGTAAAGGCCAGAAGAGTTGTATTCAGGGATCACCTGTGTCTGTAACGTTGCCACTGCGCCGATAGGCGCCGAGGTACCTCGAGTGAGCTGTCCATCACAGTGGGGGAAAGGGCGGGATAGGTTGCATAGCCTAGTGTGTGTGGGGAGGGGCCAAATTGGCGAGGCTTCTGTGTGTGTGCACTTGCCTCTTGTTTATGAAGGGTCAGAGACCGATTAGCGCAGCAAATGAGGAGAAAGCAGTCGGTGGTACCTCTTTGGGTGAATGTATTGTGCTTTTCAAACACTACAGCTGCGTATAGGCCCAGAAGAGTTGTCTCGAGTGACCACGTGTGTCTGTAACTTTGCCACCGCGCCGTTTGGCGCCAAGGTCCCTTGAGTGAGCTGTCCATCACAGTGGGGGAAAGGGCGGGAAGATATTGCATAGCCTAGTGTGTGGGGCGGGGCCAAACGGGCGGGGCTTCTGTGCAGTTCACATGCCTCTTGTTTATAAAGGGTCAGAGACCATCAGAGCATCAGATGAGGAGAAATCAGCCTCCTGGTCACTGGAAGTACAGGAGGATTGCGCTCGAGAAACTCGTGGATGCCTAGACTTCCATCACGGATTACAGCTAATTGTAGACTGTAGCCTCGACCTTGCTCACTAGGTTCTTGGGCTGATTATAATGCGTTACTGAAGTTTAGCTTCATCCGGGGCACGTGCTGTTTCTTTTGTATCTGTAAGTGCTTCCTGTTGAGGTTTAATTTTTGAAACAGGAGCATCGTGCCAAAATGAATCCTGCCTGCATATTTATCCACGAAGATGCCACCATGTTGTGCCATACCTCTACTCAACTGGAGTACTTTCTACTGGGTAGTCAGTAAGTGCTACCTCGTTGGGTAAATGTATGGTGCTTTTCCTACACTACAGCTGCGTAAAGGCCCAGAAGAGAAGTCTTCAGTGATCACCTGTGTCTGTGACTTTGCCACTGCGCTGATAGGCGCCTAGGTACCTCGAGTGAGCTGTCCATCACAGTGGGGGAAAGGGCGGGATAGGTTGCATAGCCTAGTCTGTGTGGGGAGGGGTTAAACTGGCGAGGCTTCTGTGCGAGTTCACATGCCTCTTGTTTATGAAGGGTCAGAGACCGATCAGCTCAGTAAATGATAAGAAAGCAGTCGGTGGTACCTCTTTGGGTGAATGTATTGTGCTTTTCCAGCACTGCAGCTGCGTAAAGGCCCAGAAGAGAAGTCTTCAGTGATCACCTGTGTCTGTGACTTTGCCACTGCGCTGATAGGCGCCTTGGTACCTCGAGTGAGCTGTCCATCACAGTGGGGGAAAGGGCAGAATAGGTTGCATAGCCTAGTCAGTGACTTTGCCACTGCGCTGATAGGCGCCGAGGTACCCCGAGTGAGCTGTCCATCACAGTGAGGGAAAGGGCGTGATAGGTTGCATAGCCTAGTCTGTGTGGGGAGGGGTTAAACTGGCGAGGCTTCTGTGCGAGTTCACATGCCTCTTGTTTATGAAGGGTCAGAGACCGATCAGCTCAGTAAATGATAAGAAAGCAGGCGGTGGTACCTCTTTGGGTGAATGTATTGTGCTTTTCCAGCACTGCAGCTGCGTAAAGGCCAGAAGAGTTGTATTCAGGGATCACCTGTGTCTGTAACGTTGCCACTGCGCCGATAGGCGCCGAGGTACCTCGAGTGAGCTGTCCATCACAGTGGGGGAAAGGGCGGGATAGGTTGCATAGCCTAGTGTGTGTGGGGAGGGGCCAAATTGGCGAGGCTTCTGTGTGTGTGCACTTGCCTCTTGTTTATGAAGGGTCAGAGACCGATTAGCGCAGCAAATGAGGAGAAAGCAGTCGGTGGTACCTCTTTGGGTGAATGTATTGTGCTTTTCAAACACTACAGCTGCGTATAGGCCCAGAAGAGTTGTCTCGAGTGACCACGTGTGTCTGTAACTTTGCCACCCGCCGTTTGGCGCCAAGGTCCCTTGAGTGAGCTGTCCATCACAGTGGGGGAAAGGGCGGGAAGATATTGCATAGCCTAGTGTGTGGGGCGGGGCCAAACGGGCGGGGCTTCTGTGCAGTTCACATGCCTCTTGTTTATAAAGGGTCAGAGACCATCAGAGCATCAGATGAGGAGAAATCAGCCTCCTGGTCACTGGAAGTACAGGAGGATTGCGCTCGAGAAACTCGTGGATGCCTAGACTTCCATCATGGATTACAGCTAATTGTAGACTGTAGCCTCGACCTTGCTCACTAGGTTCTTGGGCTGATTATAATGCGTTACTGAAGTTTAGCTTCATCCGGGGCACGTGCTGTTTCTTTTGTATCTGTAAGTGCTTCCTGTTGAGGTTTAATTTTTGAAACAGGAGCATCGTGCCAAAATGAATCCTGCCTGCATATTTATCCACGAAGATGCCACCATGTTGTGCCATACCTCTACTCAACTGGAGTACTTTCTACTGGGTAGTCAGTAAGTGCTACCTCGTTGGGTAAATGTATGGTGCTTTTCCTACACTACAGCTGCGTAAAGGCCCAGAAGAGAAGTCTTCAGTGATCACCTGTGTCTGTGACTTTGCCACTGCGCTGATAGGCGCCTAGGTACCTCGAGTGAGCTGTCCATCACAGTGGGGGAAAGGGCGGGATAGGTTGCATAGCCTAGTCAGTGACTTTGCCACTGCGCTGATCGGCGCCGAGGTACCTCGAGTGAGCTGTCCATCACAGTGGGGAAAAGGGCGGGATAGGTTGCATAGCCTAGTCTGTGTGGGGAGGGGTTAAACTGGCGAGGCTTCTGTGCGAGTTCACATGCCTCTTGTTTATGAAGGGTCAGAGACCGATCAGCGCAGTAAATGATAAGAAAGCAGTCGGTGGTACCTCTTTGGGTGAATGTATTGTGCTTTTCCAGCACTGCAGCTGCGTGAAGTCCCAGAAGAGTTGTCTTCAGTGATCACCTGTGTCTGTGACTTTGCCACTGCGCCGATATGCGCCGAGGTACCTCGAGGGAGCTGTCCATCAAAGTGGGGTACAGGACGGGATAGCTTGCATAGCCTAGTGTGTGTGGGGAGGGGCCAAACTGGCGAGGCTTCTGTGCGTGTGCACTTGCCTCTTGTTTATGAAGGGTCAGAGACCGATTAGCGCAGCAAATGAGGAGAAAGCAGTCGGTGGTACCTCTTTGGGTGAATGTATTGTGCTTTTCAAACACTACAGCTGCGTATAGGCCCAGAAGAGTTGTCTCGAGTGACCACGTGTGTCTGTAACTTTGCCACCGCGCCGTTTGGCGCCAAGGTCCCTTGAGTGAGCTGTCCATCACAGTGGGGGAAAGGGCGGGAAGATGTTGCATAGCCTAGTGTGTGGGGCGGGGCCAAACGGGCGGGGCTTCTGTACAGTTCACATGCCTCTTGTTTATAAAGGGTCAGAGACCATCAGAGCATCAGATGAGGAGAAATCAGCCTCCTGGTCACTGGAAGTACAGGAGGATTGCGCTCGAGAAACTCGTGGATGCCTAGACCTCCATCACGGATTACAGCTAATTGTAGACTGTAGCCTCGACCTTGCTCACTAGGTTCTTGGGCTGATTATAATGTTTTACTGAAGTTTAGCTTCAACCGGGGCACGTGCTGTTTCTTTTGTATCTGTAAGTGCTTCCTGTTGAGGTTTAATTTTTGAAACAGGAGCATCGTGCCAAAATGAATCCTGCCTGCATATTTATCCACGAAGATGCCACCATGTTGTGCCATACCTCTACTCAACTGGAGTACTTTCTACTGGGTAGTCAGTAAGTGCTACCTCGTTGGGTAAATGTATGGTGCTTTTCCTACACTACAGCTGCGTAAAGGCCCAGAAGAGAAGTCTTCAGTGATCACCTGTGTCTGTGACTTTGCCACTGCGCTGATAGGCGCCTAGGTACCTCGAGTGAGCTGCCCATCACAGTGGGGGAAAGGGCGTGATAGGTTGCATAGCCTAGTCTGTGTGGGGAGGGGTTAAACTGGCGAGGCTTCTGTGCGAGTTCACATGCCTCTTGTTTATGAAGGGTCAGAGACCGATCAGCTCAGTAAATGATAAGAAAGCAGTCGGTGGTACCTCTTTGGGTGAATGTATTGTGCTTTTCCAGCACTGCAGCTGCGTAAAGGCCCAGAAGAGAAGTCTTCAGTGATCACCTGTGTCTGTGACTTTGCCACTGCGCTGATAGGCGCCTGGGTACCTCGAGTGAGCTGTCCATCACAGTGGGGGAAAGGGCAGAATAGGTTGCATAGCCTAGTCAGTGACTTTGCCACTGCGCTGATAGGCGCCGAGGTACCCCGAGTGAGCTGTCCATCACAGTGGGGGAAAGGGCGGGATAGGTTGCATAGCCTAGTCTGTGTGGGGAGGGGTTAAACTGGCGAGGCTTCTGTGCGAGTTCACATGCCTCTTGTTTATGAAGGGTCAGAGACCGATCAGCTCAGTAAATGATAAGAAAGCAGTCGGTGGTACCTCTTTGGGTGAATGTATTGTGCTTTTCCAGCACTGCAGCTGCGTAAAGGCCAGAAGAGTTGTATTCAGGGATCACCTGTGTCTGTAACGTTGCCACTGCGCCGATAGGCGCCGAGGTACCTCGAGTGAGCTGTCCATCACAGTGGGGGAAAGGGCGGGATAGGTTGCATAGCCTAGTGTGTGTGGGGAGGGGCCAAATTGGCGAGGCTTCTGTGTGTGTGCACTTGCCTCTTGTTTATGAAGGGTCAGAGACCGATTAGCGCAGCAAATGAGGAGAAAGCAGTCGGTGGTACCTCTTTGGGTGAATGTATTGTGCTTTTCAAACACTACAGCTGCGTATAGGCCCAGAAGAGTTGTCTCGAGTGACCACGTGTGTCTGTAACTTTGCCACCGCGCCGTTTGGCGCCAAGGTCCCTTGAGTGAGCTGTCCATCACAGTGGGGGAAAGGGCGGGAAGATATTGCATAGCCTAGTGTGTGGGGCGGGGCCAAACGGGCGGGGCTTCTGTGCAGTTCACATGCCTCTTGTTTATAAAGGGTCAGAGACCATCAGAGCAACAGATGAGGAGAAATCAGCCTCCTGGTCACTGGAAGTACAGGAGGATTGCGCTCGAGAAACTCGTGGATTCCTAGACTTCCATCACGGATTACAGCTAATTGTAGACTGTAGCCTCGACCTTGCTCACTAGGTTCTTGGGCTGATTATAATGCGTTACTGAAGTTTAGCTTCATCCGGGGCACGTGCTGTTTCTTTTGTATCTGTAAGTGCTTCCTGTTGAGGTTTAATTTTTGAAACAGGAGCATCGTGCCAAAATGAATCCTGCCTGCATATTTATCCACGAAGATGCCACCATGTTGTGCCATACCTCTACTCAACTGGAGTACTTTCTACTGGGTAGTCAGTAAGTGCTACCTCGTTGGGTAAATGTATGGTGCTTTTCCTACACTACAGCTGCGTAAAGGCCCAGAAGAGAAGTCTTCAGTGATCACCTGTGTCTGTGACTTTGCCACTGCGCTGATAGGCGCCTAGGTACCTCGAGTGAGCTGTCCATCACAGTGGGGGAAAGGGCGGGATAGGTTGCATAGCCTAGTCTGTGTGGGGAGGGGTTAAACTGGCGAGGCTTCTGTGCGAGTTCACATGCCTCTTGTTTATGAAGGGTCAGAGACCGATCAGCTCAGTAAATGATAAGAAAGCAGTCGGTGGTACCTCTTTGGGTGAATGTATTGTGCTTTTCCAGCACTGCAGCTGCGTAAAGGCCCAGAAGAGAAGTCTTCAGTGATCACCTGTGTCTGTGACTTTGCCACTGCGCTGATAGGCGCCTTGGTACCTCGAGTGAGCTGTCCATCACAGTGGGGGAAAGGGCAGAATAGGTTGCATAGCCTAGTCAGTGACTTTGCCACTGCGCTGATAGGCGCCGAGGTACCCCGAGTGAGCTGTCCATCACAGTGAGGGAAAGGGCGTGATAGGTTGCATAGCCTAGTCTGTGTGGGGAGGGGTTAAACTGGCGAGGCTTCTGTGCGAGTTCACATGCCTCTTGTTTATGAAGGGTCAGAGACCATCAGAGCATCAGATGAGGAGAAATCAGCCTCCTGGTCACTGGAAGTACAGGAGGATTGCGCTCGAGAAACTCGTGGATGCCTAGACTTCCATCATGGATTACAGCTAATTGTAGACTGTAGCCTCGACCTTGCTCACTAGGTTCTTGGGCTGATTATAATGCGTTACTGAAGTTTAGCTTCATCCGGGGCACGTGCTGTTTCTTTTGTATCTGTAAGTGCTTCCTGTTGAGGTTTAATTTTTGAAACAGGAGCATCGTGCCAAAATGAATCCTGCCTGCATATTTATCCACGAAGATGCCACCATGTTGTGCCATACCTCTACTCAACTGGAGTACTTTCTACTGGGTAGTCAGTAAGTGCTACCTCGTTGGGTAAATGTATGGTGCTTTTCCTACACTACAGCTGCGTAAAGGCCCAGAAGAGAAGTCTTCAGTGATCACCTGTGTCTGTGACTTTGCCACTGCGCTGATAGGCGCCTAGGTACCTCGAGTGAGCTGTCCATCACAGTGGGGGAAAGGGCGGGATAGGTTGCATAGCCTAGTCAGTGACTTTGCCACTGCGCTGATCGGCGCCGAGGTACCTCGAGTGAGCTGTCCATCACAGTGGGGAAAAGGGCGGGATAGGTTGCATAGCCTAGTCTGTGTGGGGAGGGGTTAAACTGGCGAGGCTTCTGTGCGAGTTCACATGCCTCTTGTTTATGAAGGGTCAGAGACCGATCAGCGCAGTAAATGATAAGAAAGCAGTCGGTGGTACCTCTTTGGGTGAATGTATTGTGCTTTTCCAGCACTGCAGCTGCGTGAAGTCCCAGAAGAGTTGTCTTCAGTGATCACCTGTGTCTGTGACTTTGCCACTGCGCCGATATGCGCCGAGGTACCTCGAGGGAGCTGTCCATCAAAGTGGGGTACAGGACGGGATAGCTTGCATAGCCTAGTGTGTGTGGGGAGGGGCCAAACTGGCGAGGCTTCTGTGCGTGTGCACTTGCCTCTTGTTTATGAAGGGTCAGAGACCGATTAGCGCAGCAAATGAGGAGAAAGCAGTCGGTGGTACCTCTTTGGGTGAATGTATTGTGCTTTTCAAACACTACAGCTGCGTATAGGCCCAGAAGAGTTGTCTCGAGTGACCACGTGTGTCTGTAACTTTGCCACCGCGCCGTTTGGCGCCAAGGTCCCTTGAGTGAGCTGTCCATCACAGTGGGGGAAAGGGCGGGAAGATGTTGCATAGCCTAGTGTGTGGGGCGGGGCCAAACGGGCGGGGCTTCTGTACAGTTCACATGCCTCTTGTTTATAAAGGGTCAGAGACCATCAGAGCATCAGATGAGGAGAAATCAGCCTCCTGGTCACTGGAAGTACAGGAGGATTGCGCTCGAGAAACTCGTGGATGCCTAGACCTCCATCACGGATTACAGCTAATTGTAGACTGTAGCCTCGACCTTGCTCACTAGGTTCTTGGGCTGATTATAATGTTTTACTGAAGTTTAGCTTCAACCGGGGCACGTGCTGTTTCTTTTGTATCTGTAAGTGCTTCCTGTTGAGGTTTAATTTTTGAAACAGGAGCATCGTGCCAAAATGAATCCTGCCTGCATATTTATCCACGAAGATGCCACCATGTTGTGCCATACCTCTACTCAACTGGAGTACTTTCTACTGGGTAGTCAGTAAGTGCTACCTCGTTGGGTAAATGTATGGTGCTTTTCCTACACTACAGCTGCGTAAAGGCCCAGAAGAGAAGTCTTCAGTGATCACCTGTGTCTGTGACTTTGCCACTGCGCTGATAGGCGCCTAGGTACCTCGAGTGAGCTGTCCATCACAGTGGGGGAAAGGGCGTGATAGGTTGCATAGCCTAGTCTGTGTGGGGAGGGGTTAAACTGGCGAGGCTTCTGTGCGAGTTCACATGCCTCTTGTTTATGAAGGGTCAGAGACCGATCAGCTCAGTAAATGATAAGAAAGCAGTCGGTGGTACCTCTTTGGGTGAATGTATTGTGCTTTTCCAGCACTGCAGCTGCGTAAAGGCCCAGAAGAGAAGTCTTCAGTGATCACCTGTGTCTGTGACTTTGCCACTGCGCTGATAGGCGCCTGGGTACCTCGAGTGAGCTGTCCATCACAGTGGGGGAAAGGGCAGAATAGGTTGCATAGCCTAGTCAGTGACTTTGCCACTGCGCTGATAGGCGCCGAGGTACCCCGAGTGAGCTGTCCATCACAGTGGGGGAAAGGGCGGGATAGGTTGCATAGCCTAGTCTGTGTGGGGAGGGGTTAAACTGGCGAGGCTTCTGTGCGAGTTCACATGCCTCTTGTTTATGAAGGGTCAGAGACCGATCAGCTCAGTAAATGATAAGAAAGCAGTCGGTGGTACCTCTTTGGGTGAATGTATTGTGCTTTTCCAGCACTGCAGCTGCGTAAAGGCCAGAAGAGTTGTATTCAGGGATCACCTGTGTCTGTAACGTTGCCACTGCGCCGATAGGCGCCGAGGTACCTCGAGTGAGCTGTCCATCACAGTGGGGGAAAGGGCGGTATAGGTTGCATAGCCTAGTGTGTGTGGGGAGGGGCCAAATTGGCGAGGCTTCTGTGTGTGTGCACTTGCCTCTTGTTTATGAAGGGTCAGAGACCGATTAGCGCAGCAAATGAGGAGAAAGCAGTCGGTGGTACCTCTTTGGGTGAATGTATTGTGCTTTTCAAACACTACAGCTGCGTATAGGCCCAGAAGAGTTGTCTCGAGTGACCACGTGTGTCTGTAACTTTGCCACCGCGCCGTTTGGCGCCAAGGTCCCTTGAGTGAGCTGTCCATCACAGTGGGGGAAAGGGCGGGAAGATATTGCATAGCCTAGTGTGTGGGGCGGGGCCAAACGGGCGGGGCTTCTGTGCAGTTCACATGCCTCTTGTTTATAAAGGGTCAGAGACCATCAGAGCATCAGATGAGGAGAAATCAGCCTCCTGGTCACTGGAAGTACAGGAGGATTGCGCTCGAGAAACTCGTGGATGCCTAGACTTCCATCACGGATTACAGCTAATTGTAGACTGTAGCCTCGACCTTGCTCACTAGGTTCTTGGGCTGATTATAATGCGTTACTGAAGTTTAGCTTCATCCGGGGCACGTGCTGTTTCTTTTGTATCTGTAAGTGCTTCCTGTTGAGGTTTAATTTTTGACACAGGAGCATCGTGCCAAAATGAATCCTGCCTGCATATTTATCCACGAAGATGCCACCATGTTGTGCCATACCTCTACTCAACTGGAGTACTTTCTACTGGGTAGTCAGTAAGTGCTACCTCGTTGGGTAAATGTATGGTGCTTTTCCTACACTACAGCTGCGTAAAGGCCCAGAAGAGAAGTCTTCAGTGATCACCTGTGTCTGTGACTTTGCCACTGCGCTGATAGGCGCCTAGGTACCTCGAGTGAGCTGTCCATCACAGTGGGGGAAAGGGCGGGATAGGTTGCATAGCCTAGTCTGTGTGGGGAGGGGTTAAACTGGCGAGGCTTCTGTGCGAGTTCACATGCCTCTTGTTTATGAAGGGTCAGAGACCGATCAGCTCAGTAAATGATAAGAAAGCAGTCGGTGGTACCTCTTTGGGTGAATGTATTGTGCTTTTCCAGCACTGCAGCTGCGTAAAGGCCCAGAAGAGAAGTCTTCAGTGATCACCTGTGTCTGTGACTTTGCCACTGCGCTGATAGGCGCCTTGGTACCTCGAGTGAGCTGTCCATCACAGTGGGGGAAAGGGCAGAATAGGTTGCATAGCCTAGTCAGTGACTTTGCCACTGCGCTGATAGGCGCCGAGGTACCCCGAGTGAGCTGTCCATCACAGTGAGGGAAAGGGCGTGATAGGTTGCATAGCCTAGTCTGTGTGGGGAGGGGTTAAACTGGCGAGGCTTCTGTGCGAGTTCACATGCCTCTTGTTTATGAAGGGTCAGAGACCGATCAGCTCAGTAAATGATAAGAAAGCAGGCGGTGGTACCTCTTTGGGTGAATGTATTGTGCTTTTCCAGCACTGCAGCTGCGTAAAGGCCAGAAGAGTTGTATTCAGGGATCACCTGTGTCTGTAACGTTGCCACTGCGCCGATAGGCGCCGAGGTACCTCGAGTGAGCTGTCCATCACAGTGGGGGAAAGGGCGGGATAGGTTGCATAGCCTAGTGTGTGTGGGGAGGGGCCAAATTGGCGAGGCTTCTGTGTGTGTGCACTTGCCTCTTGTTTATGAAGGGTCAGAGACCGATTAGCGCAGCAAATGAGGAGAAAGCAGTCGGTGGTACCTCTTTGGGTGAATGTATTGTGCTTTTCAAACACTACAGCTGCGTATAGGCCCAGAAGAGTTGTCTCGAGTGACCACGTGTGTCTGTAACTTTGCCACCCGCCGTTTGGCGCCAAGGTCCCTTGAGTGAGCTGTCCATCACAGTGGGGGAAAGGGCGGGAAGATATTGCATAGCCTAGTGTGTGGGGCGGGGCCAAACGGGCGGGGCTTCTGTGCAGTTCACATGCCTCTTGTTTATAAAGGGTCAGAGACCATCAGAGCATCAGATGAGGAGAAATCAGCCTCCTGGTCACTGGAAGTACAGGAGGATTGCGCTCGAGAAACTCGTGGATGCCTAGACTTCCATCATGGATTACAGCTAATTGTAGACTGTAGCATCGACCTTGCTCACTAGGTTCTTGGGCTGATTATAATGCGTTACTGAAGTTTAGCTTCATCCGGGGCACGTGCTGTTTCTTTTGTATCTGTAAGTGCTTCCTGTTGAGGTTTAATTTTTGAAACAGGAGCATCGTGCCAAAATGAATCCTGCCTGCATATTTATCCACGAAGATGCCACCATGTTGTGCCATACCTCTACTCAACTGGAGTACTTTCTACTGGGTAGTCAGTAAGTGCTACCTCGTTGGGTAAATGTATGGTGCTTTTCCTACACTACAGCTGCGTAAAGGCCCAGAAGAGAAGTCTTCAGTGATCACCTGTGTCTGTGACTTTGCCACTGCGCTGATAGGCACCTAGGTACCTCGAGTGAGCTGTCCATCACAGTGGGGGAAAGGGCGGGATAGGTTGCATAGCCTAGTCAGTGACTTTGCCACTGCGCTGATCGGCGCCGAGGTACCTCGAGTGAGCTGTCCATCACAGTGGGGAAAAGGGCGGGATAGGTTGCATAGCCTAGTCTGTGTGGGGAGGGGTTAAACTGGCGAGGCTTCTGTGCGAGTTCACATGCCTCTTGTTTATGAAGGGTCAGAGACCGATCAGCGCAGTAAATGATAAGAAAGCAGTCGGTGGTACCTCTTTGGGTGAATGTATTGTGCTTTTCCAGCACTGCAGCTGCGTGAAGTCCCAGAAGAGTTGTCTTCAGTGATCACCTGTGTCTGTGACTTTGCCACTGCGCCGATATGCGCCGAGGTACCTCGAGGGAGCTGTCCATCAAAGTGGGGTACAGGACGGGATAGCTTGCATAGCCTAGTGTGTGTGGGGAGGGGCCAAACTGGCGAGGCTTCTGTGCGTGTGCACTTGCCTCTTGTTTATGAAGGGTCAGAGACCGATTAGCGCAGCAAATGAGGAGAAAGCAGTCGGTGGTACCTCTTTGGGTGAATGTATTGTGCTTTTCAAACACTACAGCTGCGTATAGGCCCAGAAGAGTTGTCTCGAGTGACCACGTGTGTCTGTAACTTTGCCACCGCGCCGTTTGGCGCCAAGGTCCCTTGAGTGAGCTGTCCATCACAGTGGGGGAAAGGGCGGGAAGATGTTGCATAGCCTAGTGTGTGGGGCGGGGCCAAACGGGCGGGGCTTCTGTACAGTTCACATGCCTCTTGTTTATAAAGGGTCAGAGACCATCAGAGCATCAGATGAGGAGAAATCAGCCTCCTGGTCACTGGAAGTACAGGAGGATTGCGCTCGAGAAACTCGTGGATGCCTAGACCTCCATCACGGATTACAGCTAATTGTAGACTGTAGCCTCGACCTTGCTCACTAGGTTCTTGGGCTGATTATAATGTTTTACTGAAGTTTAGCTTCAACCGGGGCACGTGCTGTTTCTTTTGTATCTGTAAGTGCTTCCTGTTGAGGTTTAATTTTTGAAACAGGAGCATCGTGCCAAAATGAATCCTGCCTGCATATTTATCCACGAAGATGCCACCATGTTGTGCCATACCTCTACTCAACTGGAGTACTTTCTACTGGGTAGTCAGTAAGTGCTACCTCGTTGGGTAAATGTATGGTGCTTTTCCTACACTACAGCTGCGTAAAGGCCCAGAAGAGAAGTCTTCAGTGATCACCTGTGTCTGTGACTTTGCCACTGCGCTGATAGGCGCCTAGGTACCTCGAGTGAGCTGTCCATCACAGTGGGGGAAAGGGCGTGATAGGTTGCATAGCCTAGTCTGTGTGGGGAGGGGTTAAACTGGCGAGGCTTCTGTGCGAGTTCACATGCCTCTTGTTTATGAAGGGTCAGAGACCGATCAGCTCAGTAAATGATAAGAAAGCAGTCGGTGGTACCTCTTTGGGTGAATGTATTGTGCTTTTCCAGCACTGCAGCTGCGTAAAGGCCCAGAAGAGAAGTCTTCAGTGATCACCTGTGTCTGTGACTTTGCCACTGCGCTGATAGGCGCCTGGGTACCTCGAGTGAGCTGTCCATCACAGTGGGGGAAAGGGCAGAATAGGTTGCATAGCCTAGTCAGTGACTTTGCCACTGCGCTGATAGGCGCCGAGGTACCCCGAGTGAGCTGTCCATCACAGTGGGGGAAAGGGCGGGATAGGTTGCATAGCCTAGTCTGTGTGGGGAGGGGTTAAACTGGCGAGGCTTCTGTGCGAGTTCACATGCCTCTTGTTTATGAAGGGTCAGAGACCGATCAGCTCAGTAAATGATAAGAAAGCAGTCGGTGGTACCTCTTTGGGTGAATGTATTGTGCTTTTCCAGCACTGCAGCTGCGTAAAGGCCAGAAGAGTTGTATTCAGGGATCACCTGTGTCTGTAACGTTGCCACTGCGCCGATAGGCGCCGAGGTACCTCGAGTGAGCTGTCCATCACAGTGGGGGAAAGGGCGGGATAGGTTGCATAGCCTAGTGTGTGTGGGGAGGGGCCAAATTGGCGAGGCTTCTGTGTGTGTGCACTTGCCTCTTGTTTATGAAGGGTCAGAGACCGATTAGCGCAGCAAATGAGGAGAAAGCAGTCGGTGGTACCTCTTTGGGTGAATGTATTGTGCTTTTCAAACACTACAGCTGCGTATAGGCCCAGAAGAGTTGTCTCGAGTGACCACGTGTGTCTGTAACTTTGCCACCGCGCCGTTTGGCGCCAAGGTCCCTTGAGTGAGCTGTCCATCACAGTGGGGGAAAGGGCGGGAAGATATTGCATAGCCTAGTGTGTGGGGCGGGGCCAAACGGGCGGGGCTTCTGTGCAGTTCACATGCCTCTTGTTTATAAAGGGTCAGAGACCATCAGAGCATCAGATGAGGAGAAATCAGCCTCCTGGTCACTGGAAGTACAGGAGGATTGCGCTCGAGAAACTCGTGGATGCCTAGACTTCCATCACGGATTACAGCTAATTGTAGACTGTAGCCTCGACCTTGCTCACTAGGTTCTTGGGCTGATTATAATGCGTTACTGAAGTTTAGCTTCATCCGGGGCACGTGCTGTTTCTTTTGTATCTGTAAGTGCTTCCTGTTGAGGTTTAATTTTTGAAACAGGAGCATCGTGCCAAAATGAATCCTGCCTGCATATTTATCCACGAAGATGCCACCATGTTGTGCCATACCTCTACTCAACTGGAGTACTTTCTACTGGGTAGTCAGTAAGTGCTACCTCGTTGGGTAAATGTATGGTGCTTTTCCTACACTACAGCTGCGTAAAGGCCCAGAAGAGAAGTCTTCAGTGATCACCTGTGTCTGTGACTTTGCCACTGCGCTGATAGGCGCCTAGGTACCTCGAGTGAGCTGTCCATCACAGTGGGGGAAAGGGCGGGATAGGTTGCATAGCCTAGTCTGTGTGGGGAGGGGTTAAACTGGCGAGGCTTCTGTGCGAGTTCACATGCCTCTTGTTTATGAAGGGTCAGAGACCGATCAGCTCAGTAAATGATAAGAAAACAGTCGGTGGTACCTCTTTGGGTGAATGTATTGTGCTTTTCCAGCACTGCAGCTGCGTAAAGGCCCAGAAGAGAAGTCTTCAGTGATCACCTGTGTCTGTGACTTTGCCACTGCGCTGATAGGCGCCTTGGTACCTCGAGTGAGCTGTCCATCACAGTGGGGGAAAGGGCAGAATAGGTTGCATAGCCTAGTCAGTGACTTTGCCACTGCGCTGATAGGCGCCGAGGTACCCCGAGTGAGCTGTCCATCACAGTGAGGGAAAGGGCGTGATAGGTTGCATAGCCTAGTCTGTGTGGGGAGGGGTTAAACTGGCGAGGCTTCTGTGCGAGTTCACATGCCTCTTGTTTATGAAGGGTCAGAGACCGATCAGCTCAGTAAATGATAAGAAAGCAGGCGGTGGTACCTCTTTGGGTGAATGTATTGTGCTTTTCCAGCACTGCAGCTGCGTAAAGGCCAGAAGAGTTGTATTCAGGGATCACCTGTGTCTGTAACGTTGCCACTGCGCCGATAGGCGCCGAGGTACCTCGAGTGAGCTGTCCATCACAGTGGGGGAAAGGGCGGGATAGGTTGCATAGCCTAGTGTGTGTGGGGAGGGGCCAAATTGGCGAGGCTTCTGTGTGTGTGCACTTGCCTCTTGTTTATGAAGGGTCAGAGACCGATTAGCGCAGCAAATGAGGAGAAAGCAGTCGGTGGTACCTCTTTGGGTGAATGTATTGTGCTTTTCAAACACTACAGCTGCGTATAGGCCCAGAAGAGTTGTCTCGAGTGACCACGTGTGTCTGTAACTTTGCCACCCGCCGTTTGGCGCCAAGGTCCCTTGAGTGAGCTGTCCATCACAGTGGGGGAAAGGGCGGGAAGATATTGCATAGCCTAGTGTGTGGGGCGGGGCCAAACGGGCGGGGCTTCTGTGCAGTTCACATGCCTCTTGTTTATAAAGGGTCAGAGACCATCAGAGCATCAGATGAGGAGAAATCAGCCTCCTGGTCACTGGAAGTACAGGAGGATTGCGCTCGAGAAACTCGTGGATGCCTAGACTTCCATCATGGATTACAGCTAATTGTAGACTGTAGCCTCGACCTTGCTCACTAGGTTCTTGGGCTGATTATAATGCGTTACTGAAGTTTAGCTTCATCCGGGGCACGTGCTGTTTCTTTTGTATCTGTAAGTGCTTCCTGTTGAGGTTTAATTTTTGAAACAGGAGCATCGTGCCAAAATGAATCCTGCCTGCATATTTATCCACGAAGATGCCACCATGTTGTGCCATACCTCTACTCAACTGGAGTACTTTCTACTGGGTAGTCAGTAAGTGCTACCTCGTTGGGTAAATGTATGGTGCTTTTCCTACACTACAGCTGCGTAAAGGCCCAGAAGAGAAGTCTTCAGTGATCACCTGTGTCTGTGACTTTGCCACTGCGCTGATAGGCGCCTAGGTACCTCGAGTGAGCTGTCCATCACAGTGGGGGAAAGGGCGGGATAGGTTGCATAGCCTAGTCAGTGACTTTGCCACTGCGCTGATCGGCGCCGAGGTACCTCGAGTGAGCTGTCCATCACAGTGGGGAAAAGGGCGGGATAGGTTGCATAGCCTAGTCTGTGTGGGGAGGGGTTAAACTGGCGAGGCTTCTGTGCGAGTTCACATGCCTCTTGTTTATGAAGGGTCAGAGACCGATCAGCGCAGTAAATGATAAGAAAGCAGTCGGTGGTACCTCTTTGGGTGAATGTATTGTGCTTTTCCAGCACTGCAGCTGCGTGAAGTCCCAGAAGAGTTGTCTTCAGTGATCACCTGTGTCTGTGACTTTGCCACTGCGCCGATATGCGCCGAGGTACCTCGAGGGAGCTGTCCATCAAAGTGGGGTACAGGACGGGATAGCTTGCATAGCCTAGTGTGTGTGGGGAGGGGCCAAACTGGCGAGGCTTCTGTGCGTGTGCACTTGCCTCTTGTTTATGAAGGGTCAGAGACCGATTAGCGCAGCAAATGAGGAGAAAGCAGTCGGTGGTACCTCTTTGGGTGAATGTATTGTGCTTTTCAAACACTACAGCTGCGTATAGGCCCAGAAGAGTTGTCTCGAGTGACCACGTGTGTCTGTAACTTTGCCACCCGCCGTTTGGCGCCAAGGTCCCTTGAGTGAGCTGTCCATCACAGTGGGGGAAAGGGCGGGAAGATATTGCATAGCCTAGTGTGTGGGGCGGGGCCAAACGGGCGGGGCTTCTGTGCAGTTCACATGCCTCTTGTTTATAAAGGGTCAGAGACCATCAGAGCATCAGATGAGGAGAAATCAGCCTCCTGGTCACTGGAAGTACAGGAGGATTGCGCTCGAGAAACTCGTGGATGCCTAGACTTCCATCATGGATTACAGCTAATTGTAGACTGTAGCCTCGACCTTGCTCACTAGGTTCTTGGGCTGATTATAATGCGTTACTGAAGTTTAGCTTCATCCGGGGCACGTGCTGTTTCTTTTGTATCTGTAAGTGCTTCCTGTTGAGGTTTAATTTTTGAAACAGGAGCATCGTGCCAAAATGAATCCTGCCTGCATATTTATCCACGAAGATGCCACCATGTTGTGCCATACCTCTACTCAACTGGAGTACTTTCTACTGGGTAGTCAGTAAGTGCTACCTCGTTGGGTAAATGTATGGTGCTTTTCCTACACTACAGCTGCGTAAAGGCCCAGAAGAGAAGTCTTCAGTGATCACCTGTGTCTGTGACTTTGCCACTGCGCTGATAGGCGCCTAGGTACCTCGAGTGAGCTGTCCATCACAGTGGGGGAAAGGGCGGGATAGGTTGCATAGCCTAGTCAGTGACTTTGCCACTGCGCTGATCGGCGCCGAGGTACCTCGAGTGAGCTGTCCATCACAGTGGGGAAAAGGGCGGGATAGGTTGCATAGCCTAGTCTGTGTGGGGAGGGGTTAAACTGGCGAGGCTTCTGTGCGAGTTCACATGCCTCTTGTTTATGAAGGGTCAGAGACCGATCAGCGCAGTAAATGATAAGAAAGCAGTCGGTGGTACCTCTTTGGGTGAATGTATTGTGCTTTTCCAGCACTGCAGCTGCGTGAAGTCCCAGAAGAGTTGTCTTCAGTGATCACCTGTGTCTGTGACTTTGCCACTGCGCCGATATGCGCCGAGGTACCTCGAGGGAGCTGTCCATCAAAGTGGGGTACAGGACGGGATAGCTTGCATAGCCTAGTGTGTGTGGGGAGGGGCCAAACTGGCGAGGCTTCTGTGCGTGTGCACTTGCCTCTTGTTTATGAAGGGTCAGAGACCGATTAGCGCAGCAAATGAGGAGAAAGCAGTCGGTGGTACCTCTTTGGGTGAATGTATTGTGCTTTTCAAACACTACAGCTGCGTATAGGCCCAGAAGAGTTGTCTCGAGTGACCACGTGTGTCTGTAACTTTGCCACCGCGCCGTTTGGCGCCAAGGTCCCTTGAGTGAGCTGTCCATCACAGTGGGGGAAAGGGCGGGAAGATGTTGCATAGCCTAGTGTGTGGGGCGGGGCCAAACGGGCGGGGCTTCTGTACAGTTCACATGCCTCTTGTTTATAAAGGGTCAGAGACCATCAGAGCATCAGATGAGGAGAAATCAGCCTCCTGGTCACTGGAAGTACAGGAGGATTGCGCTCGAGAAACTCGTGGATGCCTAGACCTCCATCACGGATTACAGCTAATTGTAGACTGTAGCCTCGACCTTGCTCACTAGGTTCTTGGGCTGATTATAATGTTTTACTGAAGTTTAGCTTCAACCGGGGCACGTGCTGTTTCTTTTGTATCTGTAAGTGCTTCCTGTTGAGGTTTAATTTTTGAAACAGGAGCATCGTGCCAAAATGAATCCTGCCTGCATATTTATCCACGAAGATGCCACCATGTTGTGCCATACCTCTACTCAACTGGAGTACTTTCTACTGGGTAGTCAGTAAGTGCTACCTCGTTGGGTAAATGTATGGTGCTTTTCCTACACTACAGCTGCGTAAAGGCCCAGAAGAGAAGTCTTCAGTGATCACCTGTGTCTGTGACTTTGCCACTGCGCTGATAGGCGCCTAGGTACCTCGAGTGAGCTGTCCATCACAGTGGGGGAAAGGGCGTGATAGGTTGCATAGCCTAGTCTGTGTGGGGAGGGGTTAAACTGGCGAGGCTTCTGTGCGAGTTCACATGCCTCTTGTTTATGAAGGGTCAGAGACCGATCAGCTCAGTAAATGATAAGAAAGCAGTCGGTGGTACCTCTTTGGGTGAATGTATTGTGCTTTTCCAGCACTGCAGCTGCGTAAAGGCCCAGAAGAGAAGTCTTCAGTGATCACCTGTGTCTGTGACTTTGCCACTGCGCTGATAGGCGCCTGGGTACCTCGAGTGAGCTGTCCATCACAGTGGGGGAAAGGGCAGAATAGGTTGCATAGCCTAGTCAGTGACTTTGCCACTGCGCTGATAGGCGCCGAGGTACCCCGAGTGAGCTGTCCATCACAGTGGGGGAAAGGGCGGGATAGGTTGCATAGCCTAGTCTGTGTGGGGAGGGGTTAAACTGGCGAGGCTTCTGTGCGAGTTCACATGCCTCTTGTTTATGAAGGGTCAGAGACCGATCAGCTCAGTAAATGATAAGAAAGCAGTCGGTGGTACCTCTTTGGGTGAATGTATTGTGCTTTTCCAGCACTGCAGCTGCGTAAAGGCCAGAAGAGTTGTATTCAGGGATCACCTGTGTCTGTAACGTTGCCACTGCGCCGATAGGCGCCGAGGTACCTCGAGTGAGCTGTCCATCACAGTGGGGGAAAGGGCGGGATAGGTTGCATAGCCTAGTGTGTGTGGGGAGGGGCCAAATTGGCGAGGCTTCTGTGTGTGTGCACTTGCCTCTTGTTTATGAAGGGTCAGAGACCGATTAGCGCAGCAAATGAGGAGAAAGCAGTCGGTGGTACCTCTTTGGGTGAATGTATTGTGCTTTTCAAACACTACAGCTGCGTATAGGCCCAGAAGAGTTGTCTCGAGTGACCACGTGTGTCTGTAACTTTGCCACCGCGCCGTTTGGCGCCAAGGTCCCTTGAGTGAGCTGTCCATCACAGTGGGGGAAAGGGCGGGAAGATATTGCATAGCCTAGTGTGTGGGGCGGGGCCAAACGGGCGGGGCTTCTGTGCAGTTCACATGCCTCTTGTTTATAAAGGGTCAGAGACCATCAGAGCATCAGATGAGGAGAAATGGAAGTACAGGAGGATTGCGCTCGAGAAACTCGTGGATGCCTAGACTTCCATCAC
The DNA here is from genome assembly GCF_964263255.1 of Lissotriton vulgaris. Taxonomy (NCBI): domain Eukaryota; kingdom Metazoa; phylum Chordata; class Amphibia; order Caudata; family Salamandridae; genus Lissotriton; species Lissotriton vulgaris. The sequence goes on from NC_141696.1 coordinate 1,493,622,619, forward strand.
GGATTACAGCTAATTGTAGACTGTAGCCTCGACCTTGCTCACTAGGTTCTTGGGCTGATTATAATGCGTTACTGAAGTTTAGCTTCATCCGGGGCACGTGCTGTTTCTTTTGTATCTGTAAGTGCTTCCTGTTGAGGTTTAATTTTTGAAACAGGAGCATCGTGCCAAAATGAATCCTGCCTGCATATTTATCCACGAAGATGCCACCATGTTGTGCCATACCTCTACTCAACTGGAGTAAAGGCCCAGAAGAGAAGTCTTCAGTGATCACCTGTGTCTGTGACTTTGCCACTGCGCTGATAGGCGCCTAGGTACCTCGAGTGTGCTGTCCATCACAGTGGGGGAAAGGGCGGGATAGGTTGCATAGCCTAGTCAGTGACTTTGCCACTGCGCTGATCGGCGCCGAGGTACCTCGAGTGAGCTGTCCATCACAGTGGGGAAAAGGGCGGGATAGGTTGCATAGCCTAGTCTGTGTGGGGAGGGGTTAAACTGGCGAGGCTTCTGTGCGAGTTCACATGCCTCTTGTTTATGAAGGGTCAGAGACCGATCAGCGCAGTAAATGATAAGAAAGCAGTCGGTGGTACCTCTTTGGGTGAATGTATTGTGCTTTTCCAGCACTGCAGCTGCGTGAAGTCCCAGAAGAGTTGTCTTCAGTGATCACCTGTGTCTGTGACTTTGCCACTGCGCCGATATGCGCCGAGGTACCTCGAGGGAGCTGTCCATCAAAGTGGGGTACAGGACGGGATAGCTTGCATAGCCTAGTGTGTGTGGGGAGGGGCCAAACTGGCGAGGCTTCTGTGCGTGTGCACTTGCCTCTTGTTTATGAAGGGTCAGAGACCGATTAGCGCAGCAAATGAGGAGAAAGCAGTCGGTGGTACCTCTTTGGGTGAATGTATTGTGCTTTTCCAGCACTGCAGCTGCGTAAAGGCCCAGAAGAGTTGTCTCGAGTGACCACGTGTGTCTGTAACTTTGCCACCGCGCCGTTTGGCGCCAAGGTCCCTCGAGTGAGCTGTCCATCACAGTGGTGGGAAGGGCGGGATAGGTTGCATAGCCTAGTGTGTGTGGGGAGGGGTTAAACTGGCGAGGCTTCTGTGCGAGTTCACATGCCTCTTGTTTATGAAGGGTCAGAGACAGATCAGCGCAGAAAATGATAAGAAAGCAGTAGGTGGTACCTCTTTGGGTGAATGTATTGTGCTTTTCAAACACTACAGCTGCGTATAGGCCCAGAAGAGTTGTCTCGAGTGACCACGTGTGTCTGTAACTTTGCCACCGCGCCGTTTGGCGCCAAGGTCCCTTGAGTGAGCTGTCCATCACAGTGGGGGAAAGGGCGGGAAGATGTTGCATAGCCTAGTGTGTGGGGCGGGGCCAAACGGGCGGGGCTTCTGTACAGTTCACATGCCTCTTGTTTATAAAGGGTCAGAGACCATCAGAGCATCAGATGAGGAGAAATCAGCCTCCTGGTCACTGGAAGTACAGGAGGATTGCGCTCGAGAAACTCGTGGATGCCTAGACCTCCATCACGGATTACAGCTAATTGTAGACTGTAGCCTCGACCTTGCTCACTAGGTTCTTGGGCTGATTATAATGTTTTACTGAAGTTTAGCTTCAACCGGGGCACGTGCTGTTTCTTTTGTATCTGTAAGTGCTTCCTGTTGAGGTTTAATTTTTGAAACAGGAGCATCTTGCCAAAATGAATCCTGCCTGCATATTTATCCACGAAGATGCCACCATGTTGTGCCATACCTCTACTCAACTGGAGTACTTTCTACTGGGTAGTCAGTAAGTGCTACCTCGTTGGGTAAATGTATGGTGCTTTTCCTACACTACAGCTGCGTAAAGGCCCAGAAGAGAAGTCTTCAGTGATCACCTGTGTCTGTGACTTTGCCACTGCGCTGATAGGCGCCTAGGTACCTCGAGTGAGCTGTCCATCACAGTGGGGGAAAGGGCGTGATAGGTTGCATAGCCTAGTCTGTGTGGGGAGGGGTTAAACTGGCGAGGCTTCTGTGCGAGTTCACATGCCTCTTGTTTATGAAGGGTCAGAGACCGATCAGCTCAGTAAATGATAAGAAAGCAGTCGGTGGTACCTCTTTGGGTGAATGTATTGTGCTTTTCCAGCACTGCAGCTGCGTAAAGGCCCAGAAGAGAAGTCTTCAGTGATCACCTGTGTCTGTGACTTTGCCACTGCGCTGATAGGCGCCTGGGTACCTCGAGTGAGCTGTCCATCACAGTGGGGGAAAGGGCAGAATAGGTTGCATAGCCTAGTCAGTGACTTTGCCACTGCGCTGATAGGCGCCGAGGTACCCCGAGTGAGCTGTCCATCACAGTGGGGGAAAGGGCGGGATAGGTTGCATAGCCTAGTCTGTGTGGGGAGGGGTTAAACTGGCGAGGCTTCTGTGCGAGTTCACATGCCTCTTGTTTATGAAGGGTCAGAGACCGATCAGCTCAGTAAATGATAAGAAAGCAGTCGGTGGTACCTCTTTGGGTGAATGTATTGTGCTTTTCCAGCACTGCAGCTGCGTAAAGGCCAGAAGAGTTGTATTCAGGGATCACCTGTGTCTGTAACGTTGCCACTGCGCCGATAGGCGCCGAGGTACCTCGAGTGAGCTGTCCATCACAGTGGGGGAAAGGGCGGGATAGGTTGCATAGCCTAGTGTGTGTGGGGAGGGGCCAAATTGGCGAGGCTTCTGTGTGTGTGCACTTGCCTCTTGTTTATGAAGGGTCAGAGACCGATTAGCGCAGCAAATGAGGAGAAAGCAGTCGGTGGTACCTCTTTGGGTGAATGTATTGTGCTTTTCAAACACTACAGCTGCGTATAGGCCCAGAAGAGTTGTCTCGAGTGACCACGTGTGTCTGTAACTTTGCCACCGCGCCGTTTGGCGCCAAGGTCCCTTGAGTGAGCTGTCCATCACAGTGGGGGAAAGGGCGGGAAGATATTGCATAGCCTAGTGTGTGGGGCGGGGCCAAACGGGCGGGGCTTCTGTGCAGTTCACATGCCTCTTGTTTATAAAGGGTCAGAGACCATCAGAGCATCAGATGAGGAGAAATGGAAGTACAGGAGGATTGCGCTCGAGAAACTCGTGGATGCCTAGACTTCCATCACGGATTACAGCTAATTGTAGACTGTAGCCTCGACCTTGCTCACTAGGTTCTTGGGCTGATTATAATGCGTTACTGAAGTTTAGCTTCATCCGGGGCACGTGCTGTTTCTTTTGTATCTGTAAGTGCTTCCTGTTGAGGTTTAATTTTTGAAACAGGAGCATCGTGCCAAAATGAATCCTGCCTGCATATTTATCCACGAAGATGCCACCATGTTGTGCCATACCTCTACTCAACTGGAGTAAAGGCCCAGAAGAGAAGTCTTCAGTGATCACCTGTGTCTGTGACTTTGCCACTGCGCTGATAGGCGCCTAGGTACCTCGAGTGTGCTGTCCATCACAGTGGGGGAAAGGGCGGGATAGGTTGCATAGCCTAGTCAGTGACTTTGCCACTGCGCTGATCGGCGCCGAGGTACCTCGAGTGAGCTGTCCATCACAGTGGGGAAAAGGGCGGGATAGGTTGCATAGCCTAGTCTGTGTGGGGAGGGGTTAAACTGGCGAGGCTTCTGTGCGAGTTCACATGCCTCTTGTTTATGAAGGGTCAGAGACCGATCAGCGCAGTAAATGATAAGAAAGCAGTCGGTGGTACCTCTTTGGGTGAATGTATTGTGCTTTTCCAGCACTGCAGCTGCGTGAAGTCCCAGAAGAGTTGTCTTCAGTGATCACCTGTGTCTGTGACTTTGCCACTGCGCCGATATGCGCCGAGGTACCTCGAGGGAGCTGTCCATCAAAGTGGGGTACAGGACGGGATAGCTTGCATAGCCTAGTGTGTGTGGGGAGGGGCCAAACTGGCGAGGCTTCTGTGCGTGTGCACTTGCCTCTTGTTTATGAAGGGTCAGAGACCGATTAGCGCAGCAAATGAGGAGAAAGCAGTCGGTGGTACCTCTTTGGGTGAATGTATTGTGCTTTTCCAGCACTGCAGCTGCGTAAAGGCCCAGAAGAGTTGTCTCGAGTGACCACGTGTGTCTGTAACTTTGCCACCGCGCCGTTTGGCGCCAAGGTCCCTCGAGTGAGCTGTCCATCACAGTGGTGGGAAGGGCGGGATAGGTTGCATAGCCTAGTGTGTGTGGGGAGGGGTTAAACTGGCGAGGCTTCTGTGCGAGTTCACATGCCTCTTGTTTATGAAGGGTCAGAGACAGATCAGCGCAGAAAATGATAAGAAAGCAGTAGGTGGTACCTCTTTGGGTGAATGTATTGTGCTTTTCAAACACTACAGCTGCGTATAGGCCCAGAAGAGTTGTCTCGAGTGACCACGTGTGTCTGTAACTTTGCCACCGCGCCGTTTGGCGCCAAGGTCCCTTGAGTGAGCTGTCCATCACAGTGGGGGAAAGGGCGGGAAGATGTTGCATAGCCTAGTGTGTGGGGCGGGGCCAAACGGGCGGGGCTTCTGTACAGTTCACATGCCTCTTGTTTATAAAGGGTCAGAGACCATCAGAGCATCAGATGAGGAGAAATCAGCCTCCTGGTCACTGGAAGTATAGGAGGATTGCGCTCGAGAAACTCGTGGATGCCTAGACCTCCATCACGGATTACAGCTAATTGTAGACTGTAGCCTCGACCTTGCTCACTAGGTTCTTGGGCTGATTATAATGTTTTACTGAAGTTTAGCTTCAACCGGGGCACGTGCTGTTTCTTTTGTATCTGTAAGTGCTTCCTGTTGAGGTTTAATTTTTGAAACAGGAGCATCGTGCCAAAATGAATCCTGCCTGCATATTTATCCACGAAGATGCCACCATGTTGTGCCATACCTCTACTCAACTGGAGTACTTTCTACTGGGTAGTCAGTAAGTGCTACCTCGTTGGGTAAATGTATGGTGCTTTTCCTACACTACAGCTGCGTAAAGGCCCAGAAGAGAAGTCTTCAGTGATCACCTGTGTCTGTGACTTTGCCACTGCGCTGATAGGCGCCTATGTACCTCGAGTGAGCTGTCCATCACAGTGGGGGAAAGGGCGTGATAGGTTGCATAGCCTAGTCTGTGTGGGGAGGGGTTAAACTGGCGAGGCTTCTGTGCGAGTTCACATGCCTCTTGTTTATGAAGGGTCAGAGACCGATCAGCTCAGTAAATGATAAGAAAGCAGTCGGTGGTACCTCTTTGGGTGAATGTATTGTGCTTTTCCAGCACTGCAGCTGCGTAAAGGCCCAGAAGAGAAGTCTTCAGTGATCACCTGTGTCTGTGACTTTGCCACTGCGCTGATAGGCGCCTGGGTACCTCGAGTGAGCTGTCCATCACAGTGGGGGAAAGGGCAGAATAGGTTGCATAGCCCAGTCAGTGACTTTGCCACTGCGCTGATAGGCGCCGAGGTACCCCGAGTGAGCTGTCCATCACAGTGGGGGAAAGGGCGGGACAGGTTGCATAGCCTAGACTGTGTGGGGAGGGGTTAAACTGGCGAGGCTTCTGTGCGAGTTCACATGCCTCTTGTTTATGAAGGGTCAGAGACCGATCAGCTCAGTAAATGATAAGAAAGCAGTCGGTGGTACCTCTTTGGGTGAATGTATTGTGCTTTTCCAGCACTGCAGCTGCGTAAAGGCCAGAAGAGTTGTATTCAGGGATCACCTGTGTCTGTAACGTTGCCACTGCGCCGATAGGCGCCGAGGTACCTCGAGTGAGCTGTCCATCACAGTGGGGGAAAGGGCGGGATAGGTTGCATAGCCTAGTGTGTGGGGAGGGGCCAAATTGGCGAGGCTTCTGTGTGTGTGCACTTGCCTCTTGTTTATGAAGGGTCAGAGACCGATTAGCGCAGCAAATGAGGAGAAAGCAGTCGGTGGTACCTCTTTGGGTGAATGTATTGTGCTTTTCAAACACTACAGCTGCGTATAGGCCCAGAAGAGTTGTCTCGAGTGACCACGTGTGTCTGTAACTTTGCCACCGCGCCGTTTGGCGCCAAGGTCTCTTGAGTGAGCTGTCCATCACAGTGGGGGAAAGGGCGGGAAGATATTGCATAGCCTAGTGTGTGGGGCGGGGCCAAACGGGCGGGGCTTCTGTGCAGTTCACATGCCTCTTGTTTATAAAGGGTCAGAGACCATCAGAGCATCAGATGAGGAGAAATCAGCCTCCTGGTCACTGGAAGTACAGGAGGATTGCGCTCGAGAAACTCGTGGATGCCTAGACTTCCATCATGGATTACAGCTAATTGTAGACTGTAGCCTCGACCTTGCTCACTAGGTTCTTGGGCTGATTATAATGCGTTACTGAAGTTTAGCTTCATCCGGGGCACGTGCTGTTTCTTTTGTATCTGTAAGTGCTTCCTGTTGAGGTTTAATTTTTGAAACAGGAGCATCGTGCCAAAATGAATCCTGCCTGCATATTTATCCACGAAGATGCCACCATGTTGTGCCATACCTCTACTCAACTGGAGTACTTTCTACTGGGTAGTCAGTAAGTGCTACCTCGTTGGGTAAATGTATGGTGCTTTTCCTACACTACAGCTGCGTAAAGGCCCAGAAGAGAAGTCTTCAGTGATCACCTGTGTCTGTGACTTTGCCACTGCGCTGATAGGCGCCTAGGTACCTCGAGTGAGCTGTCCATCACAGTGGGGGAAAGGGCGGGATAGGTTGCATAGCCTAGTCTGTGTGGGGAGGGGTTAAACTGGCGAGGCTTCTGTGCGAGTTCACATGCCTCTTGTTTATGAAGGGTCAGAGACCGATCAGCTCAGTAAATGATAAGAAAGCAGTCGGTGGTACCTCTTTGGGTGAATGTATTGTGCTTTTCCAGCACTGCAGCTGCGTAAAGGCCCAGAAGAGAAGTCTTCAGTGATCACCTGTGTCTGTGACTTTGCCACTGCGCTGATAGGCGCCTGGGTACCTCGAGTGAGCTGTCCATCACAGTGGGGGAAAGGGCAGAATAGGTTGCATAGCCTAGTCAGTGACTTTGCCACTGCGCTGATAGGCGCCGAGGTACCCCGAGTGAGCTGTCCATCACAGTGGGGGAAAGGGCGGGATAGGTTGCATAGCCTAGTCTGTGTGGGGAGGGGTTAAACTGGCGAGGCTTCTGTGCGAGTTCACATGCCTCTTGTTTATGAAGGGTCAGAGACCGATCAGCTCAGTAAATGATAAGAAAGCAGTCGGTGGTACCTCTTTGGGTGAATGTATTGTGCTTTTCCAGCACTGCAGCTGCGTAAAGGCCAGAAGAGTTGTATTCAGGGATCACCTGTGTCTGTAACGTTGCCACTGCGCCGATAGGCGCCGAGGTACCTCGAGTGAGCTGTCCATCACAGTGGGGGAAAGGGCGGGATAGGTTGCATAGCCTAGTGTGTGTGGGGAGGGGCCAAATTGGCGAGGCTTCTGTGTGTGTGCACTTGCCTCTTGTTTATGAAGGGTCATAGACCGATTAGCGCAGCAAATGAGGAGAAAGCAGTCTGTGGTACCTCTTTGGGTGAATGTATTGTGCTTTTCAAACACTACAGCTGCGTATAGGCCCAGAAGAGTTGTCTCGAGTGACCACGTGTGTCTGTAACTTTGCCACCGCGCCGTTTGGCGCCAAGGTCCCTTGAGTGAGCTGTCCATCACAGTGGGGGAAAGGGCGGGAAGATATTGCATAGCCTAGTGTGTGGGGCGGGGCCAAACGGGCGGGGCTTCTGTGCAGTTCACATGCCTCTTGTTTATAAAGGGTCAGAGACCATCAGAGCATCAGATGAGGAGAAATCAGCCTCCTGGTCACTGGAAGTACAGGAGGATTGCGCTCGAGAAACTCGTGGATGCCTAGACTTCCATCATGGATTACAGCTAATTGTAGACTGTAGCCTCGACCTTGCTCACTAGGTTCTTGGGCTGATTATAATGCGTTACTGAAGTTTAGCTTCATCCGGGGCACGTGCTGTTTCTTTTGTATCTGTAAGTGCTTCCTGTTGAGGTTTAATTTTTGAAACAGGAGCATCGTGCCAAAATGAATCCTGCCTGCATATTTATCCACGAAGATGCCACCATGTTGTGCCATACCTCTACTCAACTGGAGTACTTTCTACTGGGTAGTCAGTAAGTGCTACCTCGTTGGGTAAATGTATGGTGCTTTTCCTACACTACAGCTGCGTAAAGGCCCAGAAGAGAAGTCTTCAGTGATCACCTGTGTCTGTGACTTTGCCACTGCGCTGATAGGCGCCTATGTACCTCGAGTGTGCTGTCCATCACAGTGGGGGAAAGGGCGGGATAGGTTGCATAGCCTAGTCAGTGACTTTGCCACTGCGCTGATCGGCGCCGAGGTACCTCGAGTGAGCTGTCCATCACAGTGGGGAAAAGGGCGGGATAGGTTGCATAGCCTAGTCTGTGTGGGGGGGGGTTAAACTGGCGAGGCTTCTGTGCGAGTTCACATGCCTCTTGTTTATGAAGGGTCAGAGACCGATCAGCGCAGTAAATGATAAGAAAGCAGTCGGTGGTACCTCTTTGGGTGAATGTATTGTGCTTTTCCAGCACTGCAGCTGCGTGAAGTCCCAGAAGAGTTGTCTTCAGTGATCACCTGTGTCTGTGACTTTGCCACTGCGCCGATATGCGCCGACGTACCTCGAGGGAGCTGTCCATCAAAGTGGGGTACAGGACGGGATAGCTTGCATAGCCTAGTGTGTGTGGGGAGGGGCCAAACTGGCGAGGCTTCTGTGCGTGTGCACTTGCCTCTTGTTTATGAAGGGTCAGAGACCGATTAGCGCAGCAAATGAGGAGAAAGCAGTCGGTGGTACCTCTTTGGGTGAATGTATTGTGCTTTTCCAGCACTGCAGCTGCGTAAAGGCCCAGAAGAGTTGTCTCGAGTGACCACGTGTGTCTGTAACTTTGCCACCGCGCCGTTTGGCGCCAAGGTCCCTCGAGTGAGCTGTCCATCACAGTGGTGGGAAGGGCGGGATAGGTTGCATAGCCTAGTGTGTGTGGGGAGGGGTTAAACTGGCGAGGCTTCTGTGCGAGTTCACATGCCTCTTGTTTATGAAGGGTCAGAGACCGATCAGCTCAGTAAATGATAAGAAAGCAGTCGGTGGTACCTCTTTGGGTGAATGTATTGTGCTTTTCCAGCACTGCAGCTGCGTAAAGGCCAGAAGAGTTGTATTCAGGGATCACCTGTGTCTGTAACGTTGCCACTGTGCCGATAGGCGCCGAGGTACCTCGAGTGAGCTGTCCATCACAGTGGGGGAAAGGGCGGGATAGGTTGCATAGCCTAGTGTGTGGGGAGGGGCCAAATTGGCGAGGCTTCTGTGTGTGTGCACTTGCCTCTTGTTTATGAAGGGTCAGAGACCGATTAGCGCAGCAAATGAGGAGAAAGCAGTCGGTGGTACCTCTTTGGGTGAATGTATTGTGCTTTTCAAACACTACAGCTGCGTATAGGCCCAGAAGAGTTGTCTCGAGTGACCACGTGTGTCTGTAACTTTGCCACCGCGCCGTTTGGCGCCAAGGTCCCTTGAGTGAGCTGTCCATCACAGTGGGGGAAAGGGCGGGAATATATTGCATAGCCTAGTGTGTGGGGCGGGGCCAAACGGGCGGGGCTTCTGTGCAGTTCACATGCCTCTTGTTTATAAAGGGTCAGAACCCATCAGAGCATCAGATGAGGAGAAATCAGCCTCCTGGTCACTGGAAGTACAGGAGGATTGCGCTCGAGAAACTCGTGGATGCCTAGACTTCCATCATGGATTACAGCTAATTGTAGACTGTAGCCTCGACCTTGCTCACTAGGTTCTTGGGCTGATTATAATGCGTTACTGAAGTTTAGCTTCATCCGGGGCACGTGCTGTTTCTTTTGTATCTGTAAGTGCTTCCTGTTGAGGTTTAATTTTTGAAACAGGAGCATCGTGCCAAAATGAATCCTGCCTGCATATTTATCCACGAAGATGCCACCATGTTGTGCCATACCTCTACTCAACTGGAGTACTTTCTACTGGGTAGTCAGTAAGTGCTACCTCGTTGGGTAAATGTATGGTGCTTTTCCTACACTACAGCTGCGTAAAGGCCCAGAAGAGAAGTCTTCAGTGATCACCTGTGTCTGTGACTTTGCCACTGCGCTGATAGGCGCCTAGGTACCTCGAGTGAGCTGTCCATCACAGTGGGGGAAAGGGCGGGATAGGTTGCATAGCCTAGTCAGTGACTTTGCCACTGCGCTGATCGGCGCCGAGGTACCTCGAGTGAGCTGTCCATCACAGTGGGGAAAAGGGCGGGATAGGTTGCATAGCCTAGTCTGTGTGGGGAGGGGTTAAACTGGCGAGGCTTCTGTGCGAGTTCACATGCCTCTTGTTTATGAAGGGTCAGAGACCGATCAGCGCAGTAAATGATAAGAAAGCAGTCGGTGGTACCTCTTTGGGTGAATGTATTGTGCTTTTCCAGCACTGCAGCTGCGTGAAGTCCCAGAAGAGTTGTCTTCAGTGATCACCTGTGTCTGTGACTTTGCCACTGCGCCGATATGCGCCGAGGTACCTCGAGGGAGCTGTCCATCAAAGTGGGGTACAGGACGGGATAGCTTGCATAGCCTAGTGTGTGTGGGGAGGGGCCAAACTGGCGAGGCTTCTGTGCGTGTGCACTTGCCTCTTGTTTATGAAGGGTCAGAGACCGATTAGCGCAGCAAATGAGGAGAAAGCAGTCGGTGGTACCTCTTTGGGTGAATGTATTGTGCTTTTCCAGCACTGCAGCTGCGTAAAGGCCCAGAAGAGTTGTCTCGAGTGACCACGTGTGTCTGTAACTTTGCCACCGCGCCGTTTGGCGCCAAGGTCCCTCGAGTGAGCTGTCCATCACAGTGGTGGGAAGGGCGGGATAGGTTGCATAGCCTAGTGTGTGTGGGGAGGGGTTAAACTGGCGAGGCTTCTGTGCGAGTTCACATGCCTCTTGTTTATGAAGGGTCAGAGACAGATCAGCGCAGTAAATGATAAGAAAGCAGTAGGTGGTACCTCTTTGGGTGAATGTATTGTGCTTTTCAAACACTACAGCTGCGTATAGGCCCAGAAGAGTTGTCTCGAGTGACCACGTGTGTCTGTAACTTTGCCACCGCGCCGTTTGGCGCCAAGGTCCCTTGAGTGAGCTGTCCATCACAGTGGGGGAAAGGGCGGGAAGATGTTGCATAGCCTAGTGTGTGGGGCGGGGCCAAACGGGCGGGGCTTCTGTACAGTTCACATGCCTCTTGTTTATAAAGGGTCAGAGACCATCAGAGCATCAGATGAGGAGAAATCAGCCTCCTGGTCACTGGAAGTACAGGAGGATTGCGCTCGAGAAACTCGTGGATGCCTAGACCTCCATCACGGATTACAGCTAATTGTAGACTGTAGCCTCGACCTTGCTCACTAGGTTCTTGGGCTGATTATAATGTTTTACTGAAGTTTAGCTTCAACCGGGGCACGTGCTGTTTCTTTTGTATCTGTAAGTGCTTCCTGTTGAGGTTTAATTTTTGAAACAGGAGCATCGTGCCAAAATGAATCCTGCCTGCATATTTATCCACGAAGATGCCACCATGTTGTGCCATACCTCTACTCAACTGGAGTACTTTCTACTGGGTAGTCAGTAAGTGCTACCTCGTTGGGTAAATGTATGGTGCTTTTCCTACACTACAGCTGCGTAAAGGCCCAGAAGAGAAGTCTTCAGTGATCACCTGTGTCTGTGACTTTGCCACTGCGCTGATAGGCGCCTAGGTACCTCGAGTGAGCTGTCCATCACAGTGGGGGAAAGGGCGTGATAGGTTGCATAGCCTAGTCTGTGTGGGGAGGGGTTAAACTGGCGAGGCTTCTGTGCGAGTTCACATGCCTCTTGTTTATGAAGGGTCAGAGACCGATCAGCGCAGTAAATGATAAGAAAGCAGTCGGTGGTACCTCTTTGGGTGAATGTATTGTGCTTTTCCAGCACTGCAGCTGCGTGAAGTCCCAGAAGAGTTGTCTTCAGTGATCACCTGTGTCTGTGACTTTGCCACTGCGCCGATATGCGCCGAGGTACCTCGAGGGAGCTGTCCATCAAAGTGGGGGAAAGGGCGGGATAGGTTGCATAGCCTAGTGTGTGTGGGGAGGGGCCAAATTGGCGAGGCTTCTGTGTGTGTGCACTTGCCTCTTGTTTATGAAGGGTCAGAGACCGATTAGCGCAGCAAATGAGGAGAAAGCAGTCGGTGGTACCTCTTTGGGTGAATGTATTGTGCTTTTCAAACACTACAGCTGCGTATAGGCCCAGAAGAGTTGTCTCGAGTGACCACGTGTGTCTGTAACTTTGCCACCGCGCCGTTTGGCGCCAAGGTCCCTTGAGTGAGCTGTCCATCACAGTGGGGGAAAGGGTGGGAAGATGTTGCATAGCCTAGTGTGTGGGGCGGGGCCAAACGGGCGGGGCTTCTGTACAGTTCACATGCCTCTTGTTTATAAAGGGTCAGAGACCATCAGAGCATCAGATGAGGAGAAATCAGCCTCCTGGTCACTGGAAGTACAGGAGGATTGCGCTCGAGAAACTCGTGGATGCCTAGACCTCCATCACGGATTACAGCTAATTGTAGACTGTAGCCTCGACCTTGCTCACTAGGTTCTTGGGCTGATTATAATGTTTTACTGAAGTTTAGCTTCAACCGGGGCACGTGCTGTTTCTTTTGTATCTGTAAGTGCTTCCTGTTGAGGTTTAATTTTTGAAACAGGAGCATCGTGCCAAAATGAATCCTGCCTGCATATTTATCCACGAAGATGCCACCATGTTGTGCCATACCTCTACTCAACTGGAGTACTTTCTACTGGGTAGTCAGTAAGTGCTACCTCGTTGGGTAAATGTATGGTGCTTTTCCTACACTACAGCTGCGTAAAGGCCCAGAAGAGAAGTCTTCAGTGATCACCTGTGTCTGTGACTTTGCCACTGCGCTGATAGGCGCCTAGGTACCTCGAGTGAGCTGTCCATCACAGTGGGGGAAAGGGCGTGATAGGTTGCATAGCCTAGTCTGTGTGGGGAGGGGTTAAACTGGCGAGGCTTCTGTGCGAGTTCACATGCCTCTTGTTTATGAAGGGTCAGAGACCGATCAGCTCAGTAAATGATAAGAAAGCAGTCGGTGGTACCTCTTTGGGTGAATGTATTGTGCTTTTCCAGCACTGCAGCTGCGTAAAGGCCCAGAAGAGAAGTCTTCAGTGATCACCTGTGTCTGTGACTTTGCCACTGCGCTGATAGGCGCCTGGGTACCTCGAGTGAGCTGTCCATCACAGTGGGGGAAAGGGCAGAATAGGTTGCATAGCCTAGTCAGTGACTTTGCCACTGCGCTGATAGGCGCCGAGGTACCCCGAGTGAGCTGTCCATCACAGTGGGGGAAAGGGCGGGATAGGTTGCATAGCCTAGTCTGTGTGGGGAGGGGTTAAACTGGCGAGGCTTCTGTGCGAGTTCACATGCCTCTTGTTTATGAAGGGTCAGAGACCGATCAGCTCAGTAAATGATAAGAAAGCAGTCGGTGGTACCTCTTTGGGTGAATGTATTGTGCTTTTCCAGCACTGCAGCTGCGTAAAGGCCAGAAGAGTTGTATTCAGGGATCACCTGTGTCTGTAACGTTGCCACTGCGCCGATAGGCGCCGAGGTACCTCGAGTGAGCTGTCCATCACAGTGGGGGAAAGGGCGGGATAGGTTGCATAGCCTAGTGTGTGTGGGGAGGGGCCAAATTGGCGAGGCTTCTGTGTGTGTGCACTTGCCTCTTGTTTATGAAGGGTCAGAGACCGATTAGCGCAGCAAATGAGGAGAAAGCAGTCGGTGGTACCTCTTTGGGTGAATGTATTGTGCTTTTCAAACACTACAGCTGCGTATAGGCCCAGAAGAGTTGTCTCGAGTGACCACGTGTGTCTGTAACTTTGCCACCGCGCCGTTTGGCGCCAAGGTCCCTTGAGTGAGCTGTCCATCACAGTGGGGGAAAGGGCGGGAAGATATTGCATAGCCTAGTGTGTGGGGCGGGGCCAAACGGGCGGGGCTTCTGTACAGTTCACATGCCTCTTGTTTATAAAGGGTCAGAGACCATCAGAGCATCAGATGAGGAGAAATCAGCCTCCTGGTCACTGGAAGTACAGGAGGATTGCGCTCGAGAAACTCGTGGATGCCTAGACTTCCATCATGGATTACAGCTAATTGTAGACTGTAGCCTCGACCTTGCTCACTAGGTTCTTGGGCTGATTATAATGCGTTACTGAAGTTTAGCTTCAACCGGGGCACGTGCTGTTTCTTTTGTATCTGTAAGTGCTTCCTGTTGAGGTTTAATTTTTGAAACAGGAGCATCGTGCCAAAATGAATCCTGCCTGCATATTTATCCACGAAGATGCCACCATGTTGTGCCATACCTCTACTCAACTGGAGTACTTTCTACTGGGTAGTCAGTAAGTGCTACCTCGTTGGGTAAATGTATGGTGCTTTTCCTACACTACAGCTGCGTAAAGGCCCAGAAGAGAAGTCTTCAGTGATCACCTGTGTCTGTGACTTTGCCACTGCGCTGATAGGCGCCTAGGTACCTCGAGTGAGCTGTCCATCACAGTGGGGGAAAGGGCGTGATAGGTTGCATAGCCTAGTCTGTGTGGGGAGGGGTTAAACTGGCGAGGCTTCTGTGCGAGTTCACATGCCTCTTGTTTATGAAGGGTCAGAGACCGATCAGCGCAGTAAATGATAAGAAAGCAGTCGGTGGTACCTCTTTGGGTGAATGTATTGTGCTTTTCCAGCACTGCAGCTGCGTGAAGTCCCAGAAGAGTTGTCTTCAGTGATCACCTGTGTCTGTGACTTTGCCACTGCGCCGATATGCGCCGAGGTACCTCGAGGGAGCTGTCCATCAAAGTGGGGTACAGGACGGGATAGCTTGCATAGCCTAGTGTGTGTGGGGAGGGGCCAAACTGGCGAGGCTTCTGTGCGTGTGCACTTGCCTCTTGTTTATGAAGGGTCAGAGACCGATTAGCGCAGCAAATGAGGAGAAAGCAGTCGGTGGTACCTCTTTGGGTGAATGTATTGTGCTTTTCCAGCACTGCAGCTGCGTAAAGGCCCAGAAGAGTTGTCTCGAGTGACCACGTGTGTCTGTAACTTTGCCACCGCGCCGTTTGGCGCCAAGGTCCCTCGAGTGAGCTGTCCATCACAGTGGTGGGAAGGGCGGGATAGGTTGCATAGCCTAGTGTGTGTGGGGAGGGGTTAAACTGGCGAGGCTTCTGTGCGAGTTCACATGCCTCTTGTTTATGAAGGGTCAGAGACAGATCAGCGCAGTAAATGATAAGAAAGCAGTAGGTGGTACCTCTTTGGGTGAATGTATTGTGCTTTTCAAACACTACAGCTGCGTATGGGCCCAGAAGAGTTGTCTCGAGTGACCACGTGTGTCTGTAACTTTGCCACCGCGCCGTTTGGCGCCAAGGTCCCTTGAGTGAGCTGTCCATCACAGTGGGGGAAAGGGCGGGAAGATGTTGCATAGCCTAGTGTGTGGGGCGGGGCCAAACGGGCGGGGCTTCTGTACAGTTCACATGCCTCTTGTTTATAAAGGGTCAGAGACCATCAGAGCATCAGATGAGGAGAAATCAGCCTCCTGGTCACTGGAAGTACAGGAGGATTGCGCTCGAGAAACTCGTGGATGCCTAGACCTCCATCACGGATTACAGCTAATTGTAGACTGTAGCCTCGACCTTGCTCACTAGGTTCTTGGGCTGATTATAATGTTTTACTGAAGTTTAGCTTCAACCGGGGCACGTGCTGTTTCTTTTGTATCTGTAAGTGCTTCCTGTTGAGGTTTAATTTTTGAAACAGGAGCATCGTGCCAAAATGAATCCTGCCTGCATATTTATCCACGAAGATGCCACCATGTTGTGCCATACCTCTACTCAACTGGAGTACTTTCTACTGGGTAGTCAGTAAGTGCTACCTCGTTGGGTAAATGTATGGTGCTTTTCCTACACTACAGCTGCGTAAAGGCCCAGAAGAGAAGTCTTCAGTGATCACCTGTGTCTGTGACTTTGCCACTGCGCTGATAGGCGCCTAGGTACCTCGAGTGAGCTGTCCATCACAGTGGGGGAAAGGGCAGAATAGGTTGCATAGCCTAGTCAGTGACTTTGCCACTGCGCTGATAGGCGCCGAGGTACCCCGAGTGAGCTGTCCATCACAGTGGGGGAAAGGGCGGGATAGGTTGCATAGCCTAGTCTGTGTGGGGAGGGGTTAAACTGGCGAGGCTTCTGTGCGAGTTCACATGCCTCTTGTTTATGAAGGGTCAGAGACCGATCAGCTCAGTAAATGATAAGAAAGCAGTCGGTGGTACCTCTTTGGGTGAATGTATTGTGCTTTTCCAGCACTGCAGCTGCGTAAAGGCCAGAAGAGTTGTATTCAGGGATCACCTGTGTCTGTAACGTTGCCACTGCGCCGATAGGCGCCGAGGTACCTCGAGTGAGCTGTCCATCACAGTGGGGGAAAGGGCGGGATAGGTTGCATAGCCTAGTGTGTGTGGGGAGGGGCCAAATGGTCGAGGCTTCTGTGTGTGTGCACTTGCCTCTTGTTTATGAAGGGTCAGAGACCGATTAGCGCAGCAAATGAGGAGAAAGCAGTCGGTGGTACCTCTTTGGGTGAATGTATTGTGCTTTTCAAACACTACAGCTGCGTATAGGCCCAGAAGAGTTGTCTCGAGTGACCACGTGTGTCTGTAACTTTGCCACCGCGCCGTTTGGCGCCAAGGTCCCTTGAGTGAGCTGTCCATCACAGTGGGGGAAAGGGCGGGAAGATATTGCATAGCCTAGTGTGTGGGGCGGGGCCAAACGGGCGGGGCTTCTGTGCAGTTCACATGCCTCTTGTTTATAAAGGGTCAGAGACCATCAGAGCATCAGATGAGGAGAAATCAGCCTCCTGGTCACTGGAAGTACAGGAGGATTGCGCTCGAGAAACTCGTGGATGCCTAGACTTCCATCATGGATTACAGCTAATTGTAGACTGTAGCCTCGACCTTGCTCACTAGGTTCTTGGGCTGATTATAATGCGTTACTGAAGTTTAGCTTCATCCGGGGCACGTGCTGTTTCTTTTGTATCTGTAAGTGCTTCCTATTGAGGTTTAATTTTTGAAACAGGAGCATCGTGCCAAAATGAATCCTGCCTGCATATTTATCCACGAAGATGCCACCATGTTGTGCCATACCTCTACTCAACTGGAGTACTTTCTACTGGGTAGTCAGTAAGTGCTACCTCGTTGGGTAAATGTATGGTGCTTTTCCTACACTACAGCTGCGTAAAGGCCCAGAAGAGAAGTCTTCAGTGATCACCTGTGTCTGTGACTTTGCCACTGCGCTGATAGGCGCCTAGGTACCTCGAGTGTGCTGTCCATCACAGTGGGGGAAAGGGCGGGATAGGTTGCATAGCCTAGTCAGTGACTTTGCCACTGCGCTGATCGGCGCCGAGGTACCTCGAGTGAGCTGTCCATCACAGTGGGGAAAAGGGCGGGATAGGTTGCATAGCCTAGTCTGTGTGGGGAGGGGTTAAACTGGCGAGGCTTCTGTGCGAGTTCACATGCCTCTTGTTTATGAAGGGTCAGAGACCGATCAGCGCAGTAAATGATAAGAAAGCAGTCGGTGGTACCTCTTTGGGTGAATGTATTGTGCTTTTCCAGCACTGCAGCTGCGTGAAGTCCCAGAAGAGTTGTCTTCAGTGATCACCTGTGTCTGTGACTTTGCCACTGCGCCGATATGCGCCGAGGTACCTCGAGGGAGCTGTCCATCAAAGTGGGGTACAGGACGGGATAGCTTGCATAGCCTAGTGTGTGTGGGGAGGGGCCAAACTGGCGAGGCTTCTGTGCGTGTGCACTTGCCTCTTGTTTATGAAGGGTCAGAGACCGATTAGCGCAGCAAATGAGGAGAAAGCAGTCGGTGGTACCTCTTTGGGTGAATGTATTGTGCTTTTCCAGCACTGCAGCTGCGTAAAGGCCCAGAAGAGTTGTCTCGAGTGACCACGTGTGTCTGTAACTTTGCCACCGCGCCGTTTGGCGCCAAGGTACCTCGAGTGAGCTGTCCATCACAGTGGTTGGAAGGGCGGGATAGGTTGCATAGCCTAGTGTGTGTGGGGAGGGGTTAAACTGGCGAGGCTTCTGTGCGAGTTCACATGCCTCTTGTTTATGAAGGGTCAGAGACCGATTAGCGCAGCAAATGAGGAGAAAGCAGTCGGTGGTACCTCTTTGGGTGAATGTATTGTGCTTTTCAAACACTACAGCTGCGTATAGGCCCAGAAGAGTTGTCTCGAGTGACCACGTGTGTCTGTAACTTTGCCACCGCGCCGTTTGGCGCCAAGGTCCCTTGAGTGAGCTGTCCATCACAGTGGGGGAAAGGGCGGGAAGATGTTGCATAGCCTAGTGTGTGGGGCGGGGCCAAACGGGCGGGGCTTCTGTACAGTTCACATGCCTCTTGTTTATAAAGGGTCAGAGACCATCAGAGCATCAGATGAGGAGAAATCAGCCTCCTGGTCACTGGAAGTACAGGAGGATTGCGCTCGAGAAACTCGTGGATGCCTAGACCTCCATCACGGATTACAGCTAATTGTAGACTGTAGCCTCGACCTTGCTCACTAGGTTCTTGGGCTGATTATAATGTTTTACTGAAGTTTAGCTTCAACCGGGGCACGTGCTGTTTCTTTTGTATCTGTAAGTGCTTCCTGTTGAGGTTTAATTTTTGAAACAGGAGCATCGTGCCAAAATGAATCCTGCCTGCATATTTATCCACGAAGATGCCACCATGTTGTGCCATACCTCTACTCAACTGGAGTACTTTCTACTGGGTAGTCAGTAAGTGCTACCTCGTTGGGTAAATGTATGGTGCTTTTCCTACACTACAGCTGCGTAAAGGCCCAGAAGAGAAGTCTTCAGTGATCACCTGTGTCTGTGACTTTGCCACTGCGCTGATAGGCGCCTAGGTACCTCGAGTGAGCTGTCCATCACAGTGGGGGAAAGGGCGTGATAGGTTGCATAGCCTAGTCTGTGTGGGGAGGGGTTAAACTGGCGAGGCTTCTGTGCGAGTTCACATGCCTCTTGTTTATGAAGGGTCAGAGACCGATCAGCGCAGTAAATGATAAGAAAGCAGTCGGTGGTACCTCTTTGGGTGAATGTATTGTGCTTTTCCAGCACTGCAGCTGCGTGAAGTCCCAGAAGAGTTGTCTTCAGTGATCACCTGTGTCTGTGACTTTGCCACTGCGCCGATATGCGCCGAGGTACCTCGAGGGAGCTGTCCATCAAAGTGGGGTACAGGACGGGATAGCTTGCATAGCCTAGTGTGTGTGGGGAGGGGCCAAACTGGCGAGGCTTCTGTGCGTGTGCACTTGCCTCTTGTTTATGAAGGGTCAGAGACCGATTAGCGCAGCAAATGAGGAGAAAGCAGTCGGTGGTACCTCTTTGGGTGAATGTATTGTGCTTTTCAAACACTACAGCTGCGTATAGGCCCAGAAGAGTTGTCTCGAGTGACCACGTGTGTCTGTAACTTTGCCACCGCGCCGTTTGGCGCCAAGGTCCCTTGAGTGAGCTGTCCATCACAGTGGGGGAAAGGGTGGGAAGATGTTGCATAGCCTAGTGTGTGGGGCGGGGCCAAACGGGCGGGGCTTCTGTACAGTTCACATGCCTCTTGTTTATAAAGGGTCAGAGACCATCAGAGCATCAGATGAGGAGAAATCAGCCTCCTGGTCACTGGAAGTACAGGAGGATTGCGCTCGAGAAACTCGTGGATGCCTAGACCTCCATCACGGATTACAGCTAATTGTAGACTGTAGCCTCGACCTTGCTCACTAGGTTCTTGGGCTGATTATAATGTTTTACTGAAGTTTAGCTTCAACCGGGGCACGTGCTGTTTCTTTTGTATCTGTAAGTGCTTCCTGTTGAGGTTTAATTTTTGAAACAGGAGCATCGTGCCAAAATGAATCCTGCCTGCATATTTATCCACGAAGATGCCACCATGTTGTGCCATACCTCTACTCAACTGGAGTACTTTCTACTGGGTAGTCAGTAAGTGCTACCTCGTTGGGTAAATGTATGGTGCTTTTCCTACACTACAGCTGCGTAAAGGCCCAGAAGAGAAGTCTTCAGTGATCACCTGTGTCTGTGACTTTGCCACTGCGCTGATAGGCGCCTAGGTACCTCGAGTGAGCTGTCCATCACAGTGGGGGAAAGGGCGTGATAGGTTGCATAGCCTAGTCTGTGTGGGGAGGGGTTAAACTGGCGAGGCTTCTGTGCGAGTTCACATGCCTCTTGTTTATGAAGGGTCAGAGACCGATCAGCTCAGTAAATGATAAGAAAGCAGTCGGTGGTACCTCTTTGGGTGAATGTATTGTGCTTTTCCAGCACTGCAGCTGCGTAAAGGCCCAGAAGAGAAGTCTTCAGTGATCACCTGTGTCTGTGACTTTGCCACTGCGCTGATAGGCGCCTGGGTACCTCGAGTGAGCTGTCCATCACAGTGGGGGAAAGGGCAGAATAGGTTGCATAGCCTAGTCAGTGACTTTGCCACTGCGCTGATAGGCGCCGAGGTACCCCGAGTGAGCTGTCCATCACAGTGGGGGAAAGGGCGGGATAGGTTGCATAGCCTAGTCTGTGTGGGGAGGGGTTAAACTGGCGAGGCTTCTGTGCGAGTTCACATGCCTCTTGTTTATGAAGGGTCAGAGACCGATCAGCTCAGTAAATGATAAGAAAGCAGTCGGTGGTACCTCTTTGGGTGAATGTATTGTGCTTTTCCAGCACTGCAGCTGCGTAAAGGCCAGAAGAGTTGTATTCAGGGATCACCTGTGTCTGTAACGTTGCCACTGCGCCGATAGGCGCCGAGGTACCTCGAGTGAGCTGTCCATCACAGTGGGGGAAAGGGCGGGATAGGTTGCATAGCCTAGTGTGTGTGGGGAGGGGCCAAATTGGCGAGGCTTCTGTGTGTGTGCACTTGCCTCTTGTTTATGAAGGGTCAGAGACCGATTAGCGCAGCAAATGAGGAGAAAGCAGTCGGTGGTACCTCTTTGGGTGAATGTATTGTGCTTTTCAAACACTACAGCTGCGTATAGGCCCAGAAGAGTTGTCTCGAGTGACCACGTGTGTCTGTAACTTTGCCACCGCGCCGTTTGGCGCCAAGGTCCCTTGAGTGAGCTGTCCATCACAGTGGGGGAAAGGGCGGGAAGATATTGCATAGCCTAGTGTGTGGGGCGGGGCCAAACGGGCGGGGCTTCTGTGCAGTTCACATGCCTCTTGTTTATAAAGGGTCAGAGACCATCAGAGCATCAGATGAGGAGAAATCAGCCTCCTGGTCACTGGAAGTACAGGAGGATTGCGCTCGAGAAACTCGTGGATGCCTAGACTTCCATCATGGATTACAGCTAATTGTAGACTGTAGCCTCGACCTTGCTCACTAGGTTCTTGGGCTGATTATAATGCGTTACTGAAGTTTAGCTTCATCCGGGGCACGTGCTGTTTCTTTTGTATCTGTAAGTGCTTCCTGTTGAGGTTTAATTTTTGAAACAGGAGCATCGTGCCAAAATGAATCCTGCCTGCATATTTATCCACGAAGATGCCACCATGTTGTGCCATACCTCTACTCAACTGGAGTACTTTCTACTGGGTAGTCAGTAAGTGCTACCTCGTTGGGTAAATGTATGGTGCTTTTCCTACACTACAGCTGCGTAAAGGCCCAGAAGAGAAGTCTTCAGTGATCACCTGTGTCTGTGACTTTGCCACTGCGCTGATAGGCGCCTAGGTACCTCGAGTGAGCTGTCCATCACAGTGGGGGAAAGGGCAGAATAGGTTGCATAGCCTAGTCAGTGACTTTGCCACTGCGCTGATAGGCGCCGAGGTACCCCGAGTGAGCTGTCCATCACAGTGGGGGAAAGGGCGGGATAGGTTGCATAGCCTAGTCTGTGTGGGGAGGGGTTAAACTGGCGAGGCTTCTGTGCGAGTTCACATGCCTCTTGTTTATGAAGGGTCAGAGACCGATCAGCTCAGTAAATGATAAGAAAGCAGTCGGTGGTACCTCTTTGGGTGAATGTATTGTGCTTTTCCAGCACTGCAGCTGCGTAAAGGCCAGAAGAGTTGTATTCAGGGATCACCTGTGTCTGTAACGTTGCCACTGCGCCGATAGGCGCCGAGGTACCTCGAGTGAGCTGTCCATCACAGTGGGGGAAAGGGCGGGATAGGTTGCATAGCCTAGTGTGTGTGGGGAGGGGCCAAATGGTCGAGGCTTCTGTGTGTGTGCACTTGCCTCTTGTTTATGAAGGGTCAGAGACCGATTAGCGCAGCAAATGAGGAGAAAGCAGTCGGTGGTACCTCTTTGGGTGAATGTATTGTGCTTTTCAAACACTACAGCTGCGTATAGGCCCAGAAGAGTTGTCTCGAGTGACCACGTGTGTCTGTAACTTTGCCACCGCGCCGTTTGGCGCCAAGGTCCCTTGAGTGAGCTGTCCATCACAGTGGGGGAAAGGGCGGGAAGATATTGCATAGCCTAGTGTGTGGGGCGGGGCCAAACGGGCGGGGCTTCTGTGCAGTTCACATGCCTCTTGTTTATAAAGGGTCAGAGACCATCAGAGCATCAGATGAGGAGAAATCAGCCTCCTGGTCACTGGAAGTACAGGAGGATTGCGCTCGAGAAACTCGTGGATGCCTAGACTTCCATCATGGATTACAGCTAATTGTAGACTGTAGCCTCGACCTTGCTCACTAGGTTCTTGGGCTGATTATAATGCGTTACTGAAGTTTAGCTTCATCCGGGGCACGTGCTGTTTCTTTTGTATCTGTAAGTGCTTCCTATTGAGGTTTAATTTTTGAAACAGGAGCATCGTGCCAAAATGAATCCTGCCTGCATATTTATCCACGAAGATGCCACCATGTTGTGCCATACCTCTACTCAACTGGAGTACTTTCTACTGGGTAGTCAGTAAGTGCTACCTCGTTGGGTAAATGTATGGTGCTTTTCCTACACTACAGCTGCGTAAAGGCCCAGAAGAGAAGTCTTCAGTGATCACCTGTGTCTGTGACTTTGCCACTGCGCTGATAGGCGCCTAGGTACCTCGAGTGTGCTGTCCATCACAGTGGGGGAAAGGGCGGGATAGGTTGCATAGCCTAGTCAGTGACTTTGCCACTGCGCTGATCGGCGCCGAGGTACCTCGAGTGAGCTGTCCATCACAGTGGGGAAAAGGGCGGGATAGGTTGCATAGCCTAGTCTGTGTGGGGAGGGGTTAAACTGGCGAGGCTTCTGTGCGAGTTCACATGCCTCTTGTTTATGAAGGGTCAGAGACCGATCAGCGCAGTAAATGATAAGAAAGCAGTCGGTGGTACCTCTTTGGGTGAATGTATTGTGCTTTTCCAGCACTGCAGCTGCGTGAAGTCCCAGAAGAGTTGTCTTCAGTGATCACCTGTGTCTGTGACTTTGCCACTGCGCCGATATGCGCCGAGGTACCTCGAGGGAGCTGTCCATCAAAGTGGGGTACAGGACGGGATAGCTTGCATAGCCTAGTGTGTGTGGGGAGGGGCCAAACTGGCGAGGCTTCTGTGCGTGTGCACTTGCCTCTTGTTTATGAAGGGTCAGAGACCGATTAGCGCAGCAAATGAGGAGAAAGCAGTCGGTGGTACCTCTTTGGGTGAATGTATTGTGCTTTTCCAGCACTGCAGCTGCGTAAAGGCCCAGAAGAGTTGTCTCGAGTGACCACGTGTGTCTGTAACTTTGCCACCGCGCCGTTTGGCGCCAAGGTACCTCGAGTGAGCTGTCCATCACAGTGGTTGGAAGGGCGGGATAGGTTGCATAGCCTAGTGTGTGTGGGGAGGGGTTAAACTGGCGAGGCTTCTGTGCGAGTTCACATGCCTCTTGTTTATGAAGGGTCAGAGACCGATTAGCGCAGCAAATGAGGAGAAAGCAGTCGGTGGTACCTCTTTGGGTGAATGTATTGTGCTTTTCAAACACTACAGCTGCGTATAGGCCCAGAAGAGTTGTCTCGAGTGACCACGTGTGTCTGTAACTTTGCCACCGCGCCGTTTGGCGCCAAGGTCCCTTGAGTGAGCTGTCCATCACAGTGGGGGAAAGGGCGGGAAGATGTTGCATAGCCTAGTGTGTGGGGCGGGGCCAAACGGGCGGGGCTTCTGTACAGTTCACATGCCTCTTGTTTATAAAGGGTCAGAGACCATCAGAGCATCAGATGAGGAGAAATCAGCCTCCTGGTCACTGGAAGTACAGGAGGATTGCGCTCGAGAAACTCGTGGATGCCTAGACCTCCATCACGGATTACAGCTAATTGTAGACTGTAGCCTCGACCTTGCTCACTAGGTTCTTGGGCTGATTATAATGTTTTACTGAAGTTTAGCTTCAACCGGGGCACGTGCTGTTTCTTTTGTATCTGTAAGTGCTTCCTGTTGAGGTTTAATTTTTGAAACAGGAGCATCGTGCCAAAATGAATCCTGCCTGCATATTTATCCACGAAGATGCCACCATGTTGTGCCATACCTCTACTCAACTGGAGTACTTTCTACTGGGTAGTCAGTAAGTGCTACCTCGTTGGGTAAATGTATGGTGCTTTTCCTACACTACAGCTGCGTAAAGGCCCAGAAGAGAAGTCTTCAGTGATCACCTGTGTCTGTGACTTTGCCACTGCGCTGATAGGCGCCTAGGTACCTCGAGTGAGCTGTCCATCACAGTGGGGGAAAGGGCGTGATAGGTTGCATAGCCTAGTCTGTGTGGGGAGGGGTTAAACTGGCGAGGCTTCTGTGCGAGTTCACATGCCTCTTGTTTATGAAGGGTCAGAGACCGATCAGCGCAGTAAATGATAAGAAAGCAGTCGGTGGTACCTCTTTGGGTGAATGTATTGTGCTTTTCCAGCACTGCAGCTGCGTGAAGTCCCAGAAGAGTTGTCTTCAGTGATCACCTGTGTCTGTGACTTTGCCACTGCGCCGATATGCGCCGAGGTACCTCGAGGGAGCTGTCCATCAAAGTGGGGGAAAGGGCGGGATAGGTTGCATAGCCTAGTCTGTGTGGGGAGGGGTTAAACTGGCGAGGCTTCTGTGCGAGTTCACATGCCTCTTGTTTATGAAGGGTCAGAGACCGATCAGCTCAGTAAATGATAAGAAAGCAGTCGGTGGTACCTCTTTGGGTGAATGTATTGTGCTTTTCCAGCACTGCAGCTGCGTAAAGGCCAGAAGAGTTGTATTCAGGGATCACCTGTGTCTGTAACGTTGCCACTGCGCCGATAGGCGCCGAGGTACCTCGAGTGAGCTGTCCATCACAGTGGGGGAAAGGGCGGGATAGGTTGCATAGCCTAGTGTGTGTGGGGAGGGGCCAAATGGTCGAGGCTTCTGTGTGTGTGCACTTGCCTCTTGTTTATGAAGGGTCAGAGACCGATTAGCGCAGCAAATGAGGAGAAAGCAGTCGGTGGTACCTCTTTGGGTGAATGTATTGTGCTTTTCAAACACTACAGCTGCGTATAGGCCCAGAAGAGTTGTCTCGAGTGACCACGTGTGTCTGTAACTTTGCCACCGCGCCGTTTGGCGCCAAGGTCCCTTGAGTGAGCTGTCCATCACAGTGGGGGAAAGGGCGGGAAGATATTGCATAGCCTAGTGTGTGGGGCGGGGCCAAACGGGCGGGGCTTCTGTGCAGTTCACATGCCTCTTGTTTATAAAGGGTCAGAGACCATCAGAGCATCAGATGAGGAGAAATCAGCCTCCTGGTCACTGGAAGTACAGGAGGATTGCGCTCGAGAAACTCGTGGATGCCTAGACTTCCATCATGGATTACAGCTAATTGTAGACTGTAGCCTCGACCTTGCTCACTAGGTTCTTGGGCTGATTATAATGCGTTACTGAAGTTTAGCTTCATCCGGGGCACGTGCTGTTTCTTTTGTATCTGTAAGTGCTTCCTATTGAGGTTTAATTTTTGAAACAGGAGCATCGTGCCAAAATGAATCCTGCCTGCATATTTATCCACGAAGATGCCACCATGTTGTGCCATACCTCTACTCAACTGGAGTACTTTCTACTGGGTAGTCAGTAAGTGCTACCTCGTTGGGTAAATGTATGGTGCTTTTCCTACACTACAGCTGCGTAAAGGCCCAGAAGAGAAGTCTTCAGTGATCACCTGTGTCTGTGACTTTGCCACTGCGCTGATAGGCGCCTAGGTACCTCGAGTGTGCTGTCCATCACAGTGGGGGAAAGGGCGGGATAGGTTGCATAGCCTAGTCAGTGACTTTGCCACTGCGCTGATCGGCGCCGAGGTACCTCGAGTGAGCTGTCCATCACAGTGGGGAAAAGGGCGGGATAGGTTGCATAGCCTAGTCTGTGTGGGGAGGGGTTAAACTGGCGAGGCTTCTGTGCGAGTTCACATGCCTCTTGTTTATGAAGGGTCAGAGACCGATCAGCGCAGTAAATGATAAGAAAGCAGTCGGTGGTACCTCTTTGGGTGAATGTATTGTGCTTTTCCAGCACTGCAGCTGCGTGAAGTCCCAGAAGAGTTGTCTTCAGTGATCACCTGTGTCTGTGACTTTGCCACTGCGCCGATATGCGCCGAGGTACCTCGAGGGAGCTGTCCATCAAAGTGGGGTACAGGACGGGATAGCTTGCATAGCCTAGTGTGTGTGGGGAGGGGCCAAACTGGCGAGGCTTCTGTGCGTGTGCACTTGCCTCTTGTTTATGAAGGGTCAGAGACCGATTAGCGCAGCAAATGAGGAGAAAGCAGTCGGTGGTACCTCTTTGGGTGAATGTATTGTGCTTTTCCAGCACTGCAGCTGCGTAAAGGCCCAGAAGAGTTGTCTCGAGTGACCACGTGTGTCTGTAACTTTGCCACCGCGCCGTTTGGCGCCAAGGTACCTCGAGTGAGCTGTCCATCACAGTGGTTGGAAGGGCGGGATAGGTTGCATAGCCTAGTGTGTGTGGGGAGGGGTTAAACTGGCGAGGCTTCTGTGCGAGTTCACATGCCTCTTGTTTATGAAGGGTCAGAGACCGATTAGCGCAGCAAATGAGGAGAAAGCAGTCGGTGGTACCTCTTTGGGTGAATGTATTGTGCTTTTCAAACACTACAGCTGCGTATAGGCCCAGAAGAGTTGTCTCGAGTGACCACGTGTGTCTGTAACTTTGCCACCGCGCCGTTTGGCGCCAAGGTCCCTTGAGTGAGCTGTCCATCACAGTGGGGGAAAGGGCGGGAAGATGTTGCATAGCCTAGTGTGTGGGGCGGGGCCAAACGGGCGGGGCTTCTGTACAGTTCACATGCCTCTTGTTTATAAAGGGTCAGAGACCATCAGAGCATCAGATGAGGAGAAATCAGCCTCCTGGTCACTGGAAGTACAGGAGGATTGCGCTCGAGAAACTCGTGGATGCCTAGACCTCCATCACGGATTACAGCTAATTGTAGACTGTAGCCTCGACCTTGCTCACTAGGTTCTTGGGCTGATTATAATGTTTTACTGAAGTTTAGCTTCAACCGGGGCACGTGCTGTTTCTTTTGTATCTGTAAGTGCTTCCTGTTGAGGTTTAATTTTTGAAACAGGAGCATCGTGCCAAAATGAATCCTGCCTGCATATTTATCCACGAAGATGCCACCATGTTGTGCCATACCTCTACTCAACTGGAGTACTTTCTACTGGGTAGTCAGTAAGTGCTACCTCGTTGGGTAAATGTATGGTGCTTTTCCTACACTACAGCTGCGTAAAGGCCCAGAAGAGAAGTCTTCAGTGATCACCTGTGTCTGTGACTTTGCCACTGCGCTGATAGGCGCCTAGGTACCTCGAGTGAGCTGTCCATCACAGTGGGGGAAAGGGCGTGATAGGTTGCATAGCCTAGTCTGTGTGGGGAGGGGTTAAACTGGCGAGGCTTCTGTGCGAGTTCACATGCCTCTTGTTTATGAAGGGTCAGAGACCGATCAGCGCAGTAAATGATAAGAAAGCAGTCGGTGGTACCTCTTTGGGTGAATGTATTGTGCTTTTCCAGCACTGCAGCTGCGTGAAGTCCCAGAAGAGTTGTCTTCAGTGATCACCTGTGTCTGTGACTTTGCCACTGCGCCGATATGCGCCGAGGTACCTCGAGGGAGCTGTCCATCAAAGTGGGGTACAGGACGGGATAGCTTGCATAGCCTAGTGTGTGTGGGGAGGGGCCAAACTGGCGAGGCTTCTGTGCGTGTGCACTTGCCTCTTGTTTATGAAGGGTCAGAGACCGATTAGCGCAGCAAATGAGGAGAAAGCAGTCGGTGGTACCTCTTTGGGTGAATGTATTGTGCTTTTCAAACACTACAGCTGCTTATAGGCCCAGAAGAGTTGTCTCGAGTGACCACGTGTGTCTGTAACTTTGCCACCGCGCCGTTTGGCGCCAAGGTCCCTTGAGTGAGCTGTCCATCACAGTGGGGGAAAGGGTGGGAAGATGTTGCATAGCCTAGTGTGTGGGGCGGGGCCAAACGGGCGGGGCTTCTGTACAGTTCACATGCCTCTTGTTTATAAAGGGTCAGAGACCATCAGAGCATCAGATGAGGAGAAATCAGCCTCCTGGTCACTGGAAGTACAGGAGGATTGCGCTCGAGAAACTCGTGGATGCCTAGACCTCCATCACGGATTACAGCTAATTGTAGACTGTAGCCTCGACCTTGCTCACTAGGTTCTTGGGCTGATTATAATGTTTTACTGAAGTTTAGCTTCAACCGGGGCACGTGCTGTTTCTTTTGTATCTGTAAGTGCTTCCTGTTGAGGTTTAATTTTTGAAACAGGAGCATCGTGCCAAAATGAATCCTGCCTGCATATTTATCCACGAAGATGCCACCATGTTGTGCCATACCTCTACTCAACTGGAGTACTTTCTACTGGGTAGTCAGTAAGTGCTACCTCGTTGGGTAAATGTATGGTGCTTTTCCTACACTACAGCTGCGTAAAGGCCCAGAAGAGAAGTCTTCAGTGATCACCTGTGTCTGTGACTTTGCCACTGCGCTGATAGGCGCCTAGGTACCTCGAGTGAGCTGTCCATCACAGTGGGGGAAAGGGCGTGATAGGTTGCATAGCCTAGTCTGTGTGGGGAGGGGTTAAACTGGCGAGGCTTCTGTGCGAGTTCACATGCCTCTTGTTTATGAAGGGTCAGAGACCGATCAGCTCAGTAAATGATAAGAAAGCAGTCGGTGGTACCTCTTTGGGTGAATGTATTGTGCTTTTCCAGCACTGCAGCTGCGTAAAGGCCCAGAAGAGAAGTCTTCAGTGATCACCTGTGTCTGTGACTTTGCCACTGCGCTGATAGGCGCCTGGGTACCTCGAGTGAGCTGTCCATCACAGTGGGGGAAAGGGCAGAATAGGTTGCATAGCCTAGTCAGTGACTTTGCCACTGCGCTGATAGGCGCCGAGGTACCCCGAGTGAGCTGTCCATCACAGTGGGGGAAAGGGCGGGATAGGTTGCATAGCCTAGTCTGTGTGGGGAGGGGTTAAACTGGCGAGGCTTCTGTGCGAGTTCACATGCCTCTTGTTTATGAAGGGTCAGAGACCGATCAGCTCAGTAAATGATAAGAAAGCAGTCGGTGGTACCTCTTTGGGTGAATGTATTGTGCTTTTCCAGCACTGCAGCTGCGTAAAGGCCAGAAGAGTTGTATTCAGGGATCACCTGTGTCTGTAACGTTGCCACTGCGCCGATAGGCGCCGAGGTACCTCGAGTGAGCTGTCCATCACAGTGGGGGAAAGGGCGGGATAGGTTGCATAGCCTAGTGTGTGTGGGGAGGGGCCAAATTGGCGAGGCTTCTGTGTGTGTGCACTTGCCTCTTGTTTATGAAGGGTCAGAGACCGATTAGCGCAGCAAATGAGGAGAAAGCAGTCGGTGGTACCTCTTTGGGTGAATGTATTGTGCTTTTCAAACACTACAGCTGCGTATAGGCCCAGAAGAGTTGTCTCGAGTGACCACGTGTGTCTGTAACTTTGCCACCGCGCCGTTTGGCGCCAAGGTCCCTTGAGTGAGCTGTCCATCACAGTGGGGGAAAGGGCGGGAAGATATTGCATAGCCTAGTGTGTGGGGCGGGGCCAAACGGGCGGGGCTTCTGTGCAGTTCACATGCCTCTTGTTTATAAAGGGTCAGAGACCATCAGAGCATCAGATGAGGAGAAATCAGCCTCCTGGTCACTGGAAGTACAGGAGGATTGCGCTCGAGAAACTCGTGGATGCCTAGACTTCCATCATGGATTACAGCTAATTGTAGACTGTAGCCTCGACCTTGCTCACTAGGTTCTTGGGCTGATTATAATGCGTTACTGAAGTTTAGCTTCATCCGGGGCACGTGCTGTTTCTTTTGTATCTGTAAGTGCTTCCTGTTGAGGTTTAATTTTTGAAACAGGAGCATCGTGCCAAAATGAATCCTGCCTGCATATTTATCCACGAAGATGCCACCATGTTGTGCCATACCTCTACTCAACTGGAGTACTTTCTACTGGGTAGTCAGTAAGTGCTACCTCGTTGGGTAAATGTATGGTGCTTTTCCTACACTACAGCTGCGTAAAGGCCCAGAAGAGAAGTCTTCAGTGATCACCTGTGTCTGTGACTTTGCCACTGCGCTGATAGGCGCCTAGGTACCTCGAGTGAGCTGTCCATCACAGTGGGGGAAAGGGCGGGATAGGTTGCATAGCCTAGTCAGTGACTTTGCCACTGCGCTGATCGGCGCCGAGGTACCTCGAGTGAGCTGTCCATCACAGTGGGGAAAAGGGCGGGATAGGTTGCATAGCCTAGTCTGTGTGGGGAGGGGTTAAACTGGCGAGGCTTCTGTGCGAGTTCACATGCCTCTTGTTTATGAAGGGTCAGAGACCGATCAGCGCAGTAAATGATAAGAAAGCAGTCGGTGGTACCTCTTTGGGTGAATGTATTGTGCTTTTCCAGCACTGCAGCTGCGTGAAGTCCCAGAAGAGTTGTCTTCAGTGATCACCTGTGTCTGTGACTTTGCCACTGCGCCGATATGCGCCGAGGTACCTCGAGGGAGCTGTCCATCAAAGTGGGGTACAGGACGGGATAGCTTGCATAGCCTAGTGTGTGTGGGGAGGGGCCAAACTGGCGAGGCTTCTGTGCGTGTGCACTTGCCTCTTGTTTATGAAGGGTCAGAGACCGATTAGCGCAGCAAATGAGGAGAAAGCAGTCGGTGGTACCTCTTTGGGTGAATGTATTGTGCTTTTCCAGCACTGCAGCTGCGTAAAGGCCCAGAAGAGTTGTCTCGAGTGACCACGTGTGTCTGTAACTTTGCCACCGCGCCGTTTGGCGCCAAGGTCCCTCGAGTGAGCTGTCCATCACAGTGGTGGGAAGGGCGGGATAGGTTGCATAGCCTAGTGTGTGTGGGGAGGGGTTAAACTGGCGAGGCTTCTGTGCGAGTTCACATGCCTCTTGTTTATGAAGGGTCAGAGACAGATCAGCGCAGTAAATGATAAGAAAGCAGTAGGTGGTACCTCTTTGGGTGAATGTATTGTGCTTTTCAAACACTACAGCTGCGTATGGGCCCAGAAGAGTTGTCTCGAGTGACCACGTGTGTCTGTAACTTTGCCACCGCGCCGTTTGGCGCCAAGGTCCCTTGAGTGAGCTGTCCATCACAGTGGGGGAAAGGGCGGGAAGATGTTGCATAGCCTAGTGTGTGGGGCGGGGCCAAACGGGCGGGGCTTCTGTACAGTTCACATGCCTCTTGTTTATAAAGGGTCAGAGACCATCAGAGCATCAGATGAGGAGAAATCAGCCTCCTGGTCACTGGAAGTACAGGAGGATTGCGCTCGAGAAACTCGTGGATGCCTAGACCTCCATCACGGATTACAGCTAATTGTAGACTGTAGCCTCGACCTTGCTCACTAGGTTCTTGGGCTGATTATAATGTTTTACTGAAGTTTAGCTTCAACCGGGGCACGTGCTGTTTCTTTTGTATCTGTAAGTGCTTCCTGTTGAGGTTTAATTTTTGAAACAGGAGCATCGTGCCAAAATGAATCCTGCCTGCATATTTATCCACGAAGATGCCACCATGTTGTGCCATACCTCTACTCAACTGGAGTACTTTCTACTGGGTAGTCAGTAAGTGCTACCTCGTTGGGTAAATGTATGGTGCTTTTCCTACACTACAGCTGCGTAAAGGCCCAGAAGAGAAGTCTTCAGTGATCACCTGTGTCTGTGACTTTGCCACTGCGCTGATAGGCGCCTAGGTACCTCGAGTGAGCTGTCCATCACAGTGGGGGAAAGGGCGTGATAGGTTGCATAGCCTAGTCTGTGTGGGGAGGGGTTAAACTGGCGAGGCTTCTGTGCGAGTTCACATGCCTCTTGTTTATGAAGGGTCAGAGACCGATCAGCTCAGTAAATGATAAGAAAGCAGTCGGTGGTACCTCTTTGGGTGAATGTATTGTGCTTTTCCAGCACTGCAGCTGCGTAAAGGCCCAGAAGAGAAGTCTTCAGTGATCACCTGTGTCTGTGACTTTGCCACTGCGCTGATAGGCGCCTGGGTACCTCGAGTGAGCTGTCCATCACAGTGGGGGAAAGGGCAGAATAGGTTGCATAGCCTAGTCAGTGACTTTGCCACTGCGCTGATAGGCGCCGAGGTACCCCGAGTGAGCTGTCCATCACAGTGGGGGAAAGGGCGGGATAGGTTGCATAGCCTAGTCTGTGTGGGGAGGGGTTAAACTGGCGAGGCTTCTGTGCGAGTTCACATGCCTCTTGTTTATGAAGGGTCAGAGACCGATCAGCTCAGTAAATGATAAGAAAGCAGTCGGTGGTACCTCTTTGGGTGAATGTATTGTGCTTTTCCAGCACTGCAGCTGCGTAAAGGCCAGAAGAGTTGTATTCAGGGATCACCTGTGTCTGTAACGTTGCCACTGCGCCGATAGGCGCCGAGGTACCTCGAGTGAGCTGTCCATCACAGTGGGGGAAAGGGCGGGATAGGTTGCATAGCCTAGTGTGTGTGGGGAGGGGCCAAATTGGCGAGGCTTCTGTGTGTGTGCACTTGCCTCTTGTTTATGAAGGGTCAGAGACCGATTAGCGCAGCAAATGAGGAGAAAGCAGTCGGTGGTACCTCTTTGGGTGAATGTATTGTGCTTTTCAAACACTACAGCTGCGTATAGGCCCAGAAGAGTTGTCTCGAGTGACCACGTGTGTCTGTAACTTTGCCACCGCGCCGTTTGGCGCCAAGGTCCCTTGAGTGAGCTGTCCATCACAGTGGGGGAAAGGGCGGGAAGATATTGCATAGCCTAGTGTGTGGGGCGGGGCCAAACGGGCGGGGCTTCTGTACAGTTCACATGCCTCTTGTTTATAAAGGGTCAGAGACCATCAGAGCATCAGATGAGGAGAAATCAGCCTCCTGGTCACTGGAAGTACAGGAGGATTGCGCTCGAGAAACTCGTGGATGCCTAGACTTCCATCATGGATTACAGCTAATTGTAGACTGTAGCCTCGACCTTGCTCACTAGGTTCTTGGGCTGATTATAATGCGTTACTGAAGTTTAGCTTCAACCGGGGCACGTGCTGTTTCTTTTGTATCTGTAAGTGCTTCCTGTTGAGGTTTAATTTTTGAAACAGGAGCATCGTGCCAAAATGAATCCTGCCTGCATATTTATCCACGAAGATGCCACCATGTTGTGCCATACCTCTACTCAACTGGAGTACTTTCTACTGGGTAGTCAGTAAGTGCTACCTCGTTGGGTAAATGTATGGTGCTTTTCCTACACTACAGCTGCGTAAAGGCCCAGAAGAGAAGTCTTCAGTGATCACCTGTGTCTGTGACTTTGCCACTGCGCTGATAGGCGCCTAGGTACCTCGAGTGAGCTGTCCATCACAGTGGGGGAAAGGGCGTGATAGGTTGCATAGCCTAGTCTGTGTGGGGAGGGGTTAAACTGGCGAGGCTTCTGTGCGAGTTCACATGCCTCTTGTTTATGAAGGGTCAGAGACCGATCAGCGCAGTAAATGATAAGAAAGCAGTCGGTGGTACCTCTTTGGGTGAATGTATTGTGCTTTTCCAGCACTGCAGCTGCGTGAAGTCCCAGAAGAGTTGTCTTCAGTGATCACCTGTGTCTGTGACTTTGCCACTGCGCCGATATGCGCCGAGGTACCTCGAGGGAGCTGTCCATCAAAGTGGGGTACAGGACGGGATAGCTTGCATAGCCTAGTGTGTGTGGGGAGGGGCCAAACTGGCGAGGCTTCTGTGCGTGTGCACTTGCCTCTTGTTTATGAAGGGTCAGAGACCGATTAGCGCAGCAAATGAGGAGAAAGCAGTCGGTGGTACCTCTTTGGGTGAATGTATTGTGCTTTTCCAGCACTGCAGCTGCGTAAAGGCCCAGAAGAGTTGTCTCGAGTGACCACGTGTGTCTGTAACTTTGCCACCGCGCCGTTTGGCGCCAAGGTCCCTCGAGTGAGCTGTCCATCACAGTGGTGGGAAGGGCGGGATAGGTTGCATAGCCTAGTGTGTGTGGGGAGGGGTTAAACTGGCGAGGCTTCTGTGCGAGTTCACATGCCTCTTGTTTATGAAGGGTCAGAGACAGATCAGCGCAGTAAATGATAAGAAAGCAGTAGGTGGTACCTCTTTGGGTGAATGTATTGTGCTTTTCAAACACTACAGCTGCGTATGGGCCCAGAAGAGTTGTCTCGAGTGACCACGTGTGTCTGTAACTTTGCCACCGCGCCGTTTGGCGCCAAGGTCCCTTGAGTGAGCTGTCCATCACAGTGGGGGAAAGGGCGGGAAGATGTTGCATAGCCTAGTGTGTGGGGCGGGGCCAAACGGGCGGGGCTTCTGTACAGTTCACATGCCTCTTGTTTATAAAGGGTCAGAGACCATCAGAGCATCAGATGAGGAGAAATCAGCCTCCTGGTCACTGGAAGTACAGGAGGATTGCGCTCGAGAAACTCGTGGATGCCTAGACCTCCATCACGGATTACAGCTAATTGTAGACTGTAGCCTCGACCTTGCTCACTAGGTTCTTGGGCTGATTATAATGTTTTACTGAAGTTTAGCTTCAACCGGGGCACGTGCTGTTTCTTTTGTATCTGTAAGTGCTTCCTGTTGAGGTTTAATTTTTGAAACAGGAGCATCGTGCCAAAATGAATCCTGCCTGCATATTTATCCACGAAGATGCCACCATGTTGTGCCATACCTCTACTCAACTGGAGTACTTTCTACTGGGTAGTCAGTAAGTGCTACCTCGTTGGGTAAATGTATGGTGCTTTTCCTACACTACAGCTGCGTAAAGGCCCAGAAGAGAAGTCTTCAGTGATCACCTGTGTCTGTGACTTTGCCACTGCGCTGATAGGCGCCTAGGTACCTCGAGTGAGCTGTCCATCACAGTGGGGGAAAGGGCAGAATAGGTTGCATAGCCTAGTCAGTGACTTTGCCACTGCGCTGATAGGCGCCGAGGTACCCCGAGTGAGCTGTCCATCACAGTGGGGGAAAGGGCGGGATAGGTTGCATAGCCTAGTCTGTGTGGGGAGGGGTTAAACTGGCGAGGCTTCTGTGCGAGTTCACATGCCTCTTGTTTATGAAGGGTCAGAGACCGATCAGCTCAGTAAATGATAAGAAAGCAGTCGGTGGTACCTCTTTGGGTGAATGTATTGTGCTTTTCCAGCACTGCAGCTGCGTAAAGGCCAGAAGAGTTGTATTCAGGGATCACCTGTGTCTGTAACGTTGCCACTGCGCCGATAGGCGCCGAGGTACCTCGAGTGAGCTGTCCATCACAGTGGGGGAAAGGGCGGGATAGGTTGCATAGCCTAGTGTGTGTGGGGAGGGGCCAAATGGTCGAGGCTTCTGTGTGTGTGCACTTGCCTCTTGTTTATGAAGGGTCAGAGACCGATTAGCGCAGCAAATGAGGAGAAAGCAGTCGGTGGTACCTCTTTGGGTGAATGTATTGTGCTTTTCAAACACTACAGCTGCGTATAGGCCCAGAAGAGTTGTCTCGAGTGACCACGTGTGTCTGTAACTTTGCCACCGCGCCGTTTGGCGCCAAGGTCCCTTGAGTGAGCTGTCCATCACAGTGGGGGAAAGGGCGGGAAGATATTGCATAGCCTAGTGTGTGGGGCGGGGCCAAACGGGCGGGGCTTCTGTGCAGTTCACATGCCTCTTGTTTATAAAGGGTCAGAGACCATCAGAGCATCAGATGAGGAGAAATCAGCCTCCTGGTCACTGGAAGTACAGGAGGATTGCGCTCGAGAAACTCGTGGATGCCTAGACTTCCATCATGGATTACAGCTAATTGTAGACTGTAGCCTCGACCTTGCTCACTAGGTTCTTGGGCTGATTATAATGCGTTACTGAAGTTTAGCTTCATCCGGGGCACGTGCTGTTTCTTTTGTATCTGTAAGTGCTTCCTATTGAGGTTTAATTTTTGAAACAGGAGCATCGTGCCAAAATGAATCCTGCCTGCATATTTATCCACGAAGATGCCACCATGTTGTGCCATACCTCTACTCAACTGGAGTACTTTCTACTGGGTAGTCAGTAAGTGCTACCTCGTTGGGTAAATGTATGGTGCTTTTCCTACACTACAGCTGCGTAAAGGCCCAGAAGAGAAGTCTTCAGTGATCACCTGTGTCTGTGACTTTGCCACTGCGCTGATAGGCGCCTAGGTACCTCGAGTGTGCTGTCCATCACAGTGGGGGAAAGGGCGGGATAGGTTGCATAGCCTAGTCAGTGACTTTGCCACTGCGCTGATCGGCGCCGAGGTACCTCGAGTGAGCTGTCCATCACAGTGGGGAAAAGGGCGGGATAGGTTGCATAGCCTAGTCTGTGTGGGGAGGGGTTAAACTGGCGAGGCTTCTGTGCGAGTTCACATGCCTCTTGTTTATGAAGGGTCAGAGACCGATCAGCGCAGTAAATGATAAGAAAGCAGTCGGTGGTACCTCTTTGGGTGAATGTATTGTGCTTTTCCAGCACTGCAGCTGCGTGAAGTCCCAGAAGAGTTGTCTTCAGTGATCACCTGTGTCTGTGACTTTGCCACTGCGCCGATATGCGCCGAGGTACCTCGAGGGAGCTGTCCATCAAAGTGGGGTACAGGACGGGATAGCTTGCATAGCCTAGTGTGTGTGGGGAGGGGCCAAACTGGCGAGGCTTCTGTGCGTGTGCACTTGCCTCTTGTTTATGAAGGGTCAGAGACCGATTAGCGCAGCAAATGAGGAGAAAGCAGTCGGTGGTACCTCTTTGGGTGAATGTATTGTGCTTTTCCAGCACTGCAGCTGCGTAAAGGCCCAGAAGAGTTGTCTCGAGTGACCACGTGTGTCTGTAACTTTGCCACCGCGCCGTTTGGCGCCAAGGTACCTCGAGTGAGCTGTCCATCACAGTGGTTGGAAGGGCGGGATAGGTTGCATAGCCTAGTGTGTGTGGGGAGGGGTTAAACTGGCGAGGCTTCTGTGCGAGTTCACATGCCTCTTGTTTATGAAGGGTCAGAGACCGATTAGCGCAGCAAATGAGGAGAAAGCAGTCGGTGGTACCTCTTTGGGTGAATGTATTGTGCTTTTCAAACACTACAGCTGCGTATAGGCCCAGAAGAGTTGTCTCGAGTGACCACGTGTGTCTGTAACTTTGCCACCGCGCCGTTTGGCGCCAAGGTCCCTTGAGTGAGCTGTCCATCACAGTGGGGGAAAGGGCGGGAAGATGTTGCATAGCCTAGTGTGTGGGGCGGGGCCAAACGGGCGGGGCTTCTGTACAGTTCACATGCCTCTTGTTTATAAAGGGTCAGAGACCATCAGAGCATCAGATGAGGAGAAATCAGCCTCCTGGTCACTGGAAGTACAGGAGGATTGCGCTCGAGAAACTCGTGGATGCCTAGACCTCCATCACGGATTACAGCTAATTGTAGACTGTAGCCTCGACCTTGCTCACTAGGTTCTTGGGCTGATTATAATGTTTTACTGAAGTTTAGCTTCAACCGGGGCACGTGCTGTTTCTTTTGTATCTGTAAGTGCTTCCTGTTGAGGTTTAATTTTTGAAACAGGAGCATCGTGCCAAAATGAATCCTGCCTGCATATTTATCCACGAAGATGCCACCATGTTGTGCCATACCTCTACTCAACTGGAGTACTTTCTACTGGGTAGTCAGTAAGTGCTACCTCGTTGGGTAAATGTATGGTGCTTTTCCTACACTACAGCTGCGTAAAGGCCCAGAAGAGAAGTCTTCAGTGATCACCTGTGTCTGTGACTTTGCCACTGCGCTGAT